>NC_141135.1:157463886-158063886 GCF_053477565.2 Lygodium microphyllum | reverse complement strand
CCTTGGATAGGATCACCGCCTTGGTCTCTCAAATGGAGAGATAGGATGGAATCAAGGTAGCTCACTCCACTACCAAATGGTAATTCTCAACTCCATTCAAGGCAGCCCACTCAACTCCCCAATGTAAACCTTTGAAGTGGGTGAACCATCCAATAGGAATGAAGAACCAGTGATGAGTGCTTCCCCTACATACCCCAACATTAGAAGTTGGCCCCCACTTTTGAGTTTCTTTTAGCCTCACAATGGCCGAAATGGATATCTTGATACTCATGGATAGCAAGCACATAATTCGTAGCATGGTCACAATGGATAGCATGCATTTCATGAGTAGAATGTATACAATGGGTATTATGGATATAATAGACAGCATGCTAACAATGGTGTAATATTTCCACCATAACACTTCATATCAAGAAACGAATTCAGGCTTGATACATTTTAAAAATTACTCATCAAGCTATCATATAAGTGACCACATGTAATTTTCTTAATGTCGAGTTTTGCATTAAATCAATTCCTCAATCCAACACGAGAAGATGCCTCAATGTTCCCAGCCAACAAAAAGCAAAGGCACGTCGTATAAATAATATTACGACAGCTTGATCATAATTCTTCCCGCATTATATTTGATTTAGCATTCCCGATTCCATTTAATGCGTCAAAGATCACATTGATTTTGTAACCACAAGACAAATCATAAAAGCCTTAATTGGTAGACGAAAAACGTGCAAGAATGAGCATGATATTGAGTAAGTTAAGTATCAAAGAGTATGACATGACTTTACAAACTAGATAAGTCATGAGGTAACTTGGCCAAAAACCACCAAATGAAGTCGTTTTGAAGAAAAAAAGACGTTTTTTAAAAAATAGGCCAAAATTCATGACGTTTTTGATGTCTGGAGGGAGAGAAAGCATAAAATAATCATCCCCATGTCACCATCTAACAAGTAGGCAATCAAAATGTATTTTTTATAAAGCTCACTTAGCTCTTGACAAGTAGCCAAAAGAATGAGTTGACTGTATGCTCCTCCTCATGTCTATAAATACACTCCCTCTCCTTCACAAAGAAAGTAAGAGGAAGACCTCTTGATGATGGAAAAATTTCTCTACTTCTCTTTTCCATTGTAGCTTGAGCCTTGAAGGAGAAAAATACCCCCCTTCTGTCTCATTTTCATTTTCTCTACTCCTTGTTAACAAAAAATTGTATAGGAAAATATATACTAGAGGTGCATAACTTAGGTGTGTACTAATACAATTCGATGATTGAAAGATGAAAGAAAAATAACACTTATGATTTTTGCATTGCCTCGAATAAAGTTTTCAGAAAAACAATTAGCATTGTACTTAGGATATAGCTAAATGAAAATTGATCTTTTTAGATAACATTGAAAGTTTGGCAAATGGTCGGACATTGTCGATTAAACCATAGAATATGAGTAGAATAAAATAAAAATTATTTTCTTGTTGAAAACACATGCAATGTTAATATTAATGATTATATAGCAAGAGCATCAATATCATGAGTTGACCCACGTATGAATTAATGGGAAAACCCAACCTAAAATATGGAGAATGTTAAAACAAAAACAACTATGAAATACTCGACAACCCTGAAACTATCAGTATCAGGAAATTAAATAAATATCGAAAGTTTGTAGGATTTGTTGGACATTGATAATAATTTGTCAATACAAGTTCTAAAGTCTAAATAGACTTGGAAAAGCATTTGAAATCCTGATAAACGCGGGTTAGGGCAGGACATTGCATGAATTGCCTACCATATGTATGAATGTCCATATTATCTTTTAGGACAGAAATACCAATTTTTTCATATGGATGAAATAGACTTTAGATTCGAAAAATAACTTGTGGATCTCGAAAAAAGAGTTGTAAGTAGGAAGTGAAACCCTAAGAATAAGGTGGGACCTTAAAAGAGAAACCCTAGATTTGGGTGGGGCTACTTCCTATGCTAAAAACACTTGCTGTTGTTTGTTTTTTATTTGTGCATGCATTGATGGTTGCATAGGAAAGATTGATTGTGCTTGCAGCAGTTAGATTTGATTCTAAATATATAATCAGGATAATAAGAGGAAATATTGCGTTATGCATCCCCCATGGCTAGATGCAGAATCTTGCTCCAAGGGGGATTACTTTATACCATCGTGAGGAGCTTTGGATAGGCCCCGACGGTGAGAGGTCACTCGGTGAGGAATCTGTTAGGCAGGAGAAGGCAAGAGTGCAAAGGGGATCTAGTTGTAAATCTCTCGACTACTCCTAGGAACTGCCGGACACCCTCACACGAATCAAGATGAGATCCTAGAGTCCTTGGTACTAGTGAAGGGACGGAAATCTTGGAGGGTTTCTTTTGTTCTATGCAAATAGAAGGGATTTTTTAGTGAATGGAGGTTTATCTTCTGCATAGGCAAAAGGAAAAAATCATTGTAAATAACTTTGCGAAATAATAAATAAATATGTTTTGCCAAAAGAGATGTTTCTCTATCTTTGTGTTGTGTCGTAAAATTATGCGAAGGAACCTGTGATTATGGGTTAATTAACAAAGTTGCTTTTATATGCCATAACTTAATGTGATAGGTAATTAGAGAACTAAAGAAAACCATTTGTGGGAAGCGGGTGGGCGAGACCCCTGACGGATTTGTCCTACGGATGGGTAGTCCCGATAAGCTGGAAGCTTCTCTTAAGAGATTGAATGAAACATTAATTAGGAAAAATTGGGTAGAGCCGAGCATTTGACTTACCTAGGGTCAGGTCCTAAAACATTGATCAATAATTATCTTAGGGGAAAGATGCGACAGCTGTGCTAGAACTCCATTAAGATTCCCAGAATCCTAACCAATTATTATTGGAAAAAAGCATTGCATTCCATGAACCAAGGGTAACTACGATTGGTCCAATGGGATGAGAAGCCCTTGTAGGACACCTGCGATGGATCTAGTTGATGTATCAAGATCTCAGTTGTTGTCAAATTAGGACCCTGAGCTTGCAGGTTGATCCTCATGGGGATGGGTGGTACCTTCTGTTATGGGGTGGGCTACGGGAAACCTAGACGATAAACCTTGTGCATTCTCGCGAGTGCCGAGCAAAGCCATCTAGGATAGTTCCCTGATGGAACACTAAAACGTGGTGCCATGGAATTGTTAGGCAAGCATGTGACACGTGGTATCAGGAGGTTTATCTTCTGCATAGGCAAAATAGAAAAATAATTGTAAATAACTTTACAAAATAATAAATAAATAAATATTTTCAAAAAATTGGTTTCTCTGTCTTGTGTTGTGTCGTAAAATTACGTAAAGGGAGATGTGATAACGGGTTAATTAATGAAGCTAATTTTATATGTCATAAATTAATGTGATAGATAATTAGAAAACTAAAGAAAACCATTTGTGGAAAGCGGGTGGGCGAGATCCCTGACGGATTCGTCCTACAAATGGGTGGTCTTGGTAAGCTGGGAGCTTCTCTTAAGAGATTTAATGAAATGTTAATTAGGAAAAATTAGGTAGAGTCGAGCATTGACTTACAGGTCTTAAAACCTTGATAAGTAATTATCTTAGGGGAAAGGTGTGGCGGCTATGCCAGAACTGCACTAAGGTTCCTTGAATCCTAACCAGTTAACTGGAAAAAAGTGCTGCACTCCATGAACTAAGGGTAACTACGATCACTCCAGTCAGATGAGAAGCCCTTGTGGGACACCTCTGATGGAGCTGGCTGATGTATCGAGACCTTAATTGTCAAATTAGAACCCCAAGCTTGTAGGTTGATCCTTGTGGGGATGGTCGGTACCTTTCATTATGGGGTGGGCTCCAGGAAACTTAGATGATAGATCCCATGCATTCTCGCAAGTGCGGGGCGAAGCCGTCAAGGATAGTTCCCTGATGGACCACTAAAATGTGCTGCCAAGGAATTGTTAGGTAGGCACGTGACACGTGGTATCAGAGTAAAATTGAAATTAAAAATATCTATAGTTTTTAAGACCAATTGTTCTAAGTAATAATTAGCTTGCTAATTGTTGCTAATTGTTAAGGGATAAACTTTGGCAGAATATTGAAGCCTAGAACCAGTTCCTTGTTTTTTTAGCAATGTACACATCAGCGCTAAACTCCATAGATGACGAGTGGAGAAGAGAAATGATGAGGATACTCGATCGCCTATATGATCCATCCCCTGTGAGTCACGAAAGAAGATGGATTTGGGATGAGCGTTATTGTTACAGCGAGGACAATTGATTCTTCAACATGCAGACTAATCTAAAACGCCTTGAATGGATGGAAAATATAAAAGTAGTTGAGGCCTTTATCTTTTGTTCGTCCAGAGGGAATCCACGTATGATTACCAATGGTCGGAAGATATGTCTAGACCATTATGTCTATGACAAGGTATTGAAGGTAATCCCAACTGACATGATTATAATCCAAGGACGTCGCAAGTATCGAGATTACCGTATCCATGGTTTTCTAGATTTGCCATTTCCATAGTATAGGTTTCTGGACATAGACAACAATTGGCCTACTTTCTTCTACATGAATATAACTGATATCCATCCTTGAAAAAGAAAGATATAATGATATTCTATTTTGAAAATTGTACATAGCATCCAACCTATCCAATCGATGCTGATGTATCTCTACTTGTAAACATCTGCCATTTGTAAATATCCCTTACTTGTAAACATCTGCCATTTGTAAATATCTCTTACTCGTAAACATCTGTCATTTGTAAATATCTCTTACTTGTAAACATCTATCATTTGTAAATATCCCTTGTAAAAATCGTAGCATATAGCTAATGATAATAAAATATAACATCGGCTAGATTTTGTAAAAATATTGTGCTCCTTGGCCCATCATTGTTTTATAAAACTAGTAAGATATGTTAATGTGAAAATGAAGTTGAAAAGTTTAAGTGCTAAACTAATTCGTGAAACTTATGATAACCTAGGGTAATACATCTGATTAAAATTCAAGAGAAAAAGTATCTCCTTAAGCATGTTAAGCTACCAGAATTCGATGACAAGGGCAAAGACGTTGAAGCTGAGGCAGAGATTTGGATTGAGACCATGGAGGACTACTTTACTGCCGTGGGAACTACCAGAATTCGATGACAAGGGCAAAGACATTGAAGCTGAGGTAGAGATTTGGATTGAGACCATGGAGGACTACTTTACTGCCATGGGAACTACCCCTGCTAATCAGGCTATGATTGCCAAGTTGAAATTGATTGGCGAGGCATGCCTGTGGTGAAAACAGTGGTGTAAAGACTAAGGACTTACTGAGACAGCTATTACCTAGGAAAAGCTGAAAGAAGTTGTGCGTGGTCGATATTTTCCACCAGCTTATCGCACACTAAAAATGAATGAATTCCTCAACTTAAGATAGTTGGGAGTGAGCCTGGAGGCATATTACTCAAAGTTTATCTCACTACTTAAATATGCACCTTCCATGACTATTGCTTAACAGAGATGTCTAAGTTTTGTCACGGATTGAATGCTTCTTTGAACACATGCCTAGAATCCACGTGCCCAACTGATCTACAAGATGCTTTGATTCACGCAGCACCTCTTGTTCAGAAGCTTCAGTCAAAGTCAAGGAATAATAGGCTTTTGAATCAAAACAAAGGGACTTCACGAGGCTATGTTAAGCGAGCCCAAGGTTAGCGTCTGCTTGGTCAAGGAAAGAGGGCCAAAACAAATGTAGTCAAGAATTTCATACCTACGGGAAGTAATTCAGGAGTACCTATGTGTTTCCACTGTAATGAGCCAGACCACTTTAAAAGATAGTGCCCAAAGCTTGGCCAAATTCCTCGCCAAGGACAATACAGAGGTCGGAACCAAATTTAATTGCAAAAGGAAAAGCATTTGTTGTAATTCTTAAAGAGCTTGAAGAAGAGGGAAACCCAACTATGGAAGCTGATATGGAGAGGGAATTAGTTCATGCCACCCTCCATAATAAAGGCCCAAATCGCCAATTTTCAGTGATTCAAACACTAACAGAATATCAAGGTAAGTCCTTTAAAATTCTAATTGATTGTGGAAGCATAAACTCATTCATGCCACCAAAGTGTGCCAAGAAATTAGATATAGACACAATACCTACATCTAGGTTGCTTGTGGAACTTGCCAATGGAAAAGAAATCTTGTCTACTCAGCAAGCTTGCAAAGTGACATTTAGCATGGGAAGCAAGCTCTCTAAAATGGGATTTAGAATCATGAATTTAGGGGCCTACGAATATCTATTGGGTATGGACTAGCTAATCCCCAATGATGCACATATTCAGTGCAGAAAAGGCCATGTGACTTTTCAAAACCTAAAGGGGGAAAAAGTGATGACCCAAGGTGAGGCATGAAAACCCAAGGTTCAACTAGCCAAATCATCTCGCATAATAAAAGGGTTAAGAAAAGGATTAACCGTGTATCTCATAAAATTAAATAAGGTTGAGCAGAATAATCAAGACGAGGGAGAGCCATATTGGCTGAAGAAATATGATGACATCTTCCCAAAAGAGCTGATTGAATTACCACCTCGAAGAGAAATCGATCACGAGATCAGACTTGAACCAAGAGCCGCTCCAATTGCTAAGAGTCCATATAAAATATCTATCCCTGAAGCAATTGAGCTGAAAGATCAACTCAAACAATTACTTGATCAAGGATACATCAGACCCAATAATTTGCCATGGGGAGCCCCAATACTATTTCAAAAGAAAAAGGACATAACTCTCCACCTTTGCATTGATTACCGAGGTCTAAACCAGATAACAATCAAGAATAAGTATCTGATCCCAAGAATAGAAGAGCTACTTGATAGGTTGCAAGGGACGAAAATATTTTCCAAGATTGATCTCCGATCTAGTTATTACCAAATAAGGATCAAAGAAGATGATATCCCCAAAAAATCCTTCAATACCATATATGGTCATTTTAAATTTCTTGTAATGTCTTTTGGTCTATAACTAAGGCCCCGGCTACATTTAACAGATTAATGCAGGACATTTTTTGACCTTATCTTGATGAGTTTGTCCTAGTCTTCTTTGATGACATCCTAGCATACTCCAAGAGAGATGAAGATCATGAGCTCTGCAATTGTGCATTGTGCTGGACACAATGAGGACGCACAAGCTCTATGCAAAGAAAAAGAAGTGTGTATTTTTCAAAAGATTGATGGAATATCTCAGGTTCATAGTATCTGTTGAAGGAATCTCTATAGACCCAGTCAAAGTTAGAGATGTTCAAGAGTGGCAACCTCCAACGATAGTTAAGGAAGTGAAAAGTTTTTTAGGGCTGACTGGATGGTATAGAATTTTCATAAAAAATTAAGCCATAATATATGCACCTCTTAGTGATTTGTTGAAAAAGCAAACTGCTATTGTGTGGAGGCCCATTGACCAAGCCAGTTTTGAGCAACTCAAGAAAAGTTTGGTAGCAACACCCATTTTAAAGCTACCTGACTAAGAGTTTGAGGTCGTATAATAGATGCAAGTTCTCTTGCACTACGTTTTGTGCTTATGCAGCAAGGTCATCCGATAGCCTATTCCTCAAGGAAATTAAAAATCCATGAGAGGAATTACGCCACCCATGATCTCGAGCTACTAGTTGTGATCCATGCTCTCAAATTGTGGCAACACTATCTACTTGGAAGTAAGTTTACTTTGGTCACTGACCACAAAAGTCTCAAATGGATCTTTACTCAACCAGATCTCAACATGAGGCAGCATCGGTGTATTGAAGTCTTGCAAGAATTTGATTTTGAAATCAAGTTCAGACCTGGAAAAGAGAATGTGATTGTTGATGCATTAATTCGTAAAGCTTTTTTGAATGCACTTATCATGGAAGAGCCATCTAAAGGAGAGACTTTAGCTACCATGATAGCGACGCCTAGCAATCTAGTCATTGAGCTAGCCAAAGAAGAGGCAGGCAAGGATCCTAAGTATCAGCTAATGCTTAGAGAAATCCTAATTAAGGACATTGATCCTGCTGAAAAAGAAGATATCGTGGGAAGCCCATGACTCCCCATTCTCACGATGCCCTAACTATGCAAAGACTCTTAATGCAGTCATGAAAAGTTACTACTAGGAAAGACTGAAGCATGATGTACTCAGATATGCTATTGAATGCCTAAGTTGCCAGTGGGTGAAAGCTGAGCATGTCAAAATGCCAAGTAAGCTCTAGCCACTTGACATTCCACATATGAAATGGAAGTTCATTAGTATGGATTTCGTAGTTGGCTTACCTTTTATTCAAGGAGGGTATAATTCAATCATGGTGATTGTGGATATGCTAACAAAGGTCACTCATCTTATCCCAGTCAAGACCAACTACAAAGATTTAGATATTGCACAATTGTTTGTGAAAGAAATCTTTAGGATTCATGGATTGCCTAAACGGATTGTTAGTGACCGCGACTCTCTGTTTACATTATATTTCTAGAAAAGCCTATTTGAAGCAATTGGAACCCAGCTTTGCTTGCACAGCTTACCATCCCCAAACTAATGGTCAAACAAAGCGGGTTGATAAGGTAATTGAAGATATACTGAGAGCTTACTGTTCCAGAGAACCGACAAGGTGGATACAATATTTGCCCTTAGTAGAATTTTCTTACAATGCGTCATATCATTAGAGTATTCAAATGACTCCATTTCAAGCATTGTATGGGCAAGATTGTTTGATGCCACTGAATTTCTCTAATCCAACCCTAAAGGTTGAGGTTTCTAAGAAAATGCTAGAAGACATGGATGACCAAGTCAAAACTATCAGACAAGACATCCAAGCTGCCAAAGACCACTAGAAAGTTTTCATCCGTGAAGAGTTCTCTGTCACTCACTGGAAAAGTTCAAAAAGTTGAGTCCAAGGTATTGTGGACCATACAAGGTTCTCAAATGCCTAGGAGCTAATGCCTACAAACTGCAACTTCCTGATCATGTGAAAGTCCACAATGTATTTCACGTTAGTCTTTTGAAAGCTTATGTGGCAAATCAAGATCATATTCCTGATGACCAGCAAATTGTAATGCCTAGTCAATGAGCCCTTGAACTCCAGCCTGATAAGATCCTAGATGTAAAAGAGAAACCTTTGAGAAACAGAACCATTAGAGAGTATCTCATCCAGTGGAAAGACTATCCTGAGGAGGATGCCACCTGGATAGAAGAGACAACTCTAGAAAAACAATTTCCCTAGTTCTTTTCGAGATTAGGACATCTCGATTTCTCTAAGGAGGAGAGGATGTAATATTCCTGCCATAACACTTCATATCAAGAAACGAATTCGGACTTGAGACGTTTTGAAAATTACTCGTCAAGCTATCACGTAAGTGACCACATGTAATTTTCTTAATATTGAGTCTTACATTAAATCAATTCCGTAATCTGACACGAAAAGATGACTCAATGTTCCCAGCTAACAAAAAGCAAAGACACCTCGTAAATCATATTACGATGACTTGATCATAATTTTTTCGCATTATATTTGATTTAGTATTCTCGATTCCATTTAATGCATCAAAAATCACATTGCTTTTGTAATCGCAAGACAAATCATAAAAGCCATAATCGATAGATGAAGAACGCACAAGAATGAGCATAATATTGAGTAAGGTAAGTATCAACGAGTATGACATGACTTTATAAACTAGATAAGTCATGAGGTAACTTGGCCAAAAACCACCAGATGAAGTCATTTTGAAGAAAAAAAAAATATTTTTGAAAAAATAGGTCAAAATTCATGACATTTTTTACACCTAGAGGGAGAGAAAGCATAAAATAATCATCCCCATACCACCATCCAACAGGTAGGCAATCAAAATGCATTTTTTATAAAGCTCACTTGGCTGATGACAAGTAGCCAAAAGAATGAGTCAATTGCATGCTCTCCCTCCTGCCTATAAATACACCTCCTCTCCTTCACAAAGAAAGCAAGAGGGAAGACCCCTTGATGATGGAAAAATTTCTCTACTTCTCTTTTCCATTGTAGCTTGAGCCTTCTTGAAGGAGGAAAATACCCCCCTTCTACCTCATTTTTATTTTCTCTATCCCCTGTTACGCTTTCGTTCCATACGACCATACTACTAAGCAAAACACTAGCGAAATTTTTCATGATGACTACCAACTCTCTGTGAACTACCACGTCAATTTCACCTGACAAACATGGCTATGTGAGTTTGTAGAAAGTCAAAAAGCCCATTTGAAGCAAGGGAAGCGAAGAACGCGGCCGATGGAGAAAATGACGTTGTAGGAATTGGCGAAACCCCAATTATAGCAAACCTAAAAGAGATAACATCTTGTTGGTTTGTAAAAAAATAATGTTTTATAAGCTTATCACTATATTTGGCTTAAAATGATTATAAACACATTCTAAAGAAAATGCATATGAACTGTCGCTTAGGAAAATAATCTAAGCAATATAATAATTAATTATTTAGTGAAAAGACTTGTTCACTTAGAAAAGGATTATACACCTGTTATTAAGAAAATATTATAATTATGGTTTATTTCATGATATTTATTGTTATTTTATTAATGATACATGTGATCATAATAACAGAAAAAAGATAGACGGTGTTAGAGAAGAAAATATTTTATAATTTTTTCCTAAAATTAACTATCTCTATTTTATTTTCCTCATGATAAAAAAATACATATGATTTTTATAATAATTTATAAAAAAATTCTTAGATAATATCATGAAATAATCAATGCATTAAATCAACATAAAATTGTATAGAAAAATATATACTAGAGGTGTATAAATTAGGTACGTACTGATATAATTCGATGTGACTGAAAGATGAAAGAAAAATTACACTTATGATTTTTTCATTGCCTCGAATAAAGTTTTCAGAAAAACAATCAACATTGCGGATCCCGAAAAAAAAGTTGTAAGTAGGAAAAAAAACCGTAAGAATAAGGTGGGACCTTAAAAGAGAAACCCTAGATTTGGGTGGGGCTGCTTCCTATGCTAAAAAAACTTGTTGTTTCTTTTTTATTTGTGCATGCATTGATGGTTGCACAGGAAAGATTGATTGTTCTTGTAGCAGTTAGATCTGATTGTAAATATGTAATCAAGATAATAAGAGGAAAGATCATGCTATGCCTCCCCCACGGCTAGACGTGGAACCCTGCTCCAAGGGGGTTTGTTTTGTATCGCCACAGGCGAGGGATGCAAATCTCTCGATTGCTCCTAGGAACTGCCTGACCCTCACACGAATCATGATGGGATCATGGAATCCCGGATACTAGTGAAGGGACGAAAATCTTAGAGGGTTTCTATTCTTTTATGTAGACAGAAGGGATTTTTCAGTGAACAGAGGTTTATTCTCTATGTAGGTAGAAGGGGGAAATCATTGTAAATAACTTTGCAGAATAATAATTAAATATGTTTTGCAAAAAGACTGGTTTCTCTATCTTTGAGTTGTGCCATAAAATTACGTGAAGGAACTTGTGATAACGGATTAATTAACGAAGCTTCTTTTATATGCCATAACTTAATGTGATAGGTAATTAGAAAACTGAAAAAAACCATTTGTGGAAAGTAGATGGGCGAGATCTCTGATGGATTCATCCTACAAATGGGTGGTCCTAGGAAGCTAGGAGCTTCTCTTAAGAGATTGAACAAAATGTTAATCAAGAAAAAGTGGGTAGATCCGAGCGTTGACTTACCTAGGGTCAGGTTTTAAAACCTTGATCACTAATTATCTTAGGAGAAATGTGCGACAGCTGTGCTAGAACTTTGTTAAGGCTCCCTGAATCCTAACTAGTTTTATTAGAAAAACGCGTTGCACTCCATGAACCAAGGGTAACTACGATTGCTCCAATCAAATAAGAAGCCCTTGTGGGACACCTGCGATGGAGCTAGCTGATGTATCAAGACCTCAATTGACAAATTAGGACCTCAAGCTTGCATGTTGATCCTTGTCTTCTGTTACGGGGTGGGATTTGGCAAACCTAGATGATAGACCCCGTACATTCTCGCGAGTGTTGGGCGAAGCCATCTAGGATAGTTTCCCAATGGGCCACTAAAACGTGGTGCCATGGAATGCAGTCACGCGACAAATGGCTAGCATGGCTTGAATGGGAAGCCCAATTCTTATGATTAAGAGATCTAGGACAAGATAATCTTTACCAAATACAATGGAAATCCTTGTTCCCATCAAATCTAGAGGATTTGATGGCCAAGTTGGAATCCTACTTTAATCTATACCTTAAGATGAATGAACAAAATATACACTTTGCTACACTTCATCTTGAGGGTTTTGCACATACTTAGTGGTGCTATGTAAAGCGTGAAAATAAATGTGGATGGGAGGACTTCAAGAGATACATATGGTAAAAGTGTTTGTCTCTCCAATTGAGGTGAAGTGGTTGGCTAGGAGGTGGTAACAATTAGAGAAATGGAGCTTATCCATGCTAGACTACACAAATCAATTCCTTAACTTGATAATATATGTGGAAATTGTTAGTGATGACATAAAATTGCATGTGTGTGTGTGTGTCTGTGTGGATTGGAGCCCAAATTGTCCACTAATGTGACGGCACAAAAGTTCACTATACTTTTCCAAGTAATAGAGTTGCCCGAAAGGTATGTATCCAAATACAAGAAAGACATTGGATTTCAACCCAATTTTGGACAACAAAGAGCTGTGACTAGACCAAGCACTCGAAGAGTTGCTTATGGGGGAAGTAACATGATTTATAATAGCCCAAAAATACCACTTACTTGCCATTTAATGCCTCAAGACAGTAGTAGCCAAGTTTTAGGGCAATAAACAAGACAAAACAAGTTGTGAATAGGCCAAAGAATGCTTAAATCCAAGGCAATCAAGGGGTCCAAAAATATGGATCTCTCTAGAGAGTGCAAGGAAAAGGGCTTATCTTTTCAATGTGGGAAAAATTACACTATGGATCATGTATCAAAATGTGCATGATCCGTAGTGTGCTTTTCCTTGCACTCTCACTCTCAAGGAAAAGGGATTATCTTTTTGATGTGGGGAAAAGTACACTACGGATCATGCATCAAAATGTGCTTATCAGAGGATAAGCTCAATAGTATATATGTCTTGGAGGATGTGGATGAAGAAGATGAGGATCTAGATGCTATGGTACATGGTAGTTCATGAGGAGGACTATGATGAGGATACGAGTCAAGAGTAATTCTATGCTCCCTTGAACGACTTTCCCTTTGACTTGAGTGGATGCTTCCAAGCGCATTGCGAACAAATGAGATCATAAATGGAAAACATATTTTTCTCTTGTGGATAGTGGTAGCACTTACAATTTCGTAAATAAATCAACCATGGATCATTTGAGATGCTTTCCCACTCAATTACAATAGCCCCTAAGAGTGCAAGCGGCATATGGTAATGAGGAAATGAGTACTCAAATATGCTCTAGACTGCCCTTATGCTTGGCTGAAAATTATGTGTCATTTGTGGACTAGATTGGAATTTATGTGGGCCCCATGGATATTATTCTAGTGTGCGATTGAGTGAAGCACTTGAGAAAGATTACAATTGATTTGTCTTAACTTTACTTGGAGTATGGATAGCTCATACACTTAGAGGAAATTTAGAATAATGCAGAATTTCAATTTATAACAACCAAGCAACTCAAAAGGGAATTCAAGAAATAATCACAGATATTTGTATTGCATTTAAAAAGAGGAGTTATAGATTAGTCTACACCTTTAGCTAAGAATTCAATATTGAAAGCTCTCTTGGATGAGTATAAGGATTTGTTCCAAATGCTTATAGCCCTCCTACTTAAGAGATGGGTGGATCACCCCATTAAGCTGGAGCCCCAATGAAAGCTAGTAAATAATCCACCTTAAAAGCTCTCAAAGTGTAAACATGAAGAAGTTGCAAGGCAATTCAAGGAGTTGCTTGAGACAAGGTTCATTGGGCTGAGTTCTTCTCCTTATGCATCCCCCATCTTCTTTGTCAAGAAGAAAGATGGTTCTTTTAGGATGTGTATTGACTATGCGAACTTGAACAAAATTACGGTCAAGAATCAGTATCCCACACCTAGGATTGGTGACTTGCTTGATGAGCCAAAGGGAGCAAAGTATTTCACAAAGATTGATATGAGGTCTGGCTATCATTAGATACACATGAGAGGAGGTGATGAGATAAAAATAACATTTTGCATAGATTCAAGGCTTTATCATCTCCTTGCAATGTCATTTGGGTTGACTAATGTCCTTGCTACTAGCCTCATGTATAAGATCTTATATCCCTTTCTTTTTGTGTTTGCACTTATATTCTTTGATGGCATTCTCATTTACATCAAATCATTGAAAGAGTACTTAGTACACATGAGGAGGGTGTTTGATATATTAAGGTAGTATAGAATGTTTGCAAAGGAGAGCAAGTGCATAATCATGCAGACTAAGGTCGAGTACTTGGGTTACATTGTGAGTGAGCATGGCATACACGCTAACACTGCTATGTCAAGGATTGGCCTATGCCATCTAATACCACTTCTTTATGCGAGTTTCTTGGTTTTTCTTTGTTCTATCGAATATTTATTTGCCACTATGCAACAATGGCAACCCTTGACTGATAGGGTGAAGAAGTCCTTCTTTTGGGATGCTCTAGCTTGAATCTTTAACTAACTAAAGGAACTACTTACTTTAGCTCCTATAATTGTTTGCCTAGATTTTTCCAAAGAATTCATTGTTTAGTGTGATGCTAGTGGAAGGGATGTAGGTGTTGTCTTGTTACAACTATTGCATTTGAAAGTTGCAAACTAGATGACACAGATAGAAAAATGTATGTCTATTACCAAGAAATGCAAGCAATCCTTCAATCAAGAAGTGGTATCACTATCTCTATGGCAGTCAATTTAGAGTGGAAAGTGATCATCGGCTACTCAAGTACTTTCTATTGCATCCAGTTTTGACTTTTAAGTAAAGAAATTAGGTGGAAACCTTATATAATAATGATTTTAAGATCAGTCATACTAGAGGAAAGGATAATGTTATGGCCGATTCCCTCTCTCATATGTAGGCATGCAAAGTATAATCTATTTCTAGCCTCATAGTGATTGGATAAAGGAGCTTTAAGAGGCTTACTTGCTTAGTCATGACTTCAACCTTATCTTTTAAAAATTGTAGCAAGGTATCATGGAAGAGAACTCCAGTATCAACTCAAAAATGGACTTATTTAGTCATAAGGCAAGATTATAATCCCTCTTACCTCTCCTTTTACACAAAAGATAATGGAAGAGATGCACTCTTTGGCTATTAATGGTCATTTAAGGATCTTTAAGACATATGATAGAATTGCAAAGAGTTTTCACTGGAAGGGCCTATAAAAGGATGTTAATGAATTTGTATCTAAATGTGTGCTATGCCAACAAAACAAGGACAACACTCTTACGCTAGGAGGCTTATTACTGCCATTGCATACCCCTAAGGGGAAGTGGATGCACATTATGATATATTTCATCACTAGCTTATCCACAACCAAGAAGGGTTGAAATAGTATCTATGTGGTGGTAGTGGATCAACTCACCAAAGCAACCCACTTTATCTCCACCAAGACATAGTATATCGCATCTCAAGTAGCTAGCCAATTTATGGAGCATGTCTTTAAGTTGCATGGATTTCCACATGTTATTGTGCATGATAAGGAGGCCAAATTCATGAACCATTTTTGGCAAACATTTTCAACTCCATGGGGACCAAATCAGCTCTATCTAGAGCATACCGCCTCGAGACAGATGTCTAAACTAAGAGGGTAAACAAGTGGCTTGAGACATACTTGTGGCATTTTGTCATGATATATAGCATGTGTGGGATTCATGAGTGGACGTGGTTGAGTTTGCTTATAATAAATCCACTCATGCTAGTATTGGAGTGTCCCCCTTTGAGGCCATGTATGGGTATAGGGCACCCCTTTTTAGAGTCATATTTAGTGAGTAGTTGAACCCTCATGGGGAAGAGAAGAATTGGACCACATGTAAGTCCTACTTCAACAATGTAAGCTAAATCTCAGGAAGGCCTATGAACACATGAAGCTCTATGTTGATGAAAAAAGGTACCCCATTGAGTTTCATGAAGGTGATGTGGTTCTCTTAAAGGTACCCAAGTCCCAATACTCCACACTAAAGGATGGCTCTAGCAACAAGCTGGCACGTTGCTATTATGGGCCTTATAAAATAGTCAAGAGAGTGGGCAATTTGGCTTATCACCTCGAACTCCCTCTCTCCACTAAGATTCATAATATATTTTACGTGAATCATTTGAAACCTTTTATTGGGACTCTTAAAGACTATATGGAGTAGCTGATACCCATAGATGAAGAGGGCATCATTCAGTACAGTCTTGAGGCAGCCATTGGATAGAGAGAAAAGAAACCGAGGATTCAGTCAATCCAAGAATACATGATTAAATGGTAGGATTCACCCTTAGAAGAAGCCTCCTAGAGAACATCCACTATTTTAGAGGAGTTACCCTACTTAAAAGATGCAATTTTGGCTAAAGACTAGCTTATTTTAGCCTAGTTGATTTGTAGACTACTTGCAATAGACAATACACTATTTTAGAAGATTTTTAACCTTGTCTTAATGATATTCATATGTAGCTTATATTTGGTGAAAGTATGCTTCATGAGCTTCATTTTGACATGTCATGTCCCAATCACAGTCACCCATAGAAAGTTATGACTAGTTTTTTCCAACAGGTCTATTCTGGATTGCATCTTTTTTGGCCCTAATTGTAAAGAATTGGTGGCCGAACTCATATACTATCGACTCATTCATATTGTACATATTCCATATACATCTATACACCCCAACTCCACATGATATTGAGCTTTTCAATACATATATTATGCTTTGCAATATTGAACAAAGTAATACTACAGTCCCATTGTGAGCCACACCAATAAGTCCTCTTTTTGTTTTTGAGGGCAAAGACCTTAGGGGTCAGGATAGAATGCAAAAGAGTGGAATAAACAAGTGGGATATGGGGTTAGTAAGGGAATACATGGTTTTATTGATCAAGTCTCTCTTTACCTTCCTTTCAGCTTTTATGGCTTCCCTTCTCTTTCTCTCTCTTTCCCTACTTTTCTCTCTCTTCTTCTCTCTATTTCTCCCTCTTTATCTCTCCTCTTTGCAACCTTCTTCCTTTTCTCTCCCTCTGCTAGGTCTCTTTGATTACAGTCAAGTCTCTATTTACCTTCCTTCCAATTTTCATGGTTTTCTTTGTCTTTTTCTCTCTTTCTCCATTTTTTCTCTCTCTCTTGTTAGTCCTCTCTTCTTCTCTTTCTTTCTCCCTCTTTCTCTCTCCTCTCTACAATCTTCTTTCTTTTCTCTCCCCTCTCCTAAGTCTCCTTCATTATAAAAACCTTGATCTTTGATTGAATGAATGGTTATATCTTAAAGATCTCATAAAAAATAACACATCTCCTTTCTTAGAACAACTCTCTATTGATTAGGTTTATTAATGATGGTTATAATGGTTGTTTAGGATATTCTAAAACTAGAGAATTACTTATCAACAAAAGATAGAGATGTGTTGTGTGTGAAAGCAAGTTAACTAAGTATCCTTTTTGTGTTAATTAGTATTAATATGTTAAGGAAATATGTGAATGATAGAATTTTTACAAAGCAAATCATAACTTGTCACAAATTGCACATGAAGATTCCTTGTTTAAAGAGTTTTTTATATGATAATGGTTAATCTACTTTCAATGTTGAACAACCTAGTAAGAAGAGTTATCTTGGGAGCATTGGTTACTTGAATCAATGTAATGCACATAATTATCAATTGCAAGACTATGCATGCCTAATATACTCTTCCCTATAAACTTGAAGCATGTCAATGAGATCCTCCAAAAGATCTTGAAGTTTAAAGAAACATCCAACATTGCCTTGATATAGTTGAACTTAGATGTATTTGCTACTTTATTGACAAAGCATCCAGTCATTTGATCTCCAAGATATTCTAAAATTGAACTCCTCATTAATGAGGTTTCATTTGTTGGTGATAAGAGTTAGAGCATTAGTTTCTTGAAGTAATATAAAACACATAATTGTCAATTGCAAGACTCTATACACATACATAATATAATCTTCCCTATAACTTGAAGCTTGTTAGTGTAAGATCCCCTAGAAACTCTTGAAGGTTCAAATGAACATTTAACATTGCCTTGATATAGTTGAACTTAAATGAATTGTCTACTTTATGAAGAAAATCACTTGTCTCCTCAATCATTTCCTACTCCATCCCTTCAAAGGATAGTCTCTTTTTATTAAAAATTATCACAAAAACTTTATATATATTTTGTCTTTGATAAAAAACAAATTCAAAAAAAAAGTTGGGTTTTGTAAGAAGTGTGAACTTCTTGGAGATAGATTATAGAGCCAGGAACTAAAATTGCATTTCTTAAGACAAGGGGAAAGAAAACTAGATTTCAAGTACTAAATGGACCAAATTTGTTCTAAGATATGTAAAATATAAATCTACACCAATAGTTGGGGAAAATATAATTTATATTTCATGAAACAACCAAGTTTTCAATTGAATCTAAAGATTTCAAAAATATTTGCACAAGAAGTTTCTCGATTTTAGTTTCAAATACACAAAACAACAAAATACATTGTCTTGCAATTCAATATATAAATATTTATCCAAATCTATCTAGAAAATGATTAATATTTAATTTGTAATATCTCAAACGAGAAAATATGCACATTTGAGAGGATTTGATAATCATAACTTACTTGTGTATTGAAAGTCTTGAGTCTATGCATACAAGTATGGCGTTTGAGTGCTTGGATGAAATGAGTTGAGAAAGAAAAAGAGAGTTTACAAAGGGACTCCAAAATATGCACATTTGAGAGGATTTGATCATTGTAACTTACTTGTGCACTGAAATTCTTGAGTCTATGCATACAACTATGTTGTTTGAGTGCCCGGAAGAAATGAGTTGAGAAAGAAAAATGAGAATTTACAAAGGGACTCCAAGATAGGAAAAAATGAGTTGTTTTGGTCTCAAAAAGTGTGGACCTTTTTGAAAAGGTGACATTTTTTTGTGTGGATCTAGGGCTGTCAACCATCATTTTACAAGTTCTATATAAAAAAGCTCTCTGTTTCAAACAAGACTTTTACAGGGACTTATAAGGTTCACTGCATTATTTCAAACCTACAAGGAAAAGTCTAGTTTTGGCAATACATGCCTCTTGGAAGATATCAACCAATGGGATATGCATAAATCTTTGGGTTTGGTCTCCATCTCCCAAGCTTTTGTGAAACTTTGATGCTTAATATTGCTAAATAAGATATTGATTAGGCTCAATTTTTGCAAACCTTGCTTTCTTAAAAAATGAGCACTTAGTTTTGGATTAGTAAAAATAAGTTGTTGCTAACTTTGATGATGCAATAAATCTACAAGACTATGATTTTGCTAAGTTTGATGATAACAAAATTGTAGATTTATGAGATTGATGATCAATTAGCTAGCTATCTTAAGGAGCACAATTGTTTGGGGTTTGTGCATGTTATCGATTGAAAATTTTGCATTTTCAAAGCTAAGGATTGATAGCATCTAATTTTGTATCCTTGTTTACCATTGTCTTATGAAACATGAATATAATTGCTTATACTACCTTTTCTTCTTAGTATTTTACCTTTATAAGGCATAATATAGGATTGCAATCCTAAAACTTTATGTAGAGCCAAAACAAGTCAAGTTTACAATTGGCTTTTAAGGTTTTTGGCCCTTTTAAGCTCAATTTTGGGATCAAATTTACCAAATTTTGTAGAGTTGAGTATTTTATGGATAGATCCAAATTTTTATACTAGTTATGGGATACTATTATATCTAAGTTTTTTAAGTAGTCATGGGATACTATTAGATCCAAGCTATTTTTGCCATCATTAGCATTTGATTTTTCACAAAGCAATCAATGAAAATGGATTTTGCGAGACCTTGCAATTTCTTTTCATTGATTATTCTATAAATCATTTTTAGCATAGTAAGGACAAGATCAACTACTACAAAGAAAAAGTATGATCCTAGACAACTATCTCAAAAGATTCATCAAGCCTTTTAAAGGCCAAATGTCATGGTTCAAGGCCTCCCTCATCATTTGAACTTTTGCTACTTATAAGCTATTTTAAACTTTTTTATTTTTGACACAGAAGTATAAAAATATTGATTAAAGAGCTCTCCAATGCTTTCTAATCTTCTTGCAAAGATGGATTATATACAAGTTGTGATAAGCCTATAATTAAAAGATGTTAAGATACTTGATGGTATAGACTACCATAAAATAGGGAACTAGTCAAGTGTTCTAACTCATTGTGTGATTGTCTATGGCTAGTATAATACAAGATCTATTCATGTCTAGAGTATAAAGAAATAACTTCTAAGATAAATCTATTCTCTTTGAAATATTCTGTGCGTTGAGTTGGCCTTATTGCTAAGACTATTAGCTTCTAGTAGTGATTCTTCTTGCTCAACTACATTCACTCTACTACTTCTCCATAATATCAAAGTCCAAAGCTAGTTACTTGATAGGATTAAGAAAATTTAACAAACTTTGGATACTTTTGTTGGAGGTTTGGGGCTCAACATAGTAAGACAATCTTGATACTAGGATACATTTGTTTCTTAGTTAGCATTGAGTTCTCTATGGCTTAGAGACTTGAATGCATGCTTGATAAAGTGAAAGCAAAGGTGGTGTGATGGATGGGACAAATATGGGGGATTGTTGGCAAGTTGATAGTTGCCAATACCAATTTATCCTCATATATCACCTTTGTAGGAGCTATTTTCCCTTCCAAGAAGTTGAACAAAATAGAGGCTCTTTTAAGGGCCTATTTGTGGTTAGTAAGAATAAGAATTGGGATTAGATGGGATCATATCACAAGTATCAAGAAAGATGGGGAACTAGATTTAGAAAATCTTCATGACAAATCCACAAGATTGGTGCCTTCTCTTCTTAGACAAATTAATAGTAGTCAATTATCGACTTGGATAGCTAAGTTCTTCAATTCTAAGAGGTGCTAATTTGTCATGGGACTATAAGATTTTCCCACGCTTGTTAAACATTCTATTCCCATTTCTAGCACAATCAACTTTGTTAAAATAAAATGTGGGAGGGTAACTTAGAGTGATGCTTAGTGGTGGCTAAAGATTAGAAAATGAGATCATTGTCTCCTCTACCAAACGATCTAGACACATGATGTTATTCTTGAATGAGACTACTTTCCATTTAAGGATAATCTATAAACAATTGGAAACCTATTTGCAATGGAAATTTAAAGATGGCATTATTTTTTAGACCATTCTAGTATATAAAGAGTATATAATGGGTGCCTATTGTGAGCGATTATAGATAAATTATGTTCGAGCGATTACATGATCTACTTATAAAAAAGAGGAAGGAGTATTGCCCTTCATTTTATATGATTTCTATTATGCACCCACTTAAACGTTGCAGTACATTGAAGGGGGGCCATCTTTTTCGTCGCTATTTTGGGAGATTCAATGTGCACAAATTTAGAGAATTTGGAAGAGATTTGAGAAATTTGTCTACTATAAGGTTTCATAATAAGATATGAGGAGGCTCTTTTGCACTTAGAGGAGACATGAGTGTGGAATCCTAGGAGTTATTGTCAATTTTAAGAGGGGTTTGATGAAGAGGCTTTGGTATACTAGGAATGCAAGAGTACACATGGGTCCGAGGGGGAGGGGGGGGGGAGGTTTCTAGATTTTGCAAAAATAGTACAAGAGAGGCTCATTGCTTATGAGAGAGATTTGAGTGGATTTAAGAGCCTATTTAGGATAGCGAAGAATGAGGGGCAACCAATCATATAGGGCTATTTACCATGCTTTGATCCGGGTTTTCGATGTAATGAATTGATGTGAAGCGGCATGCCGATATTATTAAGGGCTTTGAAATGGCAACAAGAACCATAAAATAAAATAATTACAACCGGACAAGCGCATAGAGGGGTCAGTCAATGTTGGGCCCTTATGTTTTGAAGAATCCATGACATGATGACATCCATGCAAGACAGAGAGATCGCATGTCATGATGACATCCATGGAAAGCAGAGAGATGCGGTTAGGTGCATGTATCATGTCTGGACTCTGTGTGTGGATCCGATACATTCATGAATATTCATGATAAAAAGGGCGATCCGCTCGCATCGAGAAATGAAATCTCTACCTACAGCTTACTAGCCCACTAGTAACTACTTCACAGTGATCTTCACCTCGATACACAAAATTTTATAACAGATCATGAAAGGCTTAGGGCAGTACAAAATTCTTGGGGTCGCCCATCTTGGCAAACCGCAGCGCTAGACGTGCGCTTGGAAGGTGTGATTAATTTAATTAAAATATAGTTGTAAGCAGGTCTCTCTAATTTCTTCATTCATGCATGATGATGATCCTCCTCCATGTCGATTCTCGTGGACCATGGAACACCGCAGAGCTGAGCTGTGGTTAATGGCAGCAGGCCATGATCATATGCAGACTCCTGAGTCCTGACTCGTCCTTTTATGCAAAATATCGATGTGACCATCTGCAATTTGTTGTCGTGGTTGAGAAGAGGACCAATTCAATCCATAAAGGCAAACGTTAATTAACAAGTACATGTAATTCTAAGTACATCTGTTAATTCATGTGGGTCTGTTAGCATGTACTGTAAAGTCTTGTAATGGAAGATGAAGATGTCAAATCTAGATCCTGCAGGAGAAAAGAAAAGGCTATCTGCCAAGAAATAGACTGGTTGCCAACTTGCAAGAAATAGACTGGTTGCCAACTTGCCAGCTGGGTCTTTAGTGACAACAGTGATTAGCACTGATCTTATGGTTAGCAGGCGCAGCATCAGGACCTACTAGGCTATTACCACGAATGGCGCTGGTCTGATGAGACTCTAATTACGGTTATATTAGCGGGCTGCGCAGAGAACCAGCAACAATTCTCATGAAGTTGACAAACTGGAGCTTTGTACAATCAAGCCTATCAATCAATCAATCTAATGCAGCGCTTCCTTGTCTTGATAAGAATCTTTACGAGCAGCGCAGCGCCGCTTCTAAAGCAAATTTATCAGAATTGACAGAAAATATGTCACAGGTAGTAGGTAGTAATTTCAGTGGTAGCATAGCAAATTTACGAGAATAATTTAAGAAAGCTGTGAGGAGCACCTGCAGAGATCGACATTAGTGGATACGTCGATAGGAGTTGGAGGTGCAGGGTAAACGAATAATACCTGGTATGGTAGAAGATCGAGATGGGAGGGAAAGCATGACGAGGAGGCTAATCTTTCTTCTCGGCGGCCGGCTCGTCTTTCTTCTCAGCTTCTGCAGCTGGAGGGGGAGGGGGAGGAGCGGCGTCGTCCTTCTTCTCGTCTGCAGCGGCGGCAGGCTTTGGGTCTGCTTCCTTGGGCTTGTCTTCTTCGGCTTTGGGAGCTGGAGGGGGGGGTGGCGGAGGCGCTGGGAGGGAGCCGTCGATGCAGGAGGCGCACTTCCTCTCCACCCACCCTTCGAAGTCGTACTCGCCAAGGCCTGCGAAGTGGCGGCCGCCACACACCCGTGCCACCAGCCCCGCCAGCAGCCCCAGCACTATTATCACCACCAGCACCACAAACAGCATCCCTATCCCCCCACTGCCGCCCGCCATCCTTCGATCAAAATTTCTTGCGCGCTTCGCTATGTACTATTAGCTTCTGAGTGCTGCAGCAAGAATTATCGCCTGATCTCTTTATCCTGACCCCTTCTGCCACAGTACTAGTGTTCCTTGCATGCTTAGCTATATACTATACATCACTAGCTGCTGATCAGTGCTACAGAAAGATTTATCGCCTGATCTCCTGATCCTGACTGACATGCTGCATAATTAAGTAGAACATCAAGATCGCCACCAGATTCAGCAATAATTCCCAAAGAAACAGCAAGGCGATACCGTTTTTCGAACCAGCAAGATCCAGGACAAGCTCTGCAAGTGGCGAGATGACACTGATCAAAGCAAGAGAGCGAAGACGCATAGGTATAATTCTGGATCTAGTCCCATTAGCCCTACGCTGGATCACAAGCTAAAGAAGTAACATCGCCCAAAACGATCAACAGTCCGCCTATACGCAGCTGCAATTGATGCAGTACCAAGACTGGTGCAGAAATCACACTTGGTACTTGCAACACAGCAAGGTTAACTCATCCACTGTGGTATGTCTGTGCATCTCTCACATGATTGATGGCAGCGAGAGGCACGTAAGGGAGCAGTGACGGGCTGGTGGGTATAAATGGGCTAACGGGGGTCCTTAATCAATGTAATAATAATAATCACCCAAAATTGATTTTGTAAAGATAAGAGAATCTAATTGCAAAAGCGGAAAAAAAAAGAAAAAAGGCGGGGCTGGACAGCCACAGTCCCCCTGCGTATAACTGATGATAAGCGGATGGCTGATGGAAAAGCCATCGCCCCAGAAAATGAATATACGACGAGAACGAGAGTGAGTGAGAGAGAGAGAGAGAGAGAGAGAGAGAGGAAGTTGGAAGCAGCGATTTCTTCCTCTCTCTCGGATATAAATACTACCAGGAAAATATGAACAGTACGCCCATTTCTTTTGATTTACGGAAAGGCCGCGTGGCCGCAGGCCATTGGATGCTGGATTACCAGCCCACCACCCTCCAATAAGGCTTTTCCTGGCACACCACCCACAGAAACAATTTTACAAAGCCCAAAAAAGACGAAGAAGAAGAGTGCGTGCGTGCATAGCGCATCATTTGCCTTTCCCCAAAGCTGCCCTGCCCAGGCCCCTGCCTCCCCACAATTTCTTATCACCAACGGGAAATTTATATAAAATCGACAGAAAAACCAAAAAAGGGCCCAATCACACGGACCAAAAGGAAAATGCTGTTGTCCCCTTGGGCATTGCAACAACCCTCAACCATTCATGATTTCATCTTAGGGCCTACTCACACCCCCCCAAATAAGCACGTGTTCACACTCCTGGGGCTTGGGGAGGCCCGAGGGGGAGTGGGATTATGTGAACCCCCGCCTCCCCGCCCAAGAAGGCATCCTCACACTCTTGGGGCTTGGGGAGGGGGAAGTGGGATTATGTGAACCCCTGCCTCCCCCTACTAGCATCCCCTCACAACCCAGTTTTAACTTGGTGCTAACAGGGTTAAGGCTCTCATTGTGCCCCGGTTGGTTGTTACTTTGCAATAGGTTGTTTGCTTTTTGTCAGCCATATGCACAAAACCAATGAGATTAAAATTAAATAAATTTCCTGTCCTCGACATCTTACACCACTAGCCCCATAGTGTGACCACTCTTTTTCTCGAGTGAAGATACATGCACCATATGCTGTTCTTCGCACAATAAGCACTGGTACAAGGCCTAAAACCAGCGATCTATGGCCTTAAGGCTTGTAGCTACACGCCCCCCCCCCCCCCCCCCTTCTCATCATTATGTTTCACAAAGAGATTAGTCCTCTAAAGTGATGGAATTAACACTCAAGAAGCATGTACACATTCCAAAGCAACATATCCACCATCCACATCGAAAGCAATAACCCGTGCCCAAAGCAGTAACCCTTGTAGGATGTGATGCATGAGTGCAAAAAGAGTTCAAAACTCTTTTTGGGTTTAAAAGGGACCACATATTTCAACAAGAAACCATAGCTCAATGTATAGGCACTTAATGCACCAAAAAGGAGGTCAAGAGGACAAATGCCCTGGGATTATGTAGGGGGGAACAATAGCAGTTGCACATTATGGGCCATCTGTGTGTGGCAATTTCAACTATTGATCCCATCACTCAGGGGGACAAAAATCCATGAAGCATAGAGTTGACCCTTGCCCAATGACAATACTTAACCATAAATCAATTATGAATTACTTAATACCCACATTACACTAATGCAACTCTCAATCCATGTCACACTATGGATGATTATCAACATAAACTAATGATCACTTAATATTAGTGTTATCAATGTTATG
This sequence comes from Lygodium microphyllum, assembly GCF_053477565.2. Classification (NCBI taxonomy): domain Eukaryota; kingdom Viridiplantae; phylum Streptophyta; class Polypodiopsida; order Schizaeales; family Lygodiaceae; genus Lygodium; species Lygodium microphyllum. The sequence goes on along the minus strand of NC_141135.1, from coordinate 158,037,923 downwards.
CCAACAATGTAGCTCTCCACCCATGTTATAGTAATGTTGCTCTTCAACATTGAATTATGCACTTCCAAAACACAAGGGAAGTCACTTTGACCAAGCCATAAGCCTCCTCAACAAATTCATTTATATGTCTTTCTCCAATTCCTACAATCTACTTGGCATTAAACCTCACTTTTTATAGTATCGCAAACCTCACTTCAGTATGCTAGTTAACATTTCAATGAGGCAAGATCAGGTTTAGCATTTACAACTTTGTTACCTAAGTGAAGGTGCTTACATATAATCATGTGCTACTTTCATACACACTTTTCATTTATTTATCCCATCTAATGGTTCTACTCTAGTCACCAACACCATAGTGGATGACACAAAATGCAAAGCACATCACTTAACAATTCGAAAATATCCTTAGCTAGATGAGTGTTCAAGAGATGTATAAGAGGTTGTCATATACCGAAATTTTGTTTGGAAATGAGGTATCAAAGTCTCCCTTTTTAATGTTTCTTGTCACAATGAAATGGAGCAAACTTGTTAATGGAATTGAAGCTTTTCGATTTTAGTTTTTAGTAGCGACAAAATTGAGATTAGCGATGCCCCTTTCTCTTTCAATTATATGATAAACTTAAATGAAATCGACCAGGTGATGGTTGCACAAAATTTGCATTTTAGGAGGGAAACAAGGACATGGGACTAGAATGATCATGAGCTTATTCCATGTGATTGTTGTTGATCATGTTATATAAGCCATAAATACATGTAATTCTCTCTCTCTCTCTCTCTCTCTCTCTCTCTCTCTCTCTCATGTGTGCACATACACAACATTTGTATATGGGCAATATAAGTATTCATAAATGCTTACATATTCATTAAATACACATTTATTCTAATATTTACGTTTGCATGAATATGGATCAATCAAACTCACATGGACATTTATCTGCTATACCTATCTAAACCAAAAACCGGCTAGAATGTTTTATATGGAGTTAGGAAAATACAATAGTTCAAGCTCCAATGATGTACTTGACGGGATGATGACACTCAGTAATGAATAGCATATGCCATGTACCTATAGCCTTGGTTATGATGGCTACATAACTCCACCCAAAATCATCACATGTGAAGTGTTAGTGACTAGGGATGTTCTCTCTTGTTTGTGATGAAATCTTGATTGAAATTGTGAAGTAGTCTTGTGCAACTTGAGAGTTTGACTTCATTATAGCAAATGCCCCTACAACATGCAGCTCAGTAACTATATCAAATTGTGAGAGCATATGTGTTGCTAGAAACTAACAATTGTAATTTTCCTATTTTAAGCTTTGTTTTCTTATTTATTTTCACATTTGTTGAGGTTTTCACATAATTACACAAAGTATTACAAGAAGTTTTGTGTGTCTCTGTGCACATGCACACACGTGAGTACACATAATACAACTTACACATGCATGTGTGCATGTAAGCATGTAGAGAGAGTAAAATCTCAATTTACTCATATCCTTTGTTCATAATCTGCTGCCTAACAGTACTTCTTCATTGTCTCTACTTGAGCCAAGAGTGTTTGATATTTACCGATGTTTGCTTGAGAGTTGTAAAATAAGTGGTATTGAAATAGTATTCAGAAAATTTTTCTACATAGCATTCTTTACTTGCAACTTGGTCTTTATCTTGCATATAAATTCTTCTGGTGGCATCTTTTGATTATTCAAGGGTGAGATAAGAATCTCTTTTGAGTATTGGCCACCTAAACAATCAATTTGGGTAATATATTTCAAATGAATAGTAATGTGTTTGAGGTTAAAACAAATCAAATGTGATTAGAAATCTCTTTTAAGGGTCTACAATGGACAAAATCTACTTGGAAAAGCAACAAAATTTATTTATTCTCAAAAAAGGCATAAAAGGTCACATGATTGGCTCTTATGTCGTTATCTAGGATGGTTTGTCCTCGATATTACTAAGGTAGAAGTCCTCAACATGTCATAAAAATACAAGGTATGGAGGGGAAATTCATTATGGCAAGGTAGAATTTGACATACCTTTCAAGAAATTTTGATGTACTACTTCATTTACATTCTTTCAATCATTTCCAATCAATGGCCAAATCAACAAATGCATGTGAGCATCCATATGTGTCAATGATAAAATACATGTACGTGCATACACATGAGATACACATGGAAAGATAAATGTATACATGCACATAAGTATGTACACAGATGCTTCTTTGCCAAAGCATCATTCAATCTATTTTCACAAAAGGAAGTCTAACTCAAGGAGGCTTCTGATTAAAAGCAAGAAAATGAGAGGTACTCACTCAACCTTATAATAAAATTTTAATAGATCTCATAGTCCAAGCGAATCCATTTGATCTTATCAATGGCCAAGGAAAAAATCTAACTAACGTGGATATGATTTCTAAACATATCCCTTGCCACCTCAAAATTTCTAGAACTTTTAGAAAAAGTATAATCAAATCCTCAAATGTCATCTAAGGTGTATCATAACATAGTTTTAGTTGGATTAGAAATTCCATTCATTACAAGGGAAAGGGGGGTTTATTTATGACATAAATTTGTCTTCGATTTCCAATGCCATATCTTAAATGACATTCATCATGGCATAAGCAACACACTATTCAATGTTTTTAGTTTTGGAGGAAAGCATTACTCAAGTGTCAATAGGAATCTCAAGGAACACCTTGCTTAAGCAATAATATTTGTAATGTGCCTTATGCAACACATGTAGATATTGTTGACATATGGATAGGTAACTTCCTACCATACACCACCCCAAAAGGGGCTCAACTGAGATGTGAGTTGAATGTGGAGTGTTATTATAGGCAAACTACAAGACATTTGTTAGTCCTTATTGTTGGTGGGATGATCAATGGTATACAATCTAAGAATTTTGTGGATAGTGCTATTCATCACCTCAATTTGGCAATTGTTTCCTGGATGGAAAGAAAATGTAAAATCTATCTTGGATCCTAAAATTTTGAACAATATACCCTAGAAAGGGTTGCAAAACTACATTTAGTTTAATTAGAAAAATGATTGAAGACCCCATCATAGTAAAAAGGTAGGCATGTTTAATATATTTATCTACAATTATCCAAATCATATTATTATAAGTGAATGTTGTAGGCCAACTAGTTATTAAGTCCATTGAGATTTATTTCTATGGTCCAGTGGGTATAATTAGAAGTGATATAAGTAAAACATAGGACTTTCCATGATGATCCTTATTTCTTTAGTAGACAATATACTCTAATACAAACTTACCAATGTCATGCTTCCTATCACAACAATAAAAATGCTCCTTACATGCATCCAATATTGGTTGAATGCCTATGCATCCTATGTATGCATGTGCATGTATTTGGTTCATTATTGTGGCTCTAAATGGTGAATTTGTTTTGGCAATATTAGAATCCATCAATGTAAGTGTAATGCCCAAAAATAGTAGGATATATATTTTGCAATTCTACTCCATACATTAGCAAAACCATGATTTGAAGCATATGTAGGAATCATTGAATCGAAATGTTTGAATTTGAACTATATTTAATGTGATTCAAATACACATGCTTAATTTTATTAAAAACAAGTACATGATGCAATGAAACATTATAATTAATCCAACAATTTTGAGTATATCTACAATATATTGGCATAGTCAAGTTGATATTGGATCATAAAATGAAAATTTTGAACAACTAAAGCCCATTTGATATGTTTGTCACAAATCAAAGCATATGACAATATATTTAATGGCTTGTTGATTACTTTTTATAAGAACATCTGAACCCATTAGATGGTGTTTCTAAATGCTTTCATAGGCAATGGGATGGTCATTTTGCAAGAAAAGGATAGCATCTATGATGACAAACTCACCAACATTAGTCACTAGTAAAAGGAAAGGTTGAAAAAGTCAAGCAATTGAAGGATTAATGCATGATTCAAAGATAATGTATCAAAATACTTTTATTGGCTAGCCCCCATATGAAAATAGTGTTCTTATATTATAAGATGGTTAAAGGGAGGGTTATAAATAAGAAAATTTGTACAAATTTACAATAAAACCTAGTCAAACCAAAAAATGAGCAACATTTATTAACATCTTTAGAAGTAGGCCATTTATTTATGGTACTAACTTTCTTTGGGTCCATCTAATAGTCCAAGGCCCAATTGTCTCAACAGCTTCCTCGGTGGGAAATTTTGTTTGCTGTCATCTTTCTTGATTGGCAGTTCTTTTTTACCTGGGGGAAGGGGGGGCCTCTTGGTCTCTAGAGGGCATGTTTTCCTAGCCTCCGATTGTTGCTTACCCTTATCGGGCCCTTACCCTTATCTTTATTTTGTGTTCCTTGGGCCAAGTACTTTTGGAGGGAAATTGATGGGACCCCAATGGTTGCAGATTTCTCAGGCATTTTGGAGGGGTTTGTAGGTTTTGCAACTATCTTCCCCTTAAGAAGTCTCCTCAAGCAAAGGAAGAAAATCTATTTCACTCAAAAAATTGGCATGTAATCACTTGATGGATCGTAATTTTTACATTGCACTAGATAAAGATAAAGAGATGGGGGATTATTTCTAAGACTTGTATTAACATGCACACCTACCTATTAAAATACTTTGTAGTATCTTGGAATGTTAAGGGTGTAGGATCCTAAAGGTGCAAAGAAGTTTGCTATGCTCCACTCAAAAAAAGAAAATCACATAAGGTTGCATTCCACGAAACAAAGTTGGGGATTACAAAAGCATAGAATGTCCACTTTAAGAACTACACAATCTTTTTTGATAGTTGTTACAAAGATAGGTCATGGGCACGGACCATGTAGCCAAAAAGAAGCAGAGGAAGACCAAGGAAGCCCAAGTCAAAAAATGAATGGAGAAGCTCATTTTGCCCAAGCAAGAAAAGTGGAGGAGAAGGCAAGCTTAGAAAAAACATGGCACCGAAGATTCTAGCAAGGTGCTCTCAAGGAGGAAGGAAAGCCTCCAAAGGGTCTAGCAAGGAAAGTGCAAGGCGCAATGTAATTCATTTTATAAGAGTGCTAGGCTCCCTCCTGTTCAAGTTGTAAAGTCTAAACAAGTTGTAAAGTCTAAACGGAGACATAGGTGAAGAGATAAGGCAACTAAAAGGGAATAGGAAAAGAGGACCTTGGCAAGATGCCCGATCATGTAAAAAAGGGGACGGGTGCCCAAGGGATTTAGAGCTTTTATATAAACCTAAAAAGTGAATGAGGAGCTCATTCTTTGGCGTGTGGCAAAAGTGGTATCTTATTCTTCTCTCCTTCTTGCTTGTGTGTGCTTGAGAGAGGGAGTGAGTGTGTGAGGGTGAGGGATCTTGGAGAAGAAGCTCTCCATCATCTCCTCTCTTCTTCTTCTTCTTCTTCTTCTTCTTCTTCTTCTCTTCTCTTGCGCGCGGCTATAAAGGATGAAACTTGGAGGTGGAGGCTTGAGGTTGTTTGAGCTCGTATCTTGAATCATGGAGCTACCAACTTGCTTGTGGGAGGAGGATACTCATTTGGGCATGAAGGTAAGCTCACTACATCCCTGTAGGATCGAAGGCATGTTGGCTAGGTGAGAGATAGCCATTTGTACTAACTTGAAATGCTTGAAGCAATAAGCGGTCAGTGGGTCTTGGTGGATGAGTGTGAGCTCCCATTACATTTTGGTTGCGTTGTTGCCAAGAGAACAAAGGATTCAAGATTGAGCTTTTGCGCACCTCAAATCGAGCGTCAAAGTAGGGTTGCATCACCGAGCCGGTGTCTTATATAGGTAGGAGATTTGGGGTTTTTAATCTTTAAAATGAGTGTTTTGGGTTTTGGATGAGTAGATAAGCAGGATAAATCATTTCAATATTTGGGTTTTGATTTTTGTTGCATTTAAAGTAGGATAGAATCAAAAAATTAAAGTGAATTGACTTAGGGTTTCTACTGTAGAACAGGCCCAAACAAGGTACAAACAAGGGAAAAATGGGAAACAAGAGCGCTTAGATATGTTAATACCACAAGGGGAGTGATCAGAGAGGTCAAGGCTGAGTAAAACAATGGTTTAAGGCCCCAGAGGGCAAGTGGGAAGCTCATTTTTACCTTTAGGAGAGTGAGAGAGAGAGCTTGAGAGTGAGAGATAGAGATACATTGAGATTCGAGCAAATCGATCAGCTTCCACGGGAGTTTTTTGCATGTATCACGTATATAGAAGCCTTCCTGTGTATCCACTCTTGTATTCTGGAGCTCTTTGCATGTTGGTATGACCAAAATCATCACCATGAGTCGATGTTTTGCCATCGTTATTTGCCTATCGCTAGAATTAGACACGACTCGCAAGGTCCAATTCTCAAAATCGAACAATCAGATGTCCGATTCTGCCCAATTGGACGTTCAGACTTCCTCTACTGTCGGATTGGACGCTACATGTCTGATCCTGAAAATTGGACCATCGTTCGATTGGGCGTTCACCATCCTGTCCGATTCGGACGATCAGATGCATCACAATTGGACACCTCCGAAATCAGACTCAAACTCTCGGGTGGCCACTGGCCAAAATCGAACACATCAGAATGGGACCAATCTAAATCAGATGCCAGAATCGGACTAGTTTAAATCGGAAGCAAGAAAATCAGATAGTTGAAAATCAGACATCTGATTCTGAGGATCGGACATTGCAGAATCAAACATTGCAGATTTGGACTAAAAAAAAGTCTAACAGGAGAAATTGACAAATTTAGCGCATCCCGGGCGAAGCAGAATACCTCCCGCAATCGATGAAGGCTCCAAAAGCCTTATAGGTGCAATTGACCTTAGAAATCACAACCGCATGGCTAGATACAATTGCTAGCAGCCACACCAACTTTTAGCTCCTATTAGAGCCATAAATTGACCCTTAGACCCCCATTTAACCTTAATCGAGTTGAGTAGCATAGCATAGACCCTAGGGACCAAAGAGAGTGGCCATGACTAAGTATAAAACCCAAAGAACTTAGACCGGAGTGCAAAAGCTGAATTGATATCTCATGTTTGCACCCACATTGTTTTTAACACTTGAAGTGCACTTGGAAAAACTAAAAGCTTGATTTCGCACAATGCATGAAAAGAGCACCACGCACACACTAAGTGAACGTAGATTGAGGATTGTCTGGAAATAAAAAGGAACGCACTCAGACTTAATGAGCAGAATGAACCTACCAATAGGAGACAACCTTCAAACCTATATAGGTGATCAAGCAACCCCAATTAGGACCAAGTGACAGACACAACACGGAAGGCCAGATGCATCGAAGGAGCAACACCATTGGGAGCACGACATTGCCGACTTGGTCAACTTCATCGACAATTTAGTGGAGCAAGAGATCTAGATATAACAAAACATAGTATAGACTACAAAAATGACGAGATCGACCTGGAAGATTTTCCAGTCGAAATCTAGTAGATGGTGAACGAATACGACACACAAACCAGGTTGGACCACCATGGCAGATCATCACATCATAGTAGACCTGGAGGAGGAAAGAAAGCTGGAGCAAAAAGCTTTGTAAAGCATAACAGCGTACAACCAGCAACAACAGACTATGAGATTGCGGCACAACATAGAAATGCAAGAAGTCCTAGCCCTAGCAAATAGAAACTGAACATGACTAAACATAGAAAGGGAAAGAGTGCTAGAGGTGGATTTAACGCCGAGCAAGCTTCTCATCATGAAGCGGCTAATAGATAACACCTCGGTAGAACAAAGCGCAACAACACTAGCAATGTCGCTACTTGTAGGATTGTGCTCCAAGAGCAAATCGAGTATCCCTATAGTTGCAAAACAACTAGACAAATACCAGTTGAGCAATGACCCATACAGTTTCATAGAGAAATTTGAGTAGGTCTGCAAGGCTAACAGCCTCACAGGTCTTGCTTAACACTCACAAGCTTTCGGCCTATACTTGGGCGATAAGGGTAGGATGTGGTACACAAGCTTAGATGCTACGGAGCGCAACAATTCCAATGACCTCAAGAGTCTCTTCATTAAGAGATTCTCAGAGGCTGGGTACTCATATAATCTTATAATGGGCTTGATGAATGTCAAGCAAGGGGACAAAGAGGACATCAGAGATTGTTGGTAAAGCAAACTCAAGAGGACTAAATGTAAAGGGGGATAGCACCAGTTCATACGGTGAACATAGGACTAGATGTGTGCTTAAGAGTGTGCTAGTGTGTGTGACCTAATCTATGATGTAAGGCAGTATGCCCATGTCTGTGTAAGCTAGAATCTAGGAGAGTACCATGTGTGGTGTGGAGAGAATCATGGAGAAATCAGAGGAGAGATTATAGGATCTGGATTCCAGTTCATGGAGTCATCGATGATGTCAATATCTGGTCTATGACTCTCTCGTGAATAATGATGTTCATTGTGTGCCTTCTATTGCTTCCGTTGCCTCATTTTTCAATATGGTATCAAAGATGTTTTCTATAGATTTCTTGGATCATGAGCAGTAGCTTGAACATGATAGCCTCATTGCAGCAACATCTTGATAAGCCATGTTGCAATGTAGCCAGTGCAACATGTGACGCACACATGAGCCATAAGCTCACTGCCATGGGGTGATCCACCGACACATCAAGTTCACTAAGAGAAGGTACTCATCTTTGGCAGCAAACAATGATGGCTCGGATTTGCCGAAAGTAAGGATGTCAGGGCACGATGAGGTGGTGGTGGGCTCAAGGAGGGCCGGCATGTGCTCTCTCTCTCTCTCTCTCTCTCTCTCTCTCTCTCTCTCGGGTAGCGTTGATGAGCGCACGAGCGCCTCCTCTTCTTCTCAAGAAGATTGTGCGTGATCCTTCTCTGAGACCACCAATTGTAGCAACTGACCACTCCCTCGCTGTTGCGCTTCACCGGTACTAATCACGAGCGCCTCCTCTTCTTCGAGTCTGCACGAGAGAAGGCTGCTGCAGATTACAAGTGTAACCCTCTCGATGTTGAGAATCTGATACTGCCTCTAGGAGTAGAAGAAGACTTCCAATTGATGGAGACTCCTTGCAGTAGCTGGCTCCTCTATATTCAAGTAGCCCTGCTCCCTCTCGCGATGGCATTGAAGCCCACAAAGACTACTGCCCAGAACGCGAATGATGATGGATCGTTCCCCTCATGATTGTCACTCTACTATGACAGCCCATGACAGCCTTGTAACCCAACCCACAGGTGCTTCAGTAGACGAAACCCTCCAGAACCATAGCAGTTCCAATGTTTTCTAGTGATGTGAGAGCACTGAGATCTCCTGCCTTTGGATGCTATGAGATACATCCTTCCCCTTGAAGACCACAGCTGTAGGTTCCAGAGTTGCAAAGATGACCGACTGCCTCCACACTCCCTAATAGTGTGGTTTAGCAGAGGACCCTCTCTTCAGTAATCATTGCATTTGGAAAGCATTTAATTATTGTTGCAATGGACATGCATTTGTATGGGGATGGTAGTTTCTTCTGCCCCAAGGAGGAATAGTTCTTTCCATTATGAACAAATTCTTGGGTGCATGTGCTCTCCAAGATTAGTTAGGAGGTTTTTTTTCTTAAAAAAAAAAGAGTTTAGACATTTTTTGTTTGTCAAGATGCCTTCGAAGGATAATGACTTAAGCTTCAAGTTCTTTGGAACTTCATTTCATACATGGCAAACTAGGATCGAGTTGGTTCTCATGAAGAAAAAATTATGGAATATTGCAAATGGAAAGGAGAAGAAGCCTCGGGATCCTGCTCAAGCCACTACATGGGAAGTTCGCGATGACAAAGCACAAGCCGTAATCAAGCTAGAGTTGGATGATACCTACATCCATCATGTGGATGAATGCGACAATGCCAAGGACACTTGGGATTTTTTGAATACTCTCTTTGGATCCAAGTCAAAAAGTTCCAAGTTTGAACTTCTAGTTGAGTTTTTCTCTCTTGAAATGAAGCCTCAAACCTCACTTGCTTCTCCTTTGAACTACTTGAAAAGTCTCCTAACTCAACTTGTCGGTATTGATTTATGCATTGATGAAGATATCTCAATTGGTGTATTACTTAAATCCCTTCCTAGTCTTGAATATGACAATGTTGCAACAACTCTCACCAATATGCCGGATCCATGACTAGTGGAAATAGAAGCTTCTTTACTTGAGGAGGAGAAGAAAAATAAATTCAAGAAAGAATCTCCACCTGCTGCTACAAGATCATTTACAAGAGAGGAAGTACTTTACCACAAGGGATTTTTTGGAAAAGGGAAATACAAGTACAATGACACCATCATTTGTGATTCCTAACACAAGCTAGGCCACAAAGAGAGGGACTGCTTTTCAAGGAAGAAAGCACAAAGTGCCTATCTCATGAGCATCACCGAAAAAGAAGAGCATGAAGAAGAAGACCAAGAGCATCAAGAGGAAGAACACGAGAATCTCAGCATGGCAGTGAAGAAGAAGGGGCCCTCTAAAACTCATTCAACTTTGTTTGATGATCGTTTATTTTGAATAAAGATGTAACCCCGGCACACTAACCTCGTCTTGATATTATATACCTATTCCAAAGTTAAACTCATTGTAAGTCATGGCTAAACCTCTGACCCAAGTCTCCTACACCTTCCACACCACTGAGAAACCATGTCCCTGCGTTGGTCATGGATGAGCAAGTCACGTCATGCCTAAACTATTATACATCCTAAGTTTGAGAGGGGGTGTTGGTAAATCAAACTCAAGAGGACTAAATGTAAAGGGGGATAGCATCAGTTCACACTGTGAACATAGGACTAGATGTGTGCTAAAGAGTGTGCTAGTGGGAGTGACCTAATCTATGATGTAAGGCAGTATACCCATGTGTGTGTATGCTAGAATCTAGGAGAGTACAATGTGTGGTGTGGAGAGAATCATGGAGGAATTAGAGGAGAGATTATAGGATCTGGATTCCAGTTCATGGAGTCATCGATGATGTCAATCTCTGGTCTATATATTATGACTCTCTCATGAATAAATATGTTCATTGTGTGCCTTCTATTGCTTTTGTTGCCTCATTTTTCAATAGGGACTACGTTACTCATGTGCGGAGTCTCTATAAGAGAATCCCCACTAATAACGAGCGACCCACTGAGAGAGTGGTGTTCGCCATGTTCATCAATGGAATACATAGTGAGAAACTCTATAAGGCCTTGGCAGGCAACTCAAGCTTGTAGAGAGGCGCACTAGCTAGGGTCTTTGAAGAGGCCATACGAGTGGACGACCAGCTTAAGGAGAGAATCTCTAGGAGCTTGAATCGAGATGAAGCGGACTCTAGAACGCTAGAAAGGGCAACGACATATAGCAAATGGTCGGGCCAAAGAAACCAAGATAAAGGGAAGAGCACTAACCCAAGCCCACCGAAGTTAGTAGAGATGAAAATGGAGCTGACCAGACTACAAGAAATGATGAGGAGACCTACATGGTCACATGTACAATGCGTGTATTATGGCGGAAACAACCTTCCAGCTGAGTGTCAGAACTCTAGGTCTTGACTTTGTGCCAATTGCGATAGGTTTGGCCATAATTCCATGCACTATAGACTATCAAGGAGGCTCCCATACTCACAGCCTTACAACCAACCTTACCTAGGGAATAGGCCTCTAAATTTCTTTAGGAGAGGATCCTCGTTGGCCCTCCCGGCACCTAACGATGCAAAGGTAGCCATCCCTAGGATGGAGATCAATCCCACATGCATACCTAGGCCACCTAGACCTTACATAACCCATCCACTGAGTGATGCACCAGTCCACTACATGGAGGAACTGAATGATGAGGAGCCTTATGTGAACCCCTATGTCTCGTACGATGAAGAGGGAAATCCAATTCTCATGGATTATCGACCAGTGCCAGTGATGGCATTAGGAAGAGGGAGAGGTAGAGGCTTAGTAGGGAAAACCCAAAAGCCAATTTCTTGTTGGACTTGTGGTCACCCAGGACACATCTCTTCGTGCTGCCTCAAGAGGAAGCAAGCCAATCGAGACAAGGCTGATGTCAGATGTGTTAAATGTGCAATCACCCACCTGTTTACAAATTTCCCTAGGCGAAAACCATCCCTTAGTTCGACAATTGTATGATCAGTTCCATTGGGGTTGTTTGGCATCAAGACACTCAACGGGGAGGCCACACCCATCCCATTGCATGTTATGACCCATGCGCAGACAAAGAAGACCGGCATATCATTGCTAGAGTCTAGTAACGTAGATGCAACCTCAATCGAAAAAAAAAGTCATAGGCGAAGAAAAAAGAAAAGTGAAGCAAACGTCACGTTGAAAACCGAGAGCGCAATGACATTGGCTGTCGGAAAGAATGTCACACACGTTGAGGCAGAAACATTGGCTCCAAAGATTGGTGAGAAAGGGAGTGCTAAGGTAGGGGAGTACCCCAAGTCAAAGTGCCAACTCAAAGCCATAGAAAAGGTCAAGGAGTGGGTGAGAGAATCCTAGGAACACCTAAAGGATGCTGAGCCCATCTTGGAGGATGAGATCGATGATCTCTCTAGCATGAGCACACCAGTCTCTCCCACACGACTAAGAGACACGTTCGCACCTCAAATTGTGCCGCCTAGATAGAGCTTGAACACCACAGGCTAGAAAACCACTCGAGGCCATTAGCCAAGGAGTGTAGAATTAGGAGACAAGTAAGGGCTAGCAATCTTCTCACAATGCGAGTGACCACCCCTATAACTTTGAGCCAATGAGATATGCTTAGGCAGCATCCAACGCTATAGCAAGAGCTAAAGATTGGGTGGAAGGATCGATGGAGCAAGCTGCCATTGACTTGTAGGAGCATGATGCAGTGACACAAAGATCGAGCTTGACGCTGCACTTAGCGCCCAGGTCTTTGCATGTTAATGCTTTTTGGGAAGGCACTAAAATGCACGTGGTCTTGCTAGTCCTAGCTCTAGGTGATACCACGAGGAAAGGGATTGTAGACATGGGGGTAGGAGTCAGTGTGCTTAGCCACGTAGTACTCCAAGGCTTGGGGTAACCCACTTGTCAAGGATGCTAGGTTCAACGTTACACTAACTAATGGAATGAAGGTGAAGCCATCCTCTGAAGTGCTAAAAAACTAGCCATTGAGGATCGCAGGAGTTCGATTATTTGTGGACTTTATAGTCATAAAAGGAGTGGACTATGATATCCTGTTAGGCTAACCCTAGATGCGCAATGCATGAGTCATAGAAGATTGAGGCAACGGTATGACCTTCCTTGGAAATCGAATGGAAGCAATAAGAGTGGAGATGTATACTTGACAGCAACCCTCCCACGACAGGAAATGAACATGAAACCAAGGTAGAAGCATGCAAAATCTCTGCACATGGCTGAGCCATTAATCTCAAAACTGAAAAGAAACCATAAATTTTCCACTTAATAATGAACCGATTCGTTATCTTCAATATCTTCATCCATAGCTTCAACCATTATACAAGAACAAAAGGGGAAAGAAGAATTTCTGCACAAAAGATAGAGGAGAGAGGAGAGAGAACAAATTTTTGGCACCACCAAATAGGAGAATGTGTGATTGGACAAGAGAGAGAAGGGAAAGAGGCACATAACCACTCATGCACTCCACCCCACCTCTTCCCCAAAAAGCACACCCCTTCGTATTTTATTATTTCTTTGAAACTTTGATACATTTGATATTATAAGGCCTTTGGCCTTTAATTTTGAGTATTCCGACCCTTCACAAATGCATGCACGTAACACTTTTGTGTATACCATTTATTTATTATGGTGTACGTGGATGTGGATGTGGATGAGGCCCCCTCATGTAAGTGTGTATTTTAGTGATTTGAAACAATGTAAATGTTATCCCATTTACAAAAGCTGAAATTGTGATATGTGCATGGACATTTTTGTGCCTTGTTTTTATGCTTCTTTTGGTGTCATCAATACTTGGAAGACTACATCAGTCAACCTAGACACCATCTCAGCTATGCTCAAGGGGAAACACTCAGATCAAGAAATCTTATGAGCCACTGACTAAATATATCCTTGCCTTGAGGATGAGCAAGATTAGATGCATGTGCTAGCGACAACTGATCTGCCATTCTTGGATAATGAGGAATACGAGCAAGTTGCTAAGGTAGTCGGTGTAAGCCCAAAGATGCGTTCAATATCAATCTGCATGATGGCTAGGAGCTCACATGGGCAGCCACCCCTGTCACATTCCACATCCCAAACAAAAAATGAGACCTCCACAAGATCTTAGAGTACCTGATGGAGAAATTAGCTGGTAACCCAGCTGCAAATCTTAAACCACTCAAAGATCTCTTAGATGAACCCAAGTGGCGATGGACCAAGGTGCACGACCTAAACTTGATGTACGATTGGGACTTAGCCACCAATGATAAGGAGCCACACTTAGGAGATGACAAGCAGTTGGATGAGGATGATGCCGATGATGAGTAAAAAGGTTGTTGCTTCTCCAATGACGAGGTCAAAGAAGAGATCAACATGATAGAGTATGACATTGAGGGCATGAGATTGAACAAATAGGGCAGACTCCAAACCACAAAAAAAGAGCATCTTCAGAATCAAGAAAGGAGTCATGCAAATGGATTACGATCGCACTTGGTTGGAGTACATAGGAGTGATTGATTATGAAGGAGTGGACTTTGCCCAACTAAGTGTCGCACCAGCACTCAGAACAGAATCACCATCGTAGCTACGACCTCTAGGAGAGTCTCCCTCTTCTAGCAAAGATGGAGAGTTTGATTCCAAGTTGGATAGTGATCTTGAGATAGCCTAACCACCTAAGACCAAATGCACCAAAGGAGACATACCATTCCACCTAAGGTGCAAAAGGTTGCAGGAGGAAAGGGGAAAACAACCTAGGGATCCGCAAGCCGAGGAGCAAAGGAAGCCACAAGACCTGTCGAAATGATTCATGAGGTTTAAGAAAGAGGCGAGAGGGTAGTGGTCTTGCTAGGAGCCAAAAGACGAGGGCAAGCAAGCAAACCTATAGAAGGACTCACCAATGTCAACGAGGTCAATCTAGTTGAGGAAGGGGAGATGCCCCGACTTGTTTTTATGGTCGATGACTTGACCGAGGAAGAGGAGGAAACCCTTATTTCCCTCTTGCAAGAGTACATAGATGTATTCCCCTAGTCCCTCAATGAGCTAAAAGGGATAGATTCAAGTGTAGTGACTCATAACATCTTGATGACACGGGTCAAAAAGCAGGGACTGTATCCAATGAATCCCAAACACACTCATGTGGTCAAAGAGGAAATCGATAAGCTTCTAAGAGTAGGATTCATTTATGAAATCAAGCACACAGATTGAGTATTGCCCATAGTGATTGTAATGAAGAAGAATGGAAAAATTAGAGTGTGCATCAATTACAAGAAAATCAATGTTGCCACGAAGAGAGACAATTATCCACTACCATACACTAAGCATATGCTTGGGAGGGTGGCTGGTAAAGAGGCCTACAGTTTCTTTGACAACTTCTCTAGATACAATCAAGTGCAAGTGCATCTAGATTATAGGCACAAGACCACATTCACTACCGAGTGGGGCATCTTTGCCTATGTAGTCATGCCCTTCGGGTTGACGAATGCACTAGTCTCATTTCAAAGGCTCATGTGTGCCATTTTCAAAGACGTGCTTAGGTGCAAGTTAGAGGTATTTTGAGAGCAGAATTTTGGTGCCAAAAATTGCTTAAAAATAGCTGAAAATTATGAGTATCAAGGGAAAAATATTCAACGTCAAAGGCGGCGGCTCGACCTAGGACGATTTTAAGTGTCAAAGTGCTCTAAGGACGCCCGGGCAACACTTGCGGATTTTTAGTAATTTTTCCATGCGCCTGTGCGAGTCAGGGAAGCTGCCGACCAGTCCAGGATGCCAAGACGAGCTCACAGAAATTTTCAGGTCGGGATTCGGACACCGTATGTGAGAGAGGTGGGAAAAGGGCCAAAGGGCCGGTCAAAATTGGGGAGGTGCCCAAAAGGAGGAGTGAAGGGGTGCCTTTGGGAAGGGGCACCCCCCCTTAAAAAAACGAGATTGAGGGGAGGCGGCGGCAGCAGAAGGCACCGCGAAACCCCCCCCCCCCCCCCCCCCCACAAATCGACATGACGACTGAAGAGCAAGCCATGGAAGCAATTGCAGCAGGCCACTACATTGTTCTCACGCTCCGCATCGCTCCATTCCGCGCGAGAAATGGCAGCTTGTAGAGGGAGAGAGAAAATCAATCTTTCTCTCTCCTCCCTCTCTCTCCTCTAAGGGGGGATTGATGTGGGAAGAGAAAGGAAGAAGAAAGAATGATGGAGGCTTGTTCGGCATCGATCGGATTGCTCCATGGGCTGGAGATGGTGACGTGTGATCGTCATGAGCATGAAGTGCTGCTGATTTTCAGATTTGCAGCCATGGACATGAAACCCGAGACATGCAAATAAGCGGTAATTTAAATTTTTCAAAGGAAATTTGAGATTTCATGGCTTTTGATGGATAAAATGTTGTTCATTGTAAGCAGACAGTTAAGGACTACTACCCGTTGCCATTTATTGACCAGATTTTAGATCAATTAGCGGGTAGGGAAATATATTCGTTTATGGATTGCTTTGCAGGATAAAACCAGATGGCAATTGCAGAAGAGGACAAGTTGAAAACAACTTTTATTATTGTATTTGGTACTTTTGCATACCATGTGATGGCCTTTGGTTTATACAATGCGGCTGGTTCATGGCAATGAACAACAGATAAGACATTCGGTGACATATCCCCTGAAGAGTTGAAGGTGTTTATTGATGACTTAGGGGCTGCCACCGTGAGAGGAAGGCAGCTGATCATTTTAAGAAAATGCTTTGAACACTGTAGAAAATTTTGTATCGCTCTAAACCCATGGAAGTGTGTTTTTGGAGTACCTTATGGGCTATTGCTGGGTCATGTGGTCAGTTCGGTAGGAATTGCGACAAACCCCGAGAATGTTAAAGTTATAGTTGCCATGGGTCCACCACGCACTCCGAAAGAAGTTCATAGCTTTCTGTCTTCGGTTGGTTATTATCGTAGATTCATAAACGCCTTGGCAGAAAGAACGTTGCCGCTTACAAATTTATTGTCCTTTAGCTGTTTGTTTGTATGGGGTGACCCTTGTAAGATAGCATTTGAGGATGTGAAACAGGAGCTAGCAAGAGCTCCCATTTTAAAAGCACCTAAAAGAGGTGAGGTATTCTATATATTCTCAGCAACCACCATGTATAGTATCAGCTGGTGCTGTTTAGCCCAAATTTGGAAAGAGAAGTGGTATCATCCGATAGCCTTTGCTAGTCGAAAATTGGGCATTTCAGAGATCAATTATACCTACATGGAGAAGTTGTGTCTAGCGATGGTCTTTGGGACCAAGAAATTCAGGCATTATATTCTCTATGAGAAAGTCGTGCTTTATACGAAGGCGGAGGGGCTTCGACTATTGATGAATAAGCTACAGCTGCCTGATCGTCTAGCGAAGTGGTTAATCACTTTGTAGGAGTTCGATTATGAAATCAGGAGTAAGCCACCAAGGTTGCAAGGCATCGTGGAATGTCTTGTGGACTTTGGGGAGCCGAAAGAATCTGTGGCTGAGGGTAATGACATGGAGTTGTTATTTAAAATAGATACGGCATCTATTCCCTCCTGGTATGCTGCAATAACGCATTATTTATCAACGGGAGAGGCGGGATCTGAATTATCTAAAGCTGAGAGAAGGAAAATTAGGCAGCAAGCGTTAAAGTTTGCCTTGATCGCAGGTACATTATATCGGCAAGGGGTTGATGACATCTATCGCCGATGTGTGATGCCTGACGAGGTGCCATTCATTTTGGAAGAGTGCCATGATTCTGCTTGCAGAGGCCATTTTGCAGGACGGCTTACAGCACAAAAGGCTTTAAGAGCAGGTTACTGGTAGCCTGCCATCTTCCAGGATGCGTTTGCGTATGTTAAGAGGTGCGATATTTGTCAACGACATGATAGTCGAGAGAATAGGAAACGACCACTCACCCCTATTATAGCGATACTTCCATTTGAGAAGTGGGGAATAGACTTTGTGGGTCCTATTACTCCGTCGTCGACTGCGCAAAAGAGGTACATCATTGTAGCAACTGACTACTTCACAAAGTGGTCAGAAGCACGTGCAACAAGGAAAGATGATGCTAAAGAAACTGCTAGTTTCCTTTTAGAGCAGATAATATGCCGTTTTGGTCCGCCGAAAGAATTAGTGTTGGACCGCGGAACCCATTTCCTGAATAAGGTAATCAAAAGCTTGACAGAGACTTGGCAAATCAAGCATAACAAGACAACCCCATATAACCCGCAAGCCAATGGGCAAGTTGAAAGCACCAACAAGCAGCTTGTGGGCATCCTGTCCAAAATTGTGTCGAAAAAGAAACGGGATTGGGATAAAAAGTTATACGTGGCAGTGTGGGCCTATAATACGACCTTCAAATGAGCCACTAGCCATACCCCGTTCAAGTTAGTATATGGGGAGGAGTGTGTCTTGCCTTTAGAGATTGAGCTGCCGACTATTCGGTTTGCCATCAATCATTCTTTGAGTGATGAAGACGCACTTTTTGAGCGCTTGACGACACTGGCACATTTAGATGAGCTTAAGCTGCAGAGCTTATTACACCAAGAAGTGGCGAAGTGCCGAATGAAGCAGCTACACAACCTTAAAGACAAGAAATACACCTTCAAGAAAGGACAGCTTGTTCTGTATTATGACGCACGACGTGAATTATTTCCAGGCAAGCTAGAGCCCAAATGGGACGGGCCCTATAGGATCGTTAGAATAGGAAAGAATAAATCCACAGTCCTGTTAGCTGACCTTGAGGGGATGGAATTTAAAAATAAGGTTAATCTTAATAAGATTAAACCTTATTATTTCTGATTGCACTAATACTATGACTGCCTTGCAGGTCTAGGTGAGATCGATCAAATATTTGCAAGGAAATCATGATAGAGGTTGATGGGTCATCTGATCCCTTATTTAGAACACCCATATTTAGAACAGAGGTATCATCAGGAAAAGCTCATTTGGTGGAGCAAAGGATATAAGGTGACTGAGCAAGAAGGCGGGACATTTATTTGGGAGATCAAGGTCTTCTGCCATCACTGCCTACAAATTTTGACGAGCATCCCTGTTGAATTCAATGATGATGGAGGGATGGAGCCTACAGTCCACCCGTTGAATATGCTGAATTTCGATTACCATAATTACGAGTAGAGTTCAGGATGGCGGGATATGTAAACCCTTTATGGACGTTCACCTTGTACTTTGATGGGGCGTCCAGGGGTGCATGCAAAAAAGGAAGTGTAGGAGTTGTCATCCGAGACCCCCGACGACGCATTGTCATGAAGTTAGCTGCTTATCTCGGGGTGAATTTTACCAATAATATGGCAGAATACAAAGCCCTGATTATGGGTTTGAATATTGCAAAGAAGGGTGGTATCCGCTAGTTATTGGTGAAAGGGGACTCTCAGTTGGTTTTAAATCAACTCAATGGGACGCACATGGTACGAAACCCCATCCTTTGCATGTACCATCATACTGCCATAGCCCTGCTAGACGAATTTGATAGAGTGTCTTTTCAGCTGATTCCACGAGATTGGAATCAGTTTGCTGATTCATTGGCTAATTTTGCGTATGAAGAAGACCTCTTCTTTAATTGTGGCCCTTGTCTCGATATATCTATTGACGATGAGATAGGACCTGGTCGTTTGTGGGGTATGCTTTCTGAACATGCCCTCTTTGGCAGACGATGGTTGATCTAGGTGATGCAAAGGGTAGGTGAGACTCATCTGCCTTTATTATCTTGGACCCACAGACTGATTAGACGACATGTGATGCGAACACCTCTTGCGATATACGCAGGAGGGATGGGTCATAATTTAATGCACCTAGTTTAGGGCTAAGAGCCTCTGTTCCCCTGGGAATGGTATGCTTTGATGTCTATCATAGTTGTTTCCATGAGGATGTTAGGCGTAGTCATGTTTGATTTCATTAGGCCAAGAGGGCCATTTCCCTGTCTAGTGCGGGTGCGTTTAATCGGGTTTTTATTTTAAGTGTTGTGCTGGACAGGTTTTGTGATTCGTGGAGCCTGGAGGAGCCTTTGCTGTGATGGAAGCTTCTTGTGGCCAATCCAGGTGATACCTCTCCTTTACGAGTACCTTTCTTTCCTGTTATATGTGTATTTGTACTTGTTGAGGGAATATATTTTTGTTGGGGATCGGCAACCAAGGCATGAAGTCCCAGGTTTAGGCTAAGTATGTTTGAGGGAGGTCGGAGTAGTCATTGCCTCCTGTAAAGATTGTCAGGCATCGAAAGACCTATTTTAGAAGGAAGTCCTAGTGGCCCTGTTCTGCTAGCCTGCTAGGCAACCATTCTAGGAGTTCTTGTTAGTAGTGAGGTAGTTAGAGAAGCCTGCCAGAAGATAATAATGATGATGCCAAGAAACCCTGAACATCCCAAAAGATGAATATAAATACGGAGGTGTGTAAAAAGGGGTTCTAACCCCTATTAAAGAAAAGAAAAGAAATGAAAATGTATAAGCAGTTGATCATTGCCTTGCGAAGGCCTGGTAGGTTCCTGGGGATGAGTCAGACCCGGGGCCGATACCTTGTCTTCCTAGGGGTGGCTTCTTGCTGGAAAAAAAAAATGACAAAACAAGGAAGGTTGGAGCGAAAATAAAAGTGAGCGTTAGAAAAGGATTAAGTGTCGCCTTGCAAGGGCTTGGTAGGTTCTTGGGTACCGAGACAGGTCCTGAGGCCGATGCCCTGTTCTCCTTGGGTCACTACGCTCAGCTCCCTCCTTTTTACACGCCCAAGTATGTTAATAAAATAAAAACCCTAAAAGCAGAACTGTACTGACAGAAAATACTCCTTGATCAGGCTATAGGAGTCCTCGCCTTGTAGGAGCTCCAAGTTGTGTTGTCTTTAGTTGGTAAGTAGTTCAGACTACCACTTAGGGCAACCTCTTTGATAGGTTTTTTAGTTTGGCTGTGTTGGAGCAGGTGGTCAATCACTCGCTTCGGATCTTCTATTAGATGATGCTAGGTCTACTCCTTGTGGATGTCATGCCTTGGTTTGTCAGGGGGTAGGGTGAGCATTGTGCTGAGTTTTATTATATATTTGTTTTGTATCAGCTTGATGCTTCTTTGGTTGTTTATGTGTAGATCTATTGTGGGATTCGACCGGCTGAGTCGCCCTATCCCGTGGTCGCCAATGAGAGCGGAATTTTGGTGCCGAAAATTGCTTAAAAATAGCTGAAAATTATGAGTATCAAGGGAAAAATATTCAACGTCAAAGGCGGCGGCTCGACCTAGGACGATTTTAAGCGTCAAAGTGCTCTAAGGACGCCCGGGCAACACTTGCGGATTTTTAGTAAATTTTCCATGCGCCTGTGCGAGTCAGGGAAACTGCCGACCAGTCCAGGATGCCGAGATGAGCTCACAGAAATTTTCAGGTCGGGATTCGGACACCGTATGCGAGAGAGGCGGGAAAAGGGCCAAAGGGCCGGTCAAAATTGGGGAGGTGCCCAAAAGGAGGAGTGAAGGGGTGCCTTTGGGAAGGGGCACCCCCCCTCCCTAAAAAAAATGAGATTGAGGGGGGGCGGCGGCAGCAGAAGGCGCCGCAAAAAAAACGCCCCCCCTCCCCACAAATCGACATGATGGGGCTGAAGAGCAAGCCATGGAAGCAATTGCAGCAGGCCACTACATTGTTCTCATGCTCCGCATCGCTCTGTTCCACGCGAGAAATGGCAGCCTATAGAGGGAGAGAGAAAATTAGTCTTTCTCTCTCCTCCCTCTCTCTCCTCTAAGGGGGGATTGATGTGGGAAGAGAAAGGAAGAAGAAAGAATGATGGAGGCTTGTCCGGCATCGATCGGATTGCTCCACGGGCTAGAGATGGTGACGTGTGATCGTCATGAGCATGAAGTGCTGCTAATTTTCAGATTTGCAGCCATGGACATGAAACCCGAGATACGCAAATAAGCGGTAATTCAATTTTTTCAAAGGAAATTTGAGATTTCATGGCTTTTGATGGATAAAATGTTGTTCATGTGGGCTAAAAATTGTTTATGTTGTTATTTTCCATGAGTACTTGTTGATCATAATCAGAAAATCAGAAAAATATGCATCTTGTGGCACAAAATAATACATTAAAACACGTAAAATATGGAAAATCAAGGGAAAATAATGGTTTTGAGCATAAAAATGGAAGAATAAATAGGAACACCAACTAAATTTTCATCTTTGTTGCAAGAAGGAACTAAGGGCCACAGCCCATAACCTATTTTGAATTTTTAGTAATTAAAATAATGCAAAAAATAAGGAAAAATACAAGAAAAATAGAGGAAAAACACCAAAAATAGGGGAAAAATGCATTTTGGATGCGGAAAACTAATGAAAATAAAGAATAATGTTCGTGAATGTTTGTGGGGACTGAAGCATGAGGGTTTGCCTCAGTTCAACCCCACCTTCTTGTTCTAGTGTGGTTTTTTTCGATTTTTTACACATAAAATGATGGCATAATGCCTTATAAATCTATACAACAGGGCAACATTTGATCGATGGGAGGGTAGAGTGGTTAAAATGTGTCTAAATGCGGAGTAAAATGATGAAATTAGAATGAGAACCTAGTAGCACGAGGGTTTCCTCGGTGCTAGGTTCGTGCAACGCCGCATAAGAACGGCAGTTGAAAATCATTTATAGGGTGTTTTCTACATGTGCACAATATTGATTTTATAATTGTTTGAGCACTTAGCATCCACAATATGCATAAATCATGGAAATATTTAAAGGTATCAGAAATCCTAGATGTACAGCAATTGCTTTCATTAGGACCTTGACCCACGTTGAGTGAGAGACAGGACACCCTAAGCCATGGGCGTCATGGGGTCTAGGGGAAAGAGAAGTAAGGACAATGGTACATTCCTGTTGCGATTAAATGGTACCTTGAGTGGATTTTGTACGAAATGTTTATATGTTGAGCGACGCACCGAGGGGCCAATCCCCAAGGTGTAGGAGAGTCGTCGAGGGGTGGCGGCACTCAGCCGTTGGAGGACCCCCTATGTCTGTGCTTCATGCCATTAGGCAATGTGTAAGGGACTCCTTCTGAGGAGTAGTGGGTGAGAGAAGAGTAGATTACAAATGACGTAATACAAACGCAAGATGTCTAGGAAGGAAATGTATGTATCATCAACGCTCCTGGCCGCGAGGCCGTGGGGTTGTTGAGCACGTGAGATAGAGGTCCGGCTAGTGCACGAGCCAGTGCCGGCCCGTTCTAGGTTCCATCATATTTGTTGATGATTTATATGCCCACTCTAATTGGAATGCACACCTAGACAAGCTCTGAGCAGTCTTTGAAAGATGTAGATTGTATCTTGTCTCTCATTGAATCCCTTGAAGTGCCAAATCTGAGTAAAGCATGGATGCATCCTAGGGTTGAAGAATGATCTAGCCATGACACCAATCCTACGAACCCCAGAGACTGTGGACCATAACCTTTCACATTCACATTGATATGTGTTGTGCCGGCTGGTTGAACACAATTTAGACTATCCAGTGAGCTTTGTTAGCAGACAACTCACGAACACTGAGATGAACTACTTCACCATGGAAAGGGAAAGGTTAGCCATGGTGTTTGTTGTAAGGAAATTTTGGCATTACCTTTTGGCCACACCTTTTGTCTTTTTCGTTGACCATCAAGCCTTGATTTATCTTGTTAACAAACCCTATGCTACGGGACACATCACTTGATGATCGTTACTTCTACTTCTCGAGTTTGACTTCTCTGTGGTTGTACACAAAGGGAAGTAGCACAACATGGCCAACCATATGTCTCGCATACCCACAGGAGAATCCGTCGGACAAGGCATCAAACACGATTGTCGGACACGCATCTGTTTAACTTATCCAATGGAAGGGACTTGTTTAGAGCTGACTTAATGCCATACTAGGCAGACGACATAGTCAAAGTACTTGAGTATGGATTACTTGAAAGACCCATTGAGAAGTCCCGACTTAGGTGACTCATCCTTAAAATACAACCCTATTAGTTGATAGTAGCAGGACAACTCTATAGGTTAGGGCACGATGGCTTGTTGCATAGATGTGTGTGCAAACATGAGATGCATGATGCACTTGTAGAAGCACACTGTGGAATTGCAAGAGGGCACTTCAGCGGAGACATGATGGCTTGTGCTGTAGTCTCAATTGTGGCGGCCTACTCTTTTTCGAGATGAAGCACGATTTGCAAAGCACTGCAACGAGTGCACCCGCTTACTTGTGCATAATGGTCACTATCCCAACAGACACATACCTTCGATGCATTGATCGATGAGGGAGCTGATTTCAATAACTTAACTCACGATCATCGAACTCAAATTGGTCACCCACAACTACAACCTACCAACACCAAACTTAGCCCGTTTGAGGGTCAATCATATGCCCTTTCAAGAAAGTGCAAAGTCATAGCCACTATCAAGTTTGAAAACATGCCCATAATCTTTTATGTGCTGTTGAACGCAAAGGATGTCGGTAAGGAATCACTATTAGGACGCTCATTTAAAAAGCAAGCACATAGTAATGTCGACTACGAGTCTTAGCGTATTCACCTTGCTATCAGCAATGTATAGATAGCCACAACTTTTAGCAAGGGCAGTGCGGCTCTATCAAAGCTCGTGATGCCACTAGTAGAGAAACCCACCACCAAGTCTAAGGAGGGGGAGTCAAGACTTATCACTTCCCACCACACCACACCATCAGCACACCACTGAGATCAAAGCCATGACCCTTGAACCACAGTTCAAGTGGGTACCTAAACATCAAAAACTGCCACCTAGGAACCTGCAACCACAATCTTGCAAACCTAAGAACAACTCATGCTCAAAACCTAGGAGGCAAGGAAGCAACTATTGACACTGACGAATGGTCAAGATGAGATGGGTCTCCAAAACCTTATTGCAAGGGCAATGCCTAGATATGGGTGCCTAAAACCAAGAGGGCTAGTGGCTCTATTCAAACACCACCCTCAAGCTCGACTATACAGAGCCACACGAAAAATCATGCGCTAAAATTGCAAAAAGCTCAAGCTGTGAAGCCCCTAGAGTGCAACACTGTTGACCCTGCAACACCTCAATGAGTCTATCGATCGAGACTGTAGCTTGTTGACTCCAAACCAACTCAACCCAGCATTGTTAGCCTTATAAACATCTAGTAGTGTAAAGTCAGAATCCCAAACCAAGCTTAGCACACGAGAGGCCAAACCACACACTCTAGAGCAGCCACATCTGGAGACGTCACTTTGTTGAGCTGTACCCCAGCCCCCTAGTAGGCCTTAAACCTTCTTATGATCGATCCTTGCCTTAGTAGCTAAAGATTTAGCTTAAAATATAGGGGATGACTTGGTTGTTTCCTTTGACGTTTGGGTGCCACGTTTACCATACTTGGTAAAAGCTATGACCAATTGGACCTAGGTCTCTTAGATGAGCCTTTAGCAAATGAAGGTATGCACATTGCCTTGCTCATGGGAAGAATCAGAACTTGTATTCATTAAGGCTCCCCATAGGTAGTTGAGAAACTCATATGCACTGATATTTCCTATTAACAAGCATGCAAGAAATGCCTCATTACATCTTATGCCAAGGGCACGGTCCTTCCCACTAACCAAGAAATTGCAAAGTTGAAACAACTGGCTACTAATGACTCCTCTTTCTTGCCAAAATGGTATGCTCTCAGACTTTAATGGGAGTGAGAGGGCTATTAAATCATGACCAACACTGAGCAAAGACATGCAACTAAGACCTTAGAATACGACCCAACTTATGTAGCCCCAACCTTCTATAGGGTGTTGACACCATCCACAACTAGTCCCTTGAGGAGCTACACGTTGCCAATCGCATGGACTTTGGTGATTTCCTCACAGACGTCCTCACTTACCTCACCCACGTAAGCATCCAACTTGTCGACATGGACCATTATTCTCAAATGGAGTACAACCTGAACTTCTAAGCTTGGGTCATGCGAAGGTGAAACACTGTGAGCATGCATTGAATGGTCTCTACCCTTCAACCTCTAATTCGAAAAAGGATTCTTCTCATCTCTAAGGGGGAGGATGTGAATGATAAAAGGTGTGTGACATAAAAACAAACCCTAAAACCTTAATCAATTTTCAAAAATGGAAAAGAAGGTGTAAAAATCAACTCATGATTGAGTAAAAGTGTTAGAAATTTTTGTGAAATGCATGGACTCTTCAAATAAAAATTCTCTTTCTATATTTAAGCATTTCAGTTTTCATAAGCATTTCTTCCATCTCCTACATGTCTTTCTATAAAAATTATCTAAAGAATACTGATGTGGTGAGCTATGGCTTCATGATAAGCATCTACAATGGCAAAATAGGAGAAAGCCAACAAGCTATCATTCTCAGAGGAAGAGTAGTCAAAATACGGCCTCTTAGTGGAGACAAGGGCCTACAACCAATTCAAATTTAGGCACATCCTGAATTTGAAAGACATAGTCATGGAGGAGCTAGCCATCAAGCAAATTGTGAAGCAATGCAAGCTACAGAAGTATGTGGAGGTGGGTCAAGTCATGGACTATGAGAAGTGCACAGAATTCCTGTGGAATTTCAAAAAGAACCAAGGCACTTTCATGGTGCATCAAGAGAATGAACCTGCTAGGTGGAAATCAAACTGAGTCCCGAGTCGGTGCAGAGAGCACTGGGCATGCCTAAGAAAGTTGAAATATGGCAAAAAAGGGACGTGTATGGCATGTTGGGAATGGAAAAAGTGATGGTCCACATCAATGATGTCATCAACTTAGCTGACATCCCCGACCTCAAAGTCTAACTATAGGCCAAAATGGTGCATGCCTTGTTCTCCAACCGACAATGCATTGATGAGCAGAATCAATGTACCAATGTTGCTGGAAAGCATCGTTGGCAAGTCCTTCGATGAGGTGAACCTGAACGACTTCATCTGGAAGACGATAGAAACATTGGAAAAAGCATTGGCCACAGGTGCAAAGCCCGCAGGGGGAGAATCTCCGACCTCCAAAGCTAGGAAGAAGTCATCTCATCGAAGGCCTCTACCATTGGGTTTGGAGGGGTCTTGATGGCCATCATCAAAGAGAGGCCTTAGGGAAAGCGCAAGAAGATGAGAAAGTTGGCAAGATGCCAAACAGGTCCCCTCCCCGCCCCGACAAAGAGAGTGAGGAGCAAGAGAGTAGGAAGAAGAAGATAACATACCTACAAAGAGCTCAAAGAGAGTCCAAAAGCGCTGAGGATAGAAGGAAGAGAAAAGAAAAGGAGGAGGCAAAAAGAATAAAACACGAATCTAGGAAAGCTGAAGAGGAGAGGAGGAAAGAAAAGTAAGAAGCCGAGGAGTTAATGTCAAGATTGTGGGAGAGAAGGAAGGAGTCTCGCTTGAAGCTTTCTTGCTTGCACAATGGGGGAAGACACACAAGGGTGGAGGCTGAAAACAGTTTTCCTCTTCTTACTTGTGTAAGCCAAAAGAACTCAAGTACAAAGAAATAGAAGAACCCTATATATGGGTCTCAAACCAAACTCAACTAACTAAGGTGGCATACTAACTGAGCCACGAACTAGAGTAGATAAGGATAGCTATCATGTAGCTATTATTCATGGGCGGTGTACCAACCGCGTCTGCAACTGACAAGTCGGTGACATAAATATACAACGGTCACCCTGGCGTATCACGAGTGGAGCTCGATATCTCAACAGTTAAGGAGGAAGGAATAAGGAGACATAGCCATGGTCGTCTGCCTCTCAGTGAAGTAGTCCTCAAGGGAAGAAGAGTTGGTTGCCATGAGCCCTCACGAAGAAGAATGCCCAAGCACAAGCTCCCAAGCACCCAAAAGCATGCTACCCCCAGTAGCATAGGACAAGGGCAAGGGTCTTATTAACCCCATCCCACCTGTCCTAGTGCCCCCACTACCCCAGTCTCTGCACCCACCCAAGCATCTTCTACCATGGTGGATGCTAGTAACCTTGTGGCATGGGTGCAATTTTTCTAGTCAACAAAGAAATAGTTCAAGGTGGAAGTGGAGGGACCCCAATGAGTGGAGAAAAAAGACCGACAACTACAGATGCAGAGTCTAGATAGGACCCCAAAAGGCAGAAGATAGAAGCATCTACAACCACTACCCTCACTGCACTGCTGTAGAAACTACGATGACTATGTTCAAGAACTCCTATCATAGCTGGAGGGGGCAAAAGAAGAAAAGAAAATAGCTATTGATGAGCTCGAGACTGAAAAGGAGACTATGGCAGCCTCTCAATTAGAAAGAACTTGCCAAGTAGCCATGTATCGAAGAGAAATAAATGAGGTAAAGGAGGAGCTCAAGGCCAAGGGAGGAGAAGAAGAAAGGTGGCAAGCAAAGCTCGCTGCAAAAACACAAAATCTCATGAGCTTGCAATGCCATTATGACAAGCAAGTAGTGTTGTATAAAGACATGCAAAAGGAGAATGAAAGGGTCCAGGACGTTGCCAAGTAGCTAGTAGCAGCAGAAGAAGAGAGAAGCCAAAGGAACCAAAAACACATAGAAGATTTGGAAAAGAGGGAAGCCTTAGAGCTAGAAGAGTAGAAACAATTGGAAAGAGAAATTGAGGAACAGGAGAGGAGGCTAAGGGCATTAGCCCAAAGTCATAATGAGAGCTTCAAGGAAATGAAGAAAATAGAAGATGAATGGGTGGGTAGGAGCAAAGGAAGGGTGAGAGACTTGGCAAGCCGGCTAGCCCTTGCAGAAGGCAACAAGGTGCTGTTAGAAAACAGGGTAGAGGCCACACAAATAAGTCTGGAAGCCCAACAACACACCTTCCTCAACATTCTCTTAGACGACATGCAATCTGAAGAGGAGAAGGCCATTGAATCATTAAGGAAAAAACTAGAAACCGCCCATAAGGCCCTAAGACATGGAATTCACATCCAAGCATAGGCAATAGGGCCCAAGGAAGCAGGGCCATAGGAGCACAAAAGAGAGGAAATGCAAGGCCTAGCTGAAAAGACATGGCCAAGCCTAAAAATGGGACAACAAGAGGAGGAGTTAGTCCCATAACCTCCTTCCCCACGACTAGAAGAGCAATAGTAAGTGGACACCCCTACTGCTAGAAAAGATGAGCTCAAAAAGAAGAGTAAGAAAATGCTCAAGCATGCTTAGAGAAGGTTGAATGCTCAACCAGTAGTAATGCCAACATCACCCATCCTGAGAAGACTGCTTCTCCCAGTAAACTATAATGATGAACTCATATTCTGGGAGCAGAGAGAGAATAATCACGAGCCATTCGACTTTGATTTCTGATTCCCCACCACATTGAGTAGGGTATTATCAACCAAGGTGGTGGAAGAGGTGATCGACATCGGAAGGAGGTTGGGAGATACGTGAACCTCAGAGAGAGAGAGAGAGAGAGAGAGAGAGAGAGAGAGAGAGAGAGAGAGAGAGAGAGAGAGAGAGAGAGAGAGAGAGAGAGAGAGAGAGAGAGAGAGATCCTACCCAATGGGGAATAGAGGTTCCAGACTTCTAGGAAAACAAAGTCTATGAAATGCCTAGAATAGTTAAGGGCTATGAGTGCCAACCGAAGTGGAGGAGACACATTTGGGAAGGTAACCCTGACGCCTAGATGTCATTTGCAACACCCTACTTTTTGAAAGAAATAACCCCACTTTCATGCTATATCCAAGAAGGGTAGGAGTGGATTAAAAACCCCACATCCACGGTTGATATGACTTCCCTAGAGTATACAATGTCAATGCCACCAAGCCTAAGCAAGCCCTCACTTTTGAGCTACAAGATCTATACGACTCCATAGCCCACTTCCTTAATGAATTCACTTCATGCCCAAACCCAGCCTTTCTAACAACATGTAATTATCTTAGATTACTTAGGATACTATTGAAGCAAGATCCTACATCACAAGAGTACCCCTTGTTGCCACTCTTTTTTAATCCAAATGGCATAGATAGCTACACTATGATTAGGTTAATGATGTGGGCTACCCTCCTCCCCTCTTTTTGCTTATCTCTCTTCAAAGATATGAATGATAGCTGCTTTACTCATTGCAATCATCTATTTCTTTCCACCACTCCTCTCTAGGTGCATGAATGAACCTCAAAGGATACATGCAAAGCTAGAGATTCCTTAACAAATCTCTTAAGCCCCCAGTTCCTCCCTCTCATGACTCTGACGAAGACTAGATTTTCAACATTTAAAAAAAAGAGAGAGAAAGAAAAGAAAAGAAAAGAAAAAGAAAAGAGAAAAGAAAAGAGAAAGAATAAGAGATCACTAGAAGGAAATCACAGGGGAAGCAACCGAATAATCTCGTTACATGTAGGCCACAATCACTACACCTAGGGGTCCTCAAGTTAGGAACGTCAGGTGACTTTGGTAAGCCAAACCCCCTAGTCCATTTTGATTCTCTGCATTATGCTTAGGGCACATCAAGTGCAAGACATACCTAGGGAGATCACCCTCGCCTATGGTTAATCCTGTCTCGCTAAGCCACACTCACTGCACCCCCTTAGGCAAGAACTGGGTCCTCAAGTGTGAGACAACACCCAGGCCTCGACCCAACTCCCAATTCCACTAACACGAGCACAATGCATCACATGATAAGGTAGACACACCCCCAAGCAGTGCACCCTCTTTTCTTTACAGGTAACTCCAAACAATGTAAGCCGCCAACTTCGGAGGCCCCATCATCATCGACTCACATGACCGCCTTTCAAATCACAAATTTTCATTAGCTCAAAACTACAACAAGTGCCATGGGACTGGCACTCATCTAGGAGGGTGGTAATGTTACAAGACAGGTCAGGACGTGGACCATGCAGCTGAAAATAAGCAGAGGAAACCCAAGTCAAAAAGTGAATGGAGAAGCTCATTTTGCCCAAGCAAGAAAAGTGGAGGAGAAGCCAAGCTTTAAAAAAATGTGGGAGATCATCGAAGATTCTAGCAAGGTGCTCTCAAGGATAAAGGAAAGCATAGAAGATTCTAGAAAGGTGCTCTCAAGGATGAAGGAAACCACTAAAGATTCTAGCAAGGTCCTCTCAAGGATGAAAGAAAGCACCGAAGATTCTAGTAAGGTGCTCTCAAGGATGAAGGAGAGCCTTTGAAGGCTCTAGCAAGGAAAGTGCAAGGCACAATGTAATTCATTTTATAAGAGCGCCATGCTCCCTCGTGTGCAAGTTGTAAATTCTAAATGGGGACATAGGTGAAGGGATAAGGCAACTAGAAGGGATTAGGGAAAGAGGACCTTGGCAAGCAAGATGTCTAATCATGTAAAAAAGGGGATGGGCACCCAAGGGATTTAGGGCTTGTATATAAACCTAAAAAGTGAACAAGGAGCTCATTCTTTCGTGTGTGAAAAAAGTGGTATCTTATTCTTCTCTCCTTCTTGCTTGCTTGTGTGTGCTTGAGAGAGGGAGTGTGAGGGAGTGTGTGAGGGTGAGGGTGAGGGATCTTAGAGAAGACGCTCTCCATCATCTCCTCTCTTCTTCTTCTCTTCTCTTGCGCGTGGCTATGGAGGATGGAGATTGGAGGTAGAGGTTTGAGGTTTCTTAAGCTCTCATCTCGAATCGTGGAGCTACCAGTTTGCTTGTGGGAGGAGGCTACTCATTTGAGCATGAAGGTAAGCTCACTACAACCCCATAGGATCGAAGGCGCGTCAACTAGGTGAGAGATAGTCATTTGTGCTCTCTTGAAACACTTGAAGTAATAAGTGGTCTGTGGGTCTTGGTGGATGAGTGTGAGCTCCCCTTACAATAGTCATGCCTAGGGTAAGAGGGGGAGTATGTAAGAGTGCACAATGAAAGGGAAACACAATTATAGAGAGAGAGAGAGAAAAAAAAAACACACACACACACACACATAAAAAGTAGAAGATGAAGGAAGAATATTACACTGACTAAAGAAGAATAGTGATACAAAGGAGATGGATTGATCAATCTCTACATGTAGCCCACAACGTCAATGAGGGCACCATATTATGCTGGTAATGATGGTAGCACCAAGCACAAAGTGTTAGAGTGCTAGAGTGTGCATCTACAAATGAAGGAATGAAGATCGGAGTCTATGTGTGTGTATGTGAAGTAGAGGGTTAGCCATAAATAGCCATAAATGCCAAAAAACTAGCCAAGATGCACTTGTAAGTGTCATAAATGCTAGGCACCAACATTAAACAATGGTTGTACTATGAATATATGCTAGAAAATATCAAGTGGCCACAAAGAAATCTTGATTGGCAAGGATAATGTCCAATAGGTGGAGGTAAATTGGGAAAAGCAGAAACTAACCTAGAAATTCACACGACAAGGTGGAAAATAAAGGAAATGTACCTAAAAATGTCAAAGCTCATATGTCTCCATCAAACTCTAACAAGAGCTCACAACTAGGAGACGACAGACTGACATGACTAAAATAGGTATGTTAACACCCCCTCTCAGATATCTTGGGAGCGTCTAAAGACCCAACAACCTCATGTGATCAAACATAGAAGCAGGAGATAAATGCTTCGTGAAGAGATCGGCTATGTTGTCCATTGTGGGGGACAGTAGGCCACCTCTAACTCACAATCCATGATCTACTCTCAAACATAGTGATATTGAACCTCAATGTGCTTCATGCAAGTATGAAACATAGGGTTCTTCACTAAAGCTAGAGCACTTTGGTTGTTCACACACAACTCCATAGATCCAAGCTAGGGAAAGCCAATCTCCACCAACATGTGACAAAGCCAAATTGCCTC
The DNA here is from genome assembly GCF_053477565.2 of Lygodium microphyllum. Lineage (NCBI taxonomy): Eukaryota > Viridiplantae > Streptophyta > Polypodiopsida > Schizaeales > Lygodiaceae > Lygodium > Lygodium microphyllum. Next base: position 158,005,193 of record NC_141135.1, on the reverse strand, counting down.
CATAGCTATAGACCATTATGTATGATAGTCTTCCTTGGTAGAACAAAGGGCCATAGTACGTTGCTTCTTACTACTCCACAAGATAGATCATGATCCAAGGGAGAAGGCATAACCTATAATAGATTGTCTCAAATCCACATCACCTGCCTAGTCAAAGTCACTCCAACTAGAAAGAGTAACCCCCTCTCCATACATGATCCAATGGGATCAAGTCTCTTGTAAATAATGAAGAATGTGCAATGCCACTCTTTAATGTGTTGGGGGTAAAGGTGCCTCTACCTAGCCGCCCATGTATTACTACACTGACAGTACCCACCATTGCACACTCCAGGTGGTGGGCACCCATCACTATCACTTTATTCTTTATTATTTTAGTAATAGTTTGAATAAAGGAAGACCCGATCACACATTGTGATTGTTGGAGTTCCCATTTGGTCTCTCTCACTTTCTTGCTCTTGCTCTCCTGCCATAGCTCTTCCAAGCAAGCTTCGATCCTTCTCACCTTTCAATTGGTATCAGAGCATGGTTGCTCGAGCATTTTGACTTGGTTTGTGACTCCTTCAGCCTCCTACTGATTACCTACACTCATTGGGTCTCCTTCCTAGCAGCCATAGTTGACTCTCTTGAGCTTCCATCACTCCCCGGCTTCTTGAGCACCTACTTGGCCCATTTGGGCACCCTCAAGGCATTCCTTCTTCAAAGGTATTGGAGCTCTCTTTTTTGTCATTTTACTCCAATCCGCAAGTTTTGTGAAGTAGCGCAGCCATGTCCTCTTGCTTGTTGTGATGCTTACTCTCTATCGGTGACTTTGCCCTTCAAGAGGGAGCTCCTATGGGTCCTTGACTACTCCCCCAACCTTGTCTTGACCTTGCCCAGCCCTTCCACATGCCCTAGATTCATTTTTTACTTCAGCCCTCCCTTGGCACTCATTGGTATCTTGAAAACACTTCATTTGGCACTTGGAAACACCCCCTCGACATTAGTGGTTATCATTGGCATTGATTTATGGACTGATTTACCTCAGTTCAGAACTGTTTTTCACAGTCCATAGGCAACCACAAATAGTGTTACATCAGCACTTTATGATTATGCTTGGTTTGGCATTGACATTGGTTGCTCGATTGGTCCCGAATGCTCCCCGAATGTTAGGGGAATGTTTGCCTATGATATGAGAAGCTTTTGGGGCTGAATTTGCTCAGCCATTAACTATTTTACATAGTCCATACGTAGCCCCATGTCATTACATTTTATGCTTTTGCTACATGGTCATTTGATGCCCAATTATGCTCGGTTGGTACCTATACATATGGGGAAGTATGCCTATGGTTTGTTCTCTATGGTTTTGAGCTTGGATTGTGCTATTGTTTGCTTAGTTTTGGATGTTTATTTGCTACTGGAATATTCATGGGATGAAGCTCTCTTGCTTATGTTTGGATATACCTATTGTATTTGGGATATGTCTTGGATGTATACATTGATGTAGTGACTCTCGGGGATCGACATAGAGCTTGGATTTGCTCTCAACTCATTGGTTGAGCTTGAGCTCACTTCGCATAGCATTGGGATCTTCATCTTTGATGTACTTGTGGCATATACTTTGCTTATGTCGTCTGTCCAGTCTTGACATGCTTAGCCTATGCCACTACTACATGCCCATTACATTGTTTGGAGTTGGATGCTACTGATCCTTGCTTTGGCTTAACATTTGATTGCTCGGAGCTTACTTTGGCTATTTCTCGGCTTGCCAGAGTTACAATTTGGATATACTTGATGTCTATGGGTGCTATGTACAAATGCTACACTACCTATATGCTCATGAGATCTTATTGATGCTTGATCTTGGATCTTCTGGCACTGTTGCTATCATATGCCCTTGTTGACTTTCTTTTTTTAATATTTATGGCTTTTGTGCCAGTGGGAGCATCTTGATACACTTGATAGACATTGAATAGGTGATTTATGTTACTTGAGCACTCGGATACTTGAGACTGGGATCTTCACTTGGATGTTGCATGGTTGATATGCGATGGTCCTCACATATGTACTTGGGCTAATTTGGTATTTGCACTCCCTAAGCATACACCTCTTTGTGTCAGGTCTTGCCAATGTTGTGTACACTTTGCCCTATTACATCGGGGGTGTGCCGGCTTACTGACGGATTCATTTGACATGCTTGGGTGTTTGTTCGATGTTTGTATGACTCTCACATGCTAATTTATGCCCCCTTGATGTTGGTTATGCTTTTACAATCAGTGGTTGACTTGGTGCATTCATTTTGCCTACAATGTTGGTTATGCTTTTACAATCAGTGGTTGACTTGGTGCATTCATTTTGCCTACAGTTTGCTCTCATTGTACCTGACTGTAATTTATTACAACAAGCAATTATGCATGGATGTGGAATTTTCATGCTAAATCATCTTGATTTTATGTACTTTTGATGGTACTTGGTGGGCAACATCATTAGCCATAAATATCAAAACTGCTTTGGATGTTTACAACATAAAATAGCAAGCAGTTTTGAACTGGCTGCACTGTTTTGGACTGCAATATGGCATCTTCTTCTACTTCTAGTGCTATCTTCAACATCATAAGCTTGATGATACAAATTATGCCTATGGGAAGAGCCAAGTTTGGCAGGTATTGGTGCAAAATTTGTAGATAAAGCCACAAAGAATGCATAGCGAGTAGCTTGAAACTATGACTAATGACGAATGGGATGAGCTTGATGAGTTATGCAAGTCCAGCCTCATCTTGTCTCTCACTGAACAGGTGCATTACAATGTGGTTGAGGAGCACAGAGTGCTTGGCAGCTTTGGGATAAAATTAAGAACCTCTATGATAAGAAAAGTCCAACAAGTCAGATGTATTGGCTGAAGCAGCTTATGGACCTCCGCATGAAGGAGAATATGACAATGTCTACTCATTTGAGCCAATTCCATGCTATTCTCAAGAACTTGACTTTGTAGAGCATTACCTTTAATGATGAGGTTACTCCATTGTTTTTGCTTGGGACTCTGAGGCATGGGATGTATTCCACGCTGCCTTATGTGCTCCTACTACTATTTTGAACTTGCCTAATGTAGAGAGTGCTCTTCTGCAGGAAGAGATCAACTGTAAAAGAACTTGGATGCCTCTCTTGTGTTGCATGCTTTGACTGTTAAAGGTAGAGATGGTAATGGAAAGAATGACTATGGGTATGGGCGTGGTAGAGACTCGCAGAAGTCTAGGTCTAAGTCACGTGGTAAGTTGTGCATGAAGTCTCGTGGGAGAAATGCTAATGTGACATGTCATCATTGCAGCAAGAAGAGTCATATACGCCCACAGTGTCATGAGTTGCGAAATGAGAAGTGCAAAGAGAAGGGGAAAGACAAAGTTCAAGAAAAGTCATCTGATCACAACATTATGATTGTGAAATCCAGTGTGAAAATCAAGGAGATAAATGTCATGCAGACTGATGAATCCAATGGTGAGTACATACTTGCAACTAGTTCTTGTGATGCTATGTGGTTGACCAAGGTTCACTCTATGTATGCTTAGTGCTAGCTTTTGGATTCTAGTGCTTCATTTCATGCTACACCATGTCGTGAGTGGTTCCATTCCTACCGCACTATCTCTGGTTCAGTTCACTTGGGTGATGATAGGTCACTTGCTATTGTTGGCATTGGGGATGCACGACTGCAGTTTTCTACTGGTAGTACGTTTCTGTTACAAGATATACATAATGTACCTGCACTTACATGCAGTCTTAAGGGCAGCTTGATGATGCTGGGTTTCATATTTCATTTGGGGATTCTACTTGGAAGATCACACGTGGCAGACTTGTGCTTACTAGAGGTGTCAAGGCTGGCAGCCTCTATCATCTTATAGTTGATGGGTCCTCTGTTTACCATATTTTGTTAGTGGGTTCCATCCCACATGTATCTCTTTGGCATGCCTATTTGGGCCATATGTCTTTGAAGGGAATGAAAATTCTTTTTGGTTTGTAGTACTTACCACCCCTTCACTATTCATGTTTTGATTCATATGAGCATTGTCTTTATGGCAGATAGACTAGGAATACATATAAGAAGTCTGGCTGAACATGCATGGGTGAGCCCTTGGCATTAGTACATTCGGATGTCTGTGAGGCCATGCCCTATTAGTCTATGGGTGGTGCAAAATATTTTGTGACGTTTATTGATGATTTTTTGTGTAAAGTTTGGGCTTATCCCATTAAGCTTAAGTTAGATGTCTTGGTTGTGTTTCAGAGATGGCTTGCATTGGTTGAGAACCAGAGTGGGCATAGGCTGAAAGGCCTTAGGACTGACAATGGGGGAGAATATGTGTCACGTGCCTTTGAGAAGCTATGTGACGAGAGGGGTATTAAGCATCAGTTGACCACCCCCTATACCCCACCCCAGAATGGTTTGGCTGAGGGAATGAATATAACCGTCCAAGAGCGTATACATAGTACACTTAGCCATGCATGCCTACCACAGAGCTTTTGGGCTAAGGTAGTCAGGATATTTGTGCATACCATAAATAGATCACCTTCTAATGGTTTGGATTTCTAGGTTTCATAGGAGATGTGGACTAGGAAACCTTCGTCTTTTACACATCTATGTGTCTTTGGATGTGAGGCATTCTGTCATGGCCCAAGGACAAGTGTAGTAACCTGGATCCTAAGAGTGTCAAATGCATTTTCCTTGGCTATGGAGATGCAAGTGAAATGGGTTACCGCCTCTGGGATCCGCAAGCGCAGAAAGTCATATGCAACCATGATGTAGTATTCCATTAAGACAAGATGCATAGGCATCCTGAGAAGGTGGTAGAGATACGCATGGTTATATTCTAGGAGGAGACACGTGCTCCTGCATAGCCAGTTGGACATCCTGGATCAGCAGTTGGTACACATGGCCAAGGTGTTGGACAGGATGCTAGGCATGCAGTAGAGCCTACAATGAGATGATATACTAGAGCTACACATCCACCTGATCGATTTGATCCCTCGATGCATTATGTCTTGGTTATAGATGCAGGGGAGCCACTCACCTATGATGAGGCTATGTGCAGGGGTGAAGTCACCCTTGGGAGAGGGCTATGCAGTCTACGTGTCTTTGGATGTGGACTGGGAAACCTTCGTCTTTTGCACATCTATGTGTCTTTGGATGTGAGGCATTCTGTCATGGCCCAAGGACAAGTGTAGTAAGCTGGATCCTAAGAGTGTCAAATGCATTTTCCTTGGCTATGGAGATGCAAGTGAAATGGGTTACCGCCTCTGGGATCCGCAAGCGCAGAAAGTCATTCGCAACCATGATGTAGTATTCCATTAAGACAAGATGCATAGGCATCTTGAGAAGGTGGTAGAGATACGCATGGTTATATTCTAGGAGGAGACACGTGCTCCTGCATAGCCAGTTGGACATCTTGGATCAGCAGTTGGTACACATGGCCAAGGTGTTGGACAGGATGTTAGGCATGCAGTAGAGCCTACAATGAGACGATATACTAGAGCTACACATCCACCTGATTGATTTGATCCCTCGATGCATTATGTCTTGGTTATAGATGTAGGAGAGCCACTCACCTATGATGAGGCTATGTGCAGGGGTGACAGTCACTCTTGGGAGAGGGCTATGCAGTCTAAGATGGACACCTTGCATAAGAATATGACTTGGGATTTGGTTTCCTTGCCTGTTGGCAAGAAGACTCTACCATGTAAATGGGTGTGCAAGTTGAAAAGTATCCCTAGATACCCCAAGCTGTCTTATAAGGCAAGACTTGTTGCTAAGGGTTTTAAACAGGAGCATGGAGTTGACTTTGATGAAGTCTTTTCTCCTGTGGTCAAGATGACCACCCTACACTTGGTTTTGGCCTTAATCACGCAGCTTGAGTTGGACATGCATCAAATGGATGTCAATACTGCATTCTTGCATGGGGATTTGCATGATGAGATTTACATGGAGCAGCCTAAGGGCTTTGCAGAAAAAACTGGCAGGGAGCACCTAGTGTGCAAGTTGAAGAAAAGTCTTTATGGCTTGAAGCAACATGCACCTACGGAGTGGTATCATAAGTTTGATGTCTTTATGTAGTCACATGGCTACAACAGGAGCACTATGGATCCGTGTCTTTACACTAAGAAATACCATGATGGCTCCCCATTTGGTCTCTCTCTCTCTCTCTCTTTCTTGCTCTTGCTCTCTCACCATAGCTCTTCCAAGCAAGCTTCGATCCTTCTCACTTTTCATAATGTTCCCGAGTGGGAGTCTTTATGAAAGAAGATCACAAAGCCACCACAAAAGAAAAATATAGTCAAGTGTGAATAAGCCAAATGAGGGAACCAATAGGACACCTATAATGGGTGGTATCTTTAAGAGGATCTTGTGTTGCCAAAAGCTTGAACTCTAGGTCAATGAGGCATGAAATAGGCCATACCAAACTCCAAAAGTAACTCAGAGATGTACATGTGCTAGAAAATAAAAATGCCCTCTATGATTTCATAGATCTCCAATCTAAGGAAGAAGTGTAGGATCCCAAGATCTATCAAGTCAAACTCTTGTCTCAAAATCTCTTGAGTTCAATCAACCACTTGAGCACAACTCCCTATGATGATAAGATCATCCACATACAATATGATCAAGACACACCTATCACCCTCAACCTTGTAGTATAGGTAGGGGTCATGAGTTGATTGATGGAAGCCACTCTATCAAAAGAATTGATCAATCCTCTTTGTACCACAGACTTGTAAATATAGGCTTCCAAGATATATTTTTGTCTTATATTATTTAAGGTATGCAACCCCTCACTAGTTGGGAAACCTTTAATAGTTAGACAAGTCCATGACTTTCCTAGTTAACACTAACCCTACTTTTTATGGATACAAAATGATTAGATTATCCAAGGACCTAACTCTATCTTCAAAGGAAAATACGGTTATCTTAAAGGGAATCTATTCTAAATAAACTTGATAAGGTGAATTCTATCGTTGGTTCCTGAATGCTTTCACTATTTTCTTTAAGTGAAGCATAGTGGTTAACATGGTCCCTTAAGATGGAGTTTTCTAAGGCTCATAATAATTTCTCTCTACCATTTAAAAACTTTGCTTCGTGAATGCAAAGTTATCAACTAATTTGGTTTATCCATCCAAAAAATGAGGTTGTGGGACCATCATTCACCCAATTCTTACCAAACTCACTCAAATTTTAGTTCCCTAGATAGTTTTCTAGCCAAAAATCTTGGTTGGGATGTGTGCAAGCTACAAAAGGTTCATTAGCTTCATCCCTCTATAATATTAGCTTTAGTCAAACACTTTTCTCTTGAGAGTCAAGTATAAATTTTAATTCACTCATAAACTAGCATGTACATTTTAGACATTTTCTTGACAACATTGTTTTCTCAACTATCACTTGGGTATCAAAATTTAGTCATTTGTTATACCAACTATCTTAGTTTCTTTAATTTATATGGATAATCTCATGAATGATATGATGGAGGGAGAGAGAGAGAGAGAGAGAGAGAGAGAGAGAGAGAGAGAGAGAGAGAGAGAGAGAGAGAGAGAGAGCAGAAGATGAAGGAAGAATACCACATTGACTAAAGAAGAATGTTGATACAAAGGAGATGGACTGATCAATCCTTGCACACAACCCACAATGTCAATGAGGGAAGTAGATCAGGTTGATGACGATGGAAACACCAAGCATGGAGTGTTGGAGTGTCCAAGTGTGCATGTGCAAATGAAGGAATGAAGATCAGAGAGTCTCTGACTATGTGTGCCAAGTGGAGGACTAGCTGTAAATAGTCATAAAGCCAAAAACTAGCTGAGCTACACTTAAAAGTTCCATGAATGTTGGTCACTAGCATTTAATGCTAGTCGCACCAAATAAAATACCAAAAAATGCCAAGTGGTTTGTAGAAAAATCTTGATTGGTAAGGACAATGTCCAACAAGTGGAGGCAAACTAGGAAAAGTAGAATTTGACCTAGAAATGCATACATGAAGTCAATAACTAAAGGAAATGCACCTAAAACTATTAGAGATCCTATGTTTTCATTAGAATCTGACATGAGCTCACAACTATGAGATGATAGACTAACATGACTAAAATAGGCATGCTGACACCCGCTTTCTCACATATTGGGAGTGTCTGAAGATCCAACAACCTCATGTGATGAAGCATAGAAGCATGGGGTAAACGCTTCATGAGAAGAGATCCATTGCATTGTCCATCGTGGGATAGTAGGATACCACTAACTCAGAATCCACGATCCACTCTCAAACATAGTGATACTAAGCCTCAATGTGCTTCATGCGAGTATGATACCACATGGTTCTTCACTAAAGCTAGAGCACTCTAGTTGTCTACACACAACTCCATAGGTTCAGGCTAGGGAAAACCAATCTCAACCAACATGTGGCTAAGCCAAACCACCTCCATAGTTGTAGAACACGATACTTTACCTCTATAGAAGAAAGGACCATGTTAGGTTGCTTCTTATTAGTCCACAAGGTAGGTCCTGATCCAAGGGAGAAGGCATAACCTGTAGTGGACTGTCTGGAATCCACATCACCTACCGAGTTAGAGTCATTCCAACCAGAAAGAGTAACCCCCTTTCCATACATGATCTCATAGGATCGAGTCCCTTATAAATAATGAAGAACACACAAAGTTTATCTTCAATGCTCCTAAGTGGGAGTCTTCATGAAAGAAGACAATAAAGCCACCACAAAAGAAACATCGAATCATGTGTGAATAAGCCAAATGAGGGAGCCAAGCAAACACCTATAATGAGTGGCAACTCTTACTGCAAAAAGCTTAGGCTCTAGGTCCATGGGACATGAAATAGGCCATACCAAACTCCAAAAGTAACTCAAATATATATATGTGCTAGGAAATAAAAATTCCCTTTGTGATCTCATAGATCTCCAATCCAAAGAAGAAGTGTAGGATCCCATTAGCCATTGTGTCAAACTCTTGCCTCAAAATCTCTTAAGTCCAATAATCAACCTCCTAAGCATAGCTCCTTGTGATGATAACATCATCCACATATAATATGATCAAGACACACCTATCACCCTCAACCTTGTCGTATAGGTTGGGGTCATGAGCTAATCAATGAAAGCCACTATGTTGAAAGAATTGATCAATCCTCTGGTACTAAACTCTAGGATCCTACTTTATGCCATAAATGGCCTTCTACAATTTGTAGACATGGTCCTCCTCCCCTACACAAGAAACCCTAGATGCTGTGAAACATAAATCTCCTCCTCAAGGACACCATTCAAGAAGGCAAACTTTACATCCATCTAATAAATAGGTCAGTGGTGGTGGGCTACAAGAGCCAAGACAGCTCGAATAGTAGACATCTAAGTCATAGGTGCAACAGTCTCAAAATAGTCCAAACCAACCGTCTGAGCAAAACCCTTGGCAACAAGCCTAGCTTTATGCTTGTCCAAGAAACCATTGGTAAGATACTTGGTCTTATAGACCCACTTCACACCTATGAGCTTCCTCTTTTGTGGATACGAAACCCACTCCCAATTCTAATTTCACTCGATAGAATCGAGCTCCTCCTGCATTGCCAAATGCCATATATCTTGTGCAATAGCCTCCTCAATTGTAGTAGGCTCTCTATCATGGAGAATTTGTGACATAAGAGCATAGTTCACACATATGAACTCTCTTAAAGGGCTTGTAAGTAAGCTTATCTATGTATACCTATTGGTAGAGCATGAAAGTAAGAAACACCTGAATCTTGCATAAGCCACCTGTACCAAAGGGGAGTCCAAATAGGCTCATCCTACTACATTGGAAACTCAATATTCTTTGGTATCTACAATGCACATATCAATCTAAAGGATCCCCCTTACTAAGGGAAGGTGAATGCTCCTCATCTAAAGGAGGCTCCCCTCTAACATGACTAACCTTCCCTAGAAGACTCTTGAGGGGAGATTGAAGGGGTGGAAGTACTCGATGAAGAAGAAGTAGTCACATCTGTCCCTCCTTCGTGGCATGTAGTGCCAAGAAGAAACCATCTTTCTTGCCCCTCAGTACTATGAGGTTCACAAAGGAGCTGAGGCGGACGAACCCTATGTCCTCCATGTGAGTCAAGAGGCCCCTTAGGGGTGAGACGAGCTAAGGCATGGGGATGAGTCATCATGACTCAAGATAGTTCGGTATCACATCATGCTCCAAGGTGGCGTTGCATCATGTTATAGTGCAAGATAAGCTTGGAATGATGATCTGTGGCAAGATGAGGCACCCAAGGTGCCAAGTGACCTATGCTATGTGAGATACCTCATCGAAGTGATGTGCCAAAGTCGAGCTGCAACATGGGGTGGATATCTTGTCCCAAGGGGACCGTGACACACTAAGACCGTGTGATAAGGCAATGTGACATGGTGAACAATGTCGACCCTAGTGGTCACCCCATGAAGCCTTGAGCCCTATGGGGCATGTTATGGTGCCAAGGTAGGGAAGAAGCCCACTTGACCCTTGATATGAGTTAGCCCCTTCTGTGCATGCTAAGGCATGAGACCGTCTAAGGTGTTTGGTACTGCACATGGACTTTGAGGACCCATAGGTTTATGACACCTCAAAAGTGGTAGGGAAAATAATGTTCAAGGTGGAGAAGGAGGAGGGGAAGGAGCTGAAGATAGAGAAGGGGTGCTAAGGGGAAACCAAGAAGGAAAGAGAGGAACTAGGGGTGTGGGAGGGTCAATCACTCGATGATGAAGAATCACTTGCAATAGAACCATCAATAGGATCCTCAGAGGCTACAACCTCATCAAAGATCACATCCTTGCTCACCTCAATCTTCCGTGTTGTCAAGTTGTAGAGCTAATAGCCCTTTATAGTAGTGTTGTAGGCCACAAAGATGAGTTTCTTAGACTTTGAGTCAAGATTTTTCTTCCTCTCCTTCTTGTCCACATGGACAAATGCATCACACACAAAGATGTGAAGGTGAGACCCTGAAGTCTTCTTATCAAAGAAAGCCTCATATGGAGTCATCTACTATAATGTAGAAGTCGGGGAGCGATTGTAGATGTGAACAATAATTGCCACTGCCTCCCCCCAAAGGGAATGAGGAAGACACCAACTCGCACACCACACCATTCTCCAATGGTGTGTTTGGATGGGAATACTCCACCCAAATACTGTGGTCCTTGCAAAATTAAGAAAAGAGGTTGTAAGTAAACTCTCCATCATGATGTGCTTGTATGCCATGGATTCTGGCAATAGTTTACTTCTCCACAAAAACATTCCACTTTGTAGAATCAAGAGTATGTTTTGGTCTTGTACTCTAGAAAATAAGGCCATATATAAAGTCATCTACAAGTAGCATCAAATACTTGGCCTTCCCAAGGGAGGCCAAGCCCATAGATCCACAAAGGTTAGTATGTACTAACTCAAGTGGTATAGAAAGCCTTCATGCAGCAACTTGTGGATGTGGCTGCCTATGTTGCTTGCCCTCAAACAACTAGAGCATAAGGTGTGAATATGAGGGAATCTAGAAGTCCCTCCACCATCATCTTTCGAGAAGCATGTTGAATAGCACCAATTTTCAAATGACCATAATGAGCATGCCAAAGCAGCCCAAGCTCATTTGGGAAGACCTTGTGGCTAATGCTGTGAGCATGTAAAGCCCACCCTCTTGTGAATAAATCCAAAGAACTGCACATGTAGAATCATCCTCTGTGGTCACTACATCCTGTGTAAAGACAACATGATACCTAGCCATGTAAGACCATGAGTAGATACTAGGTTAAAACCCAAGTCTGGTATATAGAGAACTGTATTTGAAGAAGATTGCATGTCTAGGAATAAGGGAATAGTCCCACCTCCTCGAACAAGAATGTATAGTTGCCACCAACTATGACTAGGCCCCCTTGGGAATGCATTTCCTAAAGCCAATCATATCCATTGGTCATGTGAGAATAGGATACTCCTCCCGTTGACAATAATCACGATAGTTGCATCTCCTCTTAAAAGAGTATTTGGAAAGAAGCTCCTCCTCTGAGTCACCAAACCTTGTGAACTAGTAAGGCATCTTTGATCTTGCAATCACCCATAAAATTGCATTTTGACAGCATGGAAGATAGGAAGCAATCAACTATAGTGTATGTAGATGTGCCATCTACACACACGATGCTACGCCGTGCCACCAGAAGGATGTAACGTGCACCAAGGGTATAATCATCTACAACACATGGATGGCTAGATTGCAAAAGACATTGTCTGGCATAGAATGCTACCACCTGCTAATGACTGGGCAATAAATGATAGCGCCTTGACATGACTTTTGACAAATGGCTAGTAGGGGTGGTTGAGGGGGTTGTTGCTCCTACACACAACCTCTATACATGGTTGCATCTAGAGCAAACACAAGGTGTAGAGTCTGTGTTTTGGGATTGAGCTACTCCTCCATAAAAGATCTCCACATTATGTCCTCACTGAGGTGATGATACCATGTGAGAGTGTGCAATGAAAGAGAAGCAAGAACACAAAGAGAGAGAGAGAGAGAGAGAGAGAGAGAGAGAGAGAGAGAGAGAGAGAGAGAGAGAGAGAGAGAGAGAGAGAGAGAGTATGAGATAAATGAAGAATATTGCACCAATTGAATAAGAATGCTAATACAAAGGGGATGGAGTGGTCGTCCTTGCATATAGTCTAAATTGTCAATCAATGAGGGCACCAAATCAGGCTAATGATGATGATAGCATTAAGCATGGAGTGTGGACTTGCAAATCAAGGAATGAAGACCAAAGAGAGAGTGTGTTTTCCAAGTGGGAGGATGGTATAAATAGCTGTAAATGCCAAAAAACTATTTGATCTATACTTGTAAGTGCCATAATTAAGTGCTAGATTTAATTATGGTCGCACTTAATAAAATGCCAACAAATGTCACATGGCTATAAAAATATGTCGAGTGGCAAGGACAATGGTGGAGGCAAACTAGGAAAAGTAGAAACTAACCTAGAAATGTACATAAGAAGTTGACAAGTAAAGGAAATGCACCTAAAAATATGAAAGCTCCTAGACCTCTATCAGACTCTGACAAGAGCTCACAACTAGAAGATGAGAGACTTACATGACTAAATTAGGCATGCTAACACAATAATGCTACTAGTTCACAATAAATTCGTGGCATAACATATCTAGTCTCTAGGTGATGGAAGTGCAATGTCAGTCAAAGTGTCCTCACTTGTTGTAAGGTTCCACATACCTCTTTCCACTAGTAATTTTTCCACGTGATATGACCACACACTATAATTGTCTTTCGTTAACTTGTCACTGACAATGTGAGTAATTTATGCCATTTCTAACATTATGAATGCTAGAATTTTAGAAAACCAACAATATGTAGTGTGCCAAACCAATATTTAAGCACAACAATATGTAGTGTGCCAAACCAATACATGTGACATGGATTCCTATGATATGGCTACCATGCATGTGTCCAACTACTATTAAATACACTCCTAAATCATGCCCACTTGTCATACATCTAATATCCACAAAGAAACATTGAATTTGGAGCTCAACCAGTGCTAGTATGACCCGAAATGCATCAAAATACAAGCCAAAAAATGACAAGTTTTCCTACTATTTTGTAGTAGTAATGAAACTCGTGCTCCTGAAAACTCCAACACCATCATGCTTGGTGACCAGAATATAACTTTTCAAAGTACCCTCCAGAAGGAGTTGGATAGCTGGCAATCCTTGGAGAAGACTTTGGAATTGATTGATGTGGTCAATGTGGTTGATCTCAAAGAACCAGACTCCTTTACTTGGCATAACAAACAACTAGGCAACAAGTAGAGAGAAACTCACCAGGATAGAATCTATTTGTCACGAGAGCAATGGATGGTGGGTATCCCCATAGTCATCCTATCACTCCCTAATAGTTGGTTCTAAGATGTCCCCTAATTGGCTGCTCGAATAATGGCCCCCCATTGTTCAAATTTAATTTTTCCTTTCTAAATGACCCAATAAGGAACTCAGAAGTAGATGATCAACAAGTATTGCATTCTTCTCCGATCCTATAGAGAAATAGGATAAAGCAGTAAATGAGATTACACAATTGGCCAAAAGGAAGAGAAGGTAGAATGCCAGAAGACAATCGGTAATAGAGAAGCAAGCTTACCATATCCAGGAAAGCAGGACTACTCAGAGCATTGATGATCCACCAGGATGATATTATTTTGCAAAGGGTTCTAGGAGATGTAGAGGATTTCCAACAATACCTAGAGGATGATAAAGAGAAAGAGACAAAGATTTGATTAAAAGGAAAATGGTTGATGGTGGGAGATGCACCCGATAAATTCTTACTTGACTCCCTAGTAGCTAAGAGGAAGAGGGAATACATGACATCAATCAAGGATAGTGAGGGAAGAGAGTACAAGGAGAAGATTGAAATTCTAGAGGTCTTCTCAAAACACTAATCATCCATAGTTGGCAGGCCCCTCAAGAAGGACCCTCAAAAGACCACAGATATGGGGGAAAGACTAAGAGATTTTATTTAAGAAGAACCTCAACTTATCTTAATGAAGAGGTTCTCCTCCTAGAGAGGCCTCTCTCCAAGGGAGAAAGCTAAATTTGTGGTGCTAAAAATGAAAATATTGAAACCACACGATCTTTGCTAAGTGTGTGGCTAACATGATTCATACTGGGGAGGGTGATACACTCACTGCAACACAAAATTGTCCAAGGAAGGAAGATCCATAATGCCATACTAAATCTTATTTCTCAATGGATCATGTGTTAACATAGGGTTTGTATTTTGTGCTCATCAATATGGATTGAAAATGCATACGAAAGAATTGGCTAGGATTTTATCCTGGCAGTCATGCAGCACATGGGATTTGGTAATGGTTTCTTGCAAATGGTCAAAACCTTGTTCTCAAATGCTACAATGGTAGTAAGTGTCAATAGAAGCATCCCCTGCACTTTCAAACTTGTAATGTTAGTCCACAAAGTTTCCCCATTGCTCCCTCTTTTTGTTTCAATTGTGACTAACCCTCTCCTTCGAAACCTAGACAAGAGGGTGCAATCAAGATTTCAAGTGACTGTCTCTCAATCATAGCAACTTCTTGCTGGCTCAATTCTTTGCCAACAACAACTCAAATATTGTCCAAATAGAGCAAACATCTATGAATAATTTACTCAAAATTATAGTACCTTCTTGAGCTGTCAAGCTCAAAGATAAACAAGCACAAATTTGAGTTAGTTTCCCTCAACTAGAAGGATTCGAAACTGTGCTTCAACAACTTGGGCATCAAGATAGTAAACAAGGGCCAAATATTTAGATACCTAGGCCACCCCATGGGAGTGGCTATCAACATGAATCAAAGGGCTGAGTGGTTGACCTCAAAAGTCAATCACAAGCTCCGCAAGTGGAAGTCAAAACTCCTCTCTTTTAGTGGTAAATTGGTGGTAAAATTAAGATCATATTGGTTGCAATGTTTATATGTCTTTCATTGATTCTTGGCTTTAGTGTAGCCTTTTGGAAGAGAGTAGATCAACAATTTTAGCATGATCCTATGGAACTCGGATGACCAGTGTAAGGGGGCTGTGGAGATCAATTGGGTGGGCCCAAGTGATCATGCCCAAGAGTCAGGGGGTACTTGGCCCCCCAAACCTCAAGCTCAAATCAAAGTGCATCTTGTTCAAAGCTTTGAATAGGATGGATTCTCAACAACCGTGGTCCCTACTGATGGAATTGTGGCAACATCAAGACAAGATCAATGGGAAGACACCACATAGCATGAATTGGCTAGATCCTCTCTTATCTGGGCTAAAAATTAAGAGAATCCTAGCCAACTATAGTGGTCAAGGAGAACTCACGGTTCATTAGGGCTCTTAAGTCCCAAGCAAGGAAGATTTTGGCCATCTACAAGAAGGAAAAGGACTTTACTCTAAGGGATAAGCAATTTAACACTAAAACTCCTATGACATGGAAGTAGAAATTTCCATGGACTAAGCCACGAGCTTGGAGGAAGAGAGTTAGGAGATTATGGATAGTGACCACCTTTGCCAAAGTTAATTTGCTGCTTTGGAAAGTTCTAGCCAAAAATCTCTCCACGAAAGAGAGGTTGACCAAGATCTTCAAGAAGTCTCATGTATGCTTTCTTTGCAAAAGAGAACTTGAGATTATAGTTCATTTGTTCTTTGAGTGCAGGCGGACTAAACCAATCTAAAACAAGCTAAGGATGTGGACTCATGTAGCTGGGTTTGATCCTAATATAACACATAAAGTCATCTTGTTTAGCGATGCTATTAGCTTAAACAAGGAGTCCTTGAAGCTTTGAAATTTGTTGAGAGGAGTAACAATGGCATGGATTTGGAGAGAAAGGAATGAAAGAGTTTTTAGGAGGATTACCACCACCTGGAAGCAACTAGTGGAGTGCTAGTCCTCCTTGAAAGTAGAGATCTTGTCCTCTTTCAATTACATGAAAAAGAAAGAGCACACTTTCAAGTTGGGCTCTGGCTAGGAAAAAGATGTCTTTATAGGAGGTCTTAGTTCAAGTCCTTTGGACTTCATGTTTTGAGTTCCTAGGTGAAGTTATCAATGCCCTCACTTGAGAGGGTCTATTATTACTTTCACTCTAATATAATCTTACATTCAAAAAAGAAAAAAAATTATTTGGTTCAACCATGATTCCATTGATAGATTGAACAAATATAGCTACAATATTCCATTTGGGTCCAAGAGAACGAATTCTTGGCAAGGTTAGCATACAAATTATTATGATATAATAAATCAAATAAAATATTAGTATGTTCTTTATACTTGATTTTTGATGTACTGAAAACTAGAATGTCATTAAAAAATATAATATCGAGGTGTTGATAAAACTAAGAAAAATTGCACTCATTAGTTCTACAATAGTAGGTACATTTATAAGACCAAAGGTCATCACAACAAAGTTATAATGTCCAATTTGCATCCTTAATGCACTTTTAATTATGTTGGTAGAATCCATTCTTATTTGATGATAATTGGACTTACGATCAACCTTCCTAGGAATTTTTTCCCCTTTAAGTTTATCCAACAAATCATCTACTTGTGAAAGTAGCATAGATGATCCAAAAGGTCATAAGCCAGGTCAGATTAAACCTTTGTTGGTGGCCTGCCATTGAATTTCCCATTTGGTGTAACAAGCTATGTATGTAGGGAGCTTTATAAGGAGGAGAAATACTCGAAAATAGTTGACATGTTTTACAATCAAGGTCTCCTTGGGATGGAGCAATTGTGGACGATAGTCTTTTGCAAAGCAATGTTTGTATGAATCTAGATAGTGATTCTGTGAATGAATAAGAGTGGATGAATTAAGTCGTTCTACTTTTGACACACAAATCGTGCATATCTTATTTTGTTATCTAAGGGATCTTTGGCTTGAGAGTGTGACTAATTAAAGGAAACATTTCAAGTTCACCTTTGCTTTTTAAATTTAGGGTTTGTTCTTGATATAAAAAGTAATTGTATATGTGTAATAATCAAGGTTAGAGTTATATTGGTCACTAAAATGTATATCTAAAATAGTGTTGAAAATTTGCAATAGGGCCACAACGAAATTTATTCTTCCTACTGTAAACATGGTAATTCTCAATCCCTTTATTTCTCAAGTTCTATTATAATCAATAACTTACTGTGCATATTTTACTAAATTAATGAAGGAGTCATTGCAACCTTCTAATCAAATTTTATAAAATAAAACTTCATGTGAACTCCCATCATCATGCAAAATACTTTGGTGGTGGTGTTAAAATATTGAGGATGCATGCTAAGGTGGATCACAGAAGAGCAAGTAGTCAATCATAATGAGACTTAAGTAATGACAAAGAAGAACAACTGATGTTACTCAAGCATAATGCAAGTACAAGTGAATGAGAATGATAGATCAAATGAGTGTGGGGATGAGTGCCTTTTATAGGCTTACAGTATAGGTGGTATTCGTAGGTGGAAAAAGGTGGAAAGGGACCACAATATTCACCAATTGTGGTTTTAATAAACCATGCATACATGACCTAGTCTAAGGCTTTATTTGCAATGTGATCCTTTGCTTTACTGTCCATTACAAAGATGTTGAAATGTCGGATCTAGAGCATTGCAGGAGCTATGGAGGTTGGAAGATGAAGACTAAATTCATGTTGACATGGACAATGAGTAGACAACTGTTACACATGTGAATTAGGTTCCAAGATGGAAGCTTGGACTCATAAAGACAATCTTGTGTATTGGACTAACAATGACAGTAATTGAAAGAAGAAAGCATCATGATATTGTATTTATCATTATGAAAGTGATAGTCAAGTGCAATGCTTTGCAGAAGTTGGGTTGTTCCACTCTCCTCCAATGTGCATATGGGATTCAGGACACCTCTTCTTGGAGCATATATCATTTGTCATTTCTCAACACCCCCCCTCAAATGATGAGTCCCTACACTTGCTGGCTTTTGCCCCCCTACATGGTGACATGGCCCGGGAGACCAACTCATAGGCAGTCTAGTCAAGTTCAAGCTTGAACTTTACATCTTTAGCAAGGGTTTTTTACAAAGCAAATCCACTAAGGGAAAAATAGAAATCCATTATGGAAAAACATATGAAAGATACAATGAAAATTCTTTAGAACAATCTGTCAGAGTTGTTGATGGTAGCGGAAGCATCTTCTTCTTCATTCATGAACTAGTTCTAGTGGTGATCATTTTGCATCTATTGTGCTCTTTTCTTGTGGAAACATTCACTGGCTATATGGCCAGTCTTTCCATAGTAATGACATGTAATCCTATCCTTTTTGTTGTTTGTGCTAAGTCCTCGACCACGGCCTCTTGCTCCATAAGTGCCCCTAGTAGACTGTTGTTGGTGGTGTGTTCCCTTGCATCCTTGCTTTTAACTTTGCTTTCTCCATCAAGTAGTGAGTGTTCAATATCTTTAAGTGAGAGATTTGGAACATTGCTTAGGGTGGACACAATATTCTCATATAGATCCTTACTTACACTTACAAGCAGTACGGCTATTGCTTCATTTTCATCAATATTCTTCTTTAGAGTTGCAAGCTGGGTTTTTAGGCTCTTGAACTTGTTAATGTGTATGGTCATGGAATTACTATCTTTTATATCCGGTTTATAAAACTACATGAGTAATTTTACCTTTGAATTCTTTGCTTGGGTACCAAAGATACTGTCAAGTTCCTCCCGAGTAGTTCTAGCATCTCTGATGCTAGAGATATGATGTAGCCCATCATCACTTAGTCCCCAGGCAATGATGCCTAGTGCCTTGTTATTCATCTTCTTCCATTGTTTGGTTTTTGGTGGAGCTACTGCAAGGATCCCACTTTCTGAATCTTCTTTCCCACCATTTGCATCACCTTCATCATCTTCAAAGAGATCCCATAGGTATTTCCTCATGAGGTGGTACATGGTCTTTTCCTTCCAGGAACGGAAGAAAATGAAAGGTTTTATGACCTTAAAGATTAATGGCTATGGCACTACCCATAGAGATGACAATTAGGGTTTCTCAGATTGTGATCAACAGAGAGAGTATTTTGGGGAACCCTCTTGGGTGAGGTTAGTCCACTTAGGGGGCTACGAAAGACCTATGGTGACAGCACAGATCGCGCAACGAGGAGATGATGGTAGCCGTATGAGCAAGGGTGCACTTTAGGACAACGAGGAGGAATTTCGACAATGTCGGGTTTTGGAGTACGCAATGTTGACTTGTGAAGTGATAGGATGGTGTGCCTTGAGCAAAGGGAAAGATCACCAAAAGAAATCATGTGGAGATATTGACTATGGAGAGAGATCTAGGTGCTGCAAGTAGAGAGGGTACTACTGTCCATGGTAGCCATGAAAGCTCTAGTGAAGGTGAAGGGGAAGTTGGAGTAGGAACTGAAGACTTGAGTTGATACCAAGCTGGACAGAAGTGAAAGGGTGTTGCAGAAGCATAATGAGGAGCCAACCATGCTTAGCTGAGCTTTGATACCATGTTAAAATGTCCAATCTAGAGCATGGCAAGAGCTATGGAGGTTGGAAGATGAAGACTAAATTCATGTTGACATGGACAATGAGTAGACAATTGTTACACAAGTGAATTAGGTTCCAAGATGGAAGCTTGGACTCATAAAGACAATCTTATGTATTGGATTGACAATGACACTAACTGAAAGAGGAAAACATCATGATATTTTATTCATCATTATGAAAGTGATAGTCAAATACAATGCTTTATAGAAGTTGGGTTGTTCGACTCTCCTTCACTATGCATATAGGATTCAAGGCATCTCTTTCTTCTTGAAGCATACATCATTTGTCATTTCTCAACAAAAGAGGCTATAATGGGTGTGATTGCACATTTCTCAACACCCCTCCTCAATCACAACCAAGAAAGACACTAAGTATACAAAGGTTATCATGACTAGAACCTTACTAAGAGTAGACATGGAAAGAAACAACCATATAAAGCTAAAGGCTATCACAAGGCCTCACTAAGTGTGTAGAGGCAATAGTGTGCAAAGGTCACATGAGGAGTACAAGTGCTTATGGTAAGAACATTAGGCAAGTACACATTTAAAACCTAAAAAGTCTATCGAAAAATGAGCTACAAAGGAGGGACTAGGTGGTGAGTCCTATCCTTTTGTTCTTGGGTATCTTCTTCTTCTCCATTGTTTTCTTCATCTTATTTGACTATTGCAAGATATGCTCTTTGAGATCTTTTCCTAGCATGACAAAACTTCTCAATATGCCCAGTTTTCTTACAAAAACACAAATTATGCTCTTCTTCCCTTTGTCCTTCACATAGAGGAGTTGTTGGTCTCCTCTCTAGGTGCTTGCTTCTCCTTTGCTCTTGATCTTCTTTTCCTTTTCAAGGAGAGAGGCTTTGATATCCATGAGCTTTGAATTTTGTATGTTGATTAATGTGGTAGACACATTATCATACTCAGGTGGAAGACTTTTGAGAAGTACTCCAATGCAAATGTCTTCATCCATCTTCAAGTTGATTCCTGCAAGTTGTGTCAACAAGTTTTCCATATAATTCAAATGAGTTGCAAGTGAGGTACTACTTTTCATGTCAAGCTTTAAAAATTCAATTAATAAGCCATATTTGGAGGATTTTGAGTGAGCTGAAAACATGGTTTCTAACCAATCCCATGTTGCTTGAGAGGTTTCACAATCATCAACATGATGAATGTAGCTGTCATCAAGTTCGAGCTTGATAATAGCTTGAACCTTATCATCATTTTTACCCCATATGATTGAGAGTGCAGCTTTCCTTGGTTTCTTCTCTTGACCACTTGTGGGGGGGGGGGAGATTATCTAGCCCTCCACCATCTTCATCAAACATAGGAGGCAACACCACCTGTTGAGAAATGTGCAATCACACCCACTATAGCCTCTTTGTAATGAGCATCAAGGCAAAGGATCACATTGCAAATAAAACCTTAGAATAGGTCATGTATGCATGATTTATTAAAACCACAATCGGTGAATACCATGGGCCCTTTTTTTCCACCTTTTTCCACCTACCAATACCACCTACTATAAGCCTATAAAAGGCACTCACCCCCACACTCATTTGATCTATCATTCTCATTCAGTTGTACTTGCATTATGCTTGAGTAATATCAATTGTTCTTCTTTATCATCACTTGTGTCTCATTATGATTGTCTACTTGCTCATCATTCAGTGATCCACATTAGCATGCATCCTCAATATTTTACATGGTATTAGAGAACTAGTTTCAAGCTAATGAGTCATTAGGCCACTAATTAGGTCATTTCAGTTTGAATTTTTGGCTCCCTCCACTTTCCCATGAATCTCTCACCTACCTCCATAGCCACCCACCTTCATTGGAGGGCTTGAATCTCTCCTCCCATGTATTATTAGCTTGTGCTCTCTTCTAGAGAACTCTTCCTCTGCTCCCAAGCACTCCTCCCTATCACCTCACAGCTTGACATTGTAGTCTCTCTGCTCCAAAATTGTGATTTTTGCAGCCCGCTGCTTATTTTCACATGCATTCTGTTCGTATTATTTGATTAGCCCGCATGTGCAATGATGTCGACGATTTTCTTAGGGCTTTAGAAGTCTACTATCTAAGCTATCTCCCCATCAAATCTTATGCCATATAACCACCTCTGTGAGCTGCAATGAGCAAAATACCAGTCACCTGTCAAAACCCTAACGAGAGTAGCCATAGCTCCAAGCTCATATTTTACTTCATTTTCTCACTTCCTTTGTCTCAATGATGTCAATGACTCTCTAATCTGCTACAACACTTAGTCCTTAGCAAAGCTACCACTTCAAATCAACAAGAAGAATATTCAACATCAAGATCAACATCACTCAAATTCAACCCTTTTTCTAGTCTATTCTCAGTTTATTGCTACTACTTGCCAACAAAATGGGCAAAGATTTACCCTCATTCTGATTCAATGGTATTGGTTCCACATATGGCAAACTAGGATCACCCCCCACCCTTTCAAACTATGTTTGAGTAATTGGTGGAGAGGAAAATGCTTTTTAGGTTGCACCCCTGCCCCCAATACTATGGTTAATTGGTGGAGAGGGAAAAACTTTATAATAAGCCTCAACCCCTCTTGAAAGAAAATCGGTTGCTATCCTTGGCTCTTGACTTGTGGTGTAATGTAGGAATGTAATCAATAACCTCCCCTTCCCCCTTGTAACTAGTGGTACAGCATGAATTCGAATGGCTCCTACACCGCCTTAGAAATGATGACACAAATTTGAGCTTTGATTAAGATGATAATGAAATAAATAATGATTTTCTCTTAATAATAAGTGGCATTTCCCTCCAATTGGATGCAAGTATGATCTAAATTGGGCATGTAATATTTATGTTTTTTAATTGGCCTTAGAATATGGCAACAGCCAAATAGTGTGTGTGTGTGTGTGTGTGTGTGTGTGTGTGTGTGTGTGTGTGTGTGTGTGTGTGTGTGTGTGTGTGTGTGTGTGTGTGTGTGTGTGTGTGTGTGTGTGTGTGTGTGTGTGTGTGTGTGTGTGTGTGTGTGTGTGTGTGTGTGTGTGTGTGTGTGTGTGTGTGTGTGTGTGTGTGTGTGTGTGTGTGTGTGTGTGTGTGTGTGTGTGTGTGTGTGTGTGTGTGTGTGTGTGTGTGTGTGTGTCAATAAAAGGAAATTAAATATCTTCCCTCTCTACATAATGGAAAGGATAGGTCTATTCTCCAAGTCTCTAAGTGAAAAAGGAAGGACATGAAAATGCTTACCTTAGGAAGTAAACTAGGGCCCAAATTGAAGTAAAAGGAAAAGCTTGGAGCCACATATTAGTACTCAAAACTCCTTGGAATGTAAGCTTTGTTGCAAATCTCCTCAATGACAAGTACCTTCATGCCAATGTAGACACCTTTTTATTGCTCAATAGAAAATCCACAATAATCAAGTGCAGAACTCTAAGTGAATGCAAAGATGTAGCTAGTACTTCTTCAATGAGAAACCTATCATGAATGCACTAAACTATGTAATGCAACAATTAGATGAGGTGAGTTCTAAGCTGCAATATGCAAGAACTATTGAAAGTGGTCATAGAAACCATCGTTATATAAGGCATGTGGATGAGAGAGGAGATGTAAATGTAGCCCTATTCTTAAGGGCATATGTGAAGGCAATCTAAGCCTTCCTCCTTTCCTATCTATAGGACCCAAGAATCACTCTCACAAAAAAGAGATGTGTGGAGATGGCTTAGTCGTATTTGAATAACTTAATAAGCAAGGAGCATCTTCTTTGCATATAGTCTCTATTTGAGTCTTTATTGAGTATGTATGTTCTTCATTGGTTTTTAGCATGATTAGTGTATTATTGAGCTTGTCATGTTGGTTTATTTTCTTGTGTCCTTAAGCGCACTCATCACATTGTTATATGGTATCAGAGCGATAATCGTATTTGTGATTTCTGATTTCTCACCATAAGCATTTTGTTAAGTGCATAAGGTGTTAGGGTGCATTTTGTATAAGCTTGCTTACTATGAGATGTATGAGGTTTTGCATACAAGGTTAAGTGGATAGAAGGGTAGAACTTGAGAGTTTATGTTGGTCAATCTCTTAGCTTATATTTATTTTTTTGAGAATCCACTTGCTTCAGCCCGTACCACTCTCTTGTTGGCCGCCATATCAATCACTTAGCGTGGTTCTCCACATCTACCACTTGTTGGTCCTATTCCAAGTTGCCAGCCAGCCAACTAAGCGAGCAAGCTGGCCATCTAACAAGTAGGCAGCTGCGTGTCGTTTAATTAGCTAGCCATCTTTTCATCAGGCGGTGATCTTACAGCAGGCCACCTATCATTCAATTGATAGGCATCCATCTTAGGGAGCCGTATGTCTCTTGAGTAGGCTGCCTCCTATCCAGCTACAAGCTAACTGCAGTGAATTGGGTAGGCGATACTATCTCCCAAATTATGAGCTTGCGTGTGGAAGCATGAAGGTTTGATCATGACTCTCATCTGGTTGTGGCCAGCGAGAGCTACTTGATAGCTCTTCGATTAGCATGCCAATAACAACCTCTCCTCATCATCAGCAATCACTTCCTCTTTCTCTCTCTCTCTCTCTCTCTCTCTCTCTCTCTCTCTCTCTCTCTCTCTCTCTCTCTCTCTCTCTCTCTCTCTCTCTCTTATATTGAAGCCTGCTGCTATCCACAGTCGGCTGTGTGCGCATCTGTAATTGTGCGCAATACCTGGTCATCCTCCCATTAGCAGCGCTAGCCTATTGCTAATTGTGCTAGCAGCACATTCACGTGTCGTAGCTGGCCATACAGTTTCCACCTGGGAGTCTTTTGACGGTGCAGCTAGTAGGATGCCTCACCTGCTCGTCTATCTGGTTCCACCGACTCATGCCGCCCTAGCCAACGCACCGCCTTCTTATTGAGCCACCTTCCACTGACCCATGCTGCCTACTTAGCATACCACCTGGCTGTTAAGTGGTGGCTACGTTCAATCACATCATTAATAACAACGTCATCATCTCCTGCTACTCAAAGTACCTGAGAAGTATAAGGGAGGAAACTTGAAATTGCCTCGACCAGAGATGAGGAGAATTGCAAGAAGGAATGTGCGCACCATCTACTCCACAGTTGACCGCTAGATAAGGATATACCTTATCTCTACATTTTTTAAAAAGAATGCTTTCAAAAGAAAAGGAAGGGAGTGTGAATGTCCTTTACAAAAGAGAACTTTTGTTGGCCTTTTAACCAACCAATGGACTTGTGAGAATACATTACGACTTTTCTATTACTTGCCAATCTGTAGAAGGGTAGACATTGTCAGGTGTGTATATAAACGTCGGTAAGACCCCTGTATCGTGATATCTAAGGAGAATGTGGAAATTGAACATTTTGACAGTGAAGGTTTCCATACCTAGCAAGTCAACGAACAAGCCCAATCAGCCATTATGCTATGCACTTGGATAAAACATTGATTCATCATGTTGATGACCTCTCCATTGCCAAAGTTTAGTGGGAAGAACTCACTAGATTGTATGGTGCGGAAGGAAAGAACTCAAAGATCTCCTTAAAGATAATATTCTTTAGTCTTGACTATGAAAAAGGGACCTCTCTTGGTGCATTCATATCGCACATGAAGGGGTTAATGGTACAACTTGCATCAGTAAATGCTGCAATTAATGAAGAAGATTCCATAATAATATTTCTTAGAGCTATCAAAAATGTTTACCCCACCTTGTAGTAACAACATTGAAGAATGTTCCTCCCTACCTTCACCTTGTAACATCAAGCCAAGCCAACTTTGTAGACACTTGTATTATTGACTTGTATTGCAATAGCTAAGAGTACATATATATATATATATATATATATATATATATACACACACACACACAAGAAAGTTGTGGATGTGGTAGATTCTCTCACTAAAGTATCTTCCACATGTTCTAGATTTATCTTATCTAGTTCTCCTAAATATCTAGATATTGTCTTCCTAGATATTCTCTAAGTACATGTTGATTACATATCATTATTCTAACACATACCACCTCCTGGTTAACTTCTTTTTCTCAAGTGGAGATATAAAAATTTTTGCCATAAGTGTCTAAATACTTCCTAAGATTCCACTAGTTTATTTCTTAATATAGCACCACCAAGTGTGGGCAAATCCATTGAAATACAATGTAGCAAAGTGAATTTTTTGACTACACACTATACTTTACCAATACAATCTTGTATCTTAGCTCCCATTCATGGAAAGGTGGTTGTCCAATAATAGGTTGATCATGATTGGTACCTACTTGGCCTCTAAAATTAGATGATGTCCTCCCATAGGGTCGTTAAGAACTTTATTGGTATCTTCCTATAGGTAAAGGACCTCTTGACCCTTGGGAATTTAGCCCATGTACTTGTAAATTATCCCCATTGATACTTCATATATAGTTCTCATTTCTTTGCAAAGTATCTTCCACTTCAAATTGGCTATTCAGTATATTGTACATCCAATAATGCTTGAGCATTGAAAATTAGAATTTATGGGATGAAGTGGAACTCTTGAATCATGTTTGGTTATACAGTATCTCTATTCTCCTTATCCCCCATTTGCACTTGCATCCATTGAGTAAATTGTACCATAATTTGGACATTGAATTCCACAAGCTTTTCAATTGAAGCATTTGTTTGAGTTATTGATTCCATAAGATTAGGAATGGAAGGCTTCCTTTAGCATGTTGGATATGACCTTCTATTCCACTCTTGAAAGTAATTTTGCATGTCTATGAATATGCTTAATTTCATGTTCACACATCATATTCTTTAGGGCACTAAGCTCTATTTTCATTTGAATGTCTTCAAGGCTTCCTTTGGAGCATCATCCAACATAGAATCCCTAATTTAGTGTTCATAATCCTCTTGGCTTTACTTTGCCATTGTGACCTATCATTTTGGTGCAGTTTTTCACACTTGCTATTAGTAAATTAGCTATAACTTTAGCTAGGTAGTTCTAATTACCAAGCTTTTTGGTTCAAATTTAAGCCTACAATTCTCTTTGAGATAAGAAGTTCATTTGTATAATTAATTCAAAATAGAAAATCCCAAAAGATAATCTCTAAGCTTGAATTGTCCAATCGTGCATCCTATTTAGACCTATAAGTGACATGTCCTCTCTCATATGATCCTTGTAAGTGGTCTTCGAAGCTACTGAACCCTATGGGGAGCTAAATGGGAGGCCTATGGGCAACATGTAACACATTAAGTTTTCCTCCAATAATGAAGTATGCACTTATAATGACCTATGTAAACCTTGTAGTATCCTAAAAATGCCTTGTTTTACCTTGTTTTGATCTTCAAGGGCTTGAACCTTCGTGATCACTTGAATCTCTTATCCTCATGTGTCATACTAGTGTGGATAAAATGGTAGAATGGGCTCCCTACTTAGGCTTTGAATCACCTAGATGTGGGAAAAGCTCCCCACAAAGTGGCATTGTGATGCTCCTTCAAGATCTTTGATAGGGAGGGAGGGTCATCTCTCTTTTGTCCAACTATCTCCCTCGGTATCCACCTTTTTCCTCTATGTGTATTCTCAACATGGCAATAGTGTGCTACTCTAATCAATCAAAAATTAGAAATGCAATTGAAATTGAAAAGCAATAATCAAACATGACAAGGATTGAGAGTACCTCTTGATCAATCACTCACTCTCCATTACAATATTTACTCTCTTTTATTAATTTTTCATCAAGAGTAAACCAATCATAGTTAGAGGGGGATTTCAAGCAAAAGGAAATGCCACAATGCCAATGAAACGCCCCTCATTCTCTAATTCAATCAAAAGATTAATTCTAACAATGATTGGCTAAATTTTGATGAAGATATTCAATTATTTAATCTCTCAAGCAATTGGTTAAGCTCAGTGTTAACCCTCAGACGAACAAGGTGGAAAATCCAAAAAATCTAAAGTAGAAGACAAGGCCAAGGCAAAAGTGAAATGGAAGACAAATGTGCACCAATAAAAATATGGAAACACAAGAACTGCAGAAAAGTCCTATATCAAGGAGAAAGGCACACAAGAAAAAGTACAAGTTAACGCTTTTGTAAAAGAGCGCAAGGAGTACCATGATTTATTTTAAGAGTGCCGTGCAAATTGTAAAGGTAGATGGGCTGTAAGAAGGAAGCTAGGAAGATAGGAATGGGAAAAAGGGCTTAGTAGGCCACGGTTGGCCATTTAAAAAAGGGGATAAGGGAATGATTGCCCAAAATCGAT
The DNA here is from genome assembly GCF_053477565.2 of Lygodium microphyllum. NCBI lineage: Eukaryota > Viridiplantae > Streptophyta > Polypodiopsida > Schizaeales > Lygodiaceae > Lygodium > Lygodium microphyllum. The sequence goes on along the minus strand of NC_141135.1, from coordinate 157,976,990 downwards.
TTAAGGTTTTGTATATAAAGTTGAAAAGTGAATGAGAAGCTCATTTTTGTGTATGGCCAAAAGTAGTTATCTTCTTCCCCTTCTTTTTCTTTTTCTTCTTCTTCTTCTTCTTCTTCTTCTTGCTTGCTTGAGCTTGTGCTTAAGAGAGGGAGTGTGAAAAGTGTGAGTGTGTGAGGGTGAGGGACCGTGGTGGAGAAGCTCTCCATCTTCTCCTCTTCTCTTCTCTTCTCTTCTCTAGCTCAAGACAATGGACATTGGAGGTGGAGGTGGAGCTTGAGAATTGAGCTTGCTTGAAACTTGCACTTGGATCGTGGAGCTATTGGAGTGCTCGAAAGAGAATGCAACTCAATTGGGCATGGAGGTAAGCTCACTACACTCATAGAGAGAGATAGTGTGTCGACTATGTGAGAGGTAGCCATTAGTACTCGGCTTAAAACACTTGAACAATAAGTAGTCCATGGGTCTTGACAGTTGAGCTTGAGCTCGCCTCTACATTTTGGTTTCGTTGCCATGACCAACGGATTCAAGCCTTGAGTGCTTGCATGCTCCGAATCTAACATTGAAGTAGGGTTTCCCCAAACCGGTGCTTGAGCTAGATAAGTAGGAAGTGAGAGAGTTTGAATAGGTATTTGATCTCCTTAGCAAGTAAGTTTTTGGTTTTTTGGATTTGGAAAGGTAGATTGGAGTAGTGTAGGTGTTTGCTTTGTGATTTGGATGCATTAGGGTAGGAAAAAACAAAGAAAAAAAAAGAAATATAGGCATTAGGATTTTTTATGTCATAATAGGGCAAGAGGGTTTGATTTGTTTGTTGATTTGTATTTTAGAGTTTATTTGCTATTCCACGTATATACAATTTTTCATTAAGGTCTATTCTTACATTTTGAAAGTTTGTGTGACCCTCATAACCAAAATCATTAGAATTGAGTTGATTTTCGACATCCTTGGAAACCCATCCTCCGTAGGAATTGGACACTGTTACCAGAGTCCGATTCCCAGAATCGAACTCGGACGGTCCGATTCCCAGAATCAGATGGTTCAATTTTTGGACTCGGACCAACCCATCCTGTCCGATCAGACATACCTTGTCGAACATACCCTTTCCGATTTTGAAAATCGGACATCCCAGAATCAGACGCACAAAATAGAACCAACTAAAATCGAACATTCCATAATCGAACGTACGAAAATCAGACTCCCAAAATCAGACACACAAAAATCGAACGACCGGACCAACCCAAAATCGGATGTCCAATTCTGATAATTAAACTCCTAAGAATCACACCTCTGAGAATCATACAAAAAACTGTCAAAATCAGACACGTGAATAGAATATAAATTTGATACATCTAACCCTTGAAACCAATCTAGAGACCATATAAAGCCAAAAGCACATCATAGACTTATAATTGGGCTGAAATCTAGATCAAGTAGTTCAAAACTTGGTTGCAAACGATCCTTCAAATCGCACATGGTATTTGGCATAACGGCCTTGCAAGCCGGGGGGGATTGCCCCCTCCCCCCCGCGGACCCCTGCGAAGGGGGCTCCTCCACACCTGCCCCAAGTAGGCTGGAGAGAAAACACACACCGTGACAGGTCCTGCAAATTAAATCCTAGTGTAGTAATGGCTCTGCACAAGCATAGATTCTCACTTGCAAAACAACAACCAAAAGCCCATACCCAAACAAAGGCAAACAGAGACCCTAGAACCTCCATGGGCCAATCTAGTCAATGAGGGCAAAAAGGCCACACCACAAAAACATGTATAGGTTGCATTCCGACTACATCTAGTCAAAGCAGAATGTAACAACATCAAGCTACAACTGTGAGGATGACTAGACATGACAATCCTGATGATAGATGCACCTTAAACAGTATTGCACAAACAACCCAAGGCATCAGTAGAGAATCCACATCTGGTTGTATAGTTGGGGACTCAAAGACATGTATCAAAAGACTTGAATTTATAAGCCAAGACCCAAAAGATGAAGACATAGTACCACTACTTATCTTAGAGTCAAACTCACTGCAAAAAGAGAGCATAGTGTCAATGCTCTCATCGATGAAGGAGCAGATTTTAATATCTTAACCTATGAAGTATGGACCCTACTAGACCAACCAAAACTAATGCAACTCTTAGTCCTTACGGGGGACATCCACAAGCACTTGTAGGGAAGTGCAAAATCCTTGTAACTATTGAAATTGAAAGCTTGCATATCCTATTCCATGTTCCTCCAAATAGTGCTAATTGTGGAAAGAAAATCCCCCTAGGAAGACCCTTCAAAAGGGCGATGGTGTGAGGCTAATTATGTAGCATAGAGGATACACTTGACACTACCAAGTGTGAGGATAATCACAACCTTTAGTAAGGGTGACCTCATCAAACCTCAAGGGAAGGACAATGAACATTCTGACATACCAGGCAAGCCTAGTAATGAGAGCAAGGACTTGTTGAAAGAGTTGATACAAGCACATGTTGAGCAAAGAGAACCAGTGAGCGAGGCCATACTTGAAATAAGAAGGTCAGGAGACAATGCCAAGTATAGGCTTTGGACTTAAAAATATCATAGAAGGCCACAAAAGAAGCCCAAGCCTTATAGACAAAGGTATCAATGGAGAGCTAGCACAACGTCACAATGGATATCCAAAGCGTTGCTACGTACTTAAGGGTATTACTACGCAGATGCACTTGACTAGCTCAACTAATGCTCGATCTGCACAAGTGAATGCACAAAGGCCAACAAAATACATGACCACTTCGTATCTACTTAAGGACTTGACACCGTAGTCTACCAATAGTGGCCAATCCACTGAACTAGCCGCTACTACTTCCAATCAAGAATCACAACAGTCATCACTGCCTTTGGCCATGACGACGCCCCTTGCGGAATGTGTCCTTAGCAATCCACATGTGGAAGAGGCTTCAGCACTTCCGAAGCACTTAAAGCCTAGGCTTGAGGAGAAATCTCTCGAAGATTTGGCCAAGGAAATGGCTCATCTAACCAATGAACTAAAGATGAAGTGCATGATGAAGCTTGATCACAAGCTGACAGCCATTTTTACGTGCGTACGTCCATGTGGACATTGGAAGGCCAACACCAGAGCACACAGACCTCATATCCAAACCCCTGACTTGGGACTACTGACTTGGGATGAGAGCAACAACATGTTTTCCCCCACTATGTAGTTGTTGTTGAGAAAGTCATAAAGGAGATTCCAAAGGCCATAGCTAGAGAATTGTGCTTGATACCCTCACTCTATACTACTTAATGTGAGACAAACAAGAAAAAGCTCAAAGCAATCAAACAAAAAGGAAAGGACAAGGCAACTTTGTGCAAAAATGGTACTCCAACCAAAGTTTGGCAGCCAAAATTGGCCACCAAGTAATGACACTCAATGAGTGAAGAAAAGCCCTTTGGACATTAAGACATGATCCCACATACATTGCCCCAACCTCATTAAGAGTGTTGGCAATTGTCCATGAGGCCCAGCTTTTTGCCACTATTCGAAAACATCCCTTGTATGATAAACTGCTTCTAGAAGAAGATCTACACATGGCTAGCAGGCTAGGAGTAGGTAGCATGGTACTTGATGTTAGTGCATATGTATTCTGCATCACTCAATACCATGCAATCCTAGATCTCTATGCTTCCCATCAATACAACCCTGACTTCTTCAGTTGGTCTCGTCCAAGCCTACATGACATAAATCCTAACCTGCCTCTTGCTTCTACACTAGAGTCACCCGAACCTCTTGAAACACAACACCCATACTGATAAGAAGTAATGGAGGCATGTTCAAATGGGTAAGGACAAGAGTCTAAAGTAAATGTCTGACCAGGAGCAACTACCAATGCAATTAGATGGGGGCTAAATGGAGGGGAATTAGCTGAAAAGCTAGACTCTCCAAAAAGAGAGCCATTTGTGCCCTCACAATCTAGCGAGGCTATTGAGCAGGCCATGGCTATGTCCCATGAGGACACACCAAAGAAAGAGAATGTTGAGGCCCAACCAAGCACATCAACGACTGGCCTAGTTTAGGGTCCTGATTCCTTAAAGGATACACCTCAATTACCCAAGAAAAAGAGGAGAAAACAACAAAAAAAACAACAGTTGCAAGTGGTTGTAGACGCTAAGAATATTAAGACCAAGAGTGCTGAAGAGCTGAGGAATAAAGCATCAAGTCCACCCACGAATAAACGCATTGCGATCTCTCCTAATAGCAGTGAAACCTCAAACGCATCTGTGTGTTCTGATAAATCAAAGCAACCATTACCATCAACAGCTGCTTGCAATGCTCAATCCACTGATTAACTGAACTTACATTGACCAATCAAGAGTGGATACAACACTGTCACAATAGGTTGACAAAACTATACCAGTCACATCTATGGAGAACCATGGCACAGTAGCAGCAAAGCCTTAGGAGAAACATGAAAACCCCAAGGACATGAGCAATCCTAGCATTCACCAATCTTACTCATCTAGGCCTGAGCCCCCAACTATACTAAAGCCTAGGGAAACTCCCAAAACCTTGCATGAGATAGAAATCGAGCAAGCCTTCATAGAACATAGAAATATCACAAAGTGCTTGACCAAGTTGGAGACTAAACTCAAATTATTCAAGCGTGCCTACGTCCTTGCAAACATGGGCACATTCCCTACGAAGCAGCCTGAGGAATATTTGTCATATCCACTATCCTGGGAAGAGCAAGAATATCTTAATGAGCACTATGACAAGCTCCTACATGAACACATGCAGCTCATCTCTAAGAAGGAAGCCGACGAACTACACTTAATTGTGACATTCAACGAAGTGCTTTGCCAACCACATCTCTTAGAGATAGAGTAGCTAAAGCAACAATTAGAGGGTGAAGTCAATTTGAAAAATGTTTGTTTGAAAACTGCGCTACAATGGTCGAGCTTGGAGGCCAAAATATGATAGCCTCATAGGAGCGACTGGCCCAATGACAGTCTCAAAGAGACCCAACCTATGTGGCACCAACTTCCTTTCGAGTACTAGCTACCATTCGGGGTATGAACTTAGCCAAAAGTAGCCAAGAGAACTCTCTGATTGATAAAATTCTCACTGAGGAGGAGCTACATGTTGCCAGTAGACTCTGACAAGGTACCATGCTACTCTATGTTGCAAAATATTTGTTGTTATTGAGTAGGTTGCCACAATTACTAGATGCGTATACCACATTCCAGTACAATCTTGAGTTCTACAATTGGTTTTTATCCTCAAGAAGTGATGTGGATTTATAAACGTGTATATAAATAAACAATGTGTTTTGTGACTGTGTATAAATAATACCAAAAGAAGCAAATCCAGCACACACACAAGCAATGATAATCAAGTGCAAGTTATATATATCAAAGTCAACACTATGGGATTCAAATAAGTAATGTCTTTTGGAGCTGCACCTATTCATTATGATTGAAGCATGTGACTTGCATGTACTCTCACGAGTTGCCAAGTGAATTTAGGATGACACAGGTCTTTGTACGAAAGCATTCAATGTCCAAGAAGTGACCACTAGACCACCAACCCCACAAAGAGCCATCATGGAGAAAGCAATAGAAATACCAAGAACAAAGAGCCATGATGGAAGCCCCACTTGATGGAAGAGAAAATCACCCTTGCAGAAAGCACACATTGCATTTGAGCATGGCCCAAAGCATAGTCATGTCCTACTCTCTCTTTCTTGGCCAAACTCTACACCTGGGGCAAGATTAAGGTGGCAAGCTCCCGCTCACAATGAAAAAGCAAGCAAAGTACGGCTTGATGGTAGAAATGAGGGGTTTCAACTAGTTTACATTGAAGCTTATCCTAAATCTAAAAGGCGTCATCATGGAGGAGACAACCATAAAACAACTCTTTGAGTGAAGTCTACAAAAGTATACAGAGAAGGTCGAGCAGGCTGTTGATTACATCAAGTGCACAGAAATTTTTGGGAGCTTTGATGCCGAAAAAAACTATGGCATAGTGATTGTAAGAAGAGGAGAAGAAGCTCACCAAGTAGAGGTGGAGTTGAGCCCTGCAATGGTGGAGAAGGCCATGGGTTTAGCTAGTATCAGGACTAAGAAATTCCCAAGGAGGGATGTGTATAATATGCTGGGGGTGAGCCGTCAACATATTAAACACATCCGAAGGAGGGATGTGTATAATACACTGGGGATGAGCCATCACCAATCCAAGAACATGAGGGAGAAAAAGTCCATAAGAAACAATAGGACAACATGAAGAGAGTTACTAATAAAAAGGAGAATGACCAACCATCTCAACAACAAGAGAGCGAGAGGACAATCCGTGAGCAACAAGGCTCAAAAATTGTCAAGTCAAGCGAAAAGGAAAGATCACACTCTCAAAATCCCCATAAGAAGAATTCGATCCACCTCCAAAGAAAATAGAGAGCTGCAAAGGGTGGAGGAGGAATCAAAGAGATTAGAAGAAGATCACAAGCAAATGCCAGAAGAAGAGGAAGAACAACTAAGGCAAAAGGGAGGAGGAGATTACTCTAATGAAGATGGAATCAAAGAAATGGAACTCTCCTTGCTAGGGGCTTGGGGAGCCAAAACAGCAAATGCAATTGCCTCAATAGGAGCCACTAGAGCTAGTCCACGAAGAAGGGAGTGACTCTAAATTAGATCAATGAAAGAAAGAACGAGTGTAGGAACCAAGACCCCTCCGTGGTCACAACAAGTATAGTCAAAAGAGAAAAGGGCTCCATGCCAAGCCATGCATTCCTTGGTACATCTCTTAGGCCCCCTCAGAATGTAACTATTGTAGAGCATCAAGATGATGTCTAGCATGCCCTCTCCCAATGCATTTCCAAAAAAAAAAAAAGAAAAAAAAAAGAAAAAGAAAAAGAAATGAGAAAACAAACAAAGACGCACACAAAGAAAAAGGAAAGAAACAATGAGCTTTTCCATGTATATCAAAGTGCCACAAACACTACACCTACGAGCCCTCAAGTTAGGCATGTCTGGTGGCCTTGCAGTCGGCTCTGTTCCTAACCTTCTAGCCTTTCCAATCCCCCCATCAGGGGAAAGACACACCTAGGGAGTTTCTACTTGCCTATGGCTAGATCTGTCTCCCTAAGTGACACCCACAACACCTCCCCTATACACAAATTGGATCCTCAAGTGTGGGAAAACACCACAGGCTTCCCTAAGGTTTGACCCAACTCCCATGTTCACTAGCATGGACACCATGCAACATTGCACAGTAAGGTAGACACACCCCTAGGTAGTACACTTCTTTTTTCTTTTTTCAGGTATACTCAACAATGGCGATCAACCACTGACATTGAAGGCCCCCACTACCCGATCAAATCTAATATCGGAGTCCACAATCTAATCTCAGTGTCAATGAGCTCAATCATACTACCTTGTGTTGTCAAAATCACAATTGATGTCTCAAAAAGTCTTCATGCAATGCTTCAGACAAACACCCTAAACCCCGTATCAGGCAAGAAAAGAAAAAAAACTGCATACCGTACCTGTAACCATAACAAAGACAGGAAACCAAAATAATACCACATCCGACACATATCAAAACTATATCTGTGATAAACCAAAACTGGACCATGGAAAATAACTCGAATAACTGCGCACACCCATCCCACGAAACGGTTCATTAAAAAGGGGAAGTAAGTGCAGTGAGGGGGGAATTAATTTAATGAAGGATTGATTTTAATAAATTAATAAGAATGGGTGAATTTTTATTAGGTGATAAACCTTAGCAAGAAAACGGCGGTTCCTTATTATAAATTTAATTACCAATTATTAGGTGAAGCGATGCAGTTATTCGATTCCCGGACTTCGATTCCCGACTGGGTCTCTAAATGCAATTCATTGATTACAAATTAAGGTGATGTGAAGCGCTTTTTTGCCAACGCGTGCTCATGTGACGGCTGGTTCATTTTAATTAAAAAAATTAAAGTGCCTCTTTAGCGCACGTAGCGCGTGCTAAGTGAACGGCTGGTTTATTTTATTTTAAAAAGTATGTGTGTATAGCGCAAATGCGCGTGGAAACTGTGGGTGAATTAAAGGATTTATTTTAACAATTAATTTGTGATTAAGGGGGAAATGAAAATAAATAAAGCACATAAAATAAATACCTGGAAGGGGAGCGTATGTAATGCAGAAATGCGCACGGAAGAGTCTCCCAAAAGAAGTGAATCCAGTAAAGGAAAAGTAAAGATCACTGATGAAACAACAACGACCACACCTTAGCGGATGGGTTAATTTGGTTTTTGTTGGTTTTTTATTTTTATTTTTTTTATTAGTTTTTTTTTATTATTTTTTAGGATTTTTATTTTATTATTTGTTTTTGTGTGTTAAGTGGTGATTATTTATGGTTGAATAAATGGAAAATGAGCAAGGGAGGTAAGGGGAATTTTTTAGAATTTTTTTAGTATTTTTTTAAGAATTTTGTACTATTTTTAAATGAATTTTCTACATTTATTGGCAATTTGGGGGTTAAATGAGGAAATATTGAATTTGTAGAAATTTGAGGGTAGGTAATTTCCAGCGGACAAACTCCCAAAAATTGGCAAAAAACAAAATGAATTTTTAGAAATTTTTTTGAATTTTTTTATGGAAAAATTAAGTTAGAAATTAATTAAATCACATAAATCAGGTTAATCAGATAAGTCAGTTAGAAAGAAATCAGTTAAGTCTGGTTAGTGTGGGTAAGTCATGTTAGTCTACCTAAATCAAGTCAGGTTAGGTTAGTCAGCTAGGTTAGTCAGGGTAGGTTAAGTTAGGTTAGTCAACTAGGTTAGGGTAGCTAACTAGGGTTAGGTGGTTAGTGGGTGGGGTTAGGTTAGTTAACCTAACTAAGGTTAATTTAGGGTTAGGGGATGGGGTTAGGTTAGTCAACCTAACTAGGGTTAATTTAACCTAGTTAGGTTAGTGAACTAACTAGGGTTAGGGTTAGTAAACTAACTAGGGTTAGTAAATTAGTGGTTAACTAGAGTTAAGTTAGAGGGAACTAAGGTTAAGTTAAATGGAATTAACTAAGGTTAGTGAGGAACTAACCAAGGTTAGTGACTAACCTTAGTAGGGTTAGTGGAGGAGGTGGTTAGAGGAAGTGGTGGTGGTGGTGGGGAAGGAGAAGAGAGGTGGTGGCGGGCGGTGGAAAGCGGGCAGTCGGAACGCTGGCGAGACGGGCGTCTAACGGCGACGGCGGCTCCACGCGGTGGCGACGGCGGCCTCACGCGGCGGCGAGGGCAGCCTGGGGCGGTCGGAACGCTGGGAGACGGGCGACCTGGGGCGACGGCGTAACGGTGGGAGACGGGCGTCCTGGGGCGACAGCGGCGGAGGCGAGGGCTGCGTGGCGGCACGACGGCGTCTGCTGGAGGGCGCCATGGAGGGCTGGAGGCGGCGCCTGCGGGTGGAGGGCGGTGACCTGCGTGGCAGCAGCGAGGCGGCTCCGGGGGCGATGGCGGCGACCTGCACGGCGATGGCGGCTGGAGGGAGAGGAAGGAGGGGAAGGAGAGGGGAGGAAGGAGGAGAAAAGGAGGAGGGAGGGAAGAAGGAGAAGCGGGTTGGAGAGGGAGGAGGAGGAAAGGAGGAAGAAAGGGATGGAGGGAATGGAGGAGGGAGATGGAGGAGGAGGAAGATGGAGGAGGAGGGAGAGGAACAGAACGCCGGGAGAAGAGGGAGAGGGAGGGGGTTGGAGGGAAGGGGTCGGGCGGTTGGGTGGAAGGGGTGGGCAGGTGGGGGTAATAGGGGAGGGGGAACATGGGGGGGCCATGGGTGGGTAGGGGTCAAGAGGGTAAGGGGTGGGTAGGGACAAGGGAAATAGGGGGGTAAGGGACAAGGGCGCGTACCCCCGTCCCGCACACGTGCGCGGGGCGGGGTAAAAAAATTTGCCGTGACGGGAGTGAAATGGCACCGGGATGACGATATGGGTCATGCGGACACAACCAGGACACGGGGAGACGCATAAAATCAAAAAAGGGCGCGTTCACGCGCAAGACGGACGCGCGAATACACGTAAAAATAAAGAAAATTTAATAACTCCCAATCCGGACGTCAAAACGAAATAGCATAAAAACAAAAAGTGGGCAGGACAACAGGGGGAAAAAAAGAAAAAAATGCGACAAAAGTTCCGGGAGGGGTAAAGGGTGGTCACGTGCAAAAAACACAAAAAACAAACCAAAAAACGCAATTAAAAATTAATATCGAAAAATCCGTGCAGCGGAATGAGGTGCAGAAAAAAGGAAAACTGTGCAGAAAGATATGCCCGACAATCCTATCACATCAAAACATAATTCCGACGGAGATAAGACGCGTTCATATGGGAAAAACCCAAAAAAAAACCTGAAAATGGGATCGGAAATTAATATCGGACAAACCGGTCACCGGAATGACATGCAGTAAGAAGGAAAAATGTCCGCAGGGGGGAGTGGCATAGGGTTATCATGTGAAAACGCAGTTTCGGTAGAAATAGGAGGGGTTCCTATGTGAAAAACTCCAAAAATACGCCCGAAAACTCATTTAAAAATTAATAAGTAAAAATCTGAAAGTCGAAAAAGGGTGGAGGAAAAAGGAAAAAGGTAGGGGAAGGCACAGGGGACACGGCTGACAATTCAAATTGGAATTCCGATGCAAATAGGGCAGGCTCACATGAAAAAATATCAAAAATACACATGAAAAAGTCGTGAAAACCCGGAAAATTAATAACGGACAAACCGTGTAGCGGAATGATGCGGAATAAAAAGGAAAAATGTCAGGGGAAAAGTGGTGGTCAAGGCTATGATGTCAGAGCATGGTTCCAAAGCAAGAAAAGTACGTTCACATGGAAAACCGGCTAAATTATGCAAAATGCGTCAAAAATTAATAACTCAAAAACCGTGCACTGGAACAGGGGTAGGTAAAAAGGAAAAATGGTCAGGGCAAAGGGAGGAACAGGGCTATGAGGTTGGATTTGGACTTTGGGGAACATAGGGTACATTCACATGGAAGGACCTCAAAATCAGGGAATGAAGGAAAACTGCAAGGGAACAGTCCCAAGGGTGGGTGGAACATAACCGGGTGGGTGGGAAGGGACCCCATTAGGGTAAAAGCAAGGCAAGGCATACATGCATGAGCAGGGTAACGCATATGCAGAGGGGTATGCAATATAGACGTGTAGGGACACGTCCCCACACTTCAGACCTTAATGGATAGGGTTAACCGAGCAACAGGGACCTAGGACCACGCCACAGACCATCCACTAACTTCCCCGCACTTAAAACATGAACATCACTAAGAAACAGAAGTTGTAGGGTTAGAAAAACTTGGCCCGTTTCGTCAAGAATCAAGGTTGAGTGTCGGCGCTGGAGGGACCAAGGCAACTTTTCGGCACACATTCGTCATGGAAGGGACCACGCGGCAGCACCCAGGGAGGTAGCTGGTTGAAGGAATCGCAGGAAATTCGTTGATGATGATGAGGGATACTACACTCAACTCACAATCACTCAATGGGAATGAAAGAACAGTCACTCGCCCCATGACTAATATCTCTTGAGGAATAAGGATTGAAACCCATATCGCATACCCAGTTGAGGAATCGACAGGGGAATGGTGCAGAAGGAGTATGCCAGGGTGCACATTTGATGGTGCATTAGTGCGTCCAACCCGTCTGGCATAAGTGCAAGGTGGAAGGCAAGGGAGCCTTACAGTGCAGTGTACAGAACAGGGTGGCGTGTCTTGTGTTGACGGTAAAGACCCATCCCGTGGGTGCATAGGGAAACGGGAACATACCTGACTCCAAGTGTCGTAACGTCCCTCAAACGCACCTCTCGGTAAATGATTGAAGAAACTCCAGTCAAACTCAACCCACCCTCTGTCTCACTCTCTGTTGATAAATACAGGAGGGCAACCTTTTCCTGAAACCCATTAATGTAATCCTCACAGTCACTTGTGCAAAGATTGTATGCCTTGTGCGCATTTGATGGTGCAACAGTGCATCCCGCCCTGTGCCAGCATACGGTGCGAGAAGGAAGGCCAGGGAGCCTTATGGTGCAGTGCACAGAAACAAATTGTGCTTCGTGCTTTGAGAGGCCCATCCCGTGCGTGCAACACTTCATTCACACTTCTCACCTCTCATTTGATTTGAAGGGAAAAGATTGGTCACTCGCCCCACCCTCTGTCTCACTCGTTGTTGATAGATACAGAGGGCAACCATACTCACTTCCCCATCCGGTTAGGATGAAAGCTCATATCACTTGATCGTTTGTCGATGAAGATCGCATCATCAGTTATTGAAGAGGCGTACCCCGAGGAGGTAGCCATCACATCGAATATTGTATTGGACAGGATCATGTCATCTGCTGGAGGACAGGTAGTCACTTTGCAAAGAGACCCAGGACACAGCGTACCAAGGGAGGCAGCTTCGGAATTGGATCCTAGGGATATCAATTAATGAATCCCTTTCTGGACTGCTTGGGTGTTACCACCTTTTCCACAGCCAGCTTCTCGCCCAAGGGTGTTTATCACCTTTTCTTGGAACGAGGCCTGCTATGACAGGGAATTTCTTCCTTTTCTCTCATAACAGATTTGTTTTTTTTTTCTTGTTCTTTTTCTTGTTTTTTTCCTTGTTTTCCCCTATTCCCGAGGGTGTTTCCACCTTTTCTCGAAGAATAAGTCGGCATGACAGGGACCTAAGTCCTTTTCTCCCATGACCGATATGTTTTGTTTTGTTTTTTTTTTTTCTCTGCAAAGTGAGCAAGGGAATGGTAGAAAAACCATTTGTCAAGACCAACCTCGCCACTGTCGCTGGTGGAAAATAGAGGATAAGAGATCAAGGCTGGAAGGGGGTTTTGAGGGGACAGAGGGTTGCGTCCACTTCATCAGGAATGATTGAAGAACGGCTATCAGAAGTAGCATCATAAGAAGTACAGTGCCGCGCCAACAAGGGAAAGGATCAAGTGTCCGTAATTGTCAAGATCCCCAAGGAGGGAAGTACTTATTCAGGCGATATCCATTGATCAGAAAGGGATCATCAGAGGCATCAACGGTCTGTACTTGGATAGAGCCATTAGGGTTGACTGCAAGTACCTTATAGGGGCCCATCCACCGCTGTTGAAGCTTGCCAGGAAACTTGCCAAAGCGTGAATCATAGGCTAGGACCAAATCACCTTCTTTGAACTCCTTGTGCTTGATGAAGCTATCATGGTAAGCCTTACGTCGAGCTTGCGTGGCTTCCATGCACTGTAGAGCTATCCTGCGAATTTCGTCCAAACATTCCAAGTGCAGGAGACGGCGTTGCAGTGAATCATCATCCCCCAAACGCTCTTTGATAGCCACTCTCAAAGAGGGTAGTTCCAATTCAACAGGAAAAACAGCTTCTGTTCCATACACCAACTGGAAAGGTGTCTGTCCCGTTGCTGCTTTATGGGAGGTTCTGTACGCCCAGAGGGCCTCTGTAAGTCGATCGTCCCAATCACGACGATGTGCGGCAATTGTTCTTGTCAGAATCGAGCAGAGGATGCGATTGGTGACTTCGACTTGGCCATTGGCTCTGGGGTAATAAGGAGTGGACTTGCGATGGCGGATCTTATACAACTCTGTCAACTCTTCCAAGACTTTGTTGAGAAAATGCGTGCCTCTATCACTTACTAGCTCTAAGGGACTGCCAAAACGGGTGATGATATTCTCGTACATGAACAGAGCCACGCTGTTACCATCGTCACGCTTTAGGGCTTTAGCTTCACACCACTTTGTGACATAATCTGTACATACAAGGATGTATCGGTTCTGTTTCCTTCTTGTGGGAGGGTCGATTGGACCTATGAAGTCAATGCCCCACTTCTCAAACGGCTTCAACGGAAGGATAGGTTGCAGTGGCATGGCACTTGTCTTCGTGGGTTTCCCCATTCTTTGACAAGCATCACATCTTTTACAGTAATCATAGGCATCCTTATGAATGGTAGGCCACCAATAACCTGCTAGCAGAGCCTTCCTGGCTGTAGCTTCTCCTGCAAAGTGACCTCCACATGGCTCGTCATGGCAAGCCTTCAGAACAATCCCAATCTCATCTCCTGCAACACATCTTCTGAGCACTTCATCTTTGCCTTTCTTGTACAGTGCGCCACCTAGCAGGGTGTATGGGGCTGATTCTAGCATAAGCTTCTTCCTCTCCCGACTAGAAATGCCAGGAGGATACTGTTGGGTTGCTAGCAGATTGGCAATGTCTGCATACCAGGGAGTTACAGTTTCTACCAAGAATAGGAAAGCATCAGGGAGGTCTGGATCATCTTGCTCCTCGTCTGCAGTTTGTGGGATACGCGACAGATGATCAGCCAGAACATGGGAACGACCAGGCTTAGTAATCACCTCAAAGTCGAACTCCTGGAATAGAAGGAGCCATCTCATCATTCGTCCTTTCACCTCTGCTTTGTTCATCAAGAAGGACAGGGCCTCATGATCCACATAAAATTTAAAGTGGGTAGATAGGAGGTAATGGCGAAACTTTTCCAGGGCAAACACCATTGCCAAGCACTCCAGCTCTGTCACTGTATAGTTCCGTTCCCTATCAGTAACTTTTCGGCTTGTGTAATAGATTGGTTGATCCAGCTTCGAGGAGCCCTTTTGGCAGAGGACAGCACCTAAGCCTTCGATAGATGCATCAGTGTGTACATGGAACTCTTTCATCCAATCAGGAGGTTGCAGAATGGGTGCCTCTATCAGACACTGCTTCAGAATGTGGAAGGCTTTATCACATTCTTCCGTCCAAGTAAACTCTGCATCTTTCCTCAGGAGCTTGTGCAAGGAGGTTGCCTTTGTTGCAAAGTGGGCTATGAACCTCCTGTAGTAACCCACATGGCCTAGGAATCCCCTCAACTGTTTGAGGTTGGTGGGTGCTGCCAGAGCTGCGATCTTTTCAATCTTTGCAGGGTCTGTTGATATCCCTTGTGCAGAGACAATGTGGCCCAACAGAACTCCAGAAGAGACCCCAAAGATGCATTTGTCGAGGTTGAGGGAAATCCCATACTCCCGGCATCGATCAAAGCATTGCTCCAAAATGTTCCCAGTGTTCACGGATCAAACTATAAACACAGAAGTCATCCAAATATACCTCAATGAAGTCGTGCAGATGATTTTGAAATGCAGCCATCATGACTCGTTGGAAAGTAGCAGGGGCATTGCATAGTCCAAATGGCATCACTCAGTAAGCGTAGGTCCCCCATTCTGTGGTGAAGGTTGTTTTAGATTGGTCTTCTTCCGCAATTTGGACTTGGTTATATCCGCTGAATCCATCCAGAAGAGAATAAAGTTCATGTCCTGCCACTGTGTCCAACAGTTGGTCTGTGAAAGGGATAGGAAAGTGATCCTTCTTTGTTTTGGAATTAAGCTTTCGGAAATCCACACATATTCGCAATTTGCCATTCTTCTTGGGTACAATCACGATGGGTGAAACCCATTCACTATTTGCCACTGGATAGATGAACTCGGCTTCCAAAAGCTTCAGCAGCTCCGCTTTCACCAATGTAGAATAATTCGGGTTCATTCGCCTCTGTCGTTGCCGTACTGGCTTGGCATCAGGCTCCAAGTCAATATGATGTTGACATATTGTGGGATCAATCCCCTTTAGGTCTTTTTAAGACCATGCAAACACGTCCAAATTTTCTTTCAACAAGTTGTACAAGGTTGACAACTCCTCTTCTGGGAGGCTGCTACCCACCTTTAAGTGGCGTTCAGTGCCTTCTGCATCCACAAAGGTTAACTGCCTTTCACCTTCTACTTCACGGATGAAGGTTCCGCGGACTGCTTCTGGGTAGAGATCCGACTCCTTCAAGGGAGTGGTGTCCTCTTCTGATGTCCCACTAGAACCAACTTCTTCGTTTGGTGGAGACTTAGGTTTCTCTTTAAGATGTTGGAATGGGATTAAAGCTGTTTCAGGTTTGGTTTCAAAACTAATTACCTCTTGGCTTGAAGACTCCTCTTCTGATGACACATCCAGGAACGTCACATAACAGGGACCCTCTGATGCCTGTTGGGTTTGTGGGACTGGTGCTGGTTGGCACGGTGCATCATCATCATCTTTCTTCGGCAAGGATGGGTTAGAACGGCATGAGCCACTACTGAAAGACGGCTTGTTCTTCTTAATCCATTTCTTATAAAGGTTTTGTATATGAGAAGATCCATTTACCAGACCAAATGGTATCATCAACATTCTGTCCCATAGCATGAGCTCATCGGCTTCTGATGCTTCTGGAACTTCTTCCTCAAATGTATCCTCTTCAGGTGGGATAGACCCTTCCATTTCACTTTCATAATCTTCTTCGTCCATATCATATCCATCCTCATCTGTCTCTGTCTCTGTCTCTGCTTCTGTCTCTGCGTCTGCTTCTGCTTCTGCTTCTGTCTCTGTCTCTGTAAGAGCTCTGTAACAGAAGAACAGATTCTCTGGTTCCTCTCCTATCTCTGTCTCTGTTTCTGCTATGGCCATGTAACAGGGAGAGCAGTACATCCATGCTTCTATCTCACTGTCAAAAGTGATTTCAGAAGTCATGCCCGGTTCAGGTAGGAAGTATTCACCCATTGATAATGGCTTTGCATCTTTTGGAAGTCGGCTTACAGTATCCACTGTTAAGGAATGTGCCATTGTTTTCTTGGGAAGGATCTGTTTGACAGCATCTTCGTCTGCTGATGTTCCATCCGTAACCTCATTAGGAGAGTCAGAAGATAATTCCAAGGAGGTGGATCCATGTCCTTTTTGAGAACCATACAGTTTCAACACCACTTTGTTGGGTCCTCTACCCAAGGTCAAGGTTCCTTTGAACCAATCCGTCCGTGCTCTGGCTTCAAAAAGCCATGGTCTGCCCAATAACAAAGGATAAGATGTACCATAAGAGTTTGGCTTCACCACCAGATAGGTCAGCCAATAATCTTTTCCAGCCACTATAGTCTTCACATATGGGAGAATACCCAAAGGCTTGATTCTACTCTGATCCGCCAGTCTGATGAGCCATTGGGTGGGTTGCACACCTTGTAGGCCTAGATCCTTCATTGTAACATCTGTCATAATGTTCACTGATGAACCACCATCAATCAGTGCATTTGCAATGAAGCAGCCTTCTATCCACATGCCAGTCTCTGGAGTACCCGGATCTAGGAAAGCATTAGCCACGTCCACTTCTTTGACAGGTTCTGGAGCCTTGTTGGGCTTTGTTGCTGTTGAGGGAGCAATCCTTAAGCCACGTCTTCTTGTCAGTATACTTTTGAACCTTTTCCGGCAACTGGGAGACAACATCAATAATTGTCGGAATGTAAGGTTTGGTTTAAAGGTATCTAGATCTCTGACCAGATCGTATTCCTTAATAGGATCCACTGGCTTCTCTAACCGGTTAGGGAATGGGGCAACACCCATTTTCATTTTCCCTCTTTCTTCCATCAGAGGAATCATGGGAGCTTCTTCTACCACCTGTGGCACTTCCTCCTCTTCTGTATCCTGGACCTCTGGTCCTGTCTCTGTAACTGTCTCTGTAACTGTCTGTGGCACTGTAGGGCTCTGTACGGCACTGTTAGGCTCTGTTCTGTTCTGTTCTTCTGGTGGAAGACTGAACTTCACTGTTCTGGCAGGAGGGTTATTTTCTTTCTGGATAGGTGGTTCCTTCTGCTTTGCACAAGTGATGGCAGCAACTTCCAATTCCACTAAATTGGAGGTAGGCTCTTGGGCCTTGGCCGGACTATCAGTAGCACTGTTTTTCACTGGGGCTGGGCTTGGACAGTCTTTTGCAGTGTGGCCTTCTCCTTTGCATCGACTGCATAAGGGCTTGTAATCCACTGACCTTCGAGGATTTGGACAATTTGGTGAAATGTGTCCCTTTTCTCCGCATCTGTAACATTCCACTTCTGATCTCTGACCACCGCCAGACTGTCTTCCTCTGTAACTTTGGGAGGGAAATCTTCTGGGTCCGAAATTAGGACCAAACTCTCTAGGCTTGGGTCAAATATCCTGTGTTGTCATTTTGGATTCCAGCAGGTTGAATCTTGCGTCTTCTTCCTTCCTTCTCCTATCATGCATCTCCTTTAGAGAGCAAATGTCCTCTGTATGGTTCTTCCGCAAACAGTAGGAACAAAAGGCTCCAGGAATGGTTGGTTTTCGTGTACATTCAGTGGCTAAATGGCCTGCTTGATGACACTTACCACACCAAGTATTTGACCGCATCACATCTCTTCCTGCTCCTGCAACGTTGGATATGCTAGCGGTATTCACTTTCAACGTCTGTAGCTGCTCTGTAATCACATCCATCAACTCCTTTTTTATGTTTGCAACTGAGTTGGATAAATAATCCTTCAAGCTTTCTCCTCCTGACGTACTGGCAGGAGGGTTTTGAGGAGTCTCTGTAATCACTGCATAAACTGGTTGGGCTGGTACAGAGGGGTCTCTGTTCTGGTTCTGATTCAGTGCTCCTGTTTGAACTGTTGGTTGTTGGCTCCAGTTGGTAGGGTTCCACTGTTGCTGCTGATTTGTCATTGAGGAAATTGGTTGGGACCATTGTTGTTATGGGTGAACCACCATTTGAGGCATGGATTGTGGCCACTGTGGATTTGGTGCACTGTACTGTGATACTAGGGGCATCTGTTGGTAGGGATAGGGAACAGTCTCTGGAACTGCATTTGATGGGTACATCATTCCTGGCATCAGAGGAGGTAGGACTCCTCTTCCTGAATTCATCGCCAATCTAGCTTCCACTTCATCGTACAGTCTTGCACCTTCTGTTGCAGCTTGCAATGTGGCTGGTCTTTGCAGCTCTACAAACTTACGAACTTTTGGTTGTAATCCTCTGAGAAACACCCCCTTTTGAATGCCATCATCTAGATTATGGTTAGTCCATCTCTAGGATGGATTCCATTCGTGAGACATAAGCTTCCACTCTTTCTCCAGAGGACTGACTTAGGTTCATAAATTCCTCTCTCATCCGTTCTTCAAAACCTTCACGCCTAAATTTAGTGAGAAAGGCCAACTTCACGTCGTCCCATGTGCCAAAAGTTCCTGCTGCTTGTCTCTCATACCACTGAAACGCCGCGCCCTTGAAAGTGGTGGGGAATATTGCTAACCAATGCTCAGGGGTTCTGGCATTATTAGCCACACACGCTACCATAAACTCTGCTACATGAAGATCGGGGTCTTCATTGTACTCTCCCTTAAAAACTGGCAATGGGACTACATTCGCTGGCCTGTCATCAATATTTCCAGGACAGATCTGGCTTGGAAGTGGACCTCCAGCAGGAGGAGGAAGGGCTTGATGTGCCATTGGGACTTCTGTAAAGAGTTCCGCAAGGGTGTCAAAGGCGGCTTCTACTGCGAGCTCGCTCTCGGCTCTAATTCTTGCTTTCTCTCTTCTCACGTACCTCTGGACTCGTTCTAACGCTTGCCTCTTTATTGCGTCATTCATCAGGGGGTTGGCTCCACTATGTTGTTAGTGCTCCACAGAGGGTTAACAGAAGGCTTCAGTCTCTGGAGGACTCTCTTGCCAACATTTCTTCTACTTCTTTCTTTTCAATGTCCCTGAATTCTGCTTTCATGCCACTGCACAAAGGAAGGTATTCGGTTCTGAAGGTGTCAAAATGCATACGTCTGAGCATTGTGGTGGTGCCATCATCATAGTAATGCCAACTTCTGATGGTTTCAACAGTGTATATTGTGAAAAACACTCTGTCTACCAACTTCCAGTGGGTTGCTAATTGAACAAACAGAAGATTATCAGTACACCAAGCATCCCATGTATCTTGCTGTTGAGCGTCTACGAACAAATTCCAACTTTTTTCCTTCTTGTCTTTGTGAATCTCTACAGACCAAGACTCCTAAAGCTTCTTCACAATCTCCCACTTGATGTTATCTGGAAACTTCTCAATGAATGCCAAATCTTCCATGGATGGTCATTCTCTCTATTTCTACTCTTCAATTTATTCCCAAACAGTTTGCCACCAAGATGCAAGTTTCTGCTGCTTCAACAGGGAGAGGAAACTGTCCACCACATAGAGCATGCATCATGATGGTGATGTGTTTCCGCCATTGTGGGATGAACTTCTTGTGGAAAGTGGCTTTGATTATGAGAAATTCCAACTCTTCAGTGGAAGAAGGAACTTTACAAACATCCATTGAATTCTTCTCTTCTTGGCAATGCCATTTCCTTCATTTTCAGCCTCTTCTGGTGCTTGTTGATGGCAAGGTTTCCCCGGCTGCGCACCAAAAACATGGAGCCCCAAGAGGAACACCAAGGAAAAGGGAATTCTCTTGCAAGAAAATCTATCTTGTAACATCAACAAGCTTGTTTATTATGTTTTATATGATCACAATGAAGAAAAGAACACCAGGCACAACAAATCTTCATGCAGCATCATGTAGATCTCCCACAGTTTTAATAGAATCAACCATATTCTTCAATATCTTCACAAAATCCATCAATAGAACAAAGAAAGCAAAAAAATACACCATCTTTGAATGTAAATACATCACATAGTATTCATCTTCAATATCTTCATAGTCTTCTCTCTCAATCTCTCATATACAATCACTTTGTTTCAGTAGAATTGGCTATCTCTGACTCTCTCTCTCTCTCTCTATCAATAATACATCATATCCTCACTACAATCTCTCAAAAAATCACTCTCAATAATCCTTCTTAGGTCGTGGATACCCCTCCCAAGAGGTATGTCTGATATGAAGAGTCACCAGAGCCACTACAGTGTCTTTTCATAGCTCACTACTGTCACTTCACTCTAGTCTTCAGCAGCTACTTCTTCCACTTCTTTCAGCTCTTTTGCACTTGTATTCACCTCTTTCCAAGGCTAGAAAACTTTCCCAAAGTCACACATACATTCCACAGAACACTTACAGAAGCATACAGAACAGTCTACAGAACAGTACCAGAACAGCTACAGTACAGAACAGAATAGAAGCAGAAGCTCTACAGAAGACCTACAGAAGGTTATCAAAACCACATAACTCATTCTCAAACCATTCCAAACTCTCACAAACCATTCAATAAACTTTCACAATATCTCATTCTTCATCAATCAATACTCCATCCCTCTTCACAGAAGATAATCAGAACAAAACAAACCAAAACAGAACAAAACAGAAGGTATACAGAACCAATCAGAATCTATCAGAACATCACAGAACCACCAACAAACATCATGATCTTCCAAAACACAATCAATATCATCCAAAACACTCTCAATCCACTTCCAAATCAATCAATCATCTCATAAAATCAACCATTCAGCTCTCAAAAACAACAAAAATCAGCCAAAAAACAAGTCATTTCAACACTCAACAGATAGAGTTTTCTAGGGCCTATAATTTGTCTCTACTATTTAAGACTTTGCTTTGTGAATGCAAAGTTACCCTAGTAATGGGTCTATCAATCCAAAAAATGTGGTTGTGGAACCATCATTCACCCATTTCATACCAATTTTAGTTCTCTAAGTAGTTTCCCAACCAAAAAAAATTGTTGGGATGTGTGCAACCTATACTCTCTCTTATGAGCTAGAAAATTTTATTCATGTACAACCCCCTCTAAGCTTCTTCTAGTCCTCAAGAGCGATGCAAACTACATATGTTGGGCTTAACACAACACTTGTCTTGTGCCCAAAAATGTAGACATTGTACGTATCTCCACCCTTGCTACATGGGAAAATTTCCCAATAATGAGATGCTCACAATCAAACCATTGGTCTACCCCTCTCATCTGGTGAAACAACAAGGGTACCATATCAAAGCCAAGCAATCCTTTTTCTTTTGAGAGCCATGTATACATTTTAATTGACTCATAAACTAGTATGGTTATTTTAGTACATGTTCTTGACAACATTGTTTTCTCAATTACCACTTGGGTAGTGACCTTTATTCATTTAGTCTACCAAGTGTCTTAGTTCCTTTACTTGATCTTATTTGTCTCATGAACTTGACAATCACTTTTTTCTTAATCATATTTTAATCATAACAACCAAGCAGGAATAGGTATGTTCATAAATTTAGCCTCATATTAAGACTACAACTACAACATTTTCTTCAACGTTCTACTTGGTAAAAAGATTTCCACAAAAAATAGATACTTCCACCATAAGTTTATATCTAGAAATCACCTATTCAACTAGTGTTTTTCTATGATAGAATAGAAAGATTCAAAATCAAGACATGAATTTTAAGTCTAAACCTCGACGACTCTACTTCCTTTTAGGTGATCGGTGAGTATCTCATCTAATTTGTGTGGTCCATCGTCTTGGCTACTCATTTTTGTTTATGATGCTTCCTCCACAAGTAGTTCTTTCCCTTGTAAGGCCTCTTGGGGGCCATACTTGTGATAATAAATAAATGGAAGACTAAGATATTGACTTGAAGGTATAGTTTTGGCATGTTATGAGAATAAATAAATGAAAGACTAAGGTGTTGGCTTGCAAGTAGGGGTTTGGCATGTTATGGGAATAAATAAATGAAAGAAAATCTATTTGCTTGCAAGCAAAGGTCCTAGCATTTTGAGAGAATAAACAAACATAAGACAAAGCTATGGGCTTATGAGCAAAGGTTTGGCATGTTGTGAGAATAAATAAATAGAAAACTATGATGTTAGCATGCAAAGACACGTATGATACTATTTGAGAATAATAAATAGAAGATTAAGCTATTGGCTTACAAGCAAAGGTCCACCATGTTATGAGAGTAAATAGATGAAAGATTAAGCTATTGGCTTGTGGATAAAGGTTTGACATCCTCTAAGAGTAAATAAATAGCAGATGAAGTTATTGGCTTATGGGAAGATGTTTGCCATGTTGTGCTTCAATAAAGAGTAAGAAAGAGTAAATATAGAGAATAAGAGAGAGTAGATTTAAGATCTATGCATGGTGGAGGCTAAATAAATGGATGGCCCTCTCAGACCACTCCTTGCAGTGTACCTGACATTTTGACTTGTGAAGCATTATCTTGGGATTGAAGAGGATAGTCCCAATATTCTCTTGAAGTTTGAGAAGTTCATTTTTCAAAGTTATGAGATAAGCACCCGACTAATATAAGGTTAAAATATTGGCTACATAGTAATAATACCTCTAAACTAGAATATTAGAAAAAAGGATACAAAACACAATAAGGATAGTAAAAGAGTGAAAATAAAGGGTTATAAGATTTTATGGACTTTAAGGAAATAGGCTGCTTTTAGGAAAAATAGGTCGTTTTCTGTAATATTTCCAGGCAATAAAAGTTAGTTGGTTAGTTCAAAAGTTAGTTAGTCAATTAATAAGTTAGTAAGCTTACTAACGAAAGTAAAAAAATTAACTAACATTAATAACTAACAAACATTTAAAATAAATAAATAAATAAAACTGAGAGTCATAACTCGATATTTTTTATGAACTAACAAGGACCGTAGCCACCCTTCATGGAAGTTATAACATGAACAAGAGAGATGAGCTATATTAATCACTAATATTAATGTGTATAGTAAGGATGGTCTAAAAATATTAGATTTTTGAACAAGACTAGAATATTTTAGATATTTTAGATATTATTCTTTTTTTAAAAAAAATAGATATGGAGATTTCTAGAACTAGATGTCAGTTAAAAGAAAAGATAAGTGATGTTTTAGTTAGTTTGAAGATTTTATAAAAATAAAAATAAAGAAAAGTGACTAGCGAAATCGCGTGCACCGCGATCGCAGTCTACAAGCAATAGACAGCACTTCGAACAAAGAAATGAAGAAGGAGTGAATTGAGAGCTTTCTAAGCAAGTGTGTTGAAGTTTTATCCCCCTTCCAGAGCCAATGGAACCATCAGATTTATGATCTGAGCATCAGATCACTGATCTTTCCAAGATCCCCCTCCACAAAGAGCTCCTCTTCTTAGCCACAACCCTTCTTCTCCAATTCACTATAAATAAGAGGCATGGGGGGCACTTAGTGCGACATAAGGAGACCCCGAGAGGCTGCGAGAGAGAGGTAGAGAAAGAGAGGAAGAATGATACTCCTTCAAGAGGTTCAGAGAGAGAGAGAAAGAGAGAGAGAAAGAGAGGAAGAGAGTTAGCTCAAATCCCTTGTCTCGATCTTTAACTAAGCCATATTCTCTTACACTCTCTCATCTCAAATCTATTCCACCTTCCCTATCTCTCGAACCACTCGTGGACGATGGCTCCAAAGCGACGAAGTAGAAAAACCATAGGGACCAACACAACCAGTCAAGCAACGGGTATTGCCAATGATACGGGAGTGCCCAAGGTTGCGGGAGTTGCCACTACCAACGGAACATTAGGTGTGGCTAATGCAAGTGTGAGAAAAGACGAAGTTCCTAATGTCATCATGCTGCCAAACCATGTTAATCATTACTAGATTATTATTTTTCTATATAAGATAATTACATAAGATATTAGCTTCCATATTTTTTAATTACACAAATGGATAACTCATCTAAAAAACATATTAGTACAAGCGTAAACAATTAATCACTATGCTTTGCATCTAGATTAATTGAGATTCTAAGTCATAGAATCATGTTAGAATTAATTGCCAAAGGTTATTGTACATATGTCTTTATGTGCATTCGACATAGTTATGGTCAAAAGCGACAAGGTTAAGAGTTTATTAGAGACGGTTATAGAAATTGATTGTCTATTTAAGAGTCCTATAGGTCATCTCGTTGAGTTATTGACATAATATATTTCTTTAAGGAATTTTGCTTATGTTGGATAAGTGAGCCCAAACGGGAAATTCATGCCTTGCTTAACATGTTATAAGAGATGTACTCAACACTTCTTTATGGGGAGGAGAATCCTCATTAGAATGTAAGGTTACCTTAGGATAAGGTCTACCTTGGCTATGTGAAGCTGTGAATTGCATGATGGGGTGATTATCATTGTATCATTTGATATGCATTTGAAAGGATTGTTTGTGTTTGCTAGAATCTAGATCTCTGATTGAAATTATTGTCAAACAGAATAAAAGGAAAGATCTCGCTAGGCTACCCCCAAGCTAGCGGCAAGACCCTACTCCAAGGGGGTCATGATTATCGCTACGAGACTCTTGGACCAGCTCCGTAGGCGAAAGGTCTATCAATAAGGATATTCTCAGCGGACAGTAGGAATTGTAGCTCCCAGAGGGGGCTCTAACTGTAAATCCTACATTGTTCCAAGAATTTGACAAGCCTCTTTTTTTACCTAGGATGGGATCCTGGAACCCTAAATACTAGTTATGAGGGTGGAATCTTGGTGGACAGAATATCCTTATGGAATTCTGTGTATCTTCCACTAGGACGAAAAGATGGAAATTGTAATAAGCTTCCAATATAATAAAGAAGTTAATTTACTATTTGAATTGTATGCGTGTCGGTGAGATAAATTATGTGAAGGAACCTGTGACTTAATGGACTAATTAAGGAAGTTGGTTGTATATGTTCCAATAAATGTGCTGTAGGTAATTAAAAAACTAAAGATGACCCATCATCAAATGAAAGCATATGGGCATAACCCCCGATGGGTTTGTCCAATGGTAGGGTGGTCTCAGTTAGCTGGGAGCTTTTCTAAATCGACAATAGAAATAGGAAGACAGTAAATTGACTAACTAGTCGTTAAGTAGAACCGATTTGCATTGTTTTAGGGGAGCGGAATGGGATTTTGCCTTATGGGCAGGAGGGTTGACATACCGCACTCCCCTCTGTCTCCCATTCTCTTTGAACCAAGTGCAATGGCAAGTCCGCTTCAGATCGAGTAATCCTCTAAAAGTGGGACTCAAAATTACTGACGCTAGATGGTTGCTAGGAGACCCATCCAATTTTAGGAACCCAAAACTTTAGGTTCGATCCTAGTGGGCTCGACCGAAACTCTCCCATTGCGAAGTAGACTCAGTAGAGCCTAAGTGACAAACCCCGTGATTTTCCAACGAAGCACCGAGCAGCATCATTTTCGGAAAACCTACTAATGGACTACTAAAAGGTGTGCTATGGATTGAGACTAGCGAACACCTCACAGTTGGTATCAGAGCACACATTAGTATAGATTATGACGTAAGCTTAAGAAAAGTATTTTTTTCTAAGCATAGCCTAGGGCATGTTTTCTTCTCTTTATTAATGTATGTTTTTGAATTATGATAGAGTAACAAATCTTGGAAACGATTCTTGATCTTTCTAGTAATGTTTATGTCAGCTATGCATTCATCCAGTTTTTCCTGGAGAATTCAAATGATACGGGTACTAGATCAGTTGTACAACCCTTCACCTCTATATCGTGAAAGACGGTGGATGATTAGCGGAGGATATTTCTATATCGATACAAGCCGTCTAGCTTATCTTCAAAATAATCTAAAAATGGTAAAATGGATGGAAGATCTTAAAGTTGTCAAGATCTATCTATTTCATGAGGCCAGTGTAAACTCAACCCTGTATACTAGAGGCAAGAAGATCAAACTAAACCAGTATATCTATGGGGAAGTTACAAATATTCTTCCAGCTGACAAAATAAAAGTCATAGGTCAATTTAGCCGTCAGAACTACAAAAAAGATGGATTTCTTGAACTCCCTCAAAAATATAGATTCCTAGATATCTACTCTCCGAATCCAAGTTACTTCATAAAGGATGTATCAGAGTGTCATACTTAGATTGTAGTAGGGAATCCTTTTTTGAAAGAAAATAAGATGAGCCTGCGAGCCATCTCAATAATTTATTTCTTTCCATCTGATTACCTTGTACATCCGTTGTAATAAAAGATTGATTGATACTTTATCAATCAGAGAAATAATGCAACTTTTTTTTCTCTTGAAACCTCTGAAATTGCAATTTAACTTTAGCATGGGAAGAGAGTTTTATTTGAGAGTTGTTTCAATAAACTAAGCGAGAGATCATTTCAGTATTGAACTCTATTATTGACACTATATAGACTTTGTAAAATTTAACTTGCGAATTGCTGGAAATTTCCCAGAATCTTGCACCCACAATAATTCCCAACGAAGCTCAAGAGAAAATGAATCTTTTGAAGCAAGTCAAACCTCCGAAGTTTGATGGGAAAGGCAAAAAAGTGTAAGCCAATGTAGAGATTTGGATCGAATCGATGGAGGATTATTTTACTGCTGCTGAAACTATCCTAGCCAACCAAGCCATGATAGCTAAGCTAAAATTAATTAGCAAAGCTCGACTTTGGTGGAAGCAGTGGTGTCGAGATCAAGATGTCCCTGAAAATACCATTACTTGGGATTTGCTAAAAGAAGTTGTAAGAGGAAGGTATTTACCTCCAGCTTATCGCACCCAAAAGATGAATGAGTTCTTCAATTTGAAGCAAATGGGACTGACCTTGGAAGCATACTACTCCAAGTTTGTTTCTCTTCTTAAATATGCACCCCCCATGGATATTGTTCAACAAGTGTCCAAGTTCTACAATGGGCTAAATTATCCTCTGAACAATCGTTTGGAATCAATGCACCCCATAGACCTCCAGGATGCTTTGATTCGCGTTGCTCCTATTATGTAGGAAGTACAATCAAAGCCTAACAACGATAAGTTTTGGAGCTACAATAACCAGAACAAAGGAGGATTCAAAGGTTAAGAAAAAAGAACCCAAGGCCAATTTTACCAAGGATAGAAGAAGAAGGCAAAATCCAACACAGTTGGAAATTTTGTTCCTACCCAGGGAAACAGGGATGGTCTTAGGTGCTTCCATTGTAATGAGACAGGACATTTCAAGAGGAATTGTCCAAAGCTTGGTAGGAACCATCACCAAGGCCAATTTCAAGGTCAAGGCAGAGCTGCCCAAGGCTGTGGTCAAGTAGCTATGGCAAGAGGAAGAATGTAAAATATTACCCTAAAAGAGACTAATAAGGAGGAAGACCCTAATATGGAAGAAGATATTGAAAGAGCAACTGTTCATGCTGCATTCCACAGGAAAGATCATTTAATGTTTTGATTGATTGTGGAAGTACACACTCATTTATTTCACCCAAGTGTGCTAAGAAGATAGGAATAGATATAGTAAATGCATCAAAGCTGCTTGTGGAATTAGCAAATGGAAAGGGAGTACTTTCTACACAGCGAATTGCCAAGGTAGAGTTTAACCTAGGAGAAAACCTTTTAAATATGAGGTTCAGAGTAATGAACTTAGGAGCCCATGAATGTTTACTAGGAATGGATTGGATGATTCCCAATGATGCTCATATCCAGTGGAAAAGGTCAAGTCACATTTTAGGATTTGAATGGTGAAACAGCAACTACACAAGGTGAAACAGGGAAAGCTAAAGTTCAATTAGCAAAAGCTTCTCAAATTATGAAAGGCTTGAAGAAGGGATTACTTGTTTACTTGATCAAGCTTAACAAGATAAATCAAGATGGTCATGTAGAAGAAGAATTATCCTGATTAAAAGAGTACGCCAACATATTTCCTGAAGAGCTAACCGAGTTACCTCCGGAAAGAGAAGTTGATCATGAGATCAAACTTGTTCCAGGAGCCGCTCCAATGGCAAAGAGACCTTACAAAATGTCTATTCCTGAAGCATAGTTTGGTAACTGCTCCTATCTTAAGGCTACCTGACTTAAGCAAGAAATTTGAAGTTGTCACAAATGCCAGCTCTCTTGCATTGGGATGCATACTAATGCAGGAAGGACATCCTGTAGCTTACACTTCAAGAAAATTGAAAACCCATGAGCAGAAATATGCTACTCACAACCTAGAGTTATTAGCTATGATTCATGCTCTCAAATTATGGAGACATTACTTGCTTGGAAATAAGTTTTCCTTAGTCACAGATCATAAAAGTCTGAAGTGGATTTTTACTCAGCCTGATCTTAATGTGAGGCAATGACGTTGGAACAAGATTCTACAGGAGTATGACTTTGAAATTAAGTTCAAATCCGGTAAAGAAAATGTAGTAGTAGATGCCCTTAACCGTAAAGCCTTCCTTAATGCTCTTATCACTGAAGAACCATCTAGGGCAAAAACTCTGGCTATAATGGTATCAATGCCAACTAATCCTATCATCGAGTTGACCAAGGATGAAGCAAATAAGGACCCAGACTATCAAAAATTGTTTTGGGAAGCTCATAATAAGGAATAAGATCCCAAACTCAAGACTAAGTATCATGAATTCTCTATAGATGAAGATGAAGGACTTGTTTATTTCACAATGAGACTATACATTCCTTTAAGTCGGACTCTCAAGAGAAATATACTTTGGGAAGCACATGATTCTCCTTTTTCACGACACCCAAGGTATGCAAAAACTCTTAATGCTGTCAGGAAAAGTTATTATTGACAAAAACTCAAGGGCGATGTACTTAAGTATGTCACTGAATGTCTGAATTGCCAAAGGGTAAAATCTGAACGTGTCAAGTTACCAGGAAAACTCCAGCCACTTGACATTTCCCAAATGAAATGGGATTTATTAGCATGGACTTTGTAGTTGGGTTACCTTCTGTACAAGGAGGATATAACTCAATAATGGTGATAGTAGACATGCTAACAAAGGTCGCTCATCTTATCCCAACAAAAACCAATTACAAAGCTTCAGATATTGCTAGAATTTTTGTAAAATAGATTTTTAGGTTACATGGGTTACCTAAAAGGATCATCAGTGGTCGTGATTCTCTTTTCACATCACACTTCTGGAAGAGTTTATTTGAGACCATTGGAACCCAACTTTGTTTCAGTACAGCTTATCATCCACAAATTGATGGGCAAACAGAATGAGTTAATCAAGTAATTGAGGATATTCTGCGTGCATATTGCAACAGGGAGCCTAAAAGGTGGATTCAATATCTATCCTTAATGGAATTTGCCTATAATGCCTCCTATCATCAAAGTATTCAGATGACTCCATTTCAAGCACTATATGGTCAAGATTGTCATATGCCACTTAATTTTTCCGATCCTACTCTAAGGGTAGAAGTCTCGAGAAAAATGTTAGAAGAAATGGATAATCAAATCAAGATTATCAGACAGGATATTCAAGCTTTCAAGGATCGACAAAAGGCGTATGCTGATCTAAAAAGGCAAGAACGAATCTTCAAAGAGGGAGACATGGTCTTCATCTGTGTCCGTCCAAAAAAGAGTTATTTATCTTTAGGAGAGTTTAAGAAGCTAAGTCCAAGATATTGTGGACCCTATAAGATTCTCAAGTGCTTAAGACCAAGCGCTTACAAGATACAACTCCCTGAGAATATAAAAATCCACAATGTATTTCATGTTAGCTTATTGAAAGCATACGTAGCTAACTCTAACCATATCAATTCACCTACCAACATGCCAAAAGATGAAACCATATTATGTGCATGCATGTGCATTCTATAACTACAACAATCCTAAAGGAAGCTGGTCATAGACCTAGTGATCACAAGAGGAAGAACAAATTGTTGTGACATGGTTAGAGCATCAACAAGCTACTGGAAGGTTGAAACACTTCTCTCAAACCATACAATGAAAAAGTTGATATGCAAAACGCATATGTTGGGCACATGCTTTGGTTGAAATTTTCCTTAAAGCATTGTCTATTTGGATCATATTTAGAAACACTATTCAAAAATATGGATGCATGTAAATAGAGAGACGTTCTAGTTTATGTGCAACAAAGTGACTCCATTCATGCAATGTTGAAGCACTTACATGGTTGTGCCACAACCACAATATGCAGCATAGTAAATCATTTTTGCTTAGTTTGTGAGTCTAGCTTTCATGATTTATATGTAAAGTGGCCAAATGAGGAATAAATGGCCAAAAATATATATTTGAGGGTTTTGAGGTAGTAAGAGGTTTTTTGTTCATAGTAGGAGCAATAGATAGTTCACACCTTCCAATAATTGTTCCACAAATGTACCACATAGACTACTTCAACTGCAAAAGGGATTTTGCTCCATGTTGCCACAATTAGTGGTTATGGCTCATTGTCATATTTATCATTACGGTATTGACTAGATAGATGCTATTTATGACTCTGTGTTGTTTTCTCAAAGCAAGCTTGACCAAAGACATATGTCTCAAGGACTCTAAAAAGATTGCTTGCTTGGGGATCATGCATGTCTAGCAAGGTAGAATGTGTTAACTCCATATAAAGATGCTTGAACAAATGTAAAAACCATTGGAATTCCATCAAGTCAAGTACATGAATGTAAGTGGAGTGAGCATTTGGTATGCTAAAGTTTAGGTTTAAAGTTCTTTGAGAAAAGATGTGACATGGACTTGATGAATGTTTCGAGCATGGTTGCAACACATTTGGTACTACACAAGTGGTGAATAGTGCATGGAGATTCATTCATCTCAGATTTGATGAAGGAAGTAGTGATTGAACCATCAAATTCAAAATTTTCAAAAATTTTGGTTTATCAATTGGGCACACATGATAATGGTTGTGTTTTTAGTTTATGGTAGTTCTAACAACACAATCATGTACTAAACTTGTTTGGATTATGAAAAGCGGGTAGGGGATGGTTGCCTCATTGATCACCCCCCCTTCCCATAGAGGAACTCGAGATCAACATGTTGTTATGCTCAAGGGGTTCAACTTTCCTTCTTGCTATTGAAATTTTTCCCAAATTGGTAAAAGGCAATATATAATATTATTAGCTAGTATGCAACATCTCATTATACTACTTTTATTGGTTTTTTTAGGCTATTAGGCAATATCAATGTTCTAATTGAGTGGACATTTTGATACTCATTGTGGTTTAGTGTCTTAAAATAGTTTGTGCATGCGTATGATTTGTGATTGTTTGCAAGTACTAAAATAGGGCAATGAGTATGTATGGTTGCAAATAACAACTAGGGAATTCAATTCCATGCATGTGTATATTTTGATCTATAGTTTATCAAAAAATAGCTCTTTTCAACATAACGTGTGAAGGTTGTAGTGTTTTCTCTTTGGATTTGCATTTTCAACTATTAACTCTATTTTTCTAGAATAGTTGATGTTCAAAAGATCATCAATGGAGAGCATGGCTATAGTTTGATAAGTTGGAGAATTTTGGTGCTGTGATTTTATCTATTCAATCATATTTTTCTAGTATACATGATGTCCACAAATAAATGAATGGAGAAAGTAGCTATGGGTTGATCAAGTAATACAAAATTTTGTGTTGCATGTTCCTGTGGTAATGACAATATTCAAACATGCCAACATGATATTCAAACACATGCCTCCTTACACTGTACTAGATTGTGTGTCCTATATTCATGTGATATAAGAATACGTGGCAATATGTTCTTATCCTAGTCAAATCTATTCCTTGTATTTTCAGTAACAAAACTAAAAACAAGTTAAATAGATGGATGTGCCATCTAGAATTTGTGTAGATGGGGTCAATATCTATATAGATTATACTACTTCCACCAAAAAAATAAGTAGGACATAAACATGCAATGCGCAATTGAAACACAAGGTTATAGGGAGGTTTATCATGTCATGCTATCCCAAACATTTAGTAAACTAAATAATATTATCCATAGGCTTAGTTAGATACACTTTGTGAAGCTTCTTTATTATACATAAAATTGTTCCAAATTTTGATACTACATTTGGATAAGCTAGCAATCGTTGTATGGCCTCAAATGAAGTGAAAGACAAATGTAGAAGCATATTTAGATACACTTTTTGAAAATTATTGCCTATAAAAATGAAACCTTATTGTTATCAAAAGAAAATTGGAATTGGATATTACATTTGAACATGTTAATACATTTATTGGATGGTCTCAAAGGAAGAAAAATAAAGTTGTATAGAAGCATTGAAAAGAGGTATAATGTAAAGGAAGGGATTCTATTTTGCTCAAGTTAGACAAAGCCCAAATGGAGAAGCATGTATATTTTTGAGTGCATGCAAGAAGCGAGCTTTTGGAACAAGCTTTTTTTGGCAACCTCCAATTCTATTACACATACTCCACTTGACCCTCTTTTTCTTGTGGGTATATATCAAGCACCAATGCTACTCCTCCACTGCCACCACCACATCCACCACCACCACTACCACTGTCACCTCCACCACCACCTCCATTGTTGCTTCTCCACTACCACCACCACCACCACATCTTACTCACCCCCTCCTCATATCAATACCATAGCCAACAACACCACCAACACTTAGTCTCTTTCTCCCCCCTTTTAACTACCTCAAGTACCATCTCTCTCTCTCTCTCTCTCTCTCTCTCTCTCTCTCTCTCTCTCTCTCTCTCTCTCTCTCTCTCTCTCTCTCTCTCTCTCTCTCTCTCTCTCTCTCTCTCTCTCTCTCTCTCTCTCTCTCTCTCTCTCTCTCTCTCTCTCTCTCTCTCTCTCTCTCTCTCATGTTAGGGACCAACCACCAAAACCTCCCTCCACTTTGTACATAGTTTATACTTACATCTTGATGTACTAGTATTTCAATTGTGCACATATGAGCAAAACCACATACACATACAAATTCTAGTACCAAGGTATTAGGAATTTACTTAAAGCCCAAACAACAGCTTTCCATTAGTTTAATAACAATGGATCTCGTACTAACCTTTCATTGGGATTCCTACTATATCTCACATCCATTGATCCACAATTATATCATATGTCATGATGTCACATGTAGTGTCTATGGTTTCTTCATCAACCTTGACCATTTTACACTATTTGACCTCCTCTAATACCTCCACCAATCGAGAGAGCACCTCACTTGGCTAATCACTTCATATAGCATTTCTTGTTTCAAACAGGTCACAAAGAGTGGTATGCCACTCCACCTTTGTCATTGCAAAACTATGGGAGACAATGCCTTGTGAGGGGCTTCCACATGACAACCAATAGAACCCTTTATAAATAGAGCTAACTATTGGCTATATATTTTCCTTTTTGAATATTGCTACACATTAAATTTATGAGTCATGGTTGTTTATCTGTATGAGTAAGTGCCATGTCCTCTAGCTTTGAATGTTCATGCTTTTGAATTCTTTCCTCCTTTGCATAAGACGAAACATTGTTATTGATATTATAAAGAGGAAGAAACTTTAAATTCTTTGCTCCTTTGCATAAGACAAGACATTGTTATTGATATTGTAAAGAGGAAGAAAAGTTTGAAATCTTTCACATCATACATATCTCTCTAGAGAGAGAGATTATGTGACTTGCTTTGATTTTTTTATGTCAAGGAAGGGGGTTATCAACAACCCCTTCCTGGTGAAAAAAACTCAAAGCAAGTCCCTCAAAGAGATAAAGGAGGGGACTTATGAAAAGAAAAATCATAAGTCCCCTCCATCTCTTTGAAGGGACTCATGAAAAAAAAAATCATTGAGTAGAGGTTGTTGACAACCCCTTGTCTAGCAAAAGGAGGGGATTTGTGAAAAAAAAATTCACCGGGAAGAGGTTTGCCAACAATCCCCTTCTCAATGAAAAAAAAATCAAAGTAAGTCACATAAAATCTCTCTCTCTCTCTCTCTCTCTCTCTCTCTCTCTCTCTCTCTCTCTCTCTCTCTCTCTCTCTCTCTCTCTCTCTCTCTCTCTCTCTCTCTCTCTCTCTCTCTCTCTCTCTCTCTCTCTCTCTCTCTCTCTCTCTCTCTCTCTCTCTCTCTCTCTCTCTCTCTCTCTCTCTCTCATGAGTAGTGTATCAATATATATCAATGCTTTAATCTATGTGTACATATTAACATGTACATAAAATGTTTGTGTGTGTGTGTGTGTGTGTGTGTGTGTGTGTGTGTGTGTGTGTGTGTGTGTGTGTGTGTGTGTGTGTGTGTGTGTGTGTGTGTGTGTGTGTGTGTGTGTGTGTGTGTGTGTGTGTGTGTGTGTGTGTGTGTGTGTGTGTGTGTGTGTGTGTGTGTGTGTGTGTGTGTGTGTGTGTGTGTGTGTGTGTGTGTGTGTGTGTGTGTGTGTGTGTGTGTGTGTGTGTAAAATACATTAGTATATTTTAATACTTTTAAGTATGTTTATTAAAGGGGTTGTGTATACTTTTAGTGATGTTTATTAAAGGGGTGTGTTTATTAATGGTTCTCTCTCTCTCTTTCTCAAGTGTAATGTATACACCTAAGAGAGAGGAACCATTCAGTGTATGTAAAATTTGATGTGTTTATACGATCTTTACTGTGTTTCAAGTGGCTCTCTTTCCCTCTCAATATATATTGATTTTAAAGTTAAGTTTTCAAACATTTAAGTGAAAGTATCATGATTACTACTCATCATGTGACTTGACTCGATCCATCCATACCCAAAGTTTTGGCTTAACCATGCTATGTGTAGGTAATGGTCATTTAGATACTTTTTGGTGATAAATTATCTATTGTTTTTAAAATTAAGTTTACATGTACCTTACTATTCTATAGCATACATTTTGTGTAGCATGGAGCATGTTGAGTTATCCAGTGTGAGAGATGATGGCTCTTTCCCTAATATTGTTTTGGCACTCCTAATGATCGGATAAATGTGCACAAAATGAAAGAAATGGCTAGAAATAAAGCAAGTGGTTGTGCTCTCAAACGTATTAGAGGATATAATAATTGCCTTGGATCCTTTCAAATCTTACACTGCTTACATGCCATTGAGAAGAGGTTGAATACTTTGACCAAAAAACAAAGTGTTTTAATCTCTTTTTCAAAGAACTTGATGATCATTTGAAGCGGGCTCAACAAGCATTACAAGACAAGGATGATGGCAAGTTGGCTGGTGTAGCATGTTTACAAAGTGAGATGGAAGAAATAAGAGGATACATAGGAGAGATGTGTGAGCACATTTAGAAGTATTGGCCAACCAAAAATTCTAGAGATCATCTAGAGAAGCTATGTGAACTTGCAAAAGAAGTATTCATATTGAGGATGGAGTATCCAAGCTACTAACTCTCACATATGTTAGCTTGCGGGGAACAAATAGTGAATCTCTTGATGCACATGTTGCATCATTCAAAATCTCTCTTAATAGATTTTCAGCCATGTTAACCCAAATGAATCATAACATGGCTTCATCTTCGATGTAATAGTTTAGCATACATTTGAAATATTTCACTTCATTTTGATGAATAGTTTAGAAGGATTTCAAAATTTTATAGAACTTCAAAAATTGCTATTACAATCTACAATTTTTGTTCAAAAATCTTATTTTTTTACTACAGTTTAGAAGAATACATGTCATTTAGAGGATAAGGTTTTTGCATAAACGATGAAGTGTATATTCTTTTGAAGTTTGGGATTTTAAATTAAATGAAATTTAAATTTGAAGTTAGCTACCTTTCCTTTTTTTTGTAGGTAGCAAGTAGATATATAGCTCTTTTAAAGTTGTGGTCCATAAGAAATGAAATTTGGATTTGAAAAAGATGATTGTAATATAGCTTTGAAAAGCTTTGACTGAATAATTATCTGCTACATTAGGTTATTGCTTTGTGGACATTATCCTCCTACTCTCTCTTACAACAAGTTATCCTATTGATATATTATATTTCTTAGTTTTTTGGTCCCTTCCTTGACCATGGTTCCATAATCTCGATGAATAAATATGCACATACATATACATAGATGCATATTCGCACTCATGCACATGCTTATAGATGCTCTTTCATTACTGTTTATAATATGCACATGCATATGCATAGATGCATGTTCGCACTCACACACATGCATATAGATGCTCTTCCATTTATATTTATAATATGTGCATATATTTGCTTTTGTGATTTTTATATTTAATATTCTTATGGTATAAAAAAGGTGTTGTTCCTAATACAAGATTTTAAGAAATATGTTTTATGCATTCCCTGAAATACCTTTCTCAATATCGACTTATGATGAATAATTGTGCACACACTTACACACATATATACATGCACACTCTCTCTCACTTATATCTATATTTTTTATTATTATTTTATTGTATTTACATTTCAAATTTATAGCTCTTATCTAACTTTTTTTAGATTTTACTTTTATAAAACACATTTAATAATGTGTTCTATAAAATATCTCCATCCAAACACTTAGATATATTATCTCTTCAAGTCCTTTTTTGTTGCCTTTGAAGTGACTCCAATGTTCTAGATTGATGTGCTCATTGACAATGGCATTATATTATTTTTTTAATTATTTCAAACTAATAACACTAAGTTATTTTTATGTTTTGCTATTTTATATCGTCCATTACAATGGTGCACCCAGTATGTTGTATAACTACTGATCGTATATTAAGTATTCATACACATAAACTCAAATTTACTCGAGGTGAGTGAAGGTACACCACAAGGGTTAGAACCCAATTACAATGATTACATCTCATTGTAAGAGATAGATATGAATATAATGCAATGCAAAATCCAATGTGGACAGCTATCATGCTTGGTGTACAGCAACATGAGACAAATAGGAGCAATATAAGTGTTCAAAAGTAGGAATGCCATATCAATGGCACAATCCAAATACAAACAATCCATGTGATGGGTTAAATGCACACTTGAAAGTGCTT
This sequence comes from Lygodium microphyllum, assembly GCF_053477565.2. NCBI lineage: Eukaryota > Viridiplantae > Streptophyta > Polypodiopsida > Schizaeales > Lygodiaceae > Lygodium > Lygodium microphyllum. The sequence continues at coordinate 157,939,632 of NC_141135.1, read as the reverse complement.
GATGCTACTAGGGCTAAGTGTAGGCATGTGGCAAGAGTCAAAGTGTAGGCATGCTACTAGGGCTAAGTGTAGGTATGTGGCAAGAGTCAAAGTTCAATTTACAACATGCTCAACAACATGTAATGAATAGAGATGGATATAGCATTATCCATCATCGAGAAAATGCAAATAGTGTGCAACAGAATTGTACCCTCCATGAATGCATGCACGTGGAAGTACTGGCACTTGCAATTGGTCAACAAAGCAATGCAAACTTAAACAACACAAATATTGATATGCAAGAAGTGCATCATGGGAATAATCCTCTAGTGTTTCTTCCTCAAAACGGTGAATTTTGTTCTATTCTTCATGAAATGCAACAAATTTTGAAAATTCATCCATCTGCAACTATTTTGCTCTTTCAACAACCAAGTGTGCATACTGTAGGTATGCTTTCTAAGCTTTGTGAGCATTGCATGGCGAAGCATTAATGCTCTAAAACAAAAATTATTCATTCTATTCCAACTAGAAAACATTATTATAGAGGCAAAAAAGTTCTCTTGCCACCCCTGCAACAACCACCATAACCTTTGGTAGTTTGTTGGATGGTTTGCATCCACAAAGTGTAGGGTTTAGAAAAAACATATGTGCCTATAACAATGCTTTGGCTTTTGTTTCAATGGGTGCCAAGATTGATGAGCTTTTGCCTAAATATGGAAATGGCTATACTTGTCAGGTCCATGGTTCTATATACCATCACATAGGTTCCCTATTGCCAAGTGAGAATGAAGATCAAATTCCAAAGTTTGCACAACTTTATATTTACGGAATGAGTTATCAAAATGCATGGGGGTTATGTTTGGGCTTTTTCCTTGACTTATTGGAGGGGCTTTAAAAAATGATGCATGACCATAATGTTTATGCTCAAATATTTAGAGCAGTGGGTGCCAATTTGTAAGCTAATCCTTCTGTAGAAATAAGAATGGCACTCTTTGAGAATGAGTGAAGTTGCAGCAATTATACCTAGATAAGGTGATGATGATACTCTTGAATATCGTAGCATTTAAGTTTGCACTAGGTGAGGGCATTTGATTACTATGTGTAACTTGCATGAGGCCTATATGTCTTTGTTGTATGTACTTCTCTTTCCAAATGGAAAGGACGAATGGCATATTCAAGTTCCTTATAGCTATGTGGATACTCATTTGAATATTCAAAGTCTCACAAATAAAGATTATGTTACTCAATTGCACTGCTATGCAGTATTATGCTTATTGACTTCAAATTCGTGATGACACAAATGCATGTCTCTTGCGTGGCGGCCACTTGCTATAGCAATACATTGTTCATGCTTCTTGTAGTATTGAGAATTGCATATTGTCTTGGTGTCATCATAATCAAGTAACTCTGTGAACTAAAATGTATAGGGGATTGGTTAATATGATAAATGTAATGGGTGGAAATGACAATAACATTCATGGAGTTGATGTGGGTAAGAGAATAGTATTGCCATCCTCATTCACAGGTGGACTTAGATTCTTGTATCCATTGTATCAAGATACATGGCAATTGCGTGTAGTAAAGGGAAGCCCGATTTATTTATCGTCATGACATGCAATCCTAAATGGCAAGAAATTATAGCTGCTTTGTTGCCTGGACAAACTACATATGATCGATCGAATTTGACTGCACGAGTTTTTCATGAGAAACATAAGGATATGATGAAATCATTAATAAAAAGGGAACTATTTGGGAAAGTTGTTGGGTATGTGTCTATTGTAGAATTTCAAAAGAGGGGCTTGCCTCATTACACACACTATTGATATTAGAAGCACGGTTTAAGCCCTTGGAACCGAAACATTATGATAGATTTGTATGTGTGGAGTTCCATGATAAACAAACATTTCCATCTTTATATGAGACTATTGCTAGATGCGATATACATGGTCCATATGGAGCTTTTAATGCAAAAAGTCATTGCATGATTGATGGTAGGTGTACAAAGGGCTATCCAAAGAAGTTCTACATGAAACTACAATTGATAAAAGTGGTTACCCTCTGTATAGACGATGAAATGATGAGAGAAAGCATAATGTGAAGGGTAATAACTTAGACAATCGATGGATATTACCCTACAATCCTTACTCGAGTTCCAAGTACAACACTCATATAAATGTAGAGGTGTGCTTGACAATTACTACAGTAAAGTATTTGCATAAGTACATTTACAAGGGCCATGATCATGCAAGTGTTAGATTTATCAACATGTATGATTCAAACTCTAATAGAAATGATAGGGTGGATATTGATGAAATTGAGATATACTTAGATGCACAATATGTCTCTACTTCTAAAGCATGTTGGCAAATATTTGAATATAAACTTCATGGTGATAAGAAGCCTAATATTCAACAATTGCAAATTCATTTGTCTAGAGAGAATAATGTTGCTTTTCATGGACATTGATAACATTCAAGATGTGATACAAAATGAAAGTGTACAAAAACTACTCTCATAGAGTGGTTTACTTGCAATCATCTACATCCTAAGGCAGACACCATTTTATATCAAGACTTTCCAATATATTGGGTTTGGAATGTAAATGTGGATAAAGAGAAAGCAAGGAAATACGTGTGGTAGAATATATTTGATGGCTCCTATGTGTGGAGAGAAGTACTACTTGTGGCTTCTTCTCACTGAATGTAGGGGGGCACACTTCCTTTGAGGCATTGCGTATGCTTAAGAATGTAGTCTATGCTATATTTAAAGAGGCTTGCAATACCAAGGGTTTGTTGGAGACTGATGATGAATAGGAAATGTGTTTGTGTGAGGCTTCATTAATGCAAACATGTGCACAATTCAACATTTTGTTTGTGAGCATTTTCGTGTTTTATTTACCTTCTCAACCTAATGTGCTTTCAAAAGAGTTCTTAGGACCATTGATAGAGGATATATTGCATCAATTGTCTTTGCAAAACTTCCAGTCTGTTTGCTTGCAAGATGTTGCTAGTAATGAAGCTTTGATGCATATTGAAAGGCTTTTATGCGATGTTGAGGCTTGAATGATTTGTTTTTTGGGCACATTTTTGTTGTTTTTGTGAGCTGAATGGTTAATTTTGAGGGTTTATTAATTTATTTTGGATGTGTTGGAAGTTTTTTGTAATGGGTTGGGATGGGTTGAGTATGTTTGAGAAGCTCACAATAGTTTTTGGTTGAGATATGATGTACTAATAGGTTTTGTAATGTGTCTGTTTGGTTCTAATAAGGTCGATTTCGATCTGATTTCTTTCTATTTGTGAGGTTGGGATTATGAATAAGTCTTTTGGAGAATGATTGAGAGTGTATTGTATGGTTTTAAATAGTTTAAAGTGGTTTTGGTTTGATCTATATGGCTTTTATGCATTTTGTTGACCTTTTGTAATGTCCTATAGAGCTTCTATCTCTATTCTCTGTAGGCCTCTATTTGCTTTTGTATCTATTCTAATGAATGGATGTTTAGCTTGGAGAATGTTTTGCAATCTTGGAAGAGAAATAACACAAGCTCGAAATAGCTTGAAGAAGTTGAAGAAGTAGCTGAAGAAGAAGCTGAAGAAGACGAAGTGTAGACTATAGTAACAGTGACAGTAGTGAGCTCTCAAGGGACACTATAGTGGCTCTAGTGACTCTTCACATCAGGCATACCTCTTGGAAGGCGTATCCACAACCAAGAGAGGGTTATTGAGGATTTATTCATCGTAATTCCAATTTATTATTGAGAGAGAGCATATGTGAGAAGATAGAGTATGAGAGATAGCCAATTTTCTATAAGAAACATTGTATCTACATGAAAGAAAGACTATGAAGACTATGAAGAAGTTGAAAGATGAGTACTATGTGATAAATTCCAACAAAGTTGAAATTTCTTTTGGGTCATTGTGGTTCTTTGATAGTTTCTATGAAGAATTTGTTAAAGATTTGTTGTGATAAATCTATGGGAGAATTGCTATTAATGTTGTGTGAAGATTTATGAAGATTGGTGTTGGTTTTCTTCTTGTGGTTGATTAAAATATGAAAAACATGCTTTTTGGTGTGATAAGATGGATTTTCTTGAGGTAGATTCTCCGGTTTTCTTGGTGTTTCTCTTGGCGCACCATGTTTTTGGTGCGCAGCCATGAAAAAACTACCATCAACAAGCACCAACAGAGACTGAAAATGGAAGAAGTGGCACTGTTGAAGAGGAAGAAAAGCAATGGAAGATTGTAAAATTCCTACTACTATTGAAGAATTGGATATCTTCATTTCCAAAGCCACTTTCTACAAGTGCATTCCTCAATGGCAAAAGTATGTCACTATCCGATGTGGGTTCTATGTGATACACTAATCCCATTGTCTTCTGAAGCTATAGAAAGTTGTATCACCATAGCCAATTGTTTCCCACAAAACTAAAAAGCAAAGCAGAAACATAGAGAATACCTATCCTTGCAAGATTTAGTCTTCATTGAAGAATCTCCAGACGTCACCAAGTGAGAGATTGTGAAAAAGCTTCAGGAGTCGTGGTCAATTGAAGTTTACAAGAATAAGAAGGAAAAGAGTTGGGATTTATTTGTGGATGCTCAACAACAAGATATGTGGAATGCTTGGTACATTGACAACCTTTTGTTTGTCCAATTGGTAACCCACTGGAAGCTAGTAGACATAGTGTTCTTAACAACCTATGCTATTGAAACCCTCCAAAGTTAGTATTATTAGGACAATGGCACTATGGCAATCCTCAGAAAAATGAATTTTGATATCTTTAGAACCGAATATCTTCCCCTCTATAGTGGAATGAAAGCTGAATTCAAAGACATTGAAAAGAAGGAAGTAGAAGAAATATTGGTAAGAGAGTCCTCCAAAGACTAAAGTCTTACTGATTTTGTTCTATTGAGTACAGACAAGCTAGCTGGATCTAACTCCTTGATGAATGACGTGATCAAGAGACAAGCATTAGAATGAGTCCAAAGGTACGTGTAAGGAGAAAATGTAAAATTCAAAGCTGAGAATAAGCTAACAGTAGAAGCCTCCGTTGACGCCCTTGTGGCACTCTTTAAAGAAGTCCCCATGGTAAATCAAGGTCCCCTTCCTAACTAGATTTGTCCCAAAAATATTGATGAGAGGCCAACGAATGTAGTCCCATTGCCAATCTTTAAGGGAGAATACAATGAAGACCCTAATCTTCATGTAGCTGAGTTCATGGTAGCATGTGTTGCCAACAATACCAAAACCCCCGAGCATTGGTTAGCAATATTCCCTGCCACTTTCAAAGGCACGGTATTTCAATGGTATGAGAGACAATCAACATGAATTTTTGGCACATGGGATGACTTAAAGATGGCTTTCCTCACCAAATTCATACATGAAGGTTTTGAAGAGCGGATGGAGAGGAGTTCATCAATCTAAGTCGTCCTCTAGAGAATGGGTTGAAGCATATGTCTATAGAATGGAATCCGTACTGAATAGATGGACCAACCATCACTTAGATGAAGGCATCCAAAAGGGAGTTTTTCTTAGAGGTCTATAAAAGTTCATAAGTTTGTGGAGCTAAGAAGACCTCTAACCTGCAACCTGCATTGGAAGGTGTGTAAGACTATATGATAAAGTTGAAGTATGGTTGTCGATGACCTCAGGAAGAGGAGTCTTGCCTCCTTTCACTCCAAGAATGGTATACCCACTAAATGCAGTCCCAGGGACTGTTTCCTATCCCTACCCTCAGATGCAAATAGTGCCACAGTACAGTATATCAAATTTAGAGTGGCTGTAGATAGCAGTATCTCATATGATGGTTCAACCACAAGAATAGTGGCCTCAAACAATTCCCCCAATGGAAACTCAACAACAACAGTGGAACCTTACCAACTGGAACCAACAACCACTAGTCTCAACAGGAGCTTTGAAATTAGGATCAAGACGATAGAGGACCCTATAGATCAACCCAACTAGTCTATGTAATGATTGCAGAGACTTTCCAAAACCCTACTACGAGTACCCTAGGAGGAGAAAATTTGAAGGACTATTTGTCCAATTCAGTTGCAAGCATCAAGAAAGTGTTGATGGATGTGATTACACAACACGTTGTAGGACACTAAATGTGAATATTGCCAGTGCATCTAGGTACTACATGAGGTGGAAGAGACGTGATGTGATCAAATACATGGCATGAAAAGTACCATCAGGTGGAATATTTAGCCACTAAATGTACCCGAAAACCAACTATCTTGGGAGCCTTCTATTCATATTGTTTAAGAAAGAACCATTATAAAGGATTTATGCTCTTTGAAGAGAAGATGCATGAAAGAAGGAAGCAAGATTCAACTTGTTGAAATCTAAGATGACCACCCAAGTTATCAAACCAAATCCTAGAGAGTTTGGTCCTACTTTCAACCCAAGGAGGTTTCTCTCTCAAAGTTACAGAGGATGACAGTCTAGCCATTGCCAGAGATCAGAAGTGGAATGTAATAGATGTGGAGGAAATGGACATATCTCACCAAATTGTTTGAACCCTAGAGGGTCCATGGACTACAAGCCCTTATGTAGTCAATGCAAAGGAGAAGGCCACATTGCAAAATATTATCCCATTCCAACTCCTATGAAAGCTAACACCACTAATAATCAACAGAAGACCCAAGAACCTGCCTCCAATTTGGTGGAATTGGAAGTTGCCACAATAACATGTGCCAAGAAGAGAGAACCCACAGTTCTAAAAGAGAACGTTTCCTCTACCAAAATTGTGAATTTCAATTTTCCAAAGGAGAAACAGAACAATACAAAACAAATAGTACAATATAGAGCATTCTAGTGCCACAGAGAAGGATACAGAGATAGTTACAGAGACAAGACTAGATGCCCAAGAAATAAAAGATATAGAAGTACTCCCAGTAATAGAAAAATTTCCAATGTTGCCATTGCTTGAAGAAAGAGGAAAGATTAAAGTGGGTGTTGCTCCATTTCCTAACCGGCTAGAGAAGGCTATGGATGCTATCAGAGAATTTGACTTGGTCAAAGATCTAGATAACTTCAAACCAAACCCATCATTCTGACAATTTGCTAATGTTTTCCCCCAGTCATCAAAAGAAATTTAAAAGCATACTGACAAGAAGATGTGGCCTAAGGCTTGCTCCCATGGCTGCCACTAAGTCCAATAAAGCCCCAAAGCCTATGAAAGAAGTGGATGTGGCTAACGCCTTCCTGGATCCTGGTATCCTAGAGATTGGTGTTTGGATTGAGGGATGTTTTATTTCAAATGCATTGATTGTTGATGGAGGCTCATCAACGAAGATAATGACAAATGTGATAATGAATGATCTAGGCTTGCAAGGCATGTAGCCTACCCAATGGCTTATCAAACTAGCAGACCAAAGCAAAAGTAAGCCTTTGGGCATTCTCCCATATGCGAAGGCAACCCAGTAGAAAGAGACTATTAGCTAACCTATCTAGTGGTGAAATTGAATTTCTATGGGGCCTCATATCCTCTACTATTGGGAAGGCCATGGCTTTTTGAAGCATGAGCACAAACGGATTGCTTCAAAGGAACCTCTAACACTGGGAAAAGGACCCAACAAGTTGGTAGTAAAGTTGTATGCAAATGAAAAAGATGTTAAACAAATCTCCCCCAAGAAAACAGAGGCATAGTCCTTGATAGTGGGCACTATAGGCCAACCCCAAAAGAAGCAAAGTCCTTGTTGATGAATGAATACATGTTTCCTCAACCAAGAATGACTTCTAAAACTACTTCTGATAGTGAGACAGAGGCATGGATGTATTGCTCTCCCTATTACACGGCCATAATAGAGACAAAGACAAATATTGGAGCAAAGACAGAAGTAGAGCCAAAGGCAGAAATAGAAGATACAATAGATAGTATGTTTTTCTCCTATACATCCCCTACAAAGGCAAAGCTAGCATATCTGAAGAGGACAATGATGAAAGTCAAGATGTAGATAACGAAAGCAACATGGAAGAAGCTCTCCAACCTCAAGAGGATAGGAATGAGGAGGAAGTCTCAGAAGCTGCAGAAGCTGAAGATCCCATGATGTTGGACCGAATGGCTTTGATACCCTTTGGGTTGGTAAATGAATCATAGTATATATGTAAAACCTCCATACGAAATGGATTAAGAAAAATAAGCCTTCCTTTAGTAGTGGCTCTTGTCGCCCTAATTTACCCTTCTCAAGAAAGGGCGCTGATGATCCACCTTGCCAACAAACACTAGTTCTACAACCCAAACAAAACTCAAATGGTTCCTGTCATGTGACATTCTTAGAGGCATCCTCAGAAAATGAGCCCTCAAACCAAAAAGTAATTAACTCTTCCATAAAATCCGAAACAGCCATGGTACCATTTCAACATCCCAAGAAGCTATCCGAGTCCCCATGGAAAGAAGAAATCACTTCCAGTGGAGCATCGAATGAAGAGGCCACTCGTACCTTGAAGGAGTCGGATCTATACCCAAAAGAAATTTGCAAGATCTTCATCCGTGAAGTGGAAGGTAAAAAGCAATTAGCTTTTGTGGATATAGATGGCACCAAATGTCACTAAGGTGGGTATCAATCTTCCATAAGAGGAGCTGTTGGTCCTACATGACCTACTAAAGGAGAACTTAGACATGTTTGTATGGTCATAAGAAGATTTAAAGGAGATTGATTCCACGATGTGTCAACATCACATCGACCTAGAGCCTGATTGCCAAACTTGTAAGGCAAAGACAAAGGCACATGAATCCAAATTACTGAGCCCTAGTGAAAGTAGAGTTGTTGAAGCTCCTTGAAGCTAAGTTTATCTATCCCGTGGCCAATAGTGAATGGATTTCACGCATTATGGTAGCACCTAAGAAGAATGGAATGTTGCAAATATGTGTGGACTTTCACAAGCCGAATTCCAAGACAAAGAAGGATCATTTTTCTATTTCTTTCATTGACCAATTATTAGACATAGTGGCGGGACAGGAGCTCTATTTCCTACTGGATGGATTCAGTGGATATAACCAAGTCCAAATAGTAAAGGAAGACTAATCCAAAATAACCTTTACAACATAATGGGCAACCTACGCTTACAAAGTGATGTCATTGTGTTTTATAACACCCATGCTACCTTTCAAAGAGCGATGATGGCCGCATTCCAAAATCACCTGTATGATTTCATTGAGGTATACCTAGATAACTTCTATGTCTATAACCTAATCTGTGATCATTAGGGACACTTGGAGCAGTGTTTTGATCAATGTCAAGAGTATGAGATCTCCCTCAAACCTGACAAATGCATCCTCAAAGTCTCTTTCAAGAGTTCTTCTAGGCCACATTGTCTCTGTATAAGGGGTAGCAAAAGACTCCGCAAAGATTGAGAAGATTACAGCTCTAATTGTGCCAACCAACTTCAAATAATTGGGAGGATTTCTTAGTCATGTGGGATATTACAAGCAGTTCATTACACATTTTGCAACAAAGACTGCCCCCTTGCATAAGCTATTGAGGAAAGTTGTAGAGTTTACTTGGACCATTGATTGTGAAGAAGCTTTCAACATCCTGAAGTAGTGTCTAATTGAAGCACCCATCTTGCAACCTCCTGATTGGATGAAGGAATTCCATGTGCATATTGATATATCTATTGAAGGGTTAGGTGCATTCTTATGTCAAAAAGGCTCCTCAAAGCTAGATCAATCTATCTACTACACAAGTCATAAGGTCACTGGTTGGGGAAAGAAACTACACAATGGTGAAGTTAGAATACCTCGCTATGATGTTTGCCTTGGAGAAGTTCCAACACGACCTATTGTTGATGCACTTCAAGTTTTATGTGTATCATGAGGCACTATCCTTCCTTATGAATAAGGTAGATGTGAAAGGTTGAATGATGAGATGGCTCCTTATGTTCTAGAAGTTTGATTTTTAAGTGGTTACCAAGCCTGGTCACTCCCATGTTTTGGCTAATCATATGTCTCTCATATCTCTCAAATTAGAGAAGAGAAGCAAGATGATCCAGACCTCCCTGATGCTTCCTTGTTTTTAGTCAAAACAATAACCCCATGATAGGCAAACATTGCCAATCTGTTGGTCACACAATAGTACCCTTAGCATCTCTAGCAGAGAGAAGAAAAAGTTATTGTTGGAATCAGCCCCTTGCGCTTTACTAGGCGGTGCTTTGTACAAGTTAGGCAAAGATGAAGTGTTGCATAGATGTGTTGTGGGAGATGAGATTGGGATAGTGCTAAAAGCATGCCATGATGAGCTATGTGGCAGACACTTTGCACAGGAGAAGTGACAACTAGAAAGGCCATGCTCGCAAGTTATTGGTAGCCTACACTACATAAAGATACCTATGACTACTATTTAAAGATTGTGATGCTTGTTAGCGGATGGGAAAGCCTACCAATATGCCACTACAACTCATCTTTCCCCTAAAGTTGTTCGAGAAGTGGGGTTTCATGGGGCCTATCAATCCACCAACAAGAAGGAAGCAAAACAACTAGTATATCTTAGTATGTATGGACTATGTGATGAAGTGGTGTGAAGACAAAGCTCTCAAACAAGATGACAGTAATAGTATAGCCCTATTTCTCTTAGAGATGGTCAATAACAAAGGTACTCACTTTTTGAACAAGATTATGGAAGAGCTGACAAAGCTTTATAAGATCTGCCATCGCACGTCCACACCCTACTACCCCAGAGCCCATGGCCAAGTCAAAGTTACCAATTGTATCCTTTGTTTAATCCTAACAAGGATGATCATTGCACATCCCCATGATTGGGATGATCAACTTATAGAGACCCTCTGGGCGTACAGAACTTCCCATAAGATTGCTACATGGGAAAAATATATTTCCAGCTCATGTACATCACAGAAGCCATCTTCCCTATCAAGTTAGAGTTACCCTCTTTGCAAGTGGCCATCACAAAGTGCTTGGGAGATAATGAGTCCCTGTAGCACTGCCTTCTATACTTGGAATGTTTGGATGAAATACGATGGATGGCTTCATAGTGTATGGAAGCCACACAGGCTCAACAAAAGGCTTACCATGACAACTTCATCAAGCACAAGAAATTCAAGGAAGGTGACCTAGTCCTCACCTATGATTCATGCTTTGGCAAGTTTTTAGGAAAGCTCCAATAACATTAGATGGGCCCCTATAAGGTATTCATTGTCAACCCTAACAGCTCTATCCAAATGCAAGTCATTGATGCCTCTGATGATTCCTTCTTGATTAATGGTGACTGCTTGAAGAAGTATTACCCTTCCTAAGGGTCCTGACAATTATAGCTGATAGTCTCTCTCCCTCTAAGGCATCGCTTCTCCCTACTTCTTATGCTGCTATTGATATCCATCATTCTCAACCTGATTAGGTGGCACCATTCTATTAGCCCCTCACCTCCACCTCTTTTCTCTCTATGATTACCCTCCTATTCAATCCAACTAATGTGGCGAGGTTGGTTCTGATCTATGGTGTTATGTCATTTATCTATAATAATAATAATAATAATAATAATAATAATAATAATGAAAAAATATAGGTTATGAGAGAAAATGACTTTGGTCCCTATCATGCCAACCTGCTCTTCGAGAAAAGGTGGAAACACCCTTGGGAGTAGGGTAAAGAAAAAAAAAAGAAAAAAGGAAAAAGAATCATAAAAATTGTTATGGGAAAATTGAAAGAAATCCCTATCATAACACACCTCATTCCAAGCAAAGGTGACAAACACCCCTTAGATGGGAAGCTGGCTATGGAAAAGCTAGCAATACCCTGCAGTCCAAAGCAGATGAATCCCCAAGATGCAGTTTTGAAGTCGCCTTCGTTGGTGTGATGTGCCATGTTGCTCTGTTATCAGTGCATCTAACCCCTATAGCCAACGATTGCTTCTATAGACAAATTAAGTCATTGATCTATTGGCTACCTCTCTAGATACACCTCTTCATCAATTGCCAACCTTATTTCATATCATCGACAAGACAAAGCTGCTCTTCATCAACAAACCCTGAGTGATGTGAACTTTCATCCTAACTGGATGGGGATGTGAGTTTGGGCTACCCTCTTGTATTCATCAATAGAGCATGAGACAAGGGGGGGTTTGAGTGTGACTAATTTTTCCTTCAACCAACTCTGAGAGGTGAGGTTTGAGGGATGATTCAGCACTAGCACCAAGTATATTTTTTTTTTCATATACACACATGCGACAAGCCTTAGTCATCACCACTGAACATGTCACTCTGTTCTATACACTGCACTGCAAGGCTCCCTGATCTACCTTCTCACACCTATGCTAGATGGGTTGGGATGCACTAATACACCATCGATTGTGCATGTTGGCATACTTCCACTATATCATTTCCCTTGTTGATTTCTCAACCTAGTGTGAGATATGGATTCTTCTTCCTTCCCCTCTGAGTGATGTGAGCCGTGGGGTGAGCTACTTATCTATCATTCTCACATGAGCACCTATTGAGCTGAGTGTTATATTCTTCAACACCAACAACTTAACAATTCTCCATCAACAACACTACCTCCTTGGGTGCTACTGCATGGTCCTTGCCATGTTGAATGCATGTTGTGGTGAGCTGTGGTATCTCCCACAAACAACTCCAACCCTCAATGCGTTGACGACAATCCACATCAACCAACTAAAAGGGACAAGTATTTCTAACCCTACCTCTTGCATTTATCTATATATGTGTCATGTCTTAAGTGTGGGAGTGCAAGGGTTTGGGTTACGATTAAGTGCTAGGCCCCTACTGCTGATTAGATAAGTCGATCTGTTTTAAAGTTTTAAGTATGGGGATGCGTCCTTGTGCATCTTGTTTGCATATATTCATGAGCACACTACTATCTAATCTTTAAATGATAGCATGTTTTATTTATGCTCTAGTAAGGCCCCTTCCTTACCCAACCATCATGTTCTATCCCCTCTTCGGGGTCTTTCTTTGCCCTTCAGGCTTTTATCATATTTTATTGATCTTCCATGCGAATATATCCTACATTCACCAAAAGTAAAATCTAACCTTATAGCCCTGTTTGTTCCTTGGAACTTGACACTCTTTCTTTTAATAGCTTTTTGTTCCAAGCAACAGTTCCTCAATTATTAATTTTTGAAGAATTTTTCACAAATTTGATGTGTTTCTATGCAAACACACTTTTTTCACACCCTGAAACTACAATCTTACATGATAACCCTAATCTTTCTCGTTTCTTGTATAATTTTTATTTTTATAGCTTGTCTATCCAATGCACGGAGCCGTTATTCATTTTTTCATGTTTACAGGTATTTTCACATGCAATTTTTACTATTTTTCCATGTGAACACACTCTTTTCTTTTTAGAATGTGTCTCGCTTGGATAGCCTTGAGTTATTAGTCCCCTCTAACATTTTATCTTTTTTATCCCCTTTGTTTCGGTCCGTCAACTTTGTGTTATTAATTTTTAATTATGTTTTTCTATATATTTTTTATCTTTTTTTATGCAAATGTGTCTTTCTTACACTAGAATCGTAGTCTGGCCTAGCAACCCTATTGTGTTATTAATTTTTAATTATGTTTTTCTATATCTTTTTTTATGCAAATGTGTCTTTCTTACACTAGAATCGTAGTCTGACCTAACAACCCTATCAAATACTACTCCCTTGATACTTTTTCTTTTCATTGGCCCTTGTTTTGATTGACAAATTGCCTCAAATTAATTTTTGTCTTGCTTTTCGTGTGCGTTTTTGTCATTTTTTCCATGTGAACACCCCCATCTCTTATCGGATCTTTTTTTTTACTTGATGGCGAGTTCATCTTCTCAACCCAAACATTTTCCCTTTTAACTACATTCAATTCTGGCTAACATATTTTTTGTTATTAAATTTTTATTTTATTTTCAAGTGTATTTTTACTATGTTTTCCATGTGAACACATGTTTTTCTTGCTAGGCATCTTGTTCGTATTGTCCATCATGTTCATCATATTGTCCTGCCTGCTTTCTTTTTTGCATGTCCATCCAAAGTCCAAATATTTTCGAAATAAAGTTTCCTTGAATTTTCCATGTTGTCGTGTTTGTATGTTCGTGTGAATGCTTGGTTTTGCCTTGAATCACATGTCGTCAAGACTGACTTGTGCATTCTCCTCCTATGCCAATCATTCCTATCGCAACAATTTTTTTTACCCTCGCCCTGATTGTGCACGGAACAGGGGGGCAACCAACCAATGTGCTTTTTAAAAAAAATCTTTTTTTGCAAACCCTCCACTACTTCATTTCTTTCAAACAAATCAATGAAAAAATTAATCATTAATAATAACCCCCCACCCATTCCAACCCCCCTCGTTTCTTCTCTCTCTCTCTCTCTCTCTCTCTCTCTCTCTCTCTCTCTCTCTCTCTCTCTTTTCTCTCTCCCCTTCTTGCTCTCTCTCTCCTCCCTCTATGTCTTTCCCTCCCTCTCCCCCCCCGCCATTCTCCCAACCACCCTCCCTCCTACCCTTACCCCCCCTCGCCTCTCACACCCTCCCTTCTTCTCTTCGTTCTTCTCTCCCTCCTCCCCTCGAGTCACCTCCTCCCCTTTGACGCCTATCAACTGGTCATTGTCGCCACTCGGAACTTTGCCTGCCCACCACCCACAACCGCCACCCACGGGCTGCCATCGAATGCCGCCACCTCCCACACTATCCAACGCCATCGCCCTTTGTCTACCCAACCGTTGACACTGCCAACTTCCAATGGGTCTATGTTTGGATGCCCTAGGAGGCGCTAGTGCACATCACCCCACTCCTTGTCACTGCACTCACACTGCCTAGCTACTAGCGGCCTAGTTCCCACCCCCCAACCCTCCCATTAACCCCTGCCCAACATTCACCCCACCCTCCCCTTGATCTCGCCCATACCTCCTACACCCCATTACCCACCCTACCCGCCCATTCCCCCTACCATGTCCACCTATTCCCTTGCCCATCCCATCCCACCCCACCTTGAATGGCCCCCCTTCCCACCCAATAAACCCCCTGTAGTGGGAGCTCATGCTTAACTGCTAAGACCCACGAACCGCTTATTGTTTCAAGCATTTCAAGCGAGCTCTCATGGCTATCTCTCACCTAGCCGATGTGCCATCGATCCTCTCAGGGTGTAGTGAGCTTACCTTGATGTCAAAATGACTTGCCTCCTCTCTCGCACACGCCGGTAGCTCCACGATCCTAGATGCTAGCTCAAGCCTCCTCCATCTCCAAGCTCCATCTACCATAGTCGTGCATGCGAGAAAAGAGAAGAGAAGAGAAAAGAGAAGAAGAGAGAAGAGGAGATGGTGAAGAGCTTCACCCTCTTGATCCCTCACTCCCACATACTCACTCACTCCCTCACACTCCCTCTCTCAAGAGCACACACACAAGC
The DNA here is from genome assembly GCF_053477565.2 of Lygodium microphyllum. Classification (NCBI taxonomy): domain Eukaryota; kingdom Viridiplantae; phylum Streptophyta; class Polypodiopsida; order Schizaeales; family Lygodiaceae; genus Lygodium; species Lygodium microphyllum. The sequence continues at coordinate 157,924,301 of NC_141135.1, read as the reverse complement.
AAGCTAAAGAGAAGAAGAGAAGAAGAGAGGACTCTTGTTAGCCACACACCAAGGCACCCATCCCTTTTTACATGACCGGCCATTGTGGCAAGGTCCCTTTTTCTAATTCCCTCTTCTTGCTTCATGCCCTAAGCCTATACCCATCTATTCTTTTACAAATGGCACAAGAGGAAGCCTGGCACTCTTTTACAAGAGTTTTTAGAGTTTTTTTAGGTGCCTTTCATTTAAAATTGTGATTTTTGCCTCAGCTTAACTTTAGGGGTCACCTCTACGCCTTTGCTCTTTTTCCATCCTTTTTCCGCTTTTTCCTTCATTTTTTCACCATCTCGAATTGAGTTTAACATTACCCCCTCTGAGACGGGTGCCAGTCCCATGGCACTTCTAGCTGTTTGTTAGGAAAGGGTAGATGGTTTGCAAGTTGTTGGCCATGTGATGGTAGGGCCACATGTGAACTCGAATACTTTGGAAGCTTTGGCAATGATGGTTGACAGAGAAGCCAATCAAATGTCAAGTGGATGATGGGGCCTCCGAAGTTAGTGGTTTACCACATTGTAGTACCTGAAAGGAGAAGGTGCAGTGCTCTACTTAAGGGGAGTGTCTACCTTATTGTGTGGTGCATTGTGCTCGTGCTGGTGGAACGGGGAGTTGGATCTATAGGCCTAGGTGATGTCCCACACTTGAGGACCCTGTGCATGTGGTAGGGAGGTGTGGTGAGTGTAGCGTGGGGTGACATGCCTAACCATAGGCGAGTGTTACCTCGCTAGGTATGTCCTACCCTTTATGTGCCCTAAGCGTGAAGTGGGGGGTCAAAAAGGGGCTAGGGGATTAGGAGTGGAACCGACTGATCGAAGCCACCAGACACGCCTAACTTGAGGACCCCTAGGTGCAGTGATTGTGTCCTGTGTGGTCATGGTTGTGTCTTCATGTGAGTCTTTCTTTCCATGTCTTTTTCTTTTTGTGATGTGTTTTCTTTCCTTCCTTTCCTTTTTTTATTTTTCTTTTCTTTTCTTTTTCTTTTTCTCTTTTTTTTTAAAAAAAAATATTAGGCTAGGATGACAGCCAGTTTCTAACTTTCATCATCAAAGTGAGGTGGAGAAGGGGGCCATATAGATTTGCTCAAAAACTGCCAACTCTGGATGTATCCCTTGAGATTCATGCGAACATGGAGTGAAGTGGTGGAGAGGAAGGGGTGCTTACATCGGGTGAACTGGCTATCAGTTAAATCTTCAAGAAGAGCTAGGCAAAAAGAAGGTAGAAGTTCTCATCATCAAGCGCACCATGGTGTAGCTATCGATAGCATTAGGATCAAAAAAGAGGGGTGGGAGGCCACGTTCTTATGGGGTAGGGTCTTGCTTAAGTAAGAGTTTAAAAAGCCTAAGGTAGTTACAGGTGGTTATGAAGGCTGGACTGGGGCAAGAGGAAAAGCCGGCAAGGAAGCGGATCATGGAAACGTCTAGGCTTTCAAAGGTGAAGGTGAGAGCTTGTTCAAAAGAGGCACATTTAGGATTATAGATAATGGGGAAGTCATAGCGTCCATGGAGGGTAGCGTCAAAATCCACTCCTACCCTATGAGGGTACGCCATAAATGTAGGGTTGTTCCTCTCATAGGGTAATGTGCTGCAAAAGGCCATCTAGAAGAGCATGCTAATGTCACACACCCGTCTCCTCCACATGGGCTGGCAGTTATAGCCTTGTACAAAATGTGGCACTTCAAAGACCTTATTCTGCCAAAATTCTACCTCTTCAGTCCCCCAGAGAGTGGGATTCTTTTCTCTCTCTTCCAACCATTGCTGGCCTAGTCAGCTTCCAATTGCAATCACTTCCTCCACTACTTTAAGTGGCATGACTCTCCTCAGGCTGTTGGGTAAAAGGAAGCTAAAGAAAAAGGGTTTTTTGTCCCTTTCCTGTCGCTCCCAAACTATTAATTTAGCGTGGAAACCTACTGGGAGGTCATATGGGCATGGTGGTAGGGGTGCAGATGGTTGCACAACTGGCTTGGCTCTCATTTGTTTCCTAGTTTCTTCCACTAGTTTCTTTCTCCTTTCCCTGAGGGCGGCTTGTCTCTCCGCAGATGTGTCAATTGATGGCTGCTCTTGGGAATGTGGTGAGGGGGGTTGTGGGATCACCTCTTCTTTAAATCTGCCCATATCAAATTGGAGTTCAGTTTCATCCCTCTGTTGGTCTGCTTGATGTGTTTCCTCTTCAAAGCCTAGTGCATCGACCTCTTGGGGGGTTAGCCCGGCCATCAACAAGTACTTTCATTGATCATCAAGGCTCAGCCCCATGACATCGGGTTGGGGTGGCATGTGCAGTCCTGCTTGCAGGGCCGTGCGGGCTATGCTTAGCTTCTTCTTTGCCACCTCGAGGGATTCCCCTTCCTCTGAGTGGGTGGTATCCATTAGTGTATTCAAAAAGGTTTTCTGTTGAGTGTTAAAGGCTACTTGGGTGGCCTTTTCTCTGCTCTCTACGAGGATTTTCTCTTTTTCCACAAGAGCCAGGCGACATGACAAGGTCTTCATCCTCTGTTCATTCTATCCCGCCCATTCTTTGGCTCTCTTCTTCATTTCCTCCATGCCTTCCCCTTACCTTTGCACTAGATCTATGAGTCTTTGCTCATGGTCTTTCAATTCTTTGCTCATTCTCTCCTACTCTTTTCTTTCTAAGTTCAGCTTCTCAGTCATGGTCTCCATCTCCTTGTGATGTTGTTCTTCCTCTTGCTTCCTTTCCTCTTCTTTGGCAACAAACTCCTCAATGCCTTGTTCGATCTAATCAGTCTTTGCGATTAGCTCTTCATGTTGCATGATCAAGAGTTTATACTCCCTCTACATTTTTACCAACTCTTGATTCTCATCTTCCAACTGCCGCCTCCAGCTTTCCTCCCTGTCATCCTTAGCCTTTAGCTCCTGTTTGAGATCAAAGATCTCATTTTGTTGCATGGCTATCTGTCAAGTCTTTTCAAGTTGAAAAGCAGTACCAACTCTTTTTCCGTAGCTAACTCAGCCACAACTATCTTCCTCTCCTCTTTAGCTTTCTCTAGTTGAGAGAGTAATTCAGCAACATATTCATCATAGTTAGCTAGTGGCATCATCGTCATGTGGATCGGAGTGGTTGAGGCCTCCACTTTCTGGCATTTTGGATCTTGTCTAGATTCAGCGTTTGTGGTCGGCCTCTTCTGCCCCATGACCGTGGTTTCCATGCTCTTTCCTTGGGCTAATTCTTTATTGATGAAATATTGCATCCAGGACACAAAGTTTGAGACGTCGGCACTAGTGGGGTGCTTGGCGTGCGGGTGGCTGCTTCGGTGGTAGGCACCCGAAGGGTCGAGATAGGATGGATGGGGACTTTACCCTTGCCTTCAGTGACGGCTGGCGGTATGATCTCTAGCACCTGAGTGCTTGAGCCTGGCCCCTCCTCCCTAGGCGGGCTCAAAGCTCCTAGGTCATCTACCCTGCTTTGTTGCTCTATAGACCAACATTTGGCTTCGGTCATGTCTTCCTCCTCCTTCCTTTTCAGCTCCTCCTCTTCCTCAGTAGCCCTTCTCTCCCTCTCTTCTTCTACTTTCCTAGATTCTTCCTCCAATCTATCTACTTCTTCTTTTTCTTTCTTCTTCCTCTCTTCGACCTCCTGTTTTGACACCTTCTTGGCTTTCTTATCTTCTTCCTTCTACTTTTCTGCTTCCTATTTCTTCTTCTTCTCCCTCTCTTCCACCTCTTTGAGGGATTCCCTTTTTGCTCTCTCTAAGTCCTCCTTCTCCTTTTTGCAGCCTTCGTCCTGCTTCTTTTGTGTCGTCCTCTTCTTAGGTTTCTTTGCTTGCTTTTTGCTTGATTGTTCCTTCTGTTCTCCCCCTTCTTTGTCACTTTCGTTTCTGTTGCTAGACAACTCTTGATCTTGGTGAGGGGACGATCTGTCGGGTGTTTCTCCTTCTCCTTCCTCTGCCTCCTGTGCCTCTTTTACTGCCTCCTAGATGAGGGTAGTCAAAACACTTCCATAGCCAATGAAAGAGGCTTTAGATGAGGCTTTCTTCCTCTTAGTGCTTTTGGAGGCTGGGGACTCTCCGCCTAATGGCTTGCTCCCCAAGGCTAGTGCTTTTGCTGCCTGGTCTATGGTCTTGCGCACATAGCCATTCTAGTCAACCTCATCCAGGGTGCGAGCTACCACGTTCTCCAACACATGCATGCTGATCCGATGCATGAGGAAATTGTAGCGCTGGTTGGAGAACAGTGAGTGCACCAGTTTTGCCTGCATGCGGGCTTCAACATCAGGGATATCCTAGATGCTGATGCCATCATTGGTTAGCATCTCTTCCCTCTTCATCTTAAGCATGGCATAGACGTCTCTTTTCTACTTCTTCTCCACATTAGGCTCTAAGCCCAGTGCCTTCTCCACCAAGGCTGGGTTCAAGGGTACCTGTACCTATTTGGCCTTCTTCCCCCTTCCCATTGTTACAGTTCCACATTCCTGATCTGGGTTGTAAGTTCTGAGGAATTCCACACACTTTGTGTAGTCAGGCTCTTGTGCAAACTTCTTGAGGTACTTAGCGAAGTTGCACTGCTCTACGACCCTCTTGGATGCTTCCTCCTTGGCCACTACTTCCTCAATGTTATGGATGGTTCAAAATTTTAGTTGGTTGTAGACACAACTTTCCAAGGAGATGCCGTACTGGGTCCTCTCCTCTTCCATGAAGGGGAGTCAATGGGCACGGTCTTGTTGTGACATCTTTCGTTCCTATCATGAATCATAATTCCCATTAGTACTTTTAAAAATAATAATTTGCTGAAAAGAAAGACTTTATGTTTGTTGAATGAAAGCATTAAGATCCAACATAGATTCTTCCCTTCAGACTTTTTGCCTTTTATTTCAAAGATTTTGTGACATTCCTCCTACATCACCAATTTCTTATGTGTTTATGCATTTGCTTAATCTTGATTGGTTTTAATTTGATTCACCTTGCCCTTTCCCCTTTCAAATTGAGAAAAATCATTCCTAGGATTTAAGGTTAGGAGGTTAAGGGCATTTAGCATTCAGATATAAGGGTTACTTGCGCATGAGCTAAGTATAGAATTCTGGGTTATACTCCAGCTGAGCCTCACAGTCCAAATCGAAGGGTCGGCTACTTACGTGTATGATGTAAGTGAGGACATCTGTTAGGAAATTGCCAGAATCAACACGACTAGCGATGTGTAGCTCTTCTTCGATCAGGAGGCGATTAAGATATAGGTGTCCTTTGATGTGCTCTTCCATGGGTCGGCCACAAAGAGTGGTTAGCACTCTATATGAGGTGGGTGCGACATAGGTTAGATCATACTCCGATGTCTTGATTGCGTGGCACTGCTCAACGTTGGTCATGATTTGACATCCTTCGAGTTCCCACTACAATCGCAGAGTATACCAGTTTCGTAAAAATGGAGAGTCGGTGTCAACTAACGCTTTCAACTCCTCAACTTCTTTGTCAGTGATGGAAGAAGTCATACGCTTATCGTAGGGCATAATGAGGCATTGTTTGATGGCTTGTTCTCTTGATATCTTAGTGCGGTTTTTTGATAAATGCGAATTCAAATGTTTCCTAGGAACAAGGCATCGTGCAAACTTCAGTTGTTAAAGGCTCTTGCAAAAAGTCCACACAGTCATAACTTAGAGCCAGTGACATGAACGTGGCATCTAAGCGTCTAAGACATGCAATAACGTCATCCCCTATGTCTTCGGCTAGGTCTGTGGCCAAAGTTAAAAATGATTTTCGCTCGTAGGAGGGTTTAAGGCATGCAGGTGGCTGGGGTTTGATGGGGCTAGAAGGCTTGGCGGCAGATGGTGGCAGTTGTCCATGAAGTGGTGGTTGAGCCTCGTGGATGAGCATCGGAGTAGTAGCTGCTATGGATGGGCTGGTACACTTGAATTGGGTTTGGCAAGTTTTATCGGCACTAGTAGGGGTTGAAGTGTGTAAAGGCATTTGTGGTTTGGGCCGATAGGCTTGCTCAACTCTTCTGGGCTTATGCATGGGTGAACTTGTAGGAGGTGAGTCTTGGAAGCATTGTGGCTTCTGGTTCTGAGATTCTATGGGGCTCAGGGTGATCAAGCTTGAGGGTAGCGTGTGAGTAGTGCCTTGGGCCATTTGGGCCTTAGGGATCCATATCCAGGCATTTCCCTCATAGTAGCCTTGCACATGCAAGAGGGCTTTAGAAACCCATCTTGGCTTGATCATACTTCGATTTCTGTAATTGCGTCTCGGCCTCCTAGGTTTAGAGTTTCTTGTGTTACTAGGACGTGAGCGTCTACTCCTAGACAGTGGTTGTGGTTGTTTAGGCCTCCATTGAAACTTAGGCTATTGGGCCTTAGATTTTGCTGTTATGAGCGCTGGCTCGTGAGATTCGATGGATGGTGGCCTAGCACTGCCCCCCTCCGTAGACTTGGCGGCGAGTATTTCTACCGGTGGCCTTGTAGACTTTGATGAGGTTGCGCAGCCCTTGCTGAAAGCTGTAACAATGCGGACGTTGCCTATGGCAAGGTGGATGCATTGCAACTCATAATCAACATTGCAGTGAGTTTGCTTCTTGAAGGTTCGCCCTAGCAGTGACTCCCTGCCTACGTCCTTAGTGTTTGGCAACACGTAAAAGATCATTGGTACAGTCTCAGACTCGATAGCAATAGCGGCCCTGCACTTGCAGAGAAGTGCGTCTGAGTGGTCCCCATATGGGCTTAATTTGGCATTAGTGTGCTGTAGTGGTGGTTTACTAAGTTGGGTCCAATGATCGTGGATTAAGACATTGAAGTCTGCTCCCTCGTCAATCAAGGCATTGAAAGTGCATGTTTGCTTGGCAGTGACCGTGATGTGGAGGTATGCGGGTTCTACGGCTTCCTCAACCTCATCATCAATTTTCGTGATTGTGGCAACTCGTACTTTGACAGGGGGTTCTAACATTGGTGGCTCATGTAGTGGATACGTGGGAGGATAGTACTTCTTAATGCGACTGCCATTGAACAAGCCTATGCCCTCACCGTCTAGAGTCTTGAGCTCAATGTTGCCAGTTCGATTGATTGCACGAACTTTGAAAGGCCCAAGACCTCTAAACTTCATTTTCTGCTTGTGTCCTTTAATTGAGTACAGGAGCACTAAGTTGCCCTGTTCAAAGTCGCGCTGCTTGACATGCTTGTCAAACTAGCTCTTGCGTCATATATTCTCACATGTGAGCGCATGAGTGGCTAGAAGGCGAGTTTCTGAGAGGCATTCAAGTTCAACCAGGCATTGCATCCATTCCTCCTTCCCTTCCCATCGTTCTTGAAGCACTATTCTCAAGCTAGGAATGAAGAACTCTACTGGTAGAATTGCCTCACTCCCATAGGTCAACATAAAGGGAGTTTGGCTGACAGCTGTTTTATAAGCTATATGGTAAGCCCATAAGGCTGCCATCAGCTTGTTATCCCAATCGCTGCACGAAGCAGAGACTACTTTGGTCATGACGTTTACAAGGATCTTATTTGTGGATTCTGCCTACCCATTTGCCTGAGGGTAGTATGGAGAGGATTTTCGATGGATAATTAGAAAGATGGATAGAAGATGTGCTATCACTTCATTGATGAAGTGCGTGCCGTGGTCACTGACTAGTTCAATGGGGCAGTCGAATCGTGAGATCACCTTCTCCCATAAGAACTTGGCAAATGTTCTAGCATCATTCTTTCATGTCGCTCTCGCTTCTGCTCATTTCGTTAGGTAGTCTGTGGCTACAATGATATATTTGGCCTGCAAATACTGTGCCGCAGGACTAATGGATCCTATGAAGTTGATCCCCCATTTTTCGAAGGGTTGTTGTGCAATGATTGGGGTCAACTCCATTTAATCCTTATAAATCGGGACCTTTATTTTATGCATGTCGATAGGATGCACTTGCACCTGATTGTATCCAGAGAAGCCATCCAAAAAGCTATACGCCTCTTTGCCCACCACTCTTTCAAGAATGTGCTCGGTGTACGGCAATGGGTAGTTGTCTCTCTTTGTGGCAGCATTCACCTTCCTGTAATTGACACATACTCTAATCTTTTCGTTTTTCTTCATCACTATGACTATGGGTGACACCAATCTGTGTGCTCAATTTCATAAATGAATCCTGCACTCATCAACTTGTCAATCTTCTCTTTGACTGCATGAGCGTGTTTTGGATTCATCGAGTACAATCGCTGCCTTGACCGGCATTGGGTCCGACATCATGGGTATGTTATGAGTCACTACACTTGGATCTACTCCCTTAAGCTCTTCTAAGGACTGCGAACACGTCTATATACTCTCGCAAGAGAGCAACAAAACTCGTCTCCTCTTCCTTGGTCAAGTCATTGACAATAAAGACTGGTCGAGGTGTCTCCCCTTCTTGTGCTAGGTTCACCTCCTTGACCTTGGCTAGTCCCTCGATGGGTTCACTCATTTGCCCTTGACGTTTGGCACCCAATAGGATTACTACCCTGTCACCCTTCTTGAATTTTGTAAATCTCTTCGGGAGATCCTACGGCTTTCTTTGCTCTTTCATTTGTGTGTCCCTAGGTTGTTTTGCCCTTTCTTCGTTCAACCATATGTGCCTCTCAGGTGGATGTGTAGGTCCCCCTTGGTGTGTGGTCTAGGTATTTTTGGGTCACTATCTGAGCTTACTTCCGACTCAGAATAGAACTCACCATTTTCACTAGAAGAGGTGGTTTCTCCTGGCGGTCGCAACTCAGAGGGTGACTCTATTCTAAGCACTAGTGTCGTACCTGGTTGGGTTAGGCTTGCTTGTTCAAAATCTATGGCTCCTATGTGTTCCAACCAAGCGTAGTCACAATCCATGCACATGACCCCTCGCTCTATCTTAAAGACACTCTTTTCCTGTGGCGTGGAGTCCTCTCGTATATGTTCTATTTCTCATCCCTCAATGTTGTATTCCACCGTTTCTATCTCACCCTCACTTTCTTCACTGAAAGAACGACAATCTTCGTACTCGTCATTGGATTCATCTTCATCTGACTGCTCATCGTCTCCTAGGTTTTGGTATATCTCTTGTCTTTGATCGTGGACTAGGGCCCAATTGTACATGAGGTTTAAGTCATGCACCCTGGTCCATTGCTACCTTGGTTCGTCTAACAGATCTTGGAGTGGCTTGAAGTTTGCTACTGGATTGCCAGCTACCTTGCCAGTCAAATACTCCAAAATCTCTTGGAGTTCCCTCTTGTTATTTGGCACTTGGAATGTGACAGGTTTAGGTCACCCACGAAGGGTTCTTACCATCATGCAAACTGGTATAGAGGGTATGTCTTTTGACTTGCCAACTGTCTTGATGGCTTGCTCGTATGCCTCATGATCCGAGAATGGCAAGTCGATCGTAGCAAGGACATGCATCTAGTCTTGCTCATCCTCTGGGCATGGGATATACTTGGTCAAGGGCTCATAGGACCTCTTGACTTTAGCATTACCTTTAAGCATCGTGGAGATGCAATCCAAATTGACTGGTGAGGTCTTCCAAGTATTCGTCTCTACCCTCACAGCTTCCGTTCTATTGCCAAGGAAGATTAAGCCGTACCCCAATCTTCGATGACTCTGGCATTGCGCATCCAAGGTCGGCCTAATAGGATATCATAGTCCACTCCCTTCATGACTATAAAGTCAAACGAGAACTGGACGCCTGCGATTTTCACCGGCCAGTTTTTTAAGTACCCCAAATGGTTTCACTCTCATACCGTTTGCTAGTGTGACATTGAATCTGGCGGTCTCAACAAGCGGGTTTTCCCAAGTCTGAATCACAGCATGGCTCAGTACACTAACCCCCGCTTCTATGTCTACAATCCCCTTTCTCGTTGTGTCGCCTAGGGCTAAGACAGGTAAGACTGCATGCATCTCGGTGCCTTCCCAAAAAGCATTAACGTGCAAGGACTTAGGCACAGAGTGTAGTATCAGACTCAGTATTTGTGTCTCTGCATCATGGTCGTGTAGGTCTGTAGCAGCTTGCTCTCTGATCCTTCAACCCACTACTTAAGGTCTTGCCATAGGGTGGAATACTGCCTAAGCAGGTCTCCCAGGCTTAGCATCATAGGGGTGGTCACTAGCATGGTAAGGAGGTCGTTGGCTACTCATCTTTCTCCTATTCCAAATTGTCCTGGCCAATGGCCATGACTGATTTGTTGGCCTGTAGTGTCAAGGCTTTGCCTAAGCGGTACCACTTGCAATGCAGTCGCATCTCTCGATTTTGGTCAAGGGGGTGAGACTGGCGTGCTTATGCTCGAGAGATCTTCGATCTCGTCCTCTAGGATGGATTCAGCATCTTTTAGGTGCTCTTAGGCCTCTTTTACCCATTCCTTCACTTTCTCAATAGCCTCTAGTTGGCGCTTTGAATGAGGGTATTCCCCTATCTTAGCACTTCTCTTTTCGACCGTCTTAGGAGCTGAGGTTTCTGCCTCTGCGTCAGTGACCTTCTTTCCAGCAGGCAGAGTCATGGCACTCTTAATTTTCAACATGATCTTAGCTTCGGGTTTCTTCTTTCTCCGTCTACGGCTCTTCTTCTCGATCAAGACTGCATCGAGGTTGCTAGGACCTAACAACGATATGCCGGCCTGCTTCGTCGGGTCATGACACGCAATGGGATAGGTGTGGCCTCCCCATCGAGATTCTCGACACCGAACAGCCCCAATGGGACAGATGGCATGTTGGCTGAACTTGAGGATGGTTTTCACTTGGGACAGTCAATGAAGAGATGAGTGATTCCGCACTCAGGGCACCTTAGGTTTGCCTTGTCTCTATTTGGTTGCTCCCATTCAGGACAACGTGATGAGTGATTCTGCACTCAGGGCACCTTAGGTCTGCCTTGTCTCTATTTGGTTGCTCCCGTTCAGGACAACGTGATGAGACGTGCCTTGGATGACCACAAGTCCAACATATGATTGGATTCTGTGTCTGTCCTCCTAGGCCTCTACCTTGGCTTCTTCCTAATGCCATCATCAATACTGGTCAATAGTCCATAAGGACTGCATTTCCCTCGTCATCATGCAAGACGTATGGGTATACATAAGTCTCTTCCTCATTTGGCTCCTCCACGTAGTGGACTGGAGCGTCACTCAGTGGATGGGTCACGTAGGGACCAGGAGGTCTAGGTATGCATGTAGGGTTTATGTCCATTCTAGGAATAGCTGGTTTAACATCATTAGGCACAGGAAGGGCCAATGGGGCTCCCCTTTCAAAGAATTGTTGGGGTCTGCTCGCTAAATATGGCTGGCCGTATGGTTGTGAGTATGGAAGTCTTCTCGGTAATCTGCAATGCACAACGTTGTGACTGAATCTACTACAATTAGCACAAGGTCGTGACCTAGGGTCTTGACACTTAGCCAGCAAATGGTTTCCACCATAGTACACACATTGGACATGTGGGCACGTTGGTTGTCTCAACATATCCTGCAGTTTGGCTATCTCCATTTTTACCTCAGTCAAGTCTTGGTTTGTCTCAATGGCTTTCCCTTTGTCCTAGGGGCCGTTGGACCTGATCCTTCACTAGAGGCTAACGCTCTCTCTGAACTCCGCGAGTTGGTCTCTTCTGAATTTGAGCTCCTAGAGCTCTGCTCTTTCAGTTGGTCGTCTACTCAAATGGCCTCTTCAAACACCCTAGCTAGCGAGTCTCACTACAAGCTCGAGTTGCCTGCCAAGGCCTTATACAGCTCCTCACTCTGTATTCCACTGATAAACACGGTGGACACCACTCTTTTGGTAGGTCATTCGCCCATGGGGATTCTCTTGAAGAGGCTCCTCACGTGGGTGACATAGTCGTGGATGTCCTCTTTCTCTTTTTGCTTGACATTCATCAGTCTTACTAGCAAATTATCAGAGTATCCAAGCTTGGAGAATCTCTTGATGAAGAGGTTTTTGAGGCCGTTAAAGTCCTACCCTTGTCGCCTAAGCAAAGCCTAAATGCTTGAGAGCGTTGAGTCAAGTCGGACTTGCTCGAATTGCTCTACAAAGCTGTATGGATCGTCATGGGGTTGGTACTTGTCGAGTTGCTTTGCAACAATTGGGATTTTAGACTGGCCCTTAGAGCCTTGGTTTGCTCCTAATCCTGGTAGTAATGATGTCGCTAGTGTTGCAGAACTCTGCTCTGATGTTGTGTTGTCGAGCAGTCGCTTCATGAGAAGCTCACTCAATGTCAAGTCTCCTTCCAGGGCTCTCTCATGGTCGGCACCTGCTAGGTTCAGCACCCCCTGTACCTCATGCAATTTTGTGTTCTGTCTTAAGCTCCTAGCACGCTGGTCTTGGTTGTATTTCACTATGCCTTGCAACACCTTGTGGGCTAGATTTCGTTCCTCTTCCAAGTCTGTTATGATGGCCTCTGTCGTTCTACCATGGTGCTCATACTGAGCATGCACATTGTAGCTGCTCACTAGTTGTTGAATTGCCTCTGGAAAAACTCCTAAGTCGAGTTCCTTGTTTGGCCTACGGTCTGAGATTTCCTCTGTCATGATCACGTTCTCGTGCTCCACCAAGCCGTCGATCAGGTTAAGCAAGTTGGTCAAATCCACTTCTCTAGCGCCGCTTGCTTGATCCTACTCTGTGCTTTGGTCGTTCGTCTATGTCTTGGGATCTTCTCCTATTGGTGGGTTCCTTGAGGTGTTTATCTGAGTGAGTTCCTTGACTTATTGCATCCAATCCTAAATTTATCTCTACTCAATGTGTGTGTGTTCTTTCCCATGCACTTGTGCTCAATCAGGCTTTCAGACGTCCTTAAGTGTACTTCAAGTGCGGAAATTCAAGGTGTGTGCGGAAAACAAGTATCTAAGCGGCTTACGCACTCTCGCTTCATTTTAGGCCTGATAGGCTTATTGACCCACTTCTGGCCGTCTTGTCAGGTTTTAGGGTTTCTCATTGCGTTGTCTTACCCATTTTAGGTTTGTTCAGGGTCTTTGGCTCAGTTGGCTGGTGTTGCTAGAACTCAGGGTCTCGCAAAAGCCTACTTGAGCTACTAAGTGGTTGTGTCCTATAAATTTGCCTATTCCCTGCACCAAAATTGAGTTCTGCGTATCGGTAGGACTCACGAAGATTTAAGCAACCGAACTCTAGTTGGGTCTGGTCTAATTTCTTGAAAATTTGAAAAAATCCTAACTTGGCCCAACTCATCCAAATTGTAAGGGCCGAGTGATGGATTCAGACGTTGAGGGCCGGGTCGAGGGCCAAATGGAAATTGTGGGTCGAGTGTGTTGCTTGAACGGGCGGAATTGTCGTGGCCGAGGGCCGAATGAGAAGCTCAGACAGGGTGACTTGGACGGGGTGATTCGGACGGATCGAGGAGATTCACTCGGACGAACCGAGGGGGTCTATTCGGACCGGCTAAGGCACATGGGCTGAGGGCTGAGTTTCGATATGACTGAGTGAACTTTTGGCCGAGACCCGAGTTGTGAGTGGGCCAAGTGATATGCTCGAACTGGCCAAATTGACTAGTGGGCCGAGTCGACCGAGAGTAAGTGGGCGGAGGGCCGATTTTAGGACTCGGCCCAGGAACCGGCCACTCCGACAGCACGCAATGACGACAGCGAAGACACTAATTTTCTCAAATCTTGTGACACATGCAATCATATCACACAAGAGCTTTGAGATCAGTACCAAGGCATAAGGGAAAGGGCTTGATATACTTGGAACAAGCAGTAGACTCCCTGGCGGCAAGATCGAATCGAATCTCCAAGAGCTCTCTCTCTCTCTCTCTCTCTCTCTCTCTCTCTCTCTCTCTCTCTCTCTCTCTCTCTCTCTCTCTCTCTCTCTCTCTCTCTCTCTCTCTCTCTCTCTCTCTCTCTCTCTCTCTCTCTCTCTCTCTCTCTCTCTCTCTCTCTCAATATCAGGGTATGAAATGAGCTCGTCCTTGACCTCTTGGCTCTTAAACCCCTTCCCGAGTAAGGTTTTGATGCTCCCAATCACTAACTTGCCGACATTAAACATCCCAAGCACTCTTTTTTTCCATTTTTGCATGATTTGTGCCCTGTTTTGCCCTGTTTTATAGCTGCAAACCTTACGCTTTTTCGATTTGATTTCCTGATCCTAACCTGCGCTAAATGCAACAAAGATCAAAGGCAAAAAACTAAAATGATTTCTCCCTCTTTTCCAATCATCAAACCAACAAAATAACCCAAAATACTTACTTGTTTCGAATATAAAAAAACCCAAACTTCATACCTATCTCAAGCTCCGTTTCGGGGATGAATTCCTTACTTCGATGCTCGATATGAGGCACGCAAGCGCTCAAGCTTGAATCCGTTATTCTCAATGGAACCAAAATGTAGTGGGAGCTCACGCTCAACCGCCAAGACCCACGGACCGCTTATTGTTTCAAGCATTTCAAGCGAGCTCTCATGGCTATCTCTCACCTAGCTGACGCGCCATCAATCCTCTCGGGGTGTAGTGAGCTTACCTTGATGCCAAAATGAGTTGCCTCCTCTCTCGCACACGCCAGTAGCTCCATGATCCTAGAAGTTAGCTCAAGCATCCTCAAGCCTCCTCCATCTCCAAGCTCCATCCACCATAGCCGCGCGCGAGAGAAAAGAGAAGAGAAGAAAAGAGAGAAGAAGATAGAAGAGGAGATGGTGAAGAGCTTCACCCTCTTGATCCCTCACTCCCACACACTCACTCATTCCCTCACACTCTCACATTCCCTCTCTCAAGAGCACACACATAGGCAAGGTGAAGAGAAGAAGAGAAGAAGAGAGGACTCTTGTTAGCCACACACCAAATAATGAGCTTCTCATTCACTTTTCAACTTTATATACTAACCCTAAAATCCCATGGGCACCCATCCCTTTTTACATGACCGGCCATTGTGGCAAGGTTCCTTTTTCTAATTCCCTCTTCTTGCTTCATGCCCTAAGCCTATACCCATCTATTCTTTTACAAATGGCACAGAAAGGAGCCTGGCACTCTTTTATAAGAGTTTTTAGAGTTTTTTGAGGTGCCTTTCATTTAAAATTGCACTTTTTGTCTCAGCTTAGCTTTAGGGGCCACCTCTACGCCTTTGCTCTTTTTCCATCCTTTTTATGCTTTTTCCTTCAATTTTTCGCCATCTCGAATTGAGGTTAACACCCCCATCCCCCCCGCACTAGTCCCCCTTCTCTCATACCCCCCCCCCTCCCATAACACAATAACAAAAAACAATTTATTGTCCCCGTCCCCCATACAACACACCCTTAACCGTTGGCATTCCCCTCGTATGACACCTACGCATGCGCCTTGATCTGTTTGCCTTCGAGTTTTCGTGCCCCCGTATTTTGTTATCATTTTGTTCATCATTGTTCGTGCGGGATTTTTTTGGTTGTAGGTGTGTTCCTTAAACTATCGTTCATGCACAAGGATGCATGTGGGGTTTTCGTTGTGTTGAAGTGTTGTTGTTGTTCACACGCAATGTTACGAATCTCATATACATGACTTTTTTGCAATTTTAAATTGTTAAAAAGACCAAAAGTATGAAAATAAAAATAAAAATAAAATTCACAAACCTTTTTCACATAAAATTTAGTTGAAAATTGGAAATTCAAAAATATAATTTAAAAAACCTAATTAAAACCTAAAATTCATATTAAAATTTTCTAAAAATTCAAAAAATAACTAAAAAACCCCTTAAAATTTTGGAAAAAATCGAATAAATTTTCATGATCCATTTTGAACCTTTTGATTGCTATTTGCATAATCATCAATTTTAAAAATACATTACATATTTGTACATGAATCCCTTTTTATGGATGGGTTCCGAAATCATAAGGCCTTTAAAAGAGAATATCTTCCTTGATGATTTCTTTATAGATGTAATTAGTGGATTGAGCTTGGATGAAATCTCTCATTTCCATTTCCCCTTACTAGGGTGTCATTTAGATTTTTCTGTGTTATGTGCTAGTGTGTGGATATGGTTGCTTTGCGTTTATCTAGAGATATGGTTCGAGAAAGCAAAAAAGATTTGAAGATGTTGCTTTATGGATTTAGCTAAAATTTTGAAGACTTGTGAAGGAATGGAAGAACTTATTATACCCTTTATTAATTGATTTAGTTATATTTTGAAACCTAAGAATTCGTTATGTTTTAAGGTGTTTTCTTTTCGTCAATCTGTTTGATAAATCCAGGTTATTTTGGTGATTGATGAGGTTGAGGATTGTTTGTGGATGGTAATTGATAAAATTTTGAGAAGGCAATGTTAAGCTAGTTTTGGGTTGAGTATTCTTTCTTGTTTGAAGGACGCTCCCTAATTAAGTGTGGGGATATGTTGAGGGTGGAAATGACTTATTTTTTGTGCTGATTTTTGTTATTTTTATGAGATAAATGGTTGATTTTGACGATTTATTGATTTATTTAGGATGTGTTGAAAGTGTTTTGAAATGTGTTAGGATGGGTTGAGTATGTTTGAAAAGCTCATGATGGTTTTTGGTTGAGATATGATGTTCTAATAGGTTTTGATAAGGTCTGTTTTGCCTCTATTTTGATATGATTTATTTCTATTTGAGAGCTTTAGATTGTGAATAAGTCTTTTGAGGAATGATTGAGTGTATTGAAGTGGTTTTGGTTTAAGCTGTATGATTTTTACACCTTCTGTTGACTTTCTGTAATGTTCTGTAGAGCTTCTATCTCTATTATGTAAGCCTTTGTTTGCTTGTGTATCTATTCTGATGGATAGATATTTAGCTTGGGGAATGTTGTGCAATCTTGGAAGAGGAAGAATACAAGCTCAAAGTAGCTGGAAGAAGCTGAAGAAGACTTGAAATGAAGACTACATTGGCAATGACAGTAGTGAGCTCTCAAGGGACACTGTAGTGGCTCTAGTAACTCTTCATATCAAATGTACCTCTTGAGAGGGATGTCCACAATCAAGAGAGGGTTATAGAGGATTTATTCATTGTAATTCTAATGTAATATTGAGAGAGAGCATATGTGAGAGAGAGCCAATTTTCTATGAGAAACATTATATCTACATGACAGAGAGACTATGAAGACTATGAAGATGTTGAAAGATGAGTTCTATGTGATGAATTCCATTCAAAGTTGATCTTTCTTTTGGGTCATTGTGGTTCTTTGATGGTTTCTATGAAGAATATGAAGAATTTGTTGAAGATTTGTTATGATAAATCCGTGGGAGAATTGTTATATAATGCTACGTGAAGATTATGAAGCTTGGTGTTGTTTTTCTTCTCGTGGTTGACTAAAATATGAAGAATATGCTTGTTGGTGTGGCAATATAGATTTTCTTGTAGTAGAATCTTCATTTTTCTTGGTTTTTCTCTTAGGGCACCACATGAACATAGTTGTACATTAATAGACTATCATGGTCTCCATGTTGTAAGAATGCATGTCCATGTAAATCCTTACATCCTTGATGAACAAATTTATGACAAAGTTGAAGAAGAGAAAACATTCTTACATATGGAATGTATGCTCCATGATGGACAAGAAAAATCCTTCCTAGCAATAATGAATGCTATTGATATTGGTTCATGCAATGACATTTTTCTTAGATGGAATAGGAGGTTCAGGTAAAATGTTTCTATTCAAATGTGTGCGTGCAAGGCTTTGTAGTCAAGGTTGCATTGCTATAGCTACAACATCCTCTGGTATTGTAGCATTGCTTTTGCCACATGGTCGCACGGCCCATTCAAAATTCAAAATACCATTGCAATCATTACTTTTGCCACATGGTCACATGGCCCATTTGAAATTCAAAATACCATTGCAAGCAAACAATAATTCCATGTGCAATATGCTTGTTAAAAGTAACCTTGCAATGTTATTAAGAGATACAAGCCTTATTTTGTGGGAAAAAGCTCCAATGATGCATTGTTACAATTTTAAAGCACTTGATAGAGCTCTCAAGGATATTATGCAATGCAATAAGCCATTTGGTGGTAAGGTTGTTTTATTAGGTGGAGATTTTATGCAGATATTTCTTGTTGTGAAAAAGAGTAACCATGAGGATATTGTTGGTGCAAATCTATGCTATTCCAATTTGTGACAACATATCAAGGTGTTGAAACTCACTCAAAATATTCGAGTCACTATGAATGAGGACCATTTTATTGCATGGTTGCAAGGTATCGGGGATGAAAAGATATGTTAAGTGGTAATAACATATAGTAGATTCCATTCGCAATGGTATTGAAGGAAGGATTGATACAAGACTTAATACAATTTTTTTATCAAAACGTGCATTGCATGCATGATTATCAATCATTCTTTGGTGAGCGTGCCATTCTCGCACCTCAAAACATGCATCAAGACTTGGAATGTGTTAACCAATAGTAACAATGGTGCTTCAAAGTTTGGCACTTAGTGCCAAACTTTGAAGCACCAAATGTAAGGTGATGTGTATTGTAAGCTCCAATGCAAAGTGTCGGGAGAATGCTAGACAGGAAGCGCCTCTAGACGCGAAGCACCTAGTATAGTTCATTCATAAAGTTCCAACATACTATGTCTCACATTAAGAAAACATCATACATATATACATAATACCATTCTCTTAACTAGTAGTTATTTTCTGTCTCTTATCCCTCATTAAACATTATTTTTAAACTTTTCTCTCTCCTCTTCTCTATCATGTATATGTGTGTATGTATGTATGTGTATACACACAAACATGCACACACAAATATATATATATATATATATATATATATATATATATTTGTGTGTGTGTTCTATTGAGTGCTAATTATATTTAAGAATATTCTAATACCTACAACAATAATATTTTGTAATACTTAAGATGAGGTATCCCAACGAGAGAGAGAGAGAGAGAGAGAGAGAGAGAGAGAGAGAGAGAGAGAGAGAGAGAGAGAGAGAGAGAGAGAGAGAGAGAGAGAGAGAGAGAATGAGAGACAAATAGAGCAAATTTTTTCATAACAAAGAGAATTGTTCACAGGTAGAGAGAGAGAGAGAGAGAGAGAGAGAGAAAGAGAGGGGGGAGGGAGAGAGAGAGAACTATTTATGAGTAAAAAGATAAAGAGATAGAATTATTTATGAGTAAAGAGATAGCTATTTATTACAACACCTTTCATAATATGATATAATACAAGTTCTATCAATTTGGAGTGCTTGCACGGATGATTTTGTGTTGTAAACGAGAGAGAGAGAGAGAGAGAGAGAGAGAGAGAGAGAGAGAGAGAGAGAGAGAGAGAGAGAGAGAGAGAGAGAGAGAGAGAGTGTGTGTGTGTGTGTGTGTGTGTGTGTGTGTGTGTGTTACAAGTGGATAAAGAGATAGGGGACTATTTTTTACAGGTATAAAGAGAGATAGAGAGAGAGAGAGGGAGATGGAGAGAACGAGAAGATGGTGATGAGGATGTAGAGTTATTAAATCTCTATTCTAGGGCTAAGAAGGACAAAATGAGAGAGGCAAAGGAGGTTGCTTTTGAGAGAGAGAGAGAGAGAGAGAGAGAGAGAGAGAGAGAGAGAGAGAGAGAGAGAGAGAGAGAGAGAGAGAGAGAGAGAGAGAGGGTGGTGGGTGGTGGTGGAGCTAGCAGTGGTGGTGGTGGTGGTGGTGGTGGTGGTGGTGGTGGTGGTGGTGGTAGTGACAATGGTGGTGGAAGTGGAGGTGGGTTCTTTTAAGGGTGGAATAAGTGAACTATGTGGACAAGCATAGAGGGGTTACCAAATAAAACTCGCTTAAAAAGCTCACTTCTTGCCCTTCCTCGACATTTTTTGGCTTCTATAAACAATCCATGATGTCAATTATAAACACAAGCAATTCATATAGGTGGTCAATGCATAATGGAATTGAGTAAGTATCATTGTTTCAGAGCTGATGTCAAATAGAGTACATCAAACAATTGTATCCACAAAGACTTCTATTGCACCTCTCTTTCAATGAGATTGATCTATATGATATACAAATATTATCATGGTAGAAGAAATACCAAAGCTTTCTATTGCATAAACGATAGTATAAGAAGTCCAAGTCTGTCATGTCAAACTCAAAGATCAAAAGCCTTTTAAGTCTAATGGATCATATATTCATAGTCACAATATTAAGAAGGTTGTCCACATATAGAATAATCACTATAGACTTTTCACCATCCTTGTAAACATATGAGTTAACATCTAAAGTATACCTATTGAAATTTAAGCCTAGAAAATAAACTATCTATTTGCTAGGACGATTGTCTAGGGGCTTTTTCGCCCACACAATGCCTTTTTTTACTTGCAAAATTTGTTGTCAAAATGGGGAGTCTCAAATAGCTATGGGTGAGCCACATTCACCTTTTTCTTAAGGTCACCATTTAAGAATGTTGCTTTAACAACCATTTTGTAAATTGGCCACTTCTTGTGAGCAGCCATTGTAAGTGTTGTGTGGATAGCGGTCACTTTGGCAATTGGTTGAAAATCAAACCCTTTAACTTGTGAAAAACCTTGTGCAACCAATCTAGTTTTGTACTTTTCTAGGCTACCATTAGCCTTGTACTTTACCTTCTAGACCCACTTAGTGCCAAAATAAGCTTTATCTTTTCTGGTTGATCCACTAGCTCCCAAGTATCATTCTTCATGATTCTATCATACTCAGCTTGCATAGCTACTTTCCATGCTAGATCTACAAGTGCTTCTTCCAAGTCAACTAGCTCCTTTACTTCTCTCATAGTCTTAGCCATCAAGACTATCTTGATTATGTGAGCAAAATACTTTGTTTGCTCCTCTTGTCTTTGAGACCTCCTTGTTATCTGCCTTTTCCTCAATAGTTGTAGGCATAGGATTATTTCAATTGTAGAGTTGTTTCACCCATTGCAACAATGGTTTTTTAAGTGGCATGATTATAGGTGATGATGATTTCTCCTCCTTTTAGGAATAGAGATGGACCTTGGGATGGGTTCATTGTGGAATGCTTCTTTGCTTGATGACAATGTAGAAAAACTTGCCTTTTCCTCCTCCACTATATGTGGCTGCTCGTTAAATTATATCACATTATGGCTTGCTATGATCTTCTTTGCCTCTTGGCATAGAATTGGTAAGCCTTTTGCCTATCACTATAACCCAAAAAAATACATTTGGTGCTTTTGGATTTAACTTATTTCTCTTATCCTTTGAAACATGTGCATAACATTCATATCTAAAAGTTCTAAAGTGTGAGATAGATGGTTTCTTACCAGAGTAGGTCTCATAAGGATTTTATTTCTTGAGAGTCCTTGTCTAGCTCCAATTGAGAATGTAGACTATAGCATTAATAACTTTAGCCCAAGATTGGTTAGGTAATCCCTTGCCCTTAAGCATGCGCCTTGCCATTTCCATAATGATGCAATCTTGACATTTAGCAATGTATTTTATTAAGGTGTATGAGCCATCATTACTTGACACTAATCCCTTTGCTTTTGCAAAATTCTTCAAACTCCTTTGAGTTAAACTCACTACTGCTATATGTTCTAAAATTCTTCACACTTTTTCTTATAAAATTTTCAACAAGTTTTAGCCACTGTTTAAATTGATCAAATGCTTGTGCCAAATGATTGATATAAAATAAGATCCCCCTAATGCTTGTGTAGGCATCTTATCACACAAGTTAGCATGCACCAACTCTAGAGGAGCCTCGATTTTTTCTTGCTTTTTTGTGGAAATGCATTTCTCTATCATAACATGTAGGTGAACAACCATACCTTGCTTATGCATCTCCTTTAGCATTGTAAATCCAATGTGACCAAACCTTTCATGCCAAATTTTACTTCTACCCACTCCAACGGTGGTTATAAAAGCTCTTAGCTCATACAAGTTATTTTTACTTTCTCATTTGCTAGCAACTTTGCTAGCACTATCAATAATTTCTGCATCTATCTTGGTGAATCTCACTTCATGACCAAGTTCAATCATGGAAGTAACTAATAATAGATTTCTCTTAAATTTTGGAACATACAATCCATTTGAAAGCTTTTTTACTTCGCAACAAAGAAAATAGTACATGTGCCCTCAATAGGGCATTTTGCATCAATACAATTTTCATAATGATGGAATCTTATAGAGGCTACATAGAACTGTATAACCTTTCTTGTTGGTCATGTGATGGGAAGCATCACTATCTAATATCCATGAGTCAGTGATGGTAGATACTTCTTGTGCCGAGTAACACACTTCCTCAATGGCCACCGTGAATAACTCTAGTTGTTCCTTAGCTGTATTGATTGTCTTCTTTCCTTTATTTTTCAGGATACCATTCTTTTCATCCACCTTCTTAACACAACAATCTACAATCATGTGCCTAGCACTCTCCTTGAAACTTTTTCTTATTGCCCTTTTATTTAATCACCATTAGATGAGAAACCACATTTTCCTTCTATGTCAAGGGGAATGCAACATCTCCATTGTTGCTTCCTTCTTGGGCTTTAAGCTATAACTTCTCCTCCATTAGTAGTGCATAAAATTCCTCAAATGTCAAAGCTTGAGGTCACACTTGAGTATTAGGGGCAATTACTACTCCATCAACTTTAAAGGACAAATTAAAAGACACCTTCAAGCTAGCTCATTACTAGTCTTTTGTATCCTAGTACCAATTGTTCGGTCATGCAGATTCTCAATCTGAGTGATGAATACTTCAACCATCTCTCCTTTAGCAAACTTCTCTATTGCTAGTTGATTCTCCAGGTTTTGAATCATTGTTTGGTTTTGCATTTCGTATTGACTCCTTGGTATGTTCCAAAGCCTTTGATGCCTTAGGTGTATGCTCAATCAAGGTCAAAACACTATGAGAATATCTTACAACTAAGGTAGATAGTGCATTTTCCCACAGAAGACCAACATATAGAGGAATCATAACACTTAAATTTTATCCATTGGGGGTGGGTTATGGTTCTAGGTTAGCCCTTAGCATCATCTCTAGGAGCTCATAAGAATCAACGACAATTGTAATTTTGAACTCCCTCAAAGTGTAGTTTATACCATCTAATTGTTGGGAATAAAGGGCAATGTACATGACCACTACGCCTGCCTGCCTGACATCGTACTCTATGCACTATATACCCATCTAGAAAACCAAAAGAGGTACACTATTGTACCTACACACTGTGTCATTCTCTCTCTCTCTCTCTCTCTCTCTCTCTCTCTCTCTCTCTCTCTCTCTCTCTCTCTCTCTCTCTCTCTCTCTCTCTCTCTCTCTCTCTCTTATAGCATTCGCCATTGAAGCTCCGTTCTCTCTTCGATCCGTGCACTTCAAACTCGTATTAGAGCTCGAGATTCAAGAGCAGGAGCTTGTTCAACAGGGGAGCAACAGTTGGCTTCAAAACTCGCAGCTATGGCAGCCGTGGTAGTTCTTCAGTGAGGTTTGTCTTGATCTCATTTGCTTTGGAATCTATCAGGGCACCACTGAACCTCATCAAGGCAGAGCTGGGGCATTATTGAGTGTGACTTGAGCTCCTTTGTAAGAGCACTTCAAGCTGGAAATGGGACAACCATGTCTCTTTGCTTCTTGTGAAGCATAAGCATTACCATTGCCTTTGAGCTTCAAGAGGGAGTTTGTGAGGGTCATTTTGGAACCCCCCCCCCCCCCCCCCCCCCCACACACACACACACATTAGCATTGAGTCAATGTAGCCTTCCAGCCCTCCCAACAAGCCAGGTGCCATCACGTCAGCATAGCCATGAGTTTGTCTCAGTTTTGGACAGATTGACCAGAGGTCACTATTTTTCTCATAACTTGACCTAGAAAACTCAAATTCAAAAACTTCTTTTATGTCTTAATTGAAAACACATAGGCTATTTTTTAAGGACAATGTATACAGATCTTGGCTACCTATAAGCAGATCAACCCACTATATTGATCATCTCCTTCATCATTCGCAACTCGAGGACCATCATTGGATACTTGAGAGCTCACTCTTGAGCTTAACATTGGCATTGGGAGTGTTTTACTTAGTTTCTTAGACTGTTCATAATAGTTTATAGGGCAGCATTGATAGTTCATGCATATGCTTAAATAGCATTGGTAGTATGTTGCTTATACATGCCCAAATGGATGCCTACTTGTCATGGGATGTTATGCCTACCATTTGGTATTGATTTGGAGCTAACTTTGGCACTGTCATTACTCATTTTGATAGTGAATTCACTGCTATAATAATAGGGGGGCTGAATGCAGTTTTGTCAGTGAATGACATGCCTATTGGTTGTAAGCACTATCTTGGGTACTTGAAGTGATGTCTAGATGCTTATCTTGGATGTCATATACCTAGGAATAATTTTGGGGATGCTTTGAGCTCGATTTTGAGCTTGAGACATTTTATCTTGGCAAGTACCATAACAGAGAGGGTATTTTGGAAAGCTGGATGGTTCCCATTGAGGTCCTTATGTACTGATTTGGTACTGATATTGTTGACATATGCTTGGACATTGGGTGAACATGCTTTATGCCTCATTTTTAGGCTGAAACAAATCAATCTATGCATGCATTTTGGTGTTGTTTATAGTGAATAGCAGATCTTGCTGGTTAGTTTGCATCTCTTCTTGTTCACTTGTTTTTTGATAGATTTGGTGGTTTGTCCTCTTGTCATTTGAGTTGCAATTATGACTGGTAGCGGTGATGGTAGTTATCTTATGCACATCAAGAAGCTTGAAGGGGCGCATAACTTTGCAATTTGGCAAAAGCAGTGCTACAATGTCTTAGTGCAAAAGAAACAGGTGAAGCCTATCAAGTTGAAAGGAGCATGACTAGCGGACATAGAGCAAGAGGATTGGGATGAGTTGAATGAGCTGGCTCGTTTGACCATTGAGCTTTCAGTTTTTGATGCTTTGTTGTTCAACATAGAAGGGTTCCATTCTACCTATGCCATTTAGAATCGACTGGAGGAATTGTATGCTCAGAAGAATACTGCAAGTAAAGTCTATTGGTTGAAGAAATTGATGGATTTAATCATGAAGGAGGGGACATGTTTCCTTATGGCATGAGTCAGATTGGAATGAAAGTACTTACTCACTTGGGTTATTTGCCTTGTCTTCAATATGCTAATTTTGAGCACTTTGATAATTGTGTTTATGGTAAACATGCACATACTTCACATAAAAAGTTTCTTTCATTGAAATCTTTGCTTTTAGAGTTAGTACATTCAAATGTATGTCGGATGCTAGGGTTATCTCTAAGGGGAAAGAAATACTTTGTCACATTTGACAATGATGCTACACGGAAAGTCTGGGTGTACCCTATTGGTAGTAAGACTGAGGTTCTTGACAAATTTAAGAAATTCCTGGCATTGGTTGAGAACGTGATTGGTAAGACACTTAAGTGTCTTCACTCTGACAATGGTGGGGAATATGTGTCCAAAGCCTTTCACGACTTTTGTGACATTTTAGGGATAAAGAGGGAGCTCACTGCCCCTCATAATCCACCCCAAAATGGAGTTGTAGAGCATACAAATCAGACCATTCAGGATAAGGACCATACTATGCTATCTCATGCTACATTACCCCATGGTTTTTGGGTAGAGGCTATTATGACAGCCGTTCACTTGATTAATCAATCACACCACCAAACACGTCTTTGGGGGGGAGAGTCCCTTAGGAAGAGTGGTTGGGCAAGCCACTTTCATATTCTCATTTGAGAGTGTTTGGTTGTGAGGCCTTTGTGCATGTCCGTAAGGAGGAACACAACAAACTTCAGCCAAAGTCTTGTAAATGCATTTTCCTAGGACATGGTGATGAGGGTGAAATGGGGTACAAGTTATGGAATCCCGAGAAAAGGAAAATAATACACAACAATGATGTAATCTTTTTTGAAGATCATATGCATAAGCAGCCCGGAAAGACAAAGAGGAGGTCAGAAGGGTTGTTTTCAGGGAAGATATACTTGTTGGACAACAGATTGTGCCCAGTAGACATTAGCGAGTACCTGCTCTAAATGACCCTAAAAATGCAAGGAATGATGTTGAAAATGGTCGGCAAGGTATTGCCCATGATGCCCCACAGTCTCAACATGAAAATATGCAATTTGGACAGCCAGATGTGGCAGAACAACATGCTAAAATTTTAGGACAACAAGCTGTAAATGCAAATTTGCAGGCCCCACAGCCTGCAAATGTTGAACCTTTGCTTCACATGTCGACCCAAACTTCAAGACCACCTGATAGGTTTATTCCTGGTGCTCATTATGATGTTGATTATGTCATGATAACTGACTGTGGTGAGCCGTCATGCTTCAAGGAAGCACTGACTAGATAGGACAGCAAGAAGTGGTTCAAAGCTATGCTGTCAGAGATGGAATCTCTTGAAAAGAATGGTACTTGGGATTTGGTGCATCTACCTAAATGGTAGAAGATTCTTCCATGCAAGTGGGTTTATAAGATGAAAGTCGCTTCTAGTTCCTCGCCAAAGTACAAAGCATGGCTAGTTGCAAAGGGGTACAAGCAAGAACATGGGTTTAACTTTGATGAGATCTTCTCTCCTGTAGTCAAGATGACTACTTTGAGAACCATCTTGGGCTTGGTTAGCCGAGGATATGGAACTCATCTAGATGGATGTAAAGATTGCATTCTTACATGGTGATCTACATGAGGACATATATATGTAGTAGCCTAAGGGTTTTGAGGCAAAGGGCAAAGGAAAGATGGTATTTAAACTCAAGAGGAGTTTGTATGGGGGGCTAAAATAGGCACCTCGAGAATGGTAGCACAAGTTTGATACATTCATACAATCTCAGGGCTTTCATAGAAGTCAAGTGGATCACTGCTTATATACCAAGAAGGCAACAAATGATGACAGCCTAATTATCTTGGTCTTGTATGTGGATGACATGCTGACATGTAAGGATGTTCATGCCTTGGAATCTCTGAACCAAAGTCTACATGGCAGTTTTAACATGAAGGATCTTGGTGATGCAAATCATATTCTTGGGATGCGGATACTCAAGGATAGACCAAAGGGGCTTCTCTATTTGTCCCAACAGGATTATGTATCCAAGGTTTTGCAGTGTTTCAATATGGAGGGAGGGAAAGAGATTGGGGTTCCATTGCCTCCATATGTGAAACTCAGTGCAAAGGACAACCCTACATCTGATGATGATAAGGCTGAAATGGCCAAGATTCGGTATGCTTCAGTTGTTGGCAATTTGATGTATGCTATGGTTGCTACACGTCCTAACATTGCCTTTGTAGTGGGGGTGGTTAGCAAGTACATGGCAAACCCTGGCAAGAAGCACTGGGAAGCAATGAAAGGTATTATGAGATACCTCAAAGGCACAAAGGATTTCTGCATTTGCTTTGTAAGCAGAAGGCATCTGTCCCGTTTAGTTTTACGAATGTAGACTATACTGGGCATGCGGACTGCAGGAAGTCCATCCTAGGGTATGTATTTATCTTCATGTGGGGATCAATCTCTTGGATATCCAGGTTGGAGAAGTGTGTTGCATTGTCTACTACAGAGGCAAAGTATGTGGCTGCCCCATTGAGGCATGTAAAGAGGCCTTATGGCTGTCACATTTGATTACCGAGCTTGGTATTACCGAGGTTCCTATCCTCCACTGTGATAGTCAGAGTGCTATCATAAAAGCACGAAAACCTGTCTTTCATGCAAAGACAAAGCGCATATAGGTGAAGTATCATTTCATCAGGGAGGTACTTGACAGTAAGAGCATTGAGTTGGTCAAGGTACACATTGATGATAACCATGTAGATGTTCTCAGGAGGGGTATTCCAACAGAGCAGTTTGCCCATTGCCGATAGATGATGGGGATTGGATAGGTATAGTCTCTTTAGCTTTGTACATACTTAGACTTAGTTGATTCATTTTCCTCTACCTTTGGGCACATTACCTTTAGGGGGGAGGTTGTTGGGAATAAAGGGCAATGTACTTGACCACTATGTCTACCCGCCCGACATTGTACTCTATGTACTATATACCTATCTAGAAAACCAAAACAGGTACAATATTGTACCCACACATTGAATCATTGTCTCTCTCTCTCTCTCTTTCTCACCTACATAGCATCCCACCATTGAAGTTCCGTTCTCTCTTCTATCCACACACTTCACTAACTTGCCTTCATTTGAAGGTTAGTGGATAAATCCTTAGTGTTTGAATTGCCATTGTAACAACACCACTTCTTGATGCACCAAAATCACTTTTGGACTATATAACATTGCTCCTCTTTGCTATGAAGTCATTGTCTCTCATGTACTCTTCATTTCCCTGAGGCCCCTGGGCTCTAATACCTTGTGAAAGTTACACATGCTAGTGAATAGAATTTGAGCAAGGAATAGAGAGTACACACTACATATAAGAAAAATAGAAACTTCTTAATTTTAAACAAATTGATATAAAGATGGCTCTGTCCATCAGTGCGCTTTCATTGTGTGAAGCTTAGATGGTAAACTAAATAAATGATATAGGTGAAAAGCTTAAGGTTAGCTTGAAGAACTCTAACTGAGTAAAAGATAGATTGATTATGGCTTTGGAGGGGATCTCCTTTTATAGCTCATCGAGGCTGTCATTGAAAAACAAAATCTTTGAGACATGCTATGTTGTGATGTAGCAATGACTCAATAAATTGGATATAGCTTTTGAGATAATGGCTATAAGAAGAGGAAAGTTGAAAAGAAAATGTTAAATAATATAGCCAATGGTTAGTAAACCTTACTTTCTAAAATAAATAAATTCAAACACCACCATGAGATAACATCCCTACTTGATATAATGACTTATTATAAAGCTAGGTGAGACTAGAGGGCACTATAATTGATCAATTGAGGTGTATTAGTAGAGCTTGGAATTCTTGTTTTGTATGCTTGTTCACCATACATCACTACCTGCCCAATAAGTGCTATTGAAATTAAAGGCCTTCAGAATAAGATTACTAAGAGTCACATATACAAATAGGTTGGCATGTCCAACCCTACCATATTATGAACCTTTCCTCCAATTAGGGAATATTCCAATGATAATTCCCTTTATTATTGGATTGGGGGATCTGACCCTGAATCCCTTGACAAGGGCCGACCCCAACATAGGCATCCTTGACAACTCCTACACCTCGCAACTCAATGTAGCATGCTTAACCTGCTACCAACTTAACTACTTTATCTAACCCAAAGGCTAGACCCACAAATATCACCTTTTTGCCATCCAGTCATATAGAGATTTGACATGCAAGTTAGGACCTAACCAATCTAGGCTCACACATGGCTTCTCCTCATAATGGGGACTATACAACATTGAGCACCATGGATCAGTGGTAGCACCATACAAGGGTGGGCATTGAGCATATTTAACAAACACATGATGAAGCCAACAAGAACTAATGTCGTTAAGATGTGCACAAGTCTTTCTTGAAGAGACTTGCCAAACTTTTTCACTTTGTAGCATATGCACAAGATTCTAACTAGAAGACATTACAAATATCTTGCAAGACTTGCATTACAGCAAACCACAAACTTGGATTGTTGGGGCATGCTCTTGGGAAGCTCGAAGCTTGCATGTAGTGACATAAGTGTTAGTTGCACATGAGCTCTACAACCATTTGCCATGTTCACTCAGAACATTGCAATATGTGGGTAGAAGTTTGTTTGTAAGGATCTTGATACTTTTGTGCTTGTGTGCAATGATTAAGGTGCTCAATCAAGGTAGGGTTAGAGCAAGGATATGTGCATGTAAATTCTCCTTTACATAAGTCCATGTAGTTAACTGAATGTGACTTGTAGATGGTATAGTTAACCAAGTGATCCTATGTGTTAGGACTAGGAAAGTTGTACCCTTAAAAGAAGAAGGGTACTATATGTGAGCTCATAGGAGGTGAATGCTCTCTCTCTCTCTCTCTCTCTCTCTCTCTAACACCTGCCAGTAAGGGTTTACTTTCTCTCTATTGATGGTGGGGTCCATCCCAAGTCAATAGTTGCATGATTGAAACACTCCATACTCCTAGAAATATCACACGGGACTTTTATTTGTGTGAAAGTGCATGGAGAAATTACCAATTAGCATTGTTCTAAGGCCTCCCATACGGGGGAGACAAATCAAGATTAGTCTATTCATGGGATTGAAACTCAACCCTCCACTCACCCACACTTGTAGCTTACCAGTTTGCCCTTTACGTTGTTGCCCAAGTGGCCTTTTTTTGGACAACAATAACTCTTGGAAACCTCTTAACAACGTTGCTTTTGGCATCGCATGATAGACATCCTTCTTTACATCATAGAATGTTGTAGCAAAGTAGGAGGAGTTCACCTTCTTTACATCGCATGATAGACATCCTACTTTACATCATAGAATGTTGTAGCAAAGTAGGAGGAGTTCACCTTTTGCTCCCTTTACACTAGTTGGATATTGTATAATGGTTCTTTGGTCTATCTATTCCAATGCTAGTAAAGGAGTAGGTCGCCCTCAAGACGTGCTGTGGATGCATCACTTCTTCTCCCCTATGCCGTAAATAGTTCGATAGTTGGTTGCGAAGGCACATGACATGACAGGGCAGGGGTTGTGAAGGCACATGACACGACAGAGCAGGCGGGATGAAAGTCGCGACGCTAAGACTCTGCGTTAGAAGAGGTTGTGATGGATCGGTTAGAGATGCGCTTCGGCGTAGATTCAGCACAGCAGCAGCAGCAGCGTCTGCAACAACAACAACAACGACATCATCATCATCATCATCATCGGCGCCGCGGTTGCCTCCTGGTCCCAGCCTTCATCACTTCATCAGACACAGCCAGGAAGCTTCTTGCCAAGCAATAAACTTGGAGTAAGCTTCAATTGCTCCTTTTGCTCAATGCATTCTCATGTCCTGAGTGCTAAGTACATGCTCATATGCCCTGTGTATCACTTGAACATAAGCGACCTTTTCGAGACTTATAAGACAAGAATTTGTAGAATATCACAATTCACCATCTTTGTGGGGCAGATTGTTAGCTATTCGTCTTGTCAAATGCACTCGCGAACACTTTCGAACCACTCAAAATTCTCCAGTAGTGAGGAAAGTTTAGTTCATCAAAAGCACAAACTCCACAAATAACAAATGAGCATAGAGGAAAGTTCAGTGCCCAATGTACAAAACAAATTGCTACGCAAGGGAGATGCAAGTTGAGGCATGAAATGTAGCAAGTTTCATATTACATAAGAGTACCATCCTCATTGTTGAGCCGCCAAAATTAAGGCATGTGTTAACACAAAATTATAATGCATTAATGCCTAAATGTACTCAATTAAAACAGCCTTGCAAAGCTTCATTTGTGGAAAAAGGCATTATTTTTGTCAGTAGGACGAATGGCCATAAATCCCTAGAGGATATGTTGTGGGCATCGAGTCTTCATCCCTTGATTATCCATCATCAGACACACCAGCCATCAGTCATCGCCCAGTCATTTGCTGCGCATACCCCATCTAGGAGGTGCTGTCTTATTCCTTGGAGGTGGCGCCTTGCTGTTCAGACTGCCCCCTTGCTGTATGGAGGCTGACACCCTGCCTAGAGGACATCAGTAGCATGTAGAGATCTGCATTTTGCAGCTGCCCAGCTTGTGGTCATCATTTGGAGGCTGCTGCCTGGTGTTTGCCATCTGCACCACTTGCTGCAGGCTGCGTTTCTTTTGTGCAGCTTGTGTTTAGAGCTTTCGGTGGACAGCCATCTGACATCATCACATCGCCATCATTTGCTGTCAGTTGGGCTGCTGTTTTTTCAGCCAGCATCCTGTGTTTTGCTGCCTGGAGTCATCCATGACATCCCGCTGAACTAGTCAATGTTTTGCTTGCTCCACTGCTGCCCATGTGATCATCAGCTCTTGTGGACTGCTATTGCAGTGTTTAGGGATTTGTCTCAAGTATGACACACTCTTGGAGCTCTTCTGAGTGTCTCTGAACACCCATCTTAGCTCACCTGTGCACCGGTTTTCTCTCTCTCTCTTTCCATTGATCATTGTGTTTGTCCTACACTTTGAGCTCTCTATCTTTGTTCAAGCATTTCTTTAATTCTTATCCTCATGCTTTTAGCAATCTGGGTTTGGATTCTACTCTTGCATCCTCTTTTCTAGTTCCTAGTCCCCCTCCATCTAGCAGTTTAGGTCTAGGATCTTTCATTTCAAGTGTAGGCTTCTCCTTCACTCAGGCTATCTTAGATTCTTTCATTGTAGGTGTTAGGCCTTCTTGAGTTTTTTCTTACTAACCCTTAGGTGAGTGCCACTTTGCACCCTAGTGCTTTAGGTTCGGAATGCCTCTTGCATACCATATACTTCCCATCTACTCACGAGTGAATACTCTTGTCTATTATGGAGTGGCTATGTTGGGTATCCCCCTCGTGTACTTTGGATCTCTTCCTTGGGAGGCTAGGCTACTCAAATGTAAGGATATCTGTTCCTTGCTTATGGTACATGTATCTCTTGAATCTTCTCCTTGGGCTACTCATGCGACCACCATACCCATTCTAGTCAGCCTATTTACATTGCTAGATCCATTGTGCATACTTCATCAATGCATGGTGAGCACAATGGGGCGAATTTCCAAGTGTACTCCACTTCTACCTCTAGCCTCCCTATCCTACACTCAACACTCACACTCTAGTCTTTTTAGTGACAAGACTTGTTTTAATGGGTCGAGATTCCCAAATTGATCAAATCTTATGTTGTTCTAGAGGCTACGCACAATCCTCATTACCGACCTTGATCTTGCATGTCAATAGAAGGCTTGAAATGCTATGGCTAGTGTTGAGTTTGTTAGTGCATGCAACAGAAGAGGAAATAGGAACACGGAGAGGGAATGATTGTAATGAAAGAAGAGAATGGAGGGAGAAAATCTGCATTGAACTGAATGGAAGTTGAATACAAAAGAGGACTGATCAGTCCCTGTGTGCAGCCCAAGGCGTCAATGGGGGCACCAAATTAGGTTGATGAGGGAAGGTAGCACTAAAAGGAGAGAAGAGTCTATGTACGTTGGAGTGTGCTAAAACTTGCAAGATTGAATCAGTGAATAACCAAGTGTGGAGGACAACTATAAATAGATGAAATATGCCAGAATTGGTTGACATGCTCCAATAGGGGCCAATAATGCTGGTCAATTGATCAACATGAATAAAATAATGAAGAAAATGCAAATCACCATCATGAATGCTGGTCACCCCATTCTTACTGGTGTAAATGCAATCTGAACCCACTACAAAAGAAATGCATGGAGCTGGAAAATAAACTAGCTAGTGTGAACACTCCTAAATCCGATTGAAAAGAAATGCATGCTCTAGAAAGAGCTGCCTCCTCCATCAAAACACATAATAGAACGCATGTCAGAGCTCCTAATGTCCTTGTTTGACTAAGATTGAGGCTCACAAGTAGGAGATGATTGTGCATGAGACACATGATTGCTGATGACCCTCTTAGATCTTGGATAGAGTTGTAAGGCCAAAAAAGACAGAATGGATCCAAGGGTGGCAGAAGAAGTGTCAAAGTTGATGAAGTTTGTCAATGAAGAAGCTTCTTATGATCTTGGGAATCCTCCTTTGAAACACAAGGGGCTAAGAAATCCATAGCTGCATTGCCTTTGAATGTGTGTGGCAGTAGCAAATGCAGCTTGTGATGGCCGGATCAGTGAGACAGACGGTCAACAAATGATGTAGATCAGCAAACTACAGGTATGTTGATGATGTGGCAGCTGTACGGAACCTGCAAACAACAAAACACAGGTTTAGGGCTGATGTGGTAGGCAAGGCGAAGTAATATGCAGCAAAACACAGCAGCCAGAGTGTTGTGGAGAGCCTGCAGCAGCAAATGAGGCTGTTTGACAACTCAATTTATGATCGCTCAGTGTGTGTCGTTTCTCGTGCACTTGTGGTCAATCAGGCTTTCAGCTTTCTTATGTGTACTTCAAGTGCGGAATTCAATGTGAGTGCGGCAAACAATCTCTATACGCCTTATGCTCTCTTATCTCGTCTCGGGCCTGATAAGCTTCGTCGCTCAAGTCCTGGCCATTCTAGTGGATTCTAGGGTCTGCGCTGCTTCTTGCTATTCACTCGGGGGTCGATCACAAGTCCTACGATTGGATTTCCGTTCTCAACGCGTCAGGTCACTGGGGAGTGCTCCAGCATTGTCCCCCTGTCCCTTGGTCGTGACTTCTACGTCGGGAATTGCCTACAAGGCGTTCGCTATGTTATCCTGGAGCGGGTTGCACTTCCAGTTGGTTGCGGGGGTCAATTTTTGATGTTTTCTTTTTTCTGCCTAAGGGTGTGTCCGATTTTGAGAATCGGATGTCCGATTTACCAGTGGTCCGATTCTTAGAATCTGACCAGGTGGGTTCGATTTTGAGCTGTCCGATTCTCAAAATTGGACAGGGGTCAAGTGTTCGATTTTCGAAAATTGGACAAGTGGTCCGATCGGACCAGGTGGGTGGTCCGATTGCTGACGTGTCCTAATCCGTGGGTTTGATTTTACGAATCGGACAGGGGTGGGTCCGATTGCCTCAATCGGACGAGGCGTCCAATCGGATAGGTGGTCCGATTTCCAAAATCGGACAGGTTGGTCCGACCGGTCCGATTGGACAGGATCCGAGCGTTCGATTCTGAGAATCGGACACTGGATCGAATGTGCGATCCCGCCGACCCGAACACACTTTCGAGCATGGAATCGTAAAAAATCATAAGGTATTGATTATTACAAGCTACAAGATTCAACAGGAATGATGCTGGAGTGATGGGGAAGAGATCTATATACCTGGGGATCGCCGATAGCAACGTAACTCCTTGCACTAATCGATCAAAATGGGTCACCCAAGCTCTCTCTCTCTCTCTCTCTCTCTCTCTCTCTCTCTCTCTCTCTCACTCTCAACTAGTTGCAAATGAGGATTTCCTTGCCCTCCAAGAACTTATACTTTGCTGGACATTACCTGGATGTTACCGATCACTCTCCTTGTGATTCCTACACATTCAAATGAGCATTTCCTCCATTTTTCACTTGTTTTTCCCGATTTTCTCCCTGTTTTACAGCAGCAAACCCTATGCCTCTCGGGTGCGATTTGCTAATGTTAGCCTACTCTAAACGCAACAAGAATCAAAAGCAAAAAACTGAAATAATTTCTCCATGTTTTCCAATCATCAAACACACAAAATGTCCCAAAATACTTACTTGTCTTTGAAGATCAAAAACACCCAAACTTCCTACCTATCTCAAGCTCCGTTTCGGGGATGAATCCCCTACTTCGATGCTCGATATGAGGCGCGCAAGTGCTCAAGCTTGAATCCGTTGGTCCCGGCAACGGAACCAAAATGTGGGAGCTTTCACTCAACCGCCAAGACCCACGGACCGCTTATTGTTTCAAGCATTCCAAGCGAGCTCTAATGGCTATCTCTCACCTAGCCGACGCGCCGTCGATCCTACGAGTGTAGTGAGCTTACCTTGATGCCGATGCGAGTAGCCTCCTTCCTCGTACACCTCGGTAGCTCCACGATTCTTGATGCTAGCTCAAGCATCCTCAAGCCTCCTCCATCTCCAAGCTCCATTCTCCATAGCTACGCGCGCAAGAGAAGAGAAGAGAAGATGGTGAAGAGCTTCACCCACTTGATCCCTCACTCCCACACACTCACTCCCTCACACTCTTACATTCCCTTTCTCAAGAGCACACACAAGCAAGAAGGAGAGAAGAAGAGAAGAAGAGAAGAAGAAGAAGAGAGCTCTTGTTAGCCACACACCAAAGAATGAGCTTCCATTCATTTTTTGAACTTTATATACAAGCCCTAAAATCCCTTGGGCACCCATCCCCTTTTTTACATGACCGGCCATTGAGGCAAGGTCCTTTTTTCCATTTTACTCTTCTAGCATTATGCCTTTAGCCTACACCCGTCTAATATTTTACAATTGGCACAGGAGGGACCCTGGCGCTCTTTTACAAGAGTTTTCCAAGTTTTTGAGGCGCCTTTCATTTAAAATTACGCTTTTTGTCCTGGCTTAGCTTTAGCGGTCGCCTGCGTGTCTTTGCTCTTTTTCCGTGCTTTTTCTGCTTTTTCCTTCATTTTCCGCCATCTTGACTCGGGGTTAACAGAGCCTAAGGCATCGGATGAAGGTTAATTGTTAGTTGCCCAATGGCCTATCATGATGTGTAAAGGTGGATTTGAAGGGCTTTTTAAAAATTTTTGGATTTAGCATCAAGTGTGCGGTTTCAAGAAATGTTCATCCTATTGAGGAATTTGTGGCCAAAGGGGATAGTAAATGGATAGTTAGACCCAACACATCATAAAACTGTTAGTAGATATGTTAGTTCATGGCTGAGTCTGTGCATATTAGTGGGCTAGGGCACCAAGATATTATCTTGATTATTTAGGCATTTTTCTTGGCATTTTATGATGGTCATTTTAACATTTATTGCTTGCTGACCTAACATTGTTTATGGCATTATTTTTGCCTATTTATTCAAGCTTCTCCTCCACAATCATTGATCATCCATCACTTGGCTAGTTATGGTGGAGCGAGAGGAGCAGGTGGCAGTGCCTTCATAGCCCACTCACATTGGTTTTGTACTGTCTCATTTCTTGGTATATGGATTCCATTTTTTGAGTATCTCTTTACTTCTGAGTTCCTTGTGCAGTGTTCTTTTCTTTTGCAGTGTTTCTCTTTCTCTTTCCTTTGTCTTTTGTGTTCAGCAGTCTATTACAACAGTTTTCCACGCTTCCATCATTGCATCCATTTCTGACGAAAATGAACAAGCTATCCCAACCATTACTGGGTGTCGGTGACGAAGAAATCTATGGAGGGTATGTGGAGAACCAAAAAGGATAGGTGGAAGCTAAGGGAGATTGCCCTAGGAGACTGCCATGTGAGTTGCTGTGAATATGATGGATCCAGAGTTGACCACTCTTTGACTGAAAAGTGATAAATGCTCATAGATACATACTAACAAGAACAGAATGTCAATGCATGGGGTTGTGCAAGAGGCAATGCAAATCATGATACTCATGCAAAATGGTATGCAATGGTGTCACTTGGAGAGTGCTCTTGCAGGGGAATTGTTCACTTGCCCAAGCATCCTTTTACAATCATAGTCGTCTAGAGATGCAGATAATGATACAATGTATAAATAATTAATGTCTTGCGAAGCAATCCAAAATCATGTTACCCTCAAGAGAAGAAACCCGTCCTCTCTCGATATTGGAAGGAAAAGCTAGAGGGAATCTGTCATGAGGACATGTATTTTTGAAGCCTCACTTAACATGTGGATTAATTTTTAATCACATGATTAAGTAAATGTTACACATGCGAGGTGCAACTGGGATTAGAGTAAATTTACGAGCTTGGGACCTGAGAAAATCACGGGATGTCAAAGGCAAAAGTTGCTATAAGTTATGTTGCATAGGTACTTGGTGGTATCTGGTGTCAATTGTTGGCGTAGGTCATTCATTTAGTCATAAGTGTCAGTTGGTGACATTAGAGATGTGGCGTTTAATAGTACCTAACACCGATCTAATGGTCAAAGATGGCACAGAGAGACTTTAGAGTGGAAGATGCCTAGCCAATTTAATTGTTTGGCCAGTCAGATTATTTTTCTAGGCATCGAAATAATTATTAGATTAATTTTCAGTTATTAAAGGCTGAAAATTAATATTTAATGATGAATAATGTTGGAAAAACAATTTGAGAAGGTTGCCACTTGGCAAACTTGCCCATATAGGCTGGTAAAAGGCTGAAGAAGAGGAAAAACAAGATCATTCTTACTATAGCAAATGTGGGAGAGCTATGAGCAGCCATGGCCAGCCTATTTTCACCCATTGCAGCCAGCCATGAGTGAGTTTTGAGGAGACGATTGCAGTTTTGGACCCTCCATAGTTGGGCAATTGCATCTAGGTACAAGATGACAACTGATTTGGATGTCTCAGTTATAGGCGACAACATTTAATGTTGTTGTGACAAGGCAGCAGCTGCATTTGATTGATTTCTAGGCATTCTTTGCGATAAAACTCTGAATTTTCTCTCTCTAGAGCTTTCTCTCTAATCTTCTTGCCATATCACAACCTTTCTCTGAAGATCTCAGCATTCAGACCCTTGGAGGCTGAGAAATTACAAGTTTCTTTGTTGTAAACCCTATTTTGTAGCAAAAATTAATGTTTAGTAGTAGCCTCAGGAAGCGTGCCAGAAATTGGAAGCTCCAAGACTTGAATTTTTTAGGGCTGAAGGTGAATTTCAGCTAAATTCAGGTGGAGGACTAGCCAGCCATTGAATTTGGGGCATTTCCATCGTCTATGAAGTGGGTGAAGGCCAATTAAGTGCCCGAATCAAGGGGCAAAACAACGCTGGTCACTTTGGACAGCAAGGGGAGTTTGGATTGCAAAGGGGATTGGGAGAATCCCATTGTAAATCAACTTCTTTTTTAATAAATCTAAAGAAACACAAAAAAGGGCGCCAATTTTGGGGCCAATTGGATGTGCATTGTCCAATATCAGTAGGTAAATTTGTATTTTCAGATTTGCATTTATTGTTTGCTGTTGTAATTAAGTTGTAATCAGGGATTTACCACCCATCCATGGAAGGAAGGCTAGTTTCAGAATCACCCTTCCCGCGTCAATCCGAAGTAGTAAGGAAGGGTGCATCTATACCATTCTTGGGTAGCAAGTATCAACGAACTAGGTGATTGACCCCTTTAGTCAATATATTTGCAAAATTATCGGATGTAGACACAAACTCTAGGTAGATGATACTTAGCTTAACCTACTCTTTGGTGAAATGGAGGTGGACACCAATGTGTTATGTGTTGTGCTAAGAAATGCACTTAGCCACTGAAACAGCCCCAAAACATGCTTATTTTAGGCTTATTTTAGCCAAAACTCTAAAACGAGGAGTGGATTGAGAAAGTTAAGTGGGAGAGGATCTAGAACCCTAGTTTTCTATAAATTGGCAGCCAGCCCTCCACTCTTTTATAATCTCGTTTTTGCAGGTTTCAGGTGTTACCAGCTTACTGCCCACACCCCGGTCATGGAGGACATCTCAGCCCTTGCTGTCCATCGCTGTTCCCTACAGTCTGATGCCTGTTTCCAATCCTCCACACGCTGATTGCTGCTGTTTTTGCCTGGCGATTGACTGTTGTTTATCTGCACTGCTGTTGTACAATCTGCCATGCCAACAAACTGCTCCGTTTGCAGGTTCCAGCTACCGCCTTGACAGTTTCCTTTCTCCTGTCTGTAGTCGCTGCAGTCTTTTTCTCTCCTATTGTCCTGCCTGCGTTTTTAATCTTTCTCTCTCGTGCAGGCTGTCATGCTTGCATTTTTAGTCTTTCTCTCTTGCAGGCTCCGTTTTGTCTTTCTCTCTTCTCACTGCTGTCTGCATCAGATCCAACTTCTCACTATTGCGTTTGCTGGTGTTCGACATCCAGAGGCTGTCTTGCTGCGATTCGGGATCTGTTCGGAGTACGACACACTCTCCAGCTCAGTATCCCTGCCTTGATTCTAGGGATACAGGAGTTCGAGGTTCAGTATTCATTCACTGCATAGTGTGTTTGTTGCATGAGCATCGTATTATTAGTAGTCATATCATTTCATTTATTCACTGTGTTCATTGTCTTTGAGTTACTCTAACCCTAACCCTAACTGTGTTCTTTTTATCAGTCTGTGCTTTGTCGTATGGTTTTTGTTTATGTTTCTGTGTAAGGGTATTTTTCTTTACATGGTATCAAAGCCTGGTACTCTCTGAGAAAGCTAGGGCTTTGATCTAAAAGCTCTTCGCAAGAAGCAAGAACAACAATAGGTTCAAATGGCTTCGAATACATCAATATCGATTCAGTCTCCAGATCAGTCTATGCCGAGAACCGAGTGAGAGTAGGCCGATCAGCTTGCTCCACAAAGTTCCGACCTAGACAAGTTGACCTCTGAGGAATATAAATTGATTATAGTCTATCGACAAAAGAAGATTGAGGAGCTTGACCGAAGGATTGCCCTTCAAGAAAAGCTTCTAAATGAAGGTATGCATGGATTTCACTCTTTAGATGTTGCGCGCAAGTCTGATGATGTTGCAGGGCCGTCGAGACCTCCATCAGGGATGGGCCCTTCTCTTGGAGAGCAAGATTTGGAGTATGTTTCATTTTTTTAGACTCTTCCATTCTCTCCGGTGCAAGGTACTTTTGATTCGTCTTTTGTGCCTTCTTCTTTTACCTCTTTTGTTTTGCAATATACTGGTAGAGATTATATGGAAGAAAGAGTCCAATCTGTTGACTACGGAAAAGGTCCTCTAGAGGACCAATTCTTGTATGTTAACACATGTCGCGAGGATTATAAGAAAAAGCCAAGTAACT
This sequence comes from Lygodium microphyllum, assembly GCF_053477565.2. NCBI lineage: Eukaryota > Viridiplantae > Streptophyta > Polypodiopsida > Schizaeales > Lygodiaceae > Lygodium > Lygodium microphyllum. The sequence continues at coordinate 157,884,172 of NC_141135.1, read as the reverse complement.
CTTCTTCTGTCTTTCCTTCTTTTCCGTCTACTTCACATAATCAGAATGAATTTGGTGTTCCTTTCACTTCATTACATGGTGTATCATCATCTTCACAGTTTCATTTTCAGTCTTTAAATGATAAAAATGAACAAAAAGAATCTGCACCTTGTATACCTCACTTTCAAAATCCACCCATCCCACCACATTCTTCCGTTGCTTCACCACTTTTATTTACACCATTTACATTTCCATTTCAAACACCTCATGTCGCACCGCACATCACTCCGGGGTTATGGAAACATAGGCACATCCTTTAGGACCTCATCCTTCCCTCAACCAGGTGGTGTTCCACCTACCTCATACACACATTCGGAATCATTGCAACCTGGGTATCCCACTTAGTCTCTTCTGCGTGTGGATTAATTGCCTCCATAGTTTGCCTCCATGGCATTGCCTAGTGGACCTTCCTGGTCATAATGCTGTGTCCTAGCCTTACTTTGGACACGGCTTCTGTGTCCTAGTGCCTCCACCTATACCGGCACCTTATGGAAACATTCATGTTCCAGTGCCTCTGCATCAATCGACACTCATTGGACACTCACAGCCTACTTTTGTCTACCCACCTCTTCCCTCTCCTTCTTACTCTTATCAGACACTCTCACCTCTACCATCTTTCCCACCATCATCTTACTCCACCCACCCGACACCTCATGGTTCTAGCTCATCTTCTGCCAAGAATGCATTTAATGACAAGACTCATTTTAACGGGTCAAACTTTACTACTTGGTCGAATTTGATGAGACACATCCTTGATTCACAGAACCTATGGAATCTAGTGTAGGGGTTGGAACCCCAACCCGATCCTGCATTTGTTCCATACGAGGTCGTCCGCTCATGGAAGGCTAGGAATGCCTCCGCTATTGTCGAGCTGATGTAGGGCTTATTGCCAAGGTTTCATTCTCAGCTTTAGCATTTTGACTTAGCGTCAGAGCGATGGGCACACTTGATTGACCGCTATGCGGCTCGAGATAGGATCTGTTATATTAATCTTGACCATGAGCTTCAGCTTTTCAAAATCATTGACCGAGATGACTTGAAAGTCAAGTTGGCGGAGTATCGGCGTCTCCTCGTTGAATTCTCCACTACGGAGACTCCCAGGTCCTCTGACGATCAGGTCACATTGTTCCTAAATAAACTCCCCAAGAAATACTTCAATTTTGTGGAAGGAATAGTTTCAAAGCCTACAATGCCTACATTCTATGAATTTGAGTGTCAGCTGTTGCGTTACGCATGATTGTTCGATCAGTTTCATATGAATTCCTCTTCAGAGGGGGCTCTTCTTGCTCATTCTCAGAAAGGGCAACAAGAGAAGGGCAATCCAATCCAAACCTCCACTCAAAATCAAAATCATACTCAAATGCTAAATCAAATTGGGGATTCTTAAGGAAACTCCCAGTCACAACTCAAACCTGGGTGGCAGAATGTACCTAAAAAAAATAGGTATTATCAACATTGTCATAAGGCTGGCCATTTTGACGACGAGTGTCGATCAAAGGCATGAGGCACATCACCAAAACCCAAGTCTCAGACCCCCGCCCCTTAGTTGGGCAACCCCCAGCAGGGAAGGCAGGGTGATGGCAAGGGGCAGTTTAAAGGTCAGGCTCACACTGCCACTGCATAGTCATCTCAGTCGACAACGTTCTCAACTCCAAAGGGCTTGTCTGATTGGTCTGCAGAGGCCCATATCGTCTCCATAGAGACATCAGATGCGAGTCTCGTCCACATCAGTGAGTTGCCTCCCCACGAGGTTACTGCAGAGGCCTACTCGTCACAGCCGAGCACTTCGGCTCTCGTTTGGATTGTGGACAGTGGAGCTACACATCACATGACTCCTATAGAGGACATTTTCCGTACCCGAGCCCCTGCAGCCGGGCGGGTCCGTGTAGGAAACAACTCCTCGGTCAAGATTCAAGCTAAAGGTTGCGTCAGTTTTGCCACTGACAAGGGTCCGGATCTGGCTTTGCTGGACAATGTATATCATGTTCCTCAACTTGGGGTGAACTTGTTATCTATTCAGCAGCTTTGCCGGTTGGGGCGAGCAGTTTTCTTTACAGCGACCACAGTCGAGGTTCTTGACTCTCTGACTGGTTAAGTGATTGCTGGACTCATCTCTCATTGAGGGCCGGTTGATCTCCTTCATCACAAGCTCCGCCAAATCTTAAGACTCCAATATGGCAAACATCATCACTCGCCAGATATGGTAATTGTCGCCATCAAGCTTTTGATATGATGGAAGAGCTGGTAGGACAGACACCTTCCGGTCCATGATCGCTTGGGACTCCATGTTGGTCTCTGTAGACATCTTCACCTACAATGCCTGCACAAACGCATAAAAGAAGCCCCCTCTGACTGTGAAAATGCAGCTTGCTAGGGCTCTTGTCTCTGATTCCTGAACCTTCTTCAGCCGCCGCCAAAGGCGATGAAAAGGTAAAATCTGCACTTGAAGGCCAAACACAACCTTCTTTCTTCTCTAACAACAGAAAAACAGCAGCAGCTTTAGCAAATCTTCTCTTTTCTCGCACGCCCACGCCCACCTCAGCCTTGTTCTAATGCGCAGCCCACCTGCTCGCACTTGAACATTGAAAACACAGCCTTGTGTTGCGCTGAAAACTCCTTTTTAGATAGGTCCACCCTAGGTCAGTCCTTCAATGCTTTGATACCACATCAAAGTGAAGCAATGCAAAAGCGAATGATTGTGACAAAGAGTGAACGGAGAGAGAGAGAGAGAGAGAGAGAGAGAGAGAGAGAGAGAGAGAGAGTGAAACACAAAAAATCTGCAATGAAGAATGCTGTATAAGAATGCAGAATTATACACGGGTACAGAGAGAATATCTGTGTATGTCTCCGCCTTGAGGACCTCAATCTTCGTCAGCGTGGGTGCTGTCTCTGTCACCAGCAGGCTGTAATTTGTAGGTACAAGTAAGTGACAATGTGCTGGAGGGCTGCTATAAATAGCAGAAAAGAAAAGGCCAAAAATGATCAGGTTGGTTTAATGCAGCCAATTGGTGCAGAACTGTCCGACTGCCCCTGCTTGGCCGACTGCAGATTGCCATGTGGCGTCTGCCTTGGCTGCTGCGCTATCCTGCTCTGCACACGGTAACACTCATAAACTGTGCAGGGAATGATAATCTCTAACACATTCAGCTTGATCCTTTTGTGCAAGTTTCTCACTCTACCGTGCAGATTTCAGCCATTAGCATACCTTTTGTTGTCTAGCCATCACCAACTATAGCCCATCACTATCTAGCCCTAGGCGGCTTGTTTTCAGCCATCGCCTTGTTGTTTGGAGGTCTCCATTTACTGCGTCATCATAGCACCTAATCAGCTTGCGTTTTCAGCATTTGGTGCCAAGAGATAGGTTGTTGCCATCTCTCCTATTGGGCGACTGCTGTAGTATCTGCGTTTTTGCTGTCTAGTAGGCCGTCTACATCACAAAGACTTGTCTTGTTGCTGTCTTAGTTCCTTGACACTCTAGTGATGAGCGTTTGGTGTTTCTTGCACTTTGACACTCCGATTGGTGGTCACAACACTTGGGCTCCGTCTTTGGTGGATGTCACTCTCTAACACTACATTGCTTTGCCCTTGGGCATTCTGTACACTCTTATATTCATTTATAACATCCATTCACTTTAGAGTTTCTTCTCTTTGTGTTGGTCTCTGTGTTTGAGTTTTGAGTTTTTGTGTTTTGTGTTTGAGTTTTGCTTGTCTTTGTCTGAGTCTTTGTGTTTTAGTCTTAGTCGTTCACGTTGTGTTTCCTCAGTGCAAACCTTAGCATATCTTCACAACGTTTTTCTTTGCCCACTACTTTTGTACTCTTCTTAGCTTCATCTGCTCACTCGTCTTGCTTTTGCTCTTACATGCCCTTGAGAGGGGGTGTTAAGATATTTTGTCTAGCTTCATCTTGATCATGCCCATTTTATTCCTCTGCACCCCTTTTTTTGGCACACTCAAGCACCTAGATTTGCATCTGTGTCACTTATACCCCCCTACATTGAGCTGTGAGTTTTGCTTGTTCATTTGAGAGTTTGTTCTTGGCTTTTTTGAGTTTTTCTACAGAGATCTGCTACGATGTACATTGAGATAGCTCTTAAGTGCTGGTTTTTGTGGCAATGGATGCCCCTTGTAGCATACAACTTAGAATTGACAAGAAGCGAAAATATGTGTATGTGGAAAATCATTTTGGCTTTTTGGAGGCTTTGCTTGGCTTGGTGCCTACAAATGGTTTATTGGACGAGGTTTTGGGTTCCTTGGACCATTTAAGTCTCGAATATGGCTCCTTTATGTCTACATATGCATTTAGAACGTCCCTACAGCTTTCATTACGTGAGTGCCATAGCTTGGAAGATAAGGACCATGCAAATGACATTGTTATTGCCATAGTTTCTTGTAATTGTGTGTGAGAGAGAGAGAGAGAGAGAGAGAGAGAGAGAGAGAGAGAGAGAGAGCTCATTGTTATCTTCATGCAGTGCAGTGCAGGTTCCATATCTTCCTGGGGCTCCTGTGGATCCTGTGCAGCAGGGCCGTATTTACATTGAATCTTATGGGTGCCAAATGAATGTAAATGACCTGGAGATTGTGCTTTCAATCTTGAAGAAGGCTGGATATACTGAGATTGTTGAGAAGGCGGAGGATGCTAACGTAATTTTGATAAATACGTGTGCTATTCGTGATAATGCAGAAAACAAGATTTGGCACAGGCTAAACTATTTCAAAAGTATAAAGGTCAAATGGAATCGTGATAGTGAGGGAGTGCATATTGTGAGGGATGAACCGCCCCCAAAAGTGGCTGTTTTGGGCTGCATGGCTGAGCGGCTCAAAGAGAAGCTGATTGAGTCTAATAAGATGGTTGATGTAGTATGTGGTCCTGATGCCTATAGAGACCTTCCTCGGCTCTTAGCATCTGTTGACCAAGGTCATACAGCAGTTAATACATTGTTATCACTTGAAGAAACTTATGCAGATGTCACACCAGTCAGGATCTCCAAAAGTTCTGTCACAGCATTCATCTCAATCATGCGGGGCTGTAACAATATGTGTTCTTACTGTATTGTACCATTTACAAGGGGAAGAGAGAGGTCACGCCCAGCTGATTCAATTGTAAATGAGGTCAGATATTTGAAAGAGCAAGGAATAAAGGAAGTTTGGTTGCTTGGGCAGAATGTAAATAGCTACAATGATACAAAATCAACATCTGGATATAGTGAGGACATGGTTGGACGGATGCATCCATGGCATCTCAGCTCAGGCTTCTCCAGCATTTGCCATAATAAAGAGGATGGTTTGCGTTTTTCTGACCTACTTACTCTCTTATCTGATGAGTTTCCAGATATGAGGTTTAGATTCACCTCTCCTCACCCAAAGGATTTTCCTGATGAGTTGCTTTTCCTCATGCGTGAGCGCACAAACATCTGCAAAAGTATTCACTTACCTGCACAAAGTGGAAGTACGAGAATTCTGGAAAGGATGCGGCGTGGTTATAGTCGGGAGGCCTATCTCACACTTGTAGAAAGAATCCGGAGTATACTTCCAGAATCTAGTTTGAGCAGTGATTTCATCACTGGTAATTTTTTCTTCTCAGGCTAATTGTTAGGAGAGAATGCCAAAAGTACCAATTTGAGAAAGTTCAACCACTGTCATTGTGTGTTCTGTTTGTATTCTTCTTTTTGAACTTCTCTAATTTTGGGGTCACTATGTCAAGTTCTACCTAAGTGTTATTAGTCTTTTGCATCTTTCTTCCTAGTCCCCAGTTGCAGTTAGGTATTGGTGACAAATTTTACATGCATCCTGCATATCAAAGATAGGTGGCCAGTTTATGTTTGACATCCAAAAACAATCTGGTCTTTCTTAAGATGGATAAAACAGGCTGGGCCATATTGGTTTCTTCACTTCCTTTATATAGCCTGTGTGCTGGAAACTGTCACTAGGAACTGATAACTTGAGCCATGGTGTGTATATTTATGATGCAATCAAGGAAATCTTTTAGAACTATACGAAATTGTTTTATGTCTGCATTCCATGGCATGTTTTGACAAGGCTTCTCATGTGACTTGAGTCTGCTGTTCAAATGATGTGAATAGAGATATATAGACTTGGAGTCCTCAAAGTGGCCACATGGTTTTCTTAACTTCAAATCACAAAGAACATCAACCTATTACTATTACTACACACAAGGCATCTGCTAGATATTGTAGAAACTTGGAGTTGCTTATTATTGATTCAAGGTTGGCAATGTCTAGATAAAGAAGAAAAGGGAAATCATGGATGAAGAAGAAGGCGGAGGGAAGCACGTGAACTAATATTTGAAGCACCTGAGGAGTGACCTTGTGATGTGCTTTGTTGGATCTCAGCTGTACTGCGCAGAAGTTTGAGGAGGAGTGAGTATGAGTGTGATGGTTGGAGAGAGAGAGAGCAGAGTGAAAGTACGATTAGGTTTGAGTATACCAACAATGCGTTGGTACACAAAGAATAAAATGTATTTATACTTAGGGCACGTAAGGGTGCATTCACATGTACAGCTAAATAATGTGCGTGTACTTTACACGGAGGTCAAACGGGCCTTTATCCCAACAACCTCCCATGTAAAGGTCCGAAGTGAACCTCTAACCAACACCCACTAGTCGTATGCAATGCTCGTGCTGACCTTTGCTTAAATTTTTAGTGAGAATATCTGCAAGGTTGTCCTGTGTTTTGATCTTGGTCAATGTGATTTGACCATCTTCCAGAATCTGTCTAATGAAGTGATATCGCACATCTATATGCTTTGTGTGTGAATGATATATGGCATTCTTAGCCAGACACACAACACTCTGGCTATCACATCCCAAAACTGCAGTACCCATAGACATGTTGAGATCCTCTGTAAGTCTGCTCAACCATATAGCTTTCTTAGAAGCTTCAGTAGCTGATATGTATTCAGCTTCAGTGGTACTCAGTGCGACGATGTTTTGCAACCTAGAACACCAAGAAATAGCCCCACTAGCAATTGTAAAGACATATCCGCCAGTGGACCTATGAGTGTCCAAGTCACCTGTCATGTCTACATCACAATAACCCTGTGGCACCCTTTCTTTGTGTACCTTTTAGGTATTGAATAATATACTTGACAGCCTCCCAATGTGTTTTGCCAGGATTTGACATAAACTTGCTAACAACTCCCATTGTATGAGCAATGTCTGGATGAGTAGCAACCATAGCATACATAAGAGAGCCACAAGCTGATGCATAAGGGACTCCCTTCATAGCATTTGCTTCCACGTCATCTTTTGGGCTGTTGGCTTTACAAAGCTTAAGATAAGGAGGTAAGGGTATCCCAAAAGGCTTAGCTTCAGCCATGTTAAATCTGTCCAGTACCTTTTCAATGTACTTTTCTTGAGATAAAAATAGTAATTTCTGCATTCTATCCCTACGAATCCTCATGCCCAAAATATGCTCTGCATTCCCCAAATCTTTCATGGAGAAAGCTGATTTTAGCTGATTTTTGAGAGCATCCAAGCTAGTCTTTCTTTTCCTAGCTAGCGACATATCATCCACATACAAAACAAGTATAATGGGGCTGCCATCTGTATCCTTTTTCATATACAAGCAATGATCTACATGGCTGCGTGTAAACTCATGAGATAACATAAAAGTGTCAAACTTTTTGAACCTTTGCCGTGGTGCTTGCTTCAGTCCATACAGGCTACATTTTAGTTTACACACTATTTGCTCTTTTTCAGGAAACTACAAAGCCCTTGGGTTGTTTCATGTAGATTTCCTCATCAATGTTACCATGCAAGAAAGCTGTTTTTACATCCATTTGATACAGCTCTAAGTCCAATACAACAGTGAGAGCAAAAAGCACATGTGAGTGGTCATCTTCACAACAGGTGAGAAGACCTCTTGGAAAATCTGTTCCTTTTGTGCATACCCTTTGGCAACTAGTCTTGCCTTGTACTTGGGTTTCCCATCAACTGTCTTTACTTTGTACACCCATTTGTTTGGAAGTGGCTTCCTTCCCTTGGGCAATGACACAAGATCCCAAGTATCATTTGCATATAGAGATTTAATCTCTTCATGCATAGCTAGCTCCCACTTATTGCTGAATTCGCATGACTTGGCCTCTTTGTATATAAGAGGCTCACCCTCATCTGTAAGCATCACATAATGCAAGGAGGGGTCAAACCTATGTGGTTGCCTTCTTACACTTGTAGACTTGCATACCCAATGATCAACATTTTCAGGAATCGGATCTACATCTGGAGGTATATTATTTTCAGCATTTATTGGCTGTTGTAAGCCATTTTCAGCATGTTGTTCATGTTGTACAGAACCTTCATTTTCATTACCAGCACCTGCATTTTCATAATCAGCAAGTCTATCTTGCTGTCCATGACCTCCTTGTGCTCCTATTTGCTGTCCATCATCATCTGGCTCAAAAATAACCGGCTGATCATCAGTTTCAGCTTGTGGTATAGCACCATGAGGCTCATTTTCTGAAGTAATAGGTGGCTGCAAACTTTGAAATTTGACATTTTTCATATCTTCACTTGAGGCTAAAGTACCTTTCAGCAATTTTGCCTCATTAAACACAACATTACAGCTATGAATAATTTTCTTGGATTGAGGTAACCACACTTTATAGCCAAATTCACCCTCATTACCATAGCCCATGAAAATGCCTTTGGTGGATTTTGGGTCAAGTTTGTTCCTAAGCTCATCTCTAACATGCACAAAAGCATCATAGCCAAATATATGTAAATGGTTATATGAGGCCTATTTGCCAGACCAAACCTCCTCAGCGATGCCATTATTTAAGGACTTGTTTGGAGAGTGGTTGCAAATGTGAACCACGGTTTTGAGTGCCTCTTCCCAAAATTCATGAGGAAATTTAGCAGTGGACAGTATGCATTGCACTCTTTCACACAGAGTCCTATTATATCTTTCAGCCACCCCATTTGAAGAAGGGCTGTAAGGGGCTGTAAGCTCCCTCTTAATTCCATACAAGTCACAAAAGGACTTGAATTTAGTAGATGTAGACTCACCCCCATTATCAGTTCTCAATCATTTTAGCTTTCTACCTGTCTGAGTGGTGACAAATGTATTAAAAGTTTTAAAATTTTGTTTTTGCAATCAACATGGAACCCTTTTTCACTTTCCAAAAACCACCACCAAACAATGTAGTGTAACCATGCAAGTCAAGCTGACCAATAGATAGTAAACTCTTTTTAATGCCAGGCACATATCTGACATCTTTCAACACAAGCTCTTGCCCATTGTCTAAACTTTAAAGACAAGTGTACAATGCCAATCCATCAATGCTGCAAGCATGGTTATTTCCAAGATACACCTTTCCATAACTGCCTACATTGAACATAGCAAAACACTCCAAGCAAGGAGTTACATGGAAAGAGGCACCAAAGTCTACAATCCAAGTCCAAGTGACACCATCATCAACTGACAAAAGTGCATCAATCACATCAGCCTTGGTAATTTGCATATCTTGCATGCGACATACAAGGGCATCATAATCAATTGCATATAATACATCAGCCTCTGTATCTGAAAGCTCCTCTATGACCACACAAGAGGCCACGTTGGCCTTTTCTTTGCCTTTGGTTGTCTTAGATGCATCTGTCTTATCCTCCTCCTCCTTTTTATCTCCTCCATTCTTCTTTCTCTCTTGTTCCTTCTTGTAATACATGCAATCAGGTTTCTTGTGGCCCTTCCGACCATAGTGATAGCAAGTAATGTCACTCTTTTGCTTTCCATTGCTCTTACTTCTTTTTCTGTGTCTTGCATTTGCATTTTTCTTTTCAACCTTGCCTCTTTACATTATAAGCTGAGTTGCTGTCTTCCCCTCTAGACATACGTCTAATTTCTTCATTCAAGATTGAACCCCTTACTTCATCATATGAGAGATTAGGGTTATTGTCGAGTGAAACCACCAAGGTCTCCCAAGAGTCAGGCAATGTCTTGATCGGCCTCAACTTATCATCAAAGTCCAAATTTGCATCTTTGAGCTGATTTAAAATCCTTGTAAATGCACTCAAGTGCTCAGTTTTGCAGGCTTTGACTCATCTAGTCGCATATTCATTAACTTGCGCATTAAATGCACCTGATTAACAAGTGTGGTGATTTCATAGGTAGTTTTCAGCTTCTCCCATATTGCATAACCTGTATCTAAACCCTTAATGTTTGTCAAGATGTCATCAATGACACCCATCTTAATGTAAGCTACAACCTTTTTATTTATTGTGCCCCGATCTGCATCAGACATTAGTGCAGGTTTATCTTCCTGTAAAGTATCCTCACAATCCTTTAGGAACAATGTTATGCCTTGCATACGGTCTTTCCAGCTGTTTGATTTCCGTCAAACTCTTGATGTGCGAATTGGAAGAAGTTGCAGCCATTTTATCGCAAACACAAGAGTAAATGCCCCTGAACCGCAAAAGCACAAGCTGAACCAACAAACACACTGTTGTTCCTCCTCAAATGGTAATAAATCTATGCTCTTTGTACATGAACCAGCCACCACACGGGCAAAAATGCAGAAATTTACCAAATTCTACACAAACCCCCAAATTTCAGGTCCAAACTTGCGTAAATGTCAGCCAATCTGACCCAACCATGCAGAATTTTATCAATACATGAAAAGCCCCAATTTTTCAGGATCCAATGTCAAGAAATTTTACTCAAAAGAGCAAAATTCTGACTAATTTGGCAAAATCCCCAAATTAATTGAGGTCACCACACACAATGTCTGCAATTTTTGACTTGAAAATCATTGCTAGGCATAAACGAGGTCAAATCTGGGAAAAGCCCCAAATTTTCGGGCTCGAATTTACACAAATCTGAGATCTATGCCTCCAGCGCGTGAACCCCCGTCAAGACAAGTGGTAATGAAGAGATTAAAGAAAAAATTTTGATTAAAAAAAAGGAATTGACTTGGGGGGGGGTCCGTTGACCCTACCCCGTCATGTCACGTCGCTTGCCTACCAGCGTCGCCTCCATCATGTGACTGCTGCGCCTGCCCACTGGACCCGTCACGTTAGTTGCCCGCCTTTACGCCGCCTGTCGCTGGTTCACGTAACCAATTCATGCCCTGGACACAAGTCTGTCATGCCTACTGCGCTGCCGTCGCCTGCTGGTGGATTGGTCCCACCTGGTTGCCGCGAGCAATTTTCTACTTGGCTGCTGGCCTTCTTCACTTGTTGACTACGTATCGCCTATCAGCTGTGTCTGTTGACTGGGAAGGCATTGGGAAGCGTACATAGAACCTTAGGCTCTGATATTAGTTGTTGGAGCTCAGCTGTACTATGCAGAAGTTCGAGAAGTGAGTGTGAGAGTGCGACGGCTAGAGAGAGAGAGAGAGAGAGAGAGAGAGAGAGAGAGAGAGAGAGCAGAGTGGAAGAACGATTAGATTTGAGTGTACCAACAATGTGTTGGTACACAAAAAATAAAATATATTTATACTTAAGGCACGTAAGGGTGCATTCACATGTACAACTAAATAATGCGCGTGTACTTTACACAGAGGTCAAACGGGCCTTTATCCCAACATGCTTGAGAACCAGTAAGACACTAGGCACAAGGTTAGAGGCAAAAAGAAACAGACATGTATGATTGACAAGCATGAATCCATGTGACTAGAGCCAGAAGGTGTGCATCTGATAGTTTGCTCTATGCTTGTTCACTCTACAAGCTGTAATGTCTGGACTGTCAAACTTGTTTATGCAGGAAGCATTGATGGTCTGTCAAGAGAGAGGGACTCAAGCTGTAGAGCTAACAATATAAGGATAAAGTGAGCTGTAGACTTAACATATTAGGGAAAAGTGAGGGGGAGTTATTGTTAGACAGTGTCATTTCCTGGACAGTCGGTCAGTAGAGGACACGTCAGCAGTCGGACAGCAGATAGAGTACAGTGCCATGCCAACAGACTGCACAGGTGCCACGTTGCAGCTTGCAGTGCAGTCAGACAGTTTTCTAGGCATTATTTTATTGCAGTCGGCTCCATTAAATGCAGCCGACCTGTTTATTTTGTCTTTTATTTCTGCTTTATATAGCAGTCCTCCAGCACATTGTTGGCATATTATTCAATGATTTCAGATTCTGAACTTGAGATTTGTTGGCCGAGACAGATTGTGCTCCAGCTGACGGAGATTGAGGTCATCAAGTCGGAGACATACGCAGATATTTCCTGTGTCCTCTTGTGTATTTCTGCACTCTTATACAGCATACTACACCGCATATTTTCTGCGTTTACACTGTCTCCTTTTCTCTCTCTCTCTCTCTTCTCTCTATGTTCAGTTTCTTTGTCTTTGGGTATCAGAGCGGTGAAGATAGACTGACTGAGGGCTGAACCTATCTAAAGAGGAGATTTCAGCGCAACACAAGGCTGCGTTTCCAGGTTTTTGAGGGCGAGCAAGAGGGCTGTGCATCGGATCAAGGCTGAAACGAGCGTGGGCGTGTGGGAAAGGAGTCTAATAGGTGAATTTGCTGCAGGTTATTGTTGTTCGAAGGGGAGGAAGGTTGCGTTTGAGGCCTTCCATTGCAGATTTTACCTTTTCATTGCCTCTGGCGGGTAAAGAAGGTTTGGGCAGCAGAGGAATCAGTCCTAGAAGGCTGTGTTTTCACAGTCCGAGGGGGGTATTTTTGCATTTGTTTAGGTATTGCAAGTTAACATGTTTACAGAGATTGATTCGGAGTTCCAGGCGATCATGGACAGGAAGGTGCCTATCCTACTGGCTCTTCCAACGGATCAAAAGCTTGATGGTGACAATTACCGCATCTGGCGGGTGATGATGTTGGCCATTTTAGAGTCTTATGATTTGGTGGAATTGGTAATGGAGGAGATTATGTAAATACCCTGAACAACTAGTATGCTTAACAATTATGATATTCGCTTGTTTTCGAGATTTAATATAAAAGAGAATGAACACTTAAAGCTGAAAATGAAAATTACTCACAAAATTATAGCCATGAAAATGTAAAAGTAATGGAGACAAGATTGAGGGTTGAAGATGGGCAATCCCCCCCCCTCGAAGGAATGTATTTCTGCTCAACCCAAGTCCCTTAGGGAAGAGCTTAGTTACAATCAACCTGAGAGTGAGAAGAAGTAATTCTCACTCTCACAAGATCATGCAAAGATGTACAAACACATATGCATTATCTATTATGCAATGATAAGAACTGATTTCTTTACAGTATGAGAGAAGAAAGAGGGGAAATCAGCCTTTCTCCATCGTTGATCAGCAGTACATGGATAGGGCTTGCTTCTTGTTGCTAAAATGGAAGAAAGAGCTCGAGAAGGAGGTGCTGTAATGAATTTACAGGCTTGTTGTCCTGTAAAACAGCAGTGATAGAAAGGGAATATGGAGGAATTTGATAATGGAGAAGTGGGAGATGAAGATGGGGATGGATGGGACCAGTTTCTGGCTATCTGTGGGTGCTGTATATGAGTTTACAGCAAAGAAAAATAATGCTGAATAAAGAAAAACGAGCTCTTATTTATAGGAGAGGGAAGAGCTAGTACAAAAGGGGAAAGTGGAGTAGCACAAGACAAGTGTCCAGCCACATGCCATGAGATGTGACAAGTGGTAGGACTCTTGGAAACTTGTGTGACAAGTGTCTTGACACTTGTCTCTTCTCTATGGCCTTCCTTTTTGGGCTGAATACTGTCAAGAATAGAAACAACCAAATTTAGTAAGCACAGTCAGAGTACAGAATTTACTATTTTAAGAATGACATCCCTATTTTTTAGAACTAGCATTTTTAGGCTAATTCGAGGCTCCTAAAATTTAGGGACCTCCTAAAATTTAGGGACCCCCCAATATGGGTGTCATATGAAAGCTTTTTCCGTGTACATCGCAAAAACGGTATCAGAATCTTCATGTGACTTTCCTATGCAAAGAAATGTGCATTTCAAGCTTTCAACCCACACATGCATATTGTACAAGCATTTCATAATCATGCCATCTTGTTGATTGTAACTGTCTGTTCTGGCGGATCTAGCCCACACTTCAAGGCATCAATCCTTTCTGTGTGCGAGTCTAATCCTGATATGCGTGAGTTCTGGTCACAGGTGCCCAATCGGGCCATATAGGTGGAAGTGTGAACTATCTTTTCTCTAACCTACCGCGTGGGTCTACCATAACCTGTGACCACTCATCAGTGGCCAGCTCCAATGCACTTTTCTTTATATCTAATCAGTGCAAAGGAAACAAATTTAATAAATCATTATATAGACAAATTAATAAAAGAGGATACAAATTTTGTTTCTATAGAGTTGTGACAGCCCTCTGGCTTTTATTCAGCTGTCCTCAACTGAAAAGCTTCTTGATATGACTAAAGAATGTTTGGGTAATCTTTCATGAATTTTTCATCTATCCAGTGTGCATCTGTTGTGGGTAGATTCTTGAATTTTAGTAAGAATTTTCGTGTCACAAGGCCACTTCTCGTGGTTTGATCCTTGTGAAACAAAATTTGTTCAGGTTTCAAGAGTTGCTCTATTTCTTCAACTTCTGGGAGATCTTCAGTAATGGGTTCCTTTGGTTCTGGTCCAATGTAAGGTTTTAGCAAACTTACATGAAAAGCATTGTGGAGCAGGAAGCTCAAGTCGATAAGAAACTTCATTTATTTTCTCAATCACTTTGAAGGGTCCAAAGTATCTGCTGGAGAGCTTTGGAAAAGATGAATTTTGACCGAAATCTTATTTGAGCCTGCTTTTATCAAACTTTAGCAAGACATATTGACATTTTTCAAAAGCCAAAGGTCTTCTTCGTTTATCTGCTTGCTTCTTTTGTCGCTCTTGGGCAACTTTGATAGTGGCTTGAACTTGATCCATTGCTGTTTTTAAATTTGAAGCAAACTCATTAGCAGCAAAAATCTTATCTTTAGTGCGAATAATTGGAGGAGGAATCACTTTACCCTGTACTATTTCATTTGGAGCTTTCCCTGTGGATGAGTGCACTGTATTATTGTAAGCAAATTCCAATAATGGAAGATATTTCTCCCACTGTGACTTATGTTCACTAACATAAGCTTTCAACATATCCAAAAGAGTGAGATTCATCACCTCTGTTTGGCCGTCAGTTTGAGGATGAAAAGCTGAGGAGAACTTTAAAGTGGTTCCCAAATTCTCAAATAAAGCACGCCAAAAGTTACTTGTGAATTTGGAGTCTCTATCTGAAATGACCTCAGAAGGTATACCATGTAATCTGAAGATATGTTGAATGAAAAGTCTTGCAGCTTGTGCGGATTTCAATGTTTTATGACATGGAATAAAATGTGATTGCTTACTGAATTGATCAATTATGACCCAAATCATATCATGACCTTGAGGTGTTCTTGGAATACCTGAGATGAAATCCATTGTGATAGATTCCCATGGATCTTTGGGCACTGGAAGAGGTTGCAACAATCCTGGAGTCTTCTGCCTATCATACTTGAATTTTTGGTATACTAGACAAGCCTCAATGAAGTTATGTGTATCTCTTCGTAATGTTGGCCAATAAAAGTAGCGCTCAATTGCACTTAGAGTGGCTGCCCTCCCTCTATGCCCTGCATAAGGGGGTTCATGACTTTCTTTAAGCACCTTTTGTCGAACAGGAAGAGTGACACAAAGTTGATTGTTCATGAGAAGGTAACCGTCTTTGATGGAATAATCTGGATGAGAACCTCCTTGCTGTAAATTTGACCAAATTGCTGCAAAATCAGTATCTTCATCATAAGTATTCTTCATCGTTTGAAAATCTTCATGATGAGCCATTGTAATAGTTGCAATGCGAGGCACTCTAGAAAGTGCATCAGCAACTACATTTTGTTTCCCTGGAGTGTACATAATTTGAAAATGAAACATAGACAAGAAATTTTTCCATCTTGCATGTTTCTCCTGCAAATGCTTTTGAGTCTTGAAATACTTCAAGCTCTGATGATCAGTTTTAATAAGGAATTCATTGCCTAAAAGATAATGTTTTCATATCTCCAAAGCATGAACCATTGCTAAGAGCTCATTTTCATAAATGTTATACCTTTTCTCCACATCATTTAGACGGCGGCTTTCAAAGGCTACAGCATGGCTTTCTTGATTTAGCACTGCACCAATACAATCACCGCAAGCATCTGCTTCCACCACAAATGGTTTTACCAACTCTAGAATGATAAGAACAGGTCTAGAAGTAAGAGCTGTTTTCAGCCTTATGAAGGCTGCCTTCTCTTTTTCCTTCCATTGGAAAGAGGTCTTCTTCTTTGTAAGGTCATGAAGTGGAGAAGCCATATGTGCAAAATGCTTGATGAAGCGGCGGTAATAAGAGCATAAGCCAAGAAACGATCACACCTCATGTACATCATGAAGATGAGGCCATTCTTGGATTATCTTGATCCTTTTAGGATCCATCTGAATCCCTTTAGAAGATGATGACATGCTCAAGGTAATTTATTTTATGCATGAAAAATTCACTATTTTTACCATTTACCAAGAGTTGATTTGTTGAAGTAATTGTAGAACAATCTCCAAGTGCTGATGATGCTCCTCTTCATTCTTGCTAAAGACAAGAATATCATCAAAGAAAGTACCGACATATTGTCGATGCTCTCTAAAGATGCGCTCCATCATTTGATTAAAGGTGGCTAGTACATTGGTTAATCCGAAAGGAACCACCAAGAATTCATAAAGACCGTATGAAGTGCGGAAAGCAGTTTTTTTGTGTACATCTTGTGGTATTACCCTAATTTGATGATAACCACTCTTTAGATCAATGCGGCTGAAAACCTTTGAGCCTCCTAGACGATCCAAAATGTCGTCAATTCTGGGAATAGGAAACTGATTCTTCACAGTGATTTTGTTGAGGGCTTGATAATCAATGCATATCCTAAATGTGCCATCTTTCTTTTGAACAAGAAGAACCGGTGAACAAAATGGTGAGCTACTTGGCCTAATTAGCCCACGGTTGAGTAGGTCTTCGACTTGCTTTCTGATTTCTTCTTGTTGAGGACAGCTCACACGGTATGGTGCTATATTAGGAGGAGAACTGCCCGGAATAATATCAATATGATGGTGTCTTTTGGCCTTTCTGGGGGAACTCTTTATACTTTTCCAAGAGCTGAAGTCGCTTTTGGTTTTCAGCATTCATATTATCTTTTACATCAGTGACATAAAGCAAACAACATTGAACACAATCCTTAATTGCTCTAGAGACTTGCATATGGCTTATCATAGGTATGGTGTCTCCAGAAACTCCAGCTTGGATCTCGTATTTCTTGCCTTTGTTGGTGAGTTCTACCTTCTTTTTATGAGAGAAGATGGTTAAATCTACTCGATGATTCCAGGGCATGCCAAGAATCACATCGCAACCATCAAGGTCTCCGATATAGAAGGTATCTTTGTCACTGTAGCCTTGAATTTGAAACTTGAGCTTGTCAATGTAGGGTGTCACAGTCTTCACTGTGTCACCTTCATCGACATTTAAAGCTTGGCGAACTTCTGCCGGAGTGTCCATCTCTTCATTCTTTAATCCAAGCTCTTTAGCTAATTGCAAGGAAATGACATTTTCATTCGCCCCAAGATCTATCAAGAATAGTGCTTGCTTATCTTGTAACTGTCCCCAAGCTTTTAATAATTTGCGTATCTCTGGAGTGTGAGTTGTGTTTGCAACTACATCACTGATAGCATTGATTTTCACTGGCGACTTAGGCTTGTTGTCAGAAACCTTGTTTTGTCCTTTGTTTGGACATTGCTTCGCTATGTGGCCTGTTTGTCCACATTTAAAGCACTTCCCTTCTTTCATGAAGCGCTGCTTTTCTTCTTCGGAAAGTTGCTTTGCTTGTGGGTATAGATTGGAGTGAAATTGAGGAGCATTAGGAGGTGCATAGGGCTTCATATTCTTTTGATTTGATGGCTGCTTTTGCCGCTGTTTTTGTCCTTCATTTGGGGCTGAATACTCCTCATCATCAGCTACTCTCTTCTTATCATTCTTTTGGAATGATTTGTTGCCATTGTGCTCCATTTCCCATGTCTCAGCATGGTCAATGAGTTCCCTGAGACTAGAACAATGATAATGATTAAGAGCAGTATGAAGTTTAAAATGCAAACCTCCTTGAAACTTCCTAAGCTTTTCCGAACAGTTGATCTTCTTGAAATGTTGGACCTTCAAAAGTAGCTCCCAAAATCTCTTGGTATAGTCACCAAGTGACTCATTTTTCCTTTGTCAAAGCTAATCCCATTCCATTTTTACATCTCTTTTGAAATGAACAGGAAGAAATTGGCTTTGTATCATGCGAACAAAGGACCGCCATGATTTTGGGGCAGCATGATCATATTCCAACCCCGTCCACCAAGTATGGGCTAAGTCGGTCAAATGTATAAGCTGCAAACTTAATCTTTTCTTTTTCTTTATACTTGTCACGACCATACAAAATTTGAAATTGACGAATAAACTTCAGAAGAAGATCAGGATTTCGAGAACCATCATACATACTGAACTTGATTTTCTTTTCAAGTTGAGATAGTGACTTAGTCTTCTTCTTCTTCTTATGCCTTCGTCCATGCCCGGATCCTGAGGTTGAAGATGATGAAGTGCTTGATGGGGATGAAGATGGAGACGAGGGTGAAGAATGTCGACGCCTTTGACGATGATGAGGTCTTTCACGAGAAGGGTGTGACTCTTTATCACTAGAAGAGGGTTCATCAGAGTAGGCGCCAGATGACTTTGAAGAAGAGGATGAGCTTCAACATGATCTCTTTCTTTGTCTTGAAGTAGAATGGGACTGCCTCTTAGAAGTAGTTGGACTTCTTGATCGGCTCCTTTCATTGGTATGGCTTTGTCTCCTTGAAGCAGATGGGCTTCTTTCCTTGAATTCTTTGGGATTCTCAACTTTTTCTAGTTTGAAGTTGCTCACGAATTTGCTGATTCTTCTCTCTAAGACTTTGAATGGCTTGAAGGATAGCACTCGACTGATCCATTGAGACTCTAAAAATATGCTCAAGCACTCAATGCAAGGGCGGAAAACAAACAAACTTATAATTGTAAGTACTACCAGTGTTGGGGTGAGGACCGAGCCAAAGCTCTGATACCACTGTAAATGCCCCGAACAACGTAGTATGCTTAACAATTATGATATTCGCTTGTTTTCGAGATTTAATATAAAAGAGAATGAACACTTAAAGCTGAAAATGAAAATTACTCACAAAATTACAGCCATGAAAATGTAAAAGTAACGGAGACAAGATTGAGGGTCCATGTACAAACACACATGCATTATCTATTATGGAATGATAAAAACTGATTTCTTTACAGTATGAGAGAAGAAAGAGGGGAAATCAGCCTTTCTCCATCGTTGATCAGTAGTACATGGATAGGGCTTGCTTTTTGTTGCTAAAATGGAAGAAAGAGCTCGAGAAGGAGGTGCTGTAATGAATTTACAGGCTTGCTGTCCTGTAAAACAGCAGTGATAGAAAGGGAATATGGAGGAATTTGATAATGGAGAAGTGGGAGATGATGATGGGGATGGATGGGGCCAGTTTCTGGCTATCTGTGGGTGCTGTACATGAGTTTACAGCAAAGAAAAATGATGCTGAATAAAGAAAAACGAGCTCTTATTTATAGGAGAGGGAAGAGCTAGTACAAAAGGGGAAAGTGGAGTAGCACAAGACAAGTGTCCAGCCACATGTCATGAGATGTGACAAGTGGTGGGACTCTTGGAAACTTGTGTGACAAGTGTCTTGACACTTGTCTCTTCTCTATGGCCTTCCTTTTTGGGTTGAATACTGTCAAGAATAGAAACAACCAAATTTAGTAAGCATAGTCAGAGTACAGAATTTACTATTTTAAGAATGACATCCCTATTTTTTAGGACTAGCATTTTTAGGCTAATTCGAGGCTCCTAAAATTTAGAGACCTCCCAATATGGGTGTCATATGAAAGCTTTTTCTGTGTACATCGCAAAAACAGTATCAGAATCTTCATGTGACTTTCCTATGCAAAGAAATGTGCATTTCAAGCTTTCAGCCCACACATGCACATTATACAAGCTTTTCATGATCATGCCATCTTGTTGATTGCAACTGTCTTTCCTGGCGGATCTAGCCCACACTTCAAGGCATCAATCCTTTCTGTGTGCGAGTCTAACCCTGATATGCGTGAGTTCTGATCACAGGCGCCCAATCGGGCCATATAGGTGGAAGTGTGAACTATCTTTTCTCTAATCCACCGCGTGGGTCCACCATAACCCGTGACCACTCATCAGTGGCTAGCTGCAATGCACTTTTCTTTACATCTAATTAGTGTAAAGGAAACAAATTTAATAAATCATTATATAGACAAATTAATGAAAAAGGATACAAATTCTGTTTCTATAGAGTTGTTACAGATTAACAGGCCCTTGGTGAGCGATGAGTCCAAACTCTCTTCTAATGCTCATGTGGAGTCGACCAAGGCCCAGTCTCATTGGGACAAACTAAATGCCAGGATTCGATCTTTTCTGTTTCTGTCTTGCACCACAGCCGTGATCGCTCACATCGAGCACTTGACGGTGGCTCGTGAGATATGGCTGGAGCTCAACCAAATGTACAACCAGATGACCCTGATAAAGAGAGTTTCTTTGGAGGTGCAGATGCGGACTTTGTCCGTGAATAAGTCTTCTTTGCTTTGGGAACACATAAACAAGCTTTAACAGCTTCAAATGCAGGTTCAAATGCGGAGAAGCCTATTTCCTCCAAAGACATGGCGATCACTTTACTATCCCAATTGCTGCCACGATTCGGTACTTTTTATTCCGCTCTTATTGCTTCAGGGCGAGAGTCGACTCTTCGGTGGAAAGAGTCGGTTCCTATGGTCTTGGACCAGGAGGAACAATTGAAGGGACAGAATGTTTCCTAGTCGGAGGTCTTGGCTGGTCAAGCCGCTTAGAAGAAGGGGAAGGACCAAAAGAAGAAAAAGAAGGACAACAAATCCAAGAAGGACAAGGAGAAGGAATCGACTTGCCATATTTGTGGAAAGACCGGTTACCGGAAGAAGGACTGTCTCGACAAAGACAATAAGGATATCAAGAAGAAGGACACGAAGGACTCTGGAGTGGTGGTTGCACCCTCATTAGCTGCTTTTCTACACTTAGCAGTCATTGAGGACTCTACACCGACAACTTCTCATGCTGCGATGGCAGCTCCCCAGGCTCGAGAGTGGATTGTGGATAGTGGCGCCTCACGGCACATGACTCCTTCCGTTGGTGTTGCCCATTTGCGACCTTCACGTGGGTAGATTCTCATTGGAGACAGCTCTTTTGTGTCTATTGTTGCGCGGGGTGAGATGTAGCTTATTCCAGATGGACGTGGTGGTACCCACACCTCTGAGGTGTTGCATGTGCCAAGATTGGGGTATCATTTACTTTCGGTTCATAAGATTTGTGCTCTTGGCCTCTTGGTGAAGTTTGACAGTGATACTGTTTGAGTCCTTGGGAAGGTTCTCTCTGCAGGGTATGAGGAGAATGGAGTCTATAAATTGAAGTCTTCTTCAGCTCTTACTTCTCTTCTTCTTACTTCTCAGACACAATCCGAGCTATGGCATGCTCAGTTTGGCCACCTGAACTATGAGTACCTTCGGAAGGTATCGCGAGGGTCATTTGTCCAAGGATTGCCGGACATAGTGGTGAGCCATCAGCCATGTGTCTTCTGCATTCGTGGGAAACTGCATCGGGATGCGATTCCCAACAAAGCTTCTAGGCGGTCTACTTCACCCATGGAGCTTGTATCTACGGATCTTTGTGGCCCGATGAGGACTGAGTCCCTGAAGAGGGACTTGTACTTCATGTTGATCGTAGATGACTATAACAAGATGACTTGGGCCTATTTTTTGACTTTGAAGTCGGAGGTATTCTCTCATTTCAAGGATTGGCTTCTCTTTGAGGAGAACTGTTCTGGCCGGCGACTGAATACCTTGCGTTCAGACAAGGGAGGTGAATTTATGTCTAATGAGTTTGCTCGGTTTTGTGCAGATAGGGGCATTCACCAGGAGTTTGATACACACCAACACTCCCCAGGAGAATGGCATTTTGGAGCGGAAGAACCGAAGTGTGATCGAGATGGCACGCCCCATGATGGAGCACCAACAGACATCTCAGTTTTTGTGGGCTGAGGTAGTGGCTACCGCAGTTCACATCCTTAATCAATCTCCCAATTCAGCCGTTGACAGGATGACACCTTTTGAGGCTTACTTTGGGTCTAAGGTGATGTCTCTTATTTTAGGATCTTTGGATGTGATGCTTATATTCACATTCCAAAGACGCAACGTGATAAGTTCGAGGCGGCTTCCCGATGACAAGTTTTTGTTGGCTATAGCTTCCAATCCCAAGGTTATCGTTTGTTTGATCTTGTTAAACGAGATGCCTACACGAGCCGA
Organism: Lygodium microphyllum; assembly: GCF_053477565.2. Taxonomy (NCBI): domain Eukaryota; kingdom Viridiplantae; phylum Streptophyta; class Polypodiopsida; order Schizaeales; family Lygodiaceae; genus Lygodium; species Lygodium microphyllum. The sequence goes on along the minus strand of NC_141135.1, from coordinate 157,861,763 downwards.
GATGTGCGGTTCGTGGAAGTACCGGCCAGAGAGGGGGGTGAGGAGCTCCCCGTCCTTGGAGATCCAGGGGAGAGTTGGGCTCCCGAGATAGTTCCTTCGGAGCTAGAGTCTCTTAATGGAGATTCTTCTTTGGATTCAGAGTCTTCTCTTTTATCGGCCACCCTTGAGGAGCTTTCGCTGGTGGATGTTCCTGAGTCTTCAGCAAATAGAGAGCGACGAGGAGAGGTTCATCCTTCTTCTCGTTGGGCTCGTGACACCCTTCAAGATTCAGGGATTGAGGGGGTCCCTGAGGAGTGGAAACCGTAGGATGGACCACGGAGGTCACGGAGGAATCATACACATTCTTCGGAACTTGTTTGCTCCAACTATTGTTTGTTGACCCGTGTTATGCAAGATCGAAAGCCCACTTCAATGAAGGAGGCTTTGCAGTCTGATCATTGGCGGAAGGCCATGGAAGCTGAGTTGGAGGCTATTGAGAGGAATGACACTTGGTCTCTTGTGCCTCATCCCTCTCACAAGAAGGTAATTGGTGTCAAGTGGGTCTTTAAGACCAAGTACCTTAGCGATGGTTCTTTGGACAAGCACAAGGCTTGCCTTGTTGCTAAAGGTTTTACTCAACTCCCAGGCATTGATTTCCACAATACTTTTGCCCCCATTGCTCGTATGGCGACTATTCGAGCTGTTCTTGCCTTGGCTGGCCATAGAAGATGACCTATTTATCAGTTGGATGTGAAGTCAGCCTTTCTGAATGGTGACTTGCAGGAGGAGATCTATGTTGAGCAGCCTCCTGGCTTTGGATCCTCGAATGGGAAAGTTTACAGGTTGAAGAAGGCGTTGTATAGCCTTAAGCAGGCTCCGCGTGCATGGAATGAGAAGATTGACTTGTTTCTTCAGTCGAAGTTGGGATATCGGCACTCCAAGGCTGATCTGCAGCTTTATGTGTACACTTCCGAGCTTGGTCGTGTGTTGTTCGTGTTATATATTGATGATTTGATTTTGACAGGGGATCATGCACAGAAGGTCTGAGAGACCACGATAGCTTTACATCAGGCATTCGAGATGACGGATTTGGGGCTTCTTAATTTCTTCTTGGGTTACGAGATTTATCAGTCTCAGAGGGGGATTTTCATCTCCTCAGCAGAGGTAGATTCAGGAGCTCTTGGTGACTTTTGAGATGGAGACATTACTACTCCTATGGATCTGAATTGGAAGGCCACTTCACACTCAGATTCTCCCTTGATGGATGCTTCACGCTACCGTCAGTTGATTGGATCCTTGATTTGGCTTCTCAACACTCGTGTTGATCTTTGTTTTGCTATGGGTCTTTTGGCCGAGTTCATGACGGAACCCAAACAGGTGCATTGACAAGCTGCCCTAAGGATTCTTCAGTATCTGAGGGGGACCTTTGACTTATCTTCGGTACAGGTGGACCACCGATGTGGACTGGCAATGTGGACCATCGACGGTCTACTATAGGCTACTGTTTTATCTTCGGTACAGGTGTTATCTCTTGGAGTAGCAAGAAGCAACCCACTGTCACGGGGACGTGAAATTTTGAGATGATTTAATCTTGCTAGTAACATTCGATTAAGTTACTAATCAAATATGCAAGGTTGTTTAGCACATGTGGTGCACATGGCAGTTATTTCATGGGAACGGGCCAAGGACCCCGAGGATGCAGTGGGTGTTAAAGACAAAAGTTGTGTTAAGTTATGCCAACTGGGTTTTGGTGGTCAGTTGGTGCCAGGTTGGACCCTAGGACAATTGTTTGGCCATTAAGTGTCAGTGGTGACACTAGGGACTAGCATCAATTAATTAATTAATGCTAGTCTAAGGGTCAACAGAGGTTGGGAACCACTCCAAGTTGCAAATGGCCCAACCAATTTCATTCCAGATGGGCATGTTTAATTTTGGGTAGAGTCAAAATGGCTGAAATTAATTTTCAGAATTAATTAATTTTGAAAAAATAATTTAATGACTGAAAATGCGTTAGGAAGGTTGCCACTTGGCAAAAATTTCCCATGCAACTAGGGAGAAGGCTGTTGGAGGGTGGTGGAAGCTGAATGGCAGCCATTCAGAGCTTGGTGGAGGGAGAGAAGGTGATCAGATTTGGCTTTGAGAGGCGACGACAACTGATCGTGCGTTACGACAGGACAGGGAGCAGCAGGTTTTCTCTTCCGCCTCAAGAGAGTCGGCGGTAGGAGAGGAGGGTTCGCTAGCTGAGCTGGTGTTTTACCCCCCTTTTGAAGTTGTTGGTGCCATCAGATTTGCCATCAGAGCTACGAATTAGAAGATACATTTCAGCTGATTTTCTCTCTTTCTACAGCATTCTCTCATCTCCTCCAGTCTATGCTCAAGTATTCTCAGCAATTTTCAGCCATGGGTAGCAGAGTACAACCAAATTTGGTGGACAACAGAGAGTTTACTACTGTAAACCCTAAATTACAGTAGTAATTAGGGTTTAGTAGCCACCTTGGGACCCGTGCCATCAGTGAAAGGCATTGTACACTGAAATCAGCACTGGAAATTCGTGGAATTGTGAGGATTTCAAATGCCAGCCCATCTATTGTGAATTTGGGGCAGCATTTGATCAGTTTGTTGGCAGTCATGTTTGTCATGCCTTGTCATCTCCTGCCTAGGAGCCTCAATCTGAGTCAGACGAGGACTTTAGGAGCTCTGACTTGTCTATTACTTGTTTTGACGGAGGAGGTAGCTCATTCTAGAGCACTCAATTTATTGCATTTCAGTGCATTTTCTCCTCCAGACGGGATTTTATATGCATTTCCCGAGGCAGTTTCTGCATTCTTCAGCCTGCCTCACTTGCCGGACATTGTCCACCCTTTCGGAGATTTTTTTGAGCATTCTTGGCATTTTTACTAGCATTAAATGCTGGTCGGACATATTTATGGCCTCAAATTTCAGGTCGGCCAGTTTTTGGGTTTTTTGGCTATTTATAGCCATTTCCCACTTGGCAGTTAGTTGTATTATCATCTTCCCTTCTTCTTTGGTAGGTGCACACTCCGACTCCGTCATCTTCCTCCGTCTTAGGTGCTTTCGTCATCATCAGCCTGATCTAGTCCCTCACTGATGCTTCGGGCTATGTGCAGGGACTGATCAATCCACAGTTTTGTATTCAGCATTCATTACAGTTAGTGCAGATTTTCTTCCTTCATTTTTTGCTTTCTTTCTCTCTCTCTCTCCCTCTGTGTTCATGTTTCTTCTTCCGTTGCGCACTCTTACACAATTGGGGTTCCATTAGAGTAAGTCCTGGGTGAAAATCAAGGGGCAATTTGCCTGAATGCTTTGCTAATTATTGGAACAGCAAGGGGCTTTTGAATCAGCCAAGGAGATTGTGAAATCTCGGCTTGTAATTTATCCATCAGCAATTGAAATTAAAGAAATACCGAAAGGGGCGCCAGTTTTGGGGCCAACAGGGTGTCCACTGTCCAAGTTTATGAAGGTAAAGTGAGCATTTCAGTTTATGTTCATTTGCTAATTGCTGTAATTAAGTGCTTAATCAGATTAAACCACCCTATTTGAGAAGGAAGGCTGGTTTCACCCACGGTAGCCCTTTCTTCTACTGAGGCAGAGTATCGTGTTGCGTCTTCCACCACATGTGAGGTTGTGTGGCTTCAGAGATTGTTGGAGGAGCTTGGCTGCCCCCAGACTCGTCCTACTCTTCTGCGGTGCGACAATGAGAGTTGCATTGCCTTGGTACAGAATCCTGTATTCCATGCTCGGACGAAGCACATTGAGATCTAGTATCACTTCATTCGGGAGAAGCTTCTGGATGGGACCATTGATGTGGAGTATTGCAGGACGGAGGATAATCTTGCAGATTTGTTTACGAAGGCGCTTCCCCAAGCTCTTTTTCGGCAGCATTCCAGATCCCTCAGTCTTTTGACCTGTCTAGGATCTAAGAGGGGGTGTTAGACAGTGTCATTTCTTGGACAGTCGGTCAGTAGAGGACATGTTAGGAGTCGGACAGCAAACAAAGTACAGTGCCACATCAGCAAACTGCGCAGGTGCCACGTTGCAGCCTGCAGTGCAGTCGGACAGTTTTTTAGGCATTATTTTATTGCAGTCGGCTGCATTGAATGCAGCTGACCTGTTTATTTTATGTCTTTTATTTCTGCTTTATATAGCAGTCCTCCAGCACATTGTTGGCATATTATTCAGTGATTTCAGATTCTGATCTTGAGATCTGTTGGCTGAGATAGACTGTGCTTGGGCTGATGGAGATCGAGGTCATCAAGTCGAAGACATATGCAGATATTTCCTCTGCCCCCTTGTGTATTTCTGCACTCTTATACAGCATACTACACCGCAGATTTTCTGTGTTTACACTGTCTCCTTTTCTCTCTCTCTCTCTCTCTTCTCTCTGTGTTCACTCTCTCTCAGTCTTTGTCCTACGCTTCTGCATCGCTGCACTCTGACAGTTATATTATCAGCTGCTGACAAGGTTTTTGGAAATTCCTGGTTGGTGCATTGAAGGTGAATAAGATGAAGAAGATGGTATGTCTATAATTAGGCATGCTCTGGTAATGATTTCTTGGAATAAAGAGTGTCCAAACATTAGAAAACTGTGAGACTCAAAGGAAGAGAAAAACTGAAGGGTGCGTTTCTTGATAAGCAGGAAAAGAGTACACACAATACAAGGTAGATGGCCTTGTTTATATTGGCACACCAATCAGCTTGATCTTCATTTTATGCTTAGGTAGGGTGTTTGCACATACTGATGTTATTTCTAGAGGAGCAATGCATATACAACATGCTTTACAACCACAAATTGTACACATTGATTATCATGGTCAATGAGTGGTAATACTATGTCTATTGTAAGGTGTTACATGTTTGCATCTTTTGCTGCTGCTCAAGAAGAAAGGTGAAACTCTCTGCAACATTATCCATGGTATCAGAATCCCTTTATATTTGGGATTTTAAGAATCCCACTCATCATGGTGACAATACAAAAAATACACTACTCTCGTATGCTCAAATTATAGCAATGGAAGCATAGGCTTGACTCCTTTGGCTGTCATCCATTGGGCTTTCTCAATAGGGTAGTTTTTTTGCACTTAAGCAAATGTTGAGTGTACAAAATGAACATTACCAGTTTTAGTTGTCATGTGGGCATGCATAAGTAATAGACTTGTGTTGTAAGTCTTAGGCATCCTCTTCTAACAAGGGTACTAAACATATATATGGTGAATCTGGCAAAGTACCCTTACCAAGGTGAAGCAGTTGGAAACACCATCTCCAAAAGCAACCCCATAATCAAGGTAGTCCACATATTTACAAGTCTTGTAGGCTCCCTTTGTAGTAGTCTGTAACACTTTTCTTAGTAGTTTGGAGGCCTTCGAACGAGAAAGCTCCCAAAGCCAATCACTGAAGCTCCTTATTAAAAACCTGTAGTGTGCTTTCTCTCTGTCCGAAGAACAAGAACATAGAACCTCTACAAGAAAGCAAAAGGAATGATCTTAAAAATCGTGGGCCGGGAACTATAAATAATGTGGTCACTCAAGTGTAATAAAGCTAACTTGGCAAATAGAAGAGGTGGCAAGATTCTCACCCTTGCACTACATAGCATAAAGAATCATGGATCTAGGTTTCAGAAGGCATTCAAACCCACCAATAGAACCCTTCAGTCCTAGATTGGAAAGTAGCTGTAGTTGGTGCACATGAATGAGGATGGATCAAGATATATGAAGGCATAGAATAGAGCCTCATCAACGTTTAAGGCACTCAGTATTGGAAAATTCAACTGGCAATGACACTTTGGCTTTCATAGGATATCAATTAGAGAACAAACTCATGAAAGAGGGGCCAGGTTCAATCACAACATGAAAAGCATCCAAGGCCTAACCTGATTTTGCACCTTACTGTACTATAACCAAGGCTGATATATCATTAAGCATGGCTGGATGCAAACGTAGTAAATACTTCAATACCATGTAACTCTCTCAAAAGTATTGTGTATCTTCAACTTGTAATCATCCCCTTTACTAGGAGACTCAACCCACTATTGGCAATTGCAATTGATTGGAACCTCAGCTGGCTAGAATCGGGGGAATGGGCACTTCTCTTGTCCAACCTTAGTGGGTTAAAAGAGAGCACAAAAAGGTAGCTGTTGAAAACCAACACCTGCATAAAGCTGCCCAATACTTGGTGTAGATTGATGCATACTTTCTGCAAGAAATCATATTTCAGTTTACAAATAATCAGGTTTGTTGCTACTTACAGAATCATGTTAATGCAGGTTTTTGTGGTGAAACTGAAGATGATCATGCTGACACCTTGAGTTTGATTGAGGCAGTTGGTTATGACATGGCATACATGTTTGCATACAGTCTACGTGAAAAAACACATGCTCATAGGAACTATGAAGATGATGTTCCAGAAGCTGTTAAACAAAGACGATTGTCTGAGATGATCAATGTGTTTCGCCAAACTACCATTCCTAGATTTGAATCACAGCTTGGGACCACACAGTTGGTCCTGATTACAGGTGTAAACAAAAGAAACTCAGTTGAGTGGATTGGGCACAGCGATAGAGGTCACAAGGTTGTCTTTCCAAATAAATTACTTCCATATGCCAGCTCAAGCTTACCAAGAAATGAGAGTGATCCACACAGGAAAACAACTGAGAAAGGTGCCCAAGGGGTAGAATCAACTTTTGTCAAGTATCCACAGCCTGGTGATTATGTTGAAGTACAAATTACAGGGACAAGTGCAGCTTCCCTACGTGGTGACCCTCTTCTCCGTACAGATCTTTTAACTTTCTTCTCAAAAAAATGTTGAAGAATTTAGTTACTAGTTTTCAATCAAGTAGGGACAATGTTCCGGAGGGTCAGAGCAAATGCACTCTGATTGAGATTTAACCACAGCGTCACATTTTAACAAATTTCTTTCATGGCCAGAAGATTCATGGACTCTACTTGAGGTTTTTACTACAATCTCGCATCCTCTAACCACTCTCCATGTTCTGTGCCCCTTTAATCACTCCAGTTTTGCATCCTTTAACCAATATTTTTCCAATATTGAACAAGCACTTGAGGACCTTGAGGAGGTCCTTGATTGTTGCAAATGAGCTTTAGAAATCTTTGCATATGACTGATCTTAGCAAGTGAAATTACTTTAAACTGTAGAAGGCATTGTCTAGAGGTTTAGGCTTGCGCCTGACAGAAGCCATTAATCTTTTATATCTGGAGTGAAATACTAACATTAGCACCATAGTTAGTCTGAATCAAACATAAATGCATGAAGGATTTAAACTTGTTTTGAGATTATTTAACCGCATAGTGATGTTATCCGGGGTGATCATAGCGTAAGAATTTTTATCACTGCTTTTCAACCCAGCTGGGAAATGTTCCAGAAGGTCAGTTCAATGCACTCCGATTGAGAAGCTTTTTGGTAATATAATATGTGATTGATATCTATTCAATATTCCTACTCAACCCAATTTCTATGGTACCAAATAATGGAAACTTGAAGGCATAACATAAATTTATGTTATCAAAATATTGTATGATTTGGGATACAGTTCCAAAATAGGTTTTTATGAGGATAAAGGCGCCCTCTATCAATAAAAGTTGTTTTTTAGAGGGTTAATGGTGGGACATGGCCCTTAGGTTTTGGACCACTGGAATACCATTATTAGTAATTAATTTGACGAGAAAATGGAGGCTAATCATGTATGCAATGCGACGGATTTTTTTGATATATATGTATGTATGCCTATTTGTATATCCAGATTTTTATGAATTAGTTTTATGTAAGTGTGTGTGTGTGTGTGTGTGTGTGTGGAGAGAGAGAGAGAGAGAGAGAGAGAGAGAGAGAGAGAGAGAGAGAGAGATGCCATGCCCGTGCCTGCCAATTGGTGTTGACTTGCTCTGCATCTAGTCAATCTTGTGGTGCCCTGCTCTGCGACTCACTGAGAGATCTGCCCTTGCTCACCTGCGACCAGTTGTGGACCTGCCTTGTGAACAATCTACGACCTGCTCTGCTCTGTGACTTGATCTTCGACCTGCGTAGAGATTTTCTGCTTGAAGCACATCATCAGGGCCTTGGTGCACATGTTGCAAAAGTGCAGTCATTCTCAGTCTAACCTCTTAATTGGTGCAGTACATATGCAGAGCTTGTAGAGGGAGACTGATTTTGTTCAGATCTGAGAAAATCTATCAAGGTTTGAAAACAGAGCTTGTAATAAGCATTAAGCTTGGTTATGGCGAATCTACAGGTGTCAAATGGTATTGATATGACCTTTCTTGACCAGCGTATAGGGAATGGGGATAATAAAGATTTGGTAGAATCAGATGGTGACTCATCAGTTGAAGATTCTGGGCGGTTGATGGATGGGGATAAGATGGGTACACATCGTAAAATGTTGGTTGAAGAACCGGTTTTGTATGACCAGAATTTTCCTTAGCAAAATGTTCATACTTCATGCTCTCAGCCTAATGGGTCTTTTCAGTTTATGCTAGCCACTGCCAACAATCTTATGTTGGATTATGCTCATGCCAACGAGGGTAAAGCGAGTTCTTTACCAGAAGGGGAACATGTAATTGTTGTTATGGGAACTGATCTGGTTTTACAATAGCTTGTTGCTTTCCATGAGAGGGCAGCCATCTTTTACTTTACGGGAAGGATTCCTTTGATAACTAGAATTCATGCTTGGTTGCAGTCTATGCTTGTCAGTGCTAAGGCGTGTCAAGATGATGCTTCAAGGCAAGTGCATGCCCCTCTTGTTGAAGAGATTTATGATGGATCGAGGGGGTTGTTTGAAGTCATTTTTCGTTCCTCGGAAGTGCGTGCTTACATCATGCAATGTATCCCTTTGTTCATGGGCAGTTAGTACATATGGTCCCATGGAAGCCTATGGCGAAGTTTTAGGAGGTACTTAGACAATCATGTCCAATTTAGGTCTAGGTGGTTGATTTTCCTGCACATCTTTGGAGACATCTTCCTTTGGTTTTGAGAACCCTTGATGAGGTGTTGGTAGAGTCCTGGTTAGAGCCTCCCACAATAGGAATAGAGCTTGCATGCTTTGGGATACAGGGAAACCTCACCCAACCAAAGTTCAACCAAAGTTTGTTTTGAGGTTCCGCGGTTGAAAACGTTGGTTTATGGGCTGAAATGGGATACATTTGTTGGACACTGTTTCAGATGTGGCCAATTGGGCCATTTCATTCCAGAATGTGATAGAAGCCCTAATGTATTGCAGCATTCAATGGATCCTGGCATGGATATGCAATAGTATCATCCCTATTAGGTGGTTCAACAGTTAGAAGCTGATCATGTGCTGCTGGTCTAGCATGGACATAATGGAAAGAAGGATGCTTCTCAAACTGGTATTAAGCATGCATCGTTGTTGGTTGGTTGAAATTTGCCTCTGTAGGATAATTCTTAAGTCACTGTGGTTAGATGCAATGCTAGACAAGAGTCTCATTCGTCTCTTGCTCACCCACCTCATCAACCTATCACTCAAAATTTTCAATGTAGAGGTAGGGGTTTCTATATGAAACCTCAATCTTCATGTGCTCATGCAATTGGAGCGGATGATAAAAGGGCTTTTGATTCTGCTTTGCGCTTTGACGTATATGGGAGGCTTGTGCCTCCTCGAGATGTTTTCCGTTCTCAGCAATAACAATTTCCTTCTCGTGCTTCGATTACTAGTTTGTAGAGAGTAGATCTTGTAGATGTGATCTGAAGTGAGATGGATAGATTTTAGGTAGCTAAAGCTGTTGATACGAAAGGGAAAGGGAAAGTGGTGGTTCAATAGTTAATTGCCTCTGAATTATCATGAGAAATGCTTTATGGAATGTTAAAGGTGTTTCTTCGAGCAATAAGCAGTATCAGTTGTGGAAAGTTGTGTTAGCTGGAAATTGGGATGTTTTTTGTGCTGTGGAGCATAAATAACATGCTTTGGTAGGATCTACTTATGCATATAAGGATTATTCAGTCTTTTTAGTGGTCGTGTTCCACATAAATCTAGAGTTATGTCGGCTGTCAAATCTTCCTTGCAATCATCTTTGGTTTCTCAAGACCATCCCGACAGATTTATGATTCTGGAAATCCTATATGAGGGAGAGGTTTTGTGGCTAGTGGGGGTGTATGCTCCTTTTACTGCTCACGAACATCATCAGCTTTTGGGATGACTTGCATTGCCTTGCCATGGCTCGTCTCAAGGCTTTGTTATGGGTGATTTTAATGCATGTGTATATGTGGATCATATGACTTTACAGCACTCGGTCATGGATGGTCTTGAGCGACAGGCTTGGGATGCCTCGGTAGCTGTGTCTTTGAAACATGACATGTGGTCTTGGATGCATCCTTCTCAAGCTGGATATACTTATTGCTCTCTTTAACATTCAAACACTTGGGCCATACTAGATAGGATCCACATTTGTCAGAGTGATTCTTTTCTTCCTGCAGTTATTGATATGTGGGTGGAGAGACAGCATGTCTTGTTAGACCACTATCCTTTGGTCTTGGAGTCGATGAACCACATACCTATTCATGCCTTTAAGGCTCTCCTTGACCGTTTGCCTCTTTGTTTCAATCAATCCTTTATGTTGCAAAATCAGTTTTTGGAATGTATTCAACAATTGATTACTTCTTTTCGCTCGACGGTCCTATCTGAAGGGATGGAAGCATGGCCTGTTTTTAGGGATAATGCATGATCATTATCCCGATAGTATGGTATTCAGCATGCTCTCTCTTTACGCGCTGAATTGTAGTGTGCACAATCTTTGTTAGCCCACTCGTCTTTGTGTCAATCGGGGGACACCATTGATGACTTGCTCACATGCACTGAATGGCTGAAAGGCAGAGTTCAATCTCTACAAGAAGAGAAATATGCTAAATACAAATTACTAGCCAGAGCAGAAGCTTTACATGACAATAACTATCAATCTCATTAATTTTTTGCTCGATTACATCAGAAATACGTTCGAGAAAATATAGTGTGTTTGATGGATAAGCAAGGTGTTATTAATGCTTAGAAATCTACACTGCTCTCTTGCATAGAGAATGATTTGCAAGTCTTAGACTGGCATGGAATTGTGATTTTGAAGGGAAATATAATCATACACTTGGGATATCCTATTGGTGTGGATGTAGCTCCCCGTGCATTGCTGGATTGGATGTCATACTGTATTCATGATCGGTTCATGTACTGGAAATCTCAAGGCGGCTGGCCTCTTCATGTGAGACTTAAAGTTGCTCAATGCATCATGATCAATATGATTTCGTTTTTCTTGCCATTGCTTCCTTGGACTAAGAAGTCTCTTTTTGAATTGATTCAGCCTATCCAATTTATGTTGTGGAAAAAGAAATGTAATTTTTTGGGCCAAGTGTGGATTTCGTGGTAGTATATTACTGCTCCTAAAAGGATGGGGGGAGTAGCTTTGTTGGATGTTAACTTGCATATGGCAGCTTTAAGGCTAGCTCTTTTGCAGGCACTATGTGTAGAGAGTCATCCTTGGTCAGATATTGTAAAAAATTTTATAGAAAAAAGATTGGAATCTCTCATGGTAACATAGTTATTCATGCTTCTTAGTGGCATATGCTTAATTCCACAAGACCTATTAAGGTCTCCCAGTTTTTTCACCTTTCTCATTTGATTTCATCTTGGCAGCGATGTTACATTTTGTAGTTTGGCGCCCTCCTGATTTTTGTAAGGAGGAGAATTCACTATAAGGTGAAGTGCTGGCTACCTCCAAGTTGTTGGATTGGTCTAAAAAAGATTTGCAGAGAGACTAGTTTAATTGGATGGCTTGTTTGGGGTTGCAGATAGTCCTCAATGGTGTCATTCGTGGGCAAGCCCGTCTTTATTCTTTTCAACGTATTTGTTAGCACTTTTAGGTGCCTCAAGGTTATCACGATATTTGGTTGTCTATAGAAGACATGCTTTTGAGGTTCTCTTAGCTAACCAGATATATCATCAAATGGTGGAGACCAAGAGATGGGTCACGAAAAAGGCTAATAAATTATGGCATATTCGGGATAGCAAAAAGAAGTGGCAAGAAAGATTCATCCAGCTCTGGAAGTTTAAGGTTTCGTATCAAGTGTTCATGTGGAGGTTGCATATTGGGGTTCTTCCACAACATGTGATGTGTTGCATGCCTACAAGATTTCTATTCGTCGTTGTGTATTTTGCACTACATGTGACGAAACAACGATTCATCTCTTTGTCTCCTCCCCTGTTTGCTAGACAAATTTGGAGTTTTGTTTCCCATGTGTAGTCTTCGACGACTCAACACCGGATATTGGCTCGTTCATGGATTATGGGAAAGATGACTTCTACGTCCTCTTTGCATTCATATTATTCATGCTTCTTCCATTTGCTTAGATGGACATCCTTGTGGCATATTTGGCGTACTCGGAATGCCTTCATTTTTCATTTAGTATTATCGGGCATCCATGACCATGTGGCTCGTGTTCATGGTTTAGTGTTATGGCAGATCTCTATGGTGTCAGCTGATTTGGTTCTTCTTGACATTGCTGCTCCCTGACTGGATATTGTTCGCTCCGTACCAACTGTCCTTTTTGAGTGACAATTCTATGTTAGAGTTTTGGTAGACTTTCATTTGTATGTGCTTTTTCTTTGCTGACCTGATGGTCTGATGTAAATATTTACTACTTAATTCAATTATCATTATCACGTGGGGAGAGAGAGAGAGAGAGAGAGAGAGAGAGAGAGAGAGAGAGAGAGAGAGAGAGAGAGCTAATGAGTTGCACATTTTCCACAACACATGCAATAAACTTGCAAGCAAAAGTAATGCAACCAATGCTTTTGTTAAGATCTCTCCATGGTTACTAGTTGTAGCTCCTCTCTTAAAAGGGAATCAGCACTTTGTGAGAATCAATGCTAGACAAATTATTGCAAACTTGGATGGTATATTCATTGCTATAGATTCCATAAGGTTCAAATTTGTGCATGCATGCTACATAGGCAACCTTGTCAACTAATTCCCCCATGCAACATGTGCCTCACCTTCCACTTTAACTCCCCTTGTGGTTCCACACTCTTCCAACATTGTTACCCAACTCCACAAGACCTTTTTTCAGATAATGTGGTCTATGTGTGACCACCTACATTAGGATAGTTACAACCATCATAAGTTCAAGAAAACATAGATTTCTTGAGTAAAAACAAAATTTCTTTGTATTGAGTGATGAGCTTTACATGATCCATGTGATGGTAGCAATCATCAACATGTGAGGGTCTTCAGCATAGCTTGCTTTTTTGTTGAGATTTTCCTTAGTATTCTTTTTGCTAATCGTTGTTCGTTATGTTGATCTACTCATCAAGTGCAAAGAAAATTGGGATATTGTAATCTATTTATTTAGAATCTCAATATGAGCCATTCAATTTAGTATTTGTAGAATATGTAGCAACCAATGCAAAACATGTGCTATATAAATAAGGAGATCAACCAAAAGGCATGCTTGCAATAGTAGCTAATCAGGATTGTGGCTATGAGCATGACCACAATCATAGGTGTGAAACATGTAGCTTGCAAGAATATTCTTTATTCACCCTTTCTCAATAACTTAGTATCTATGTGTATGGCCAAAATATGAGAAGCTATGGCTTGATATAAACACACATTTTTATCTCTCGAGTTTGGTGGGTGTTTGCATGTCATCATGTACAAAGCACATTGCTTTTTGTCAAGAAAGTATGCCATCATGGGACCCCAATTTCTTTTTTGTGAGAAAAGGAAAGTAGCATCTACTTTCCTTTGCTCACAAAAAATTAGTTGGTGTTAATTCACCATGCCAACTAGTTTTTTTAAAAATAACTAGACATAAAGAAAATGCAGATTGTCACGAATGCTTAGGACAACTTGACATAAGGAAAATTAGGCACCCCCTATACCAAGTCGTAAGGTTTGCACTCAAGGAAGCCAAAAGATAATGCAGTTGCAAAGCATGACATTAGGAAACTATGATACAGTTTTATTCAACTAAGCATTCAATTGAAGATTCCCTTGTACTCATGTCCATTAAAGTGTCTTTCACAATAGGATTATTAAAACACTTTTTTGAAGCTTATGACACAAACCAAGTAAATGAGGGCTAATGTGAAGTTTCAAAATTCATTTTTGAAAATACGGGATACCATATTTAAATCAAGGTCGTTGAGTTCACATCCAATCAGCATACCATCTTCGCATGAGATCGAGTTGCTTTAGTATCTCACTCATGTCATCTTTTGGATACATCAAATAACTATAGGTTGGTGTAAAAATTGAAGTCTTCCCAAGTAATCATGCCCCTTAATGCTAGTGAAGAAGGCTTTATAATTGTATGGTACACAAAAGAAAAACCACTTAAAGTTTTGATCTTCAAGACTAGAAGTCCCACTTAAAAATATTTTTACCCTTGGAAGACCTACCCTTGGCTAAAATTTATCCTAAACAAAACTCACTTTACTAATATTACAATAGTGCATAATTGGAGACCTCATAAGTCTCAAGAGTTTGAGGCTAGTGTGACCCTTAAGGGTTGACCCTTAACCTCTAGTGTGAACATATCGATGTCAATTAAACTTGGAATTGTAAGGGGCATTGAAATCTGGCGAAACTTATGAGCTAGGCTTGTGGCAAGTCCTAAATTTTTTAGGGTTACATCCCTAAGACTTGTTATTGTGAAAGATTTCACAGAACACTAAGGGTGGCCTTCAAATTTCAACCTTGTTATGCACCTAAACATTGCATACAACTAAGTCTATAAATCTCCCTAGAGAATATTTTCATACCAAACAATGCCATGAGATGAAGTCACCCAAAAAAATGCTAGAAACATGCCAAAAAATGGCTAAAAGGTCATGTGTACAAAAGAAAGTAATTTGGGCAGTTAGATCTGCCCAAAAAAACTCATTTTGAGGTTTTGGCCTTCTCCAAACCTAGTGTGATGTGGAAAACACCAAAATTAAGAAGAAAAAATTTCTACATAATGTTGATCTCTCTTATTAGAGAATCTCCTTTTTTACCCCAACCTAAAAGACTCCAAAATAAGCTCAAAATTTTCTAATATCACAATGACATCATTAGGCAAGACATGAGAGCATAACTTTCAATACAACACATGTACCCCAATTTTGATGGGAGCATGTTCTATAGACACCAATCCATTTTTGAGCAAAGTCAAGAGTATGACAACCTATCAACATACAACGTGGCCAATGAGGATGACCTTAATGCTATATTCAAATGATATAGGAGGCAAGATTGTGACAACTTTATATATATATATATATATATATCTCTCTCTCTCTCTCTCTCTATTTGAAGGTGCTTGCAACCTCATCAAGCAGTAGGGCAGAAGGTCACGATAATAAGCTCTACATAAATCGTGTAGCATAGAAATTTTTGTCCATGGAATGCTACTTAAGCTACCATACAAAGAGCACTTACCATTAGTTCCACACACAAAGTTTGAGAAATTGACTTTTGTCATTAAGACCTTCCACTTATGGGCTTTGGAAATTTTTTCATTCACACAATGGAGAGCATGAGAAAATAACTTTACACATAGAGTGCTTCCATAAAATATTCATTTTGTTTCAAAGGATACATTTGACTATTCTTTTTCTTTACACAATTTCTACATGAATTTGAGCATGTAATCCAACAAGTCTTCATGCACATGTATGCTTCTAGAACTAGTTGATCTCTCCAAAAATTCATATTCATAACATTGTTGCATAGAATGTTTCTATATGATCATCTATGTTCTTGTCAATCTCATGTAAGTTCCACCCAAGACTCCACATGGCCTTGAATATCCAATCTCATCCATACAAAATCAACTTTCATACCAAGTGCCAGTGACGACATATACCCCAACTTGTCCCTATTCTCTCATGGCCCAATGATATGAATGTAATGAGTTGTGCTTATGAGCACATGAACAACAAGGACAAAAGATCTAGGTGAAATTAGAATGATCTTTACCCCTAAACCTTTGGGATATTGTGTATGAACGAACTTTCATGTATTTGTATGGATTTTTCAAGATCATACACTAATTAAAGTCCACCACTTGTAATCTACTGAACTATATCCTTGGATTTCTATTTCCACCCAGTGAAATGGGAGAAGATGATATCATCCCTAGGACCTAACAAAGATGTGGCATAATTTCCTAGAAGCTAAGCTGGCCTACATGGTCATGGCTATGGAGGATAGAAGTATTGCATATCCACTCCTATGAAAAGTTGGATACATAATTTTCTTTGTAAAATGGCTCAAATAAGGTTGGCATAATGAGCATTTCAAAGTCCAAAATAGCCATATCAAGGTTCATAGAAATAAATTAGTTGCAAATATGCACTGTGTTGTGGTTACATAGCTTGAATTGACAAGTCCAACAAGAATCATTAGCTAATACTTACACTTGGAGCTATGCAATAACTAACTTACACCCCCCAAAGTAATTGGAGCAATGATAACCTTTGTCTCCCAATATTACGTTTGCCTTCTAAGAGCAATGAGCTCCCACGAAATCTCTAAAAGCTTTCGTAAATGTTTTTGGCGAAGAAGCTCAATCATAAGCATCATGCACTAATTCTAAATGCTTTTCAAAGCTTTTTGGAAATTGTTTTGAACATACTATCTCATTAAATTGATTCTTTCAATGTATAATGCACCCAAGATTTATTTTGTGTCCCTTCCTACTACTGCTTCCATATGTTTTTTTAGTAGTGTACACTTGAGTTTTGGTTTTTGCTAATTGTAAAAACCCACTCCATCAAGATTTTTTATGTTATTTGAGGTAGACATAGTAGATAAGGGGTTTTTCCCACAAGTAGATCGCCCTTTTACAATAAGGATATGTTATGGGAATGATATGTAGGAGAGGTAACATCCAATACCAAGCTTATATAGATGACTTGGAAAGTGTCTAGCTTTTTCTAAAGAATATGTCATCAGTTCCATGAACATGAATTGCAATAATGCACAATCAAGCTAAAGTTGTGCATTCTTCAATTAATGAGGAGGCTTTCTATTGCCCCTATAAGATGAGTGCAAGGCCTTCTATTAATGTATGTGCCTTGAAAAGCAAATAAACTTCATTGGTAATTAATGCATAATGAGTTAGCATCTAGTATGCCAAAGCTAGGGAAGAAGGCTAAACCTTACATGTGGAAGAATATAAAAAGATTTGTGAGAGTGAAGAAAAACACTCCAAAATAAGAATGGTTTTGTAGGTTTAGCAACCCAATTTAAACAAAATCTTTGCATCATATGTACATGAAAAGATGTAAGAGATCCAAAAATAGTTGCCAAACTAGGGCAAACACGTAATTTTTAAGGGCCTTTGCCTCTACTTTTAGGCCCTTTACTTCAAAAAAAATCCCAACTAAAGCAATCAACTTCTTAAGTTGCTTCTTCCAAAGGCCTAGCCTAAAGCCCTAGCCTTACCAACAAATGAATGTTCTTTGTGTTGTAGGCATGTGCACAATCCCAACCAAGTGTTTATCCCTTTTGGAATGGCAAGAACAAAATTCATCATCATCCCCTATTCTAGAGATGAGTTGGGTAACATAAGCACATGTAGCTCTTACAACATCTTAAATCTTAAGAAAAGATGGAGCATCCCTACATCTTTCCTCCTTATATTTGACCTTCTAAAAAAACCATAGTCAAATTCTTTTAGAAAGTTGCATCTTGAGTATATGGGTAAATAGAAACACATTAAGATTCAAAACAACAATCAATAAACACTTTAGAAGAAAATCAAGGTGTTTTTGTATATATACATGTGTATTGTTCCATACATAGTGTGAAGACAATGTGCATTACATTGACACTTACTAGAAAAAAAAAAGCTTCTTCAACCCATTAAAAATATCTTCAATACAATTATAAGGACTATTATTAACTAGTTATAAATAACTATTTGTTAGTGCATCACCACATATTATTAGTATGTGCTAATTAGCCATTATTTAACCCATGACATTCGGTTCAAGCTAAGCACCAATAGTTCTTAAGTCAACATGTAGATTAGAATTAGTAAGGAATTATTCCTTTCTAATTATCACATCATCTCCTAGGTTTAACATTAGATTGCGAGCTTTTACTATTAATCATTGCTGATTGTTGCTAGTTAACTAACAAAATGCTCAATAATCAAGCATCATTGATTACCTTTTGGTTGATAATATAAGTTGCTAAGTAGACTATGGAATAATTCTAGCTATATTATCAAATATATAGTATTTCTATTTCATATTATTGCTCTAAGTTGATGTGTATTTGTTATGTATCATCAAAATATTAAAGATATTTTAATTGATTGTTGCCACTACTTACATTTCACCATGTTGTTGAGATTTATCCACAAAAAGATCTTACAAAAAAACATGTAAGTAATAGGATTAACTCTTTAAATTGAAAAGTACTCCCCTCTCTTCACTTTTTATATATTAATTTGTTAACAATATCACAAGGTGGAAATAGATATATTGTTGAGCTTCACCAAAAGAGTGTTAACTATATAAGAGTATATAGCTTTTATGTAGCTTGTCTCTGGAATTTGAATTTGGAACTTTTTTTTCACACAAAACTTATTGTATGAGTATTGTATAATGGGTTTTCCATTTATCCATAGTGTACATCAAGCTACCAAACATGGATGCATAAGGCATTTTGGCCATTTTAGCCTTGTGTTCATCTTATTTACCATTGTCCTCATGACTCAGTTTCATCTTATTTACCATTGTCCTCGTGACTCAGTTTCATCTTATTTACCATTGTCCTCATGACTCAGTTTCAAATATGGAGGCAATGGAACACCGATATGCTTCCCCCTCTCCATATTGAAATACTCAAGTACCCTTTCATTGTAAGATAGAAAGTGAACCTTCTTGTGTTTGTCTCTCATAATCTACATGCTAAGAATATGTCATGCATTCCCTAAGTCTTTCATGTCAAAAGTTTCATGTAACCTTTTCTTCAATGCATCCACATCCAATAATGACTTAACAACAATAAGCATATCATCCACATATAGAACCAAGATCATAAGGCTACCATCATTATCCTTCTATGTGTATAGACAATAATCTATCTCACTCCTTGTATAACCTCATGAAAGTATTGACCTTATGATACTGTCCCTTGGGAGATTGCTTCAACATATATAAGATATTGTGGAGCTTATATACCACTATATACCACCTAATCACTTCCTTATACAATGAATCCTTTGGCTTCTACATGTAAATATCCTCATGCAAGAAAGTTGTCTTAACATGCATCTAGATAAGCTCCATATCCTGGCAACCAATGCAAGCACCATACAAAGAGTGGTAATCTTGACTATTGGTAAGAAGATCTCATCGAATTCCTTGCCTTTCTCGTGCTTAAAGTTATTGGATGACAATATTGCCTTATACTTAGGCAATGCATCATATGGAGACAACTTTTAGCTTGGTAATGCATGTGTGCCCTTAGACAAAGGAACCAACATTCAAGTGGCATTCTTAACCAAGGAGACCATCTTTGATTGCATAGCCTTCTTCCACTTATTACTATTATAACTAGCCATAGTATCAACATAACATGAAGGCTCTCTACAATCTATAGCCATAACACATCAAAGAGATGGAGGATATCTCTCTCCTAGCTGCTAGACTCTTGTAGATGGTCTCAATATGTGCTCAACATGAACATCTAATTGTCCCAACTATCTATCATGCTATTTATGAGGCTGCCCACTTGGCTTTGGTACATCTACCTCAATACTTAGACTTGGCTATCCTACCTATGTATCGTGTGGAACAGGTCATACATTTTGCTCATATGGTAGTTGTCAATCCTCTTGAAATACCGCCCTACATATATCAACGATCTTTATGGGTTGTTTATGCATCTTTTCCTCGATGAAGTTTGCATGATAGTTGTGCATTATCCTTTTTAGCCTCTAGATACAATAGACCATATCCCATCTCTCTTGAATCACCATATCCAAAAAAAAAATTTAAAAAAAAATCTAAACTTAGAAGCAATCATCTATCACTTGTCCTTTAAAATATACCCTTCATAACCAAACACACATAATAACCATTAGAGGTTTTCTTGCCAAACCACAACTCCTTAGGCTTTTTTTCATCCAATAGCTTCCTACGTAAACAATTGATCATGTGAACAATTGTTTTAATAGCCACAACCTATAACCCATACGTAAGACCAACATTTGAAAGCATACTCAAAACCCTTTCTTGTATGATCCTATTTTCAAGAATAATCAAATCCTTGATACCATACATCTCGCAAAATTCCTAGAATACACGAGAGGTATACTTCCCACCATTATCAGCTTCTTTCTCAAATGGTTTTCCACATAACACAAGAACTTTGGGAATGCATCAAATGTATCATTCTTTTTATTAATTTGAAATAACATCAATCAATGTAACAAAATAAGATGCTCCTCCCAACGAAATTGTGGGCACAAGCTTACACGCACCATTATGCACTAATTCAAATGGTTTTAATATCTTTAAAGTTAGAGAAATTGAAAGATGGAAGATACTACAAAAAGCGAGAAAGAACTTTCATTCTAGTCATTGACATATAACTAAAATGGCAATGCCAAAGAGATACATATGGCTACCAAATCATAGCTACAATGTCATCCTTCATACTACACATGCACAAAGAGTACAAAGTGCATGCTAGCAACAAGTGACCATTTACATGTCTTCCAATAGTGATTACCAAAGACAACATGGTAACCATATTAATGTAATATGTCCAATGCTAATCAAGTTCTTCTTTCAATATATGATAAACAATTTTTTATACAAAACAAAAACCATGGGTAAGTGATAAATGTGCATTCCCACTCCAACAATGCTACATGCAAAAGTTATTACCTAAATAAAAGCATGCCTTTCTATCTACATCATAATAAGTAGTAAACCACTCCCTATAAGGAGTAACATGAAATGATGCCTCTAAATTGAGGATCCAATCTTGTGACATACCATCAACTATTGCAACAAGGAATGCATCACTAAAAGTAGAGGCATACTATACATCACCATCATCAATGTTGTGGAATACTAAGAGTAGAGACATATTATACATCACCATTATCATTGTTGCAACATATGATGATTACTTCCTCAATCTTTGCCTTTGGTTTTTCCTCCTTTTTACCATCTTCATCACCCTTTTACTTTTTGTTCTTGCTTTTTCACTTTAAAAAATCATTTTTAATGTGATTCTTCTTATTGCAATAAAAGCATTCAACATCTTTCCTTTTGCGACACTTGCTTCTTGAGTTCCTTCTATCAAGATTTTCCCCTTGCATTTGATCTCCTTATCACCATACGTGTAGTAGAGCTCTTGGAATCTACACTGTTCTTTCTATTCACCTATTCCATAAGCAAAATGCTCTCAACATTAGAGCTACTCCATCCACCAACAAATGTGAAATTACAAGTTGCAATCTTAAAAGTACATGACTTTTAATCAACACCACAAGCAAAAACATAGCTTTAAGTGAATTTTCTAAAGCAATTACTTGAGTAGAAAATTGGTTAAAGACGTGTTAAATTCATTCAAATCATTGGACATGAATCTCTCTCCTCCATACACAGGTTAATTAGTTTTCATATGTTAGGGAAGTTTTGAGGTCTCAAAAAATGCATTTTAGGAGATAGAGAGTGAGTGATCTAGACCAATAGGAGCAAAGCCTCCATAATGAAACTTCTATTTTAAAAATGAAAAAAATCATTCTACAAAAAGACATATACATAATAATATTACGAATTTGTATTATCAATATCTATTTTTAGCCTCTTATATTCATGATTATGATATTCTTTGCATTAATGGCATACAGTCTCGGTCACTTTTCTTTAATGATATATTTGGATAATGCCCGCTTTAATCCAAATTCAAATAAGTAAAATGCTTGGCACTCAATTTTTTCCCTCCTTTGTGGTAGCCTAGTCCTCTCTCTCTCTCTCTCTCTCTCTCTCTCTCTCTCTCTCTCTCTCTCTCTCTCTCTCTCTCTCTCTCTCTCTCTCTCTCTCTCTCTCTCTCTCTCTCTCTGTGCCATGGATACAGAAATCCGACCTTCAACAAGGCGTCCAAGCTTCCAAATCACATTCATATCAATGTTTGACTCATTCCAAATAGATGAAATATGAATTTCTACTTTCATTAGCAAAGGTGATTAGATCACCATATAGCAAGAAAAACATGGAAAAATATGAAGATATCAAAGCTCGTTGATCTCTACTTGGAAGGCTAGAATCCAATATTTCAAGATTGGAAAAAATAAGAATATCATAAAAGAGGTACTTGTGTAACATGTGTTTCTGGGCATAGAGTGATATATTTGGAACCTAGAACTTCAAATCTTCAAATGCGTAGGCCAAATTGTAAGAATTTGATTGTTAAAGTCTTTCTTTTCTTGAACTTGACTTAGTATTTTCCCTTATAACATACGTTTGTCTTGTAGATGTTTACATTTCTAATCTTGAGAAATGGTAATAAGTCGAGTCTATTGTTGATGTCATTGATGTTATGCATGGTTCGATTGGAGAAGAAATGTATGAAGGTAGAAAGAAGATAGAGCTTGTAGAGAATGGAATATTCTCTTATAACCATTATTATATTATCCCCATGTAGCACAGCCAATGGGGATCAGTAACCCCCCTTCCTTTGCCAAATTTTTAAAGCTTTGAGTGGCCATTGGCAAGTCTAGCTACTAGTGAGAGCTATAGATGTAAAATATTTCTTGAGATATAGAGAGCATTAAAACCTAATAACTTAAGTAGCCTAAGAAAAATTACTTTGTTTATGCCTATTAATATATTTTTTATTTCTTTTCTAATTTTAAGATAAGAAGATCAAAGGCCATGCTTTCAATAAAGAGACTAATATATGATAATGTCATACAATTTGTTGATGAAGTATGGGATACTAGGACAAAAGAAAAAATTATATGTAATATAGATCAAGACTCTATAGCTTATAAATATATGGTTGCTACTCAAAATTTCACCCTTAGCTTTTATTATAGTAGATGGTGCTATGTTGGTGGTAGTCTAGTTGCTTTAGACCAAAATCTTGATATTTTTAGCAAAGATCCTATAGTGGATCTTGATGTTTGGTTCAATGAGGACAATATTACAATCCTAAAGGTTAGATCATCATGTACGCTACATCAAGTGAGAATGGATTTATAGAATGAAGATATTGAACTACCATGCTCATTTATGTTCCAACTTAATAACAAACGAGTTAGTTTTTATATCATATTGTATCCATGAACTACCATGCTCATTTGTGTTTCAACTTAATAACAAACGAGTTAGTTTTTATATCATATTATATCCATGAACTACCTTGCTCATTTGTATTTCAACTTAATAACAAACGAGTTAGTTTTTATATCATTTTATATCCACTTAGGTGTATATCTTATTCCACTTCGTATAATTAAAACACATTTGTAACATATTTCTTGTAGATATCAATGAGAAGAGAGAAGAATATACAATGCAAAGATGTTAAAGAAAAGATCTCTTTATTACTATCAATATAAAATACATGTACAAATTTTGTGGCAAATTTTTGTCAATCATCTCCATGACTTATATACACAAGGACTAGCAAGCAATGAGGCAATGCTATTTCGTTTTTCGATGACTTTTCTTAAGAGAAGGGACATCCTTTCTAAGAGTCTTTTTGCCTTTCTTTGATGCTTTGGTTGGCTTAAGTGTTGAAGGCATAGCTTCACCTTCTACAATTACATGCACCTCCTCTCCTTCATTGTCCAAGCCTCTACTATTGTCCATTCTTTGTTTCATACAATTGACCATTATGTACTTCACGATCTTTGCTCTTATATACCAAACATGCTCACTTGTATAGCAATCCCTTGAAAGCTGTCGTACATTTGTAAGAAAAGAAAATAGTTCACTATTATTTTTACAATGGACTATATTATTATCATCAATGGGCTATTTTGCAATGAATCCCTATCTTAAAGTTTAGTATCTTCCACATTACCTTTACAAGTATATCATCATTGAGATAAATAAACTTAACCAATCTTCTAGCATTTGTAATTACTATCCAACCATCACAAGAGTGACTATCATCCTAATGAGAACACTGCAACCAACAATATAAAGTAAAACTATAAAACTTATTTATGATAGTTTATAGAATAAATTTTCTTATTATGTTCCAACTATATTAATTAAGACCTTACCACAACTTGTCTATATTGCACTATTGCAAGTAAAGTAGAAGACATTGAAAGCTTTTTCTTTAGCACTTCAATCAGTCTTTTTACAACTCTATCAAAAAGATAATAAAATTTAGAGTACTTGCAAAAAAAATCAAAATGTTTAGAGAACTTTAAAAAAAGATCAAAATATCAAGGAGATCCTAGATTATATAACTTATAACTTAATATTTTCATGGCTTTCTTTCAAAGAATTGATGAGAAAGCGTTGCTTGTCCACACAATCTATTCCAATTAGGCTCCAATTAGAAATGAAAATAATCATACTTCAATAATTTAACCCGAAAAAATCTCATAAAATCTAACAAAATATCAAATTACTTACTTTTCATTGAATAGAATTACAAGGAGGTCCAAAGTGTCAAAGTCAATTGGATTGAACCAATGATCAAATACACTTGCATCAAGCTCACTCCTCATATAGTATGAGATAGATAAATCAAGAACCTCAATTTTTTGTTGTATATCAAAGGGAAGCTTATGCATTACACACCTAGCAAAGGAATGGAGATAGTGAGCATAAACATGAAAAATCTATTGCTAAAAAAATATTGTATAAGTAAAAACAAATTTGGGTATATTATACCTCATCCTAGCAAGAACAATAGAGTCATTTACTTCTCTCAGTTTATCATTGAGGATCTGAACACGGTTAGAGTAAAAAAATATCATATCATATCTTCTATTAATATCACTGGGTAAAAAGCAACAAAAATTCAAGCCCTCATTAGGATCAGCCCTTTCAAGAAGGGTAGATATTTCTTTTTCAAAAGATGGTAGCTAATCTACTTCCTTTCCTTTTGCCTTCTTCCTCCTATATTTCCTCCATTTATTTGCCTACTCTTTTGTGTATTTCATCTTTCTTATGTAGTCACATCTTCATCCTTAGGACTTGGATCAACTTTCTTTTTCCTCTATGGAGAAACAAAAATAATAATTGAAATTCTTCTCATCACTAAGGGGGACTAGCTCAAGGATCTTTGAAAAGCTATATCAACCTCCTAAGAATTATCATGCCTTTGTTTGTAAGTGTAAGCCTATGTGCATGAGCAACACAGATATAGGAATCTTGAAAAAACTCAATAAAAAATTCTTTTGCAACCTCCTAGATGCAATTGAGAGTTGTCATTGTCCATCTAAAACTATCAAGACTATGCTTGTCACAAATTTCTCTGACAAGCCTTCAAAATGACAATTTTGGAATTGCATTATCTAGAGCATTCATTGCACTTCTAATCTCCTTACGCATCTAACATACAATGAAAACTTTCTCCTTGGCTTTGATTTCCTTGGAAGTTTAGAAGGCTTGGAGAACTGATGAATCTTTAAAGAAAGGCCTCTAGGATCAACTTTTTGCTTTTTCGCAATAGCCTTAGTTCTACTTATCTGAAATCTCTGAAAAAAATAAAAAAACTCAAAATTAGAATATCCCCAAGTCAAACAAGAAAAAGGTTGACATAGCAAAGGATCTTATGCGTCCATAGTTGTTAGCTTGATGTATGCCATAGTTGCTACATAGATTTATATTGCCTATGCAATGGAAATGGTTAGCATGTATATGACAAACCCTATCAAAAAGCATTAGAAGGCAATATAGAGTATCATGAGATACTTGAATGACACTAGTGCTTGGCTTCAAAGTTCATATTTAATGAATAAATGTCATTATCACGCTCCTGATGATGATGAGACCATGGACACCTATAACCACAAAGTAATCCCTTCAAGTGTGTGCTTTACATAAAGAGAGTAATCAGACTTATATTTTGAAAATCCAATAGTCACCAAAAACTTATTGATCATTCCACACTATGAATTCGGTCCTTGCTTCACAACTTTGTGATAACTTTCTTACACACATAAAACAAGTACTTAGGATATGTATATCCTTCAAATTTCTCATACTTCTTTATCACTTAAATTTCCATTAATTGTGTTTTTGACATGACAACACACTTGCATCATCTCATGTATGAAACCTGAATTGAAGACATGTCCATGAGAGAGATCACCATTTTTGTGTTTCATATGTTGAAAAATAATTTTTGGTTTTATTTCACAGAAAATATATAAATGAAAAATGATATAGACCTAGCTAGGATCTGTCAAAGAAAATTAAATCACTATAGAGAAATAACAACTATCCAAGATCTATCAAAGAGAAAATTACATTACTATAGAGAAAATGTCTTCCTTTGGCCCAAGACTATAGAAATATTGTTTATTATGTGACCTTGTGTGTGATGAAATATTATCTAGTGTGTTGGATATTGTAAAATTTTGAGTTGTGATGAAACTGTCTCACACTAGTGAATTGAAGCAAGAAAGGAGCTTAGTTGTTGAAACATTCTTTCTAAAAGGACATTTCCTTGAAGTATAATGAGCAATTTATTCAACATGTGTAGTGCATATATCGTTGTCGCCTCGAAACTTGTGCCATGTGTCACTGACCTTTTCAGATGTTATGACGCTTTTATGGCATTATTTTTCAGGTGAAAGTGAAGATTTTTAAGCCTTATTTTTTAGTTTAAATATAGTGTTTTTTTAATTAGTACATGGTACCTTTTGAGTGAGTTCTAAGATAACCGTTTATAAATAAATACACTTGTGAAGCCAAGTAAGGTTGGTTTTCACACAAACTTTCCTTCTACACATTTTTTTCTCTCTCCCACAACCACACACCTTGTGCATCATAAGCCAAGAAGACATATGCTCTTGATGAAACCAATTCATGCTCACAAATCAATACATTTCTAAGGTAGCAAACTTCTATTGGTCATTCCTCTTATGCACATGCAAGTGTGATTTATTCTCAATTTCATTGAGAGCAATAGAAATGATTGAGTAATTTATTTTAAAGTGTATGTCTTTACTTGTGTTAATTTTTTATTTTTTTGCTAAATGGTAAATTTTGTTTGATGATACACAAAAGGATTCTAGAAAGCTCCTCTAACCTCTATAATCTTGTTTCATAAGTTATCAACTCATGAATCACAAATATTGGATGAAACGCAAAAGGTAATGCCACAGTTTGTTACTTGGCTAATAAACTCGCATTTCATAGGTCCTAAACTCATAAATTTGCATATTGAAAGCATATTTCAAGTGATGTAGATTGAAAAATGTATTACCACTTTTTGTTAAGTCATTTTGAATCAAGGACTTTTATTTTTTGAAGGCAATTAGGACATACAAATCTAAATTGCTTATTTCGATGTAAGCAAATGTGGATTGGTTCTTTGTATTCCTAAACTTGTCTTATTGTTTCAAGATTTGGTTCTGTGAGTAATCAAGATGGATAAAAGGAAGATTTCTTTAGAGGAAATGGAGGAAGAGGATCTTGAGGATACATGTGATAAGAAGCTCTTTGATTCCCTCCATGCAACTGGAAATTCATCCAAATTCAACTACATCAGAGATATTCTCAATGTTCCCTTTGATTTGCAATAGCTCTTAAAGGATCTTGAAGACAAACTAAAGAATTATAAGGAGTGTCATGATAGACATGTGCAGGGCTTAGAGATTAAGGGATTTTTCCATTATAGTGATTACCAATGCAGCTAGAACAACTTTGCAAACAAGGTTTAGCTTCATTGATGAGGAATTCGAGAAGTGGAAAGGAGATTGCCCTTTTCATCAAGATCAACATCAATGTCTTCTTATCCACAAGGATGTTGGATTTCTTATATATATTCAGTATATGAACAATTCTTCTTTAGATACAATACAAGAGAAGGAGGCAAAGGATATTGCAAGTAACGATAAAGAGGTTAAAGAAAAGGGGGAGATGTTTCAAGAAGATGTTGAGAACCAACAAGTCCAGGGATTTTATGTTGGTTTCTTTAAAAGTGAGAATATTACAAAAGTGAAAGAAAGGAGATACAGTTAAGTGCAAAGATTGAAGAAGGTCCTCTTGATTGTCCCAACCTTTGCCACTTATCTCATCAATAAAAATAGATATGTATTGCCAAATGATATCCAATATCTGTTTGATCTCAAAGAAGATTATTGCTTAGTAATCCTTGCAGGATGGGGCCAAAATGATGAGAGTTTTATATATTATGAACAAGAATTGCTAGCAAGTTTTGATTTTGAGGGATATAATTTTCAAGATAGCTCTATTGCCTTGCATTCATGTATTAATCAAATCGTGGAATATGAAAAGGAGGGGCTAGAAGAGTTCTCATAGGTTCAACAAAGACTTGGTATTGGTGACATGGGGTATGAAGAGAAATTGAAGCCTCCATCAAAAGGAGGAACCAAAAAGTTTAATAGATCTTTATAATGATAGTCTTCTTGAAGAAGATGGAAACGTTAAGATATGAAAGATAATTTTAAGATATCCATTGAGGTTTATATTAGAGTTTGTTATGCATTATAGACCAATATTATAAGATATTTATCTATTTAGCTAAGGGCTCAAGGCCATTGAAACTTGGCAAAAGTCAAGGCATTGGTCATTATGTTGGAAGCTTAAATAATCAAACAGTTATACTTTATCATAATAAGTTGTCAAACTCTCCAGGCCTATCAATGATGGCTTTGAAAGCTATCTCCAACGTGATTGGATCAAAAGTTTTCAATGGAGGATCAAATGAGATAATTTTAGTGGAGAAGGAAGAAGTTGTAAGAGTTTTTGGCTTTATGCTTGAATATAGTGAATCTAGGGTATGATACTTTTTAGTTCTTGGCTTTTATTTGCTCTCCCATGTAGGAGATGCCAAGAGAATTTGAAGCTCCTTCCAAGCTATAGGAAATAAGAGTTCTTGAAATGTAGAGGTCTTATTGAGTGGGATGAAACAAAGGATTCCTCTAGAGGCCTTGGTGAGTTGCTTGAAACTAGAGACTCTTCTACAAGATAGAGTCAGACTAAAACATGCCAAGTGTTTCTTGAAACCCATCTTTTTTCATCTCTTTGTCTAGTTTGTAACCATTCTGAAAATCTTTGTTTTACACAAGAGTTTAAGTATCCCTCTTTCCTTCTTTGGGTAATAGTTTATATAGTCCTTCCCAAAGATGATGTATTACATGATGTGGTTGTGTCTTTAACTTAAATTTAAGCCAATTTTATCTATAGAACCATTGGAAGACCTCTAATAAAATGTTTGCTTTGTATCTTCCACCTCCATATCTTGTATTTCTAAAGTAATTTGTTCTTGCTTCACAATGTGATTTTTCCATATCTTGGGTTAACTAGATAGATAGAGATCCATATTTCTTAATAAAATATGGACTATGGTTCATAATGTGATTTTTCCATATCTTGGGTTAACTAAATAGATAGAGATCTATATTTCTTATTAAAATATGGAGTACGGGTGTATAAAATATGCTATATAGTTAACAAATTTAAAAAGGTTAATTAAAAAAATTCATATGAGTTAGACAATGAAAAGACATACATATGGAAACTTCTTACCATATAGTAAATGAAGTGTTGATCACCCCAAGCTTTTGTCATTGCTTTTTCAAATAATTTCAATTGATTTTTTAAGTCTTTGAGATCATCATCATTCCATTCAGTTTTATCACAATAAAAGAATACTTTGTCTAGTGTTTCCCAAACATTGGTTTTCCTATTCCAAGCTTATCCATTATCAGCATGATCCGTAATTTCATTGTGTAGGGACTTCCTTGATTGTATCCATGTCTGCCATGAAAGCCTAGAAACCTTCTAGCCTTCACTCCACCAATACATGGCTTTTTGGGGACACAATTGCCATCCTTCGACTTTTGAAGATCTGGTTCAATAACAACATTACCACCATGCAAACCAATTGGCTAATAAAACTTTTTCAATCTTTGTTAAAGCATCTATTCTAGCTAATAATGGCTTTAGCTTCCATGCAAACCCTATATAAAAATGAACAAGCTTTTCAATTATCGTGCAAAGTGCATGAAGTATATAGATATGGGCATTCACTAAAGGAATATCTAAGACTTGCTCAAACCATGGATCTTTGTTGTGCCTAGAAGGAGCTCTATTCTAATTGCTTGAGTTCAACTCTATGGCTAGGGACATGCAATATAAATAAAGAGATCTGAAGTTGGCTCCCTTTAACACATTGAACATACATTTGAGTGTCTTTAAGTCACTAACTATGTGCCACTCGATCTTATAGTTTCCAAATCCTTCAACAGATAGCTCTTCTCTTACTTATTGTCTTTTAATAACATCAAGTATTGGCATTGGATGAAAAAACCAATATAATATATCAAAATCCTATGTATCTACTTCAAATGCTCCTAGCCATTAGATGTTGTGTTCAGATTGTACACTAAATGATGTTGCGTGATTGCAATGACATGATGAAAGTGCTCTATTCATCAAGGTAACAAAGACCCTCTCTAATTTTGTGCATTTTAGAATCTCACTTTTATCAAGTTTAACCACAAAACTAGCTACTCCTTGTACCGCTTCAAGTGACAAGTCATAGAATCTTATCATTAAACATTGTAGGGTGGGAAAGTCAAGGAAAATATTGCTAAATTCATTGAATACAACTTCCTTTTTCCTACCCTTGAAGCTAGCATTGATATGGAATTTCTTACCCAAAATCTAAATCACTTTGTTTATCACCCTCTGTCTAATAGTTTTAACCACAGATGGCCTTGGAAGTATGCAATTGTGTAGTTGTCCTTGCTTCATATTTGATTGTAAAAGCGAGAAAAGTTACATATAAGCATCTCGACTGATACCAATACTATCTAGTGTCTTTTGCACTAACCTAGTATCCAAAGAATGATCCTTTATAAATGACTCTAAGCATTTTTTCTTTATATTTTTAAATTTCTTCTTTTCCAAAATTCTTTTGAAATTACTAAAGAGTAAAGATGATAATAAAAATGAGATGCTTTTAAAGAATCTATTTCACTTGCATTCGCTTAAAGAAGAGACCTAAACAAAATTAACATCACAAATCAATACAATTAATTATAAACAAAGTCATATTTAATATTTTTAAAATTTTAAAAATGTACCCTATTTTTAAAGTTTAAAAACATGTACCTTGCTGCTTGGATTCTTTTATGACAACCAACTCCTCCTCGTTTGAGATTCGATATTTTTAAGAGTCCTTTCTTGATTTCGAAGGCCTGAGGATATGTTTCATAGACTCTATAACAGTAATGGATTTTATTCTCTTCCTTACTGGTTTATACTCACTATTCAACTCAATATGAAGATTATAAAGAGGTTTTTTACTAGAGCTACAGAGATCATTGGATGATTTATCCATAGCTAAGGATGTGATTAGAAGATTGAATTGAAAAACTATGTGAATTAGAAATAAGGAAAGTGAAGAAGAAACTAGTAAGGAAAGAAGAGAGAGAATGGAGGGAAGTGATCAAATCTCAAACAAAATTCAAATTGAATATTAGTTTTTATTTTCATGAGGACGAGTAAGATCTTCATTATGACAACCTTTGTCATCTTTATGGCAGTCGAGATTTCTAGGTTTGATGTGATCACGAGAATATCACGACAATGACTTATTAACGATTTTTTATATACTTACTTAGAAAAATATAAAAAATCTAAAAATAACTTTATTTCCTAAAATATTTTCTCTCTCTAAGATTGCTTATAGGGCATTTTTCTAGATCTCAAAACTCCCCTAATAAACTTTAACTTCTAAACCTCTAATGCAACACTTTGCTTCTCATAAAGGTTGCATGACTTCTTTCAAACTCCATATGAATTACCCTCAGCATCCTTTACACTAAGATAAATTGATTTTGAGAGAGTCAACATAATGGTAGAACATCCACGTTCATTTACCTCATCCCAAACATCTTTGTTCATGTCTTGAAGCTTTACACCTACACCTTAATGGGCTTAACTTGCTTCTTTTGCACCAAGACATCGTATATCTATTCCTTCCTATATGAGAAGTTTTTACCATCCAACTTTCAACATTAAACAATGTTTTTCATGAAGCAAATATGAAGCCATAACCACTATAATGTGTGCAACCCAACAAACAACCAAGATAGTATCAATTGCACAACCAAGAAGACTAATATAACTACATTGTGAGAGGCATTGCAATGACCAATCAATGGCAAATGCAATGCTAAAACAACCCAAGCACTCTTCAATGCATGTTGCTACTTTTCCAAAAGTTTTCTCCAAATTTTTCTCACTTCAAGCATAACAACCTCCAAAACACATTCATCTTCTTTCTATAGTGTGAAGGTGGTTCCAACTTGGTTAGCCTTAATCCAAAGGTTGCAAGGGAGGGCTTTTCTAGAGCATTGAAATGTGGAGAGTAATGGCATGAACAGCCTAGCTCTTGAAAGTGCAATGTCGTTTTTATCAAGAACAACCTCCTATAATGTGTTGATGAACACTAGAGTCCATGGACATCAGAATCACTAAGGAGAATCCTCTCTCTCTCTCTCTCTCTCTCTCTCTCTCTCTCTCTCTCTCTCTCTCTCTCTCTCTCTCTCTCTCTCTCTCTCTCTCTCTCTCTCTCTCTCTCTCTCTCTCTCTCTCTCTCTCTCTCTCTCTCTCTCTCTCTCTCTCTCTCTCTGTGTGCCAAAGAACCAAGCAACCCCTATGCTTGGGCAGTAATAAGCAAGCTTTATGCTTAGGCAGCAAGTAGGCCATAAGCTTCTAGCAAACTAAAACCCTGCTTAGCCAAACCCCCTTATTCAAAAAACAAGCTACCCATGTGCTTCAAAAGACCCATTGCTTGTATACATAAATACATAAACTAAATCTTTTATCAAGAAATTTGAAATTTCAACTTTTTTCCTTTATTTCTAGCCAATATTGGTCAATAAAAAGGTTCAAATTCAAGCTATGGAATCCCCTAGACTTTAACCTTAATAGCTCCCTCAATCGAAGCACTTGTTTGACTTATATTGGAGAGCTTGATGGTAATATGTGTATCTTTCAAAACCAAACAACAAGGATGAATGTCGTGGAAAAAGCTTGACTCGACCTCACGATAAC
The DNA here is from genome assembly GCF_053477565.2 of Lygodium microphyllum. Classification (NCBI taxonomy): domain Eukaryota; kingdom Viridiplantae; phylum Streptophyta; class Polypodiopsida; order Schizaeales; family Lygodiaceae; genus Lygodium; species Lygodium microphyllum. Next base: position 157,828,513 of record NC_141135.1, on the reverse strand, counting down.
CCCAAAGTCGCGACACTCTTCGCTACAATTGAGCTCTAGCTTTTGTTCCAAATAACGACAAAATCATTGCAACCATGAGAGAAGTCACCCATTCTAGATTTTGTATGGAAAAAAACATCAAGATGGTGATGGATCAAGATGGAGCAATGAACAAGAACCTTATCAATCTACTACTAACAATTTGCAAAAGCAAAAAGATCATTGCATTCAAAGTTAATGCATACCTATCATTTCTCATGAAAATGGTACACAAATTTTGAACATTTGAGGGCCAAAACAAAGCAAATGCTATATAGGTCAAATTGAAATACAATCAATGCAAAGGCAATGGATATGCATCCCTACAAAGTAGGTATTCATGACTACAAGAGGCCATGTTTGCAAAGTGGCAACATCGTTTATTTCTATAGTCTTTGTAGGCCCAATAATTTGTGAACCCCATGGCCCAATTCTATAGAGTAGTGGATGGTCAAATGATTGTATAGTGGATTATTTCATTTTCTACTTAGATGGGGGGAACAACTTTTGTAAACTCACAAATTATTATCTTGCCATCCATCTTCACATAGCATGCACCGATAAATTTTTTCATGATCGAACAATTGATATGGGATAATCCTCATCTCCCTTGATGATCTTATCCCTTTAAGTTCATTTCATTAAAATTACATTAGTATAGCCAAAGTCTCTCTCCTTTCTCTACTCGTATCAATATAAGACACCACTAGTAATATTTCAGTGCATTTTTTTTCTCCTATCAACCTTTGCACATGATATCCACTACCACCACAAAAGAAACAATAGGTACACATCTTGATTTAAAGAACTCCATAAATATGAAATCTAATCTTCAAAAGAATGTTTAATTTCTTTCAACCCAAATTTGAATCACATGGGCCTCTACCGCTTTTATCATATTTTGGTAGAACACATTATTTTACCAAATTGTTTTCCAACTTATTTTCCCACTAGTCTTTTCTAGTGCGTTCAAAAAATCTAATTTATTTGCTAACTTTTGCATAAACCCACAATTATAATGTCATCATCATTAAGAGTTATAGACTATATTGCTGAATAAAGAAGGAAATGTTACAACTCTGGATAAATTGGTAGGAATGCAGTAAAACAGCCAACACATACTTCTAGAGGAGACATTGACTAATTTTGCAGCAATTATGCGACATTTTGATCTCTGAAAGGACCTTACCAAGAAGGCTAGAATACACGTTTTTGATGTTCTACATACAAAAAGCCTACACCATTATCAATAGATAGTAGTACAAACAGTATCCAAGACTCTGAATGGTCAACATGAAGCCTATCCTCCCATCACTGGTTGGTTGACAACGTTCCATTACTTGGGTTTTTGCTAGAATGCGAACCGTAATCCAAAAGTGATGTGATTTAGACATCAGACCGTACGCGTCAACCATGCAGTGTTGTATGGAGCATTATATAGCAGATTGTGTCCTCAGCTGTAATTATCTACACAAAGATAAAGAAGTTTTTTGTAGGACTGTTCTGAATGAAAATTGGAGGACGAAAGTAGCACATGAGCCTTTGTGCAAGCATATCAAATACCATTTTACATGCCTCTTTTTCTTGCTCGGAGGACCAGTTATATTTATGGATGCCAACAATTCATGTTCAACTTAGGAAAGTTCCATGAGAGCATCACATCAAAAAGAGCAACCTCTTAGCTTCCTAATTAATGAATCACTCGTAATTGGACCTCTAAGCTACCTATTAGCAACTTGTACAGCTTTATGTAGTACCATAACCTCGACCTTGATGGGTAAAAACATGTGAGATAGCTATAATGGTCAGTACTTGATCGAGAGAATCGAGAAACATGAAACCCCCCCATTATAATCTTCATAAACACCATGGTTCACAGAACAATCACATTAAATGCTACAATCTTTTTACATATAAACAATTTCTTTACAACTTACTCTTTAATCATCAGGGTGATGTGGAGCACCTAAGGACCAGCAGGGGTTCCCTTAAAACCCACCAACCAATTTTGGCATTGCCATAAAAATGACTAGTTAGCAGCTGCTAAAAACCAAATTAATATGTAAAATTCCTTTACAGCCTCACATGGGCAAAGCACAAACAATATAGCTAAACAACAAAATTTGAATTAGCATGTATGGCTGCTGCTACAACATATCTGAAGAAGGCTTCAGGTCACATCATGGCGAGCATATATCAGCATACTTGCTCAACTGAAAATTAGTGTGCATCGGGAAAGAATCGAGGCTGCATGTCCAGAGGACACATCTAAGTAGCACTTGTTCCCAAATTTTCCCACAAAACTTCAGCAGGATGGAACTTCGTGCTCCAATACAACAAAAGAAAGCATTCTTCTGCAAGCTGTCCAATTATACTTCCACCACAGAGAAGCAGCCACAAGTTAAACCTCATTCTCGTCCAGAAGGATGTACAAAAAGGAGGACATATCAAAGGAACTGGCCTGGGCTCAAGGGCAAAATCCAGCCCTTCACAGCTCAACGTCGTGATCGTGAGTAGCTGAGGCCTTCCCCCTTCCAGCAGGTGTATGTCTGGACCAGTGAGGAAACACACCCAAAAAGAACCCAATCCTCACACAGCCAGCCCATATGTTCAACCCTTCCTCCAATCTCTGGGCAAGCCAAATCACTTGATTCAATAATGCACAGCTTTGCCTCCTCAAGCTCAAGAAGTACCTCAACACCTGTCCCTCACCAACCATTTTGAAGCCCCGTTAACTACAAGTAGCACCCATTTTTTGTGATGTACCTGTTGGTTTGGCTACATACACCTGCTTTAACTTAGAAGAACTTGCAGGCCCCCTTTCTCCTGCTGAGCTTCTATCAATGGTTGGTGATCGTCCAGGAGCACCCTTTCTACTATTGCTAGCAGACCACTCAGCCCCCACATGACTCCTTACTAGACCCTGCTGAGAAACCTTCTGATCATTATATTGAGAACCAGCCTCATTAACTAGAGATCCCTGTTGACTAAGGTTTGGAGGTTGGAGAAGTGAAGGCTCAGGCCGGCTACCCACAGTTTGTGCATGTATCCCCAGAGCTAAGTCAGTACTGTTGCCAGTGGAACCATTCAGGCCACGGGTATTCCTCATTATACGCCGAGCTCGTTGAGGTTTAGTGCCTGAAGAGCTTGGAGACTCTGTTAAAGATGCAACACCACTATGTCCAGTACCTGACATCCGCTCGAGGCCACTTCTATTCATTGTGGCTGAATCACCAAGCCCCAGTTCATCCGGAAATTGGGCTGCAGCATCCACAGCCGAGAAGGAGCTGCTCACTGCTGGCTTTGATACAGGAAGTTGATGGAAACTGCTGCTAACATCCATTAACTGAGGTAAATGCTCAAGATGACTAGCAAGAGTACTAGAATGCCGAGGCTGCATACTCAGCACTGGAGCTGGTCCCAGAATAGGTAAGTTGCTTAATGGTGGTGCAGGAGCTTTGGACCAATGCGTCTGCACAGAACCTTCTGCATTCGTCATCTGCAATAAATGCTAACTTCATGACATAAACTGAAATATATGAACATACATAACAAGTTTTACAGTGAAAACACGTGAAAAAACATGAAGGATGAAAGATACTTTTAAAACAAAATGTTATTTTTGCCATAAAATATCAAGTCATCCCTCCACACCCCACCCTCAAAAAAGGACTTTTTTAAAACAAAGACACTGACATTGTGGAAATTACAACATACAATGCATGCCAAAACATATACAGTATATACACACAAAAGAGCATGTATGCAGGATGCGTGACATAATGGTTTCCATCATTGCTGTCAAATGTTACCACATCTTAAGATATCCCGCCAAAAATCTAATGCTCCCTCCACAGCTCACCTTTAATACAGAAGGATCTTCTTCAACACAAAGACACTGACATCATGGAAATTACAAAATACAATGTTGGAACAAGCCAGCTCATAACATTCAGAATCAAAGCCTGTTTCACAATTGATGGTCAATATCAACACAAGATGGAAGGAGTTAACACATCTATTAAGTTTAGGACTAAGAAGACAGACCCTGATTCATATGAACACAACAAATATGAGAAGTTGAGCAACAAGTAAACTTATTGACTTCAGAAACTCATCTTTTAGCATACTGATTATTTATGCCAAACAAAACACAAAATCCACAACTAATCAGCTTATTGACTTCAGAAACTTGACCTTTAGCATGACGATTACTTACACCGAACAAAATACAAAATCCTTCCTTATTCACAACAACTAAATGAGAATAGTATGGCGTGTTTAAAAATAAACGATGGTGATAAACATGCCAGCAAGGAAACTTAAAGAAAATCATTTAAACTTTGAGGATCTCATATGAGGGCTTAAGAGAACAGGTTGAAAATATCAATGCAGGCTTATCAAGACACCTGACAGCTTTCATCTAAAGCTATCTTTATAACTCAAGCAATCATACGACATTGAACAGCTGCTAAAGCTGGTGACAGCAGATACATGAAGCTCATACAGGACTAGCAATGACAGTAACAAGCAAACAGTACCATGACAAGGGGATTTCAGAGCTGGAGTGCAAGTTTGTCAAACAACTATGCTGACAATACCATGTCCGAATGACCACAGAGGGGAAACTGCAAACAATTGACAGGACATTAAAAGCAAGATAAAGACAATGAAACCAGACTGATGGAAAAAAATGCTGATACAAGAACGGCCCCTGAACATGTGAGTCTGTACCTGCAATGAGGGTGCTGGGAGAAAAAAGACAGGAGACAAAAAATCCCGCGACTCAACACATTTCAACCAGCTGACAGGGCAGTCTGTAATTAGGGAGCAGATCCCAGAGAAGATCTAGAAAGGCATCTCAGGCCAAAACATAGGCAGGCCCAACAAAATAGAGACCCTAACCAAGAATGGAACAAACAAGGCCAAACTCACCAAAGTGACCAATACTGGAACAAGCTCCTGAGGTCCCTCTTTGACTTAGTATAGGGCACACAAACACGTTCATGGGCTGGCACTGAAGTGACACAATGAGGGATGAAAGTGGCTACGAATGATCCCACTTATAGAGCTTCTTGAGCCAATGTTTTACAATCTTGTTTTTAATGGAATTAATCCTTTTCAGGACTCTTTTGAGAGCTACAAGAATGCCAGAATATAATGAGCAATTTCTAGGTCACTTAACTCTAGGTCCATGTTGACATCCACATTGTGTCTTGTAACACAATATTTGCTAGTTTGCACAAGATAATAAAAAGTTGAGAGAATCCAAACAGAAGAATAAAACCTCAAACAGTCACTTATAGCAATTAATTGAGATTCCACAAAGTAGGGTTTTGAGAGCCCCTGATAGATGTAATAGATACTTGAAACTGTGGACTGAAAATTCCTACCAAGAGGGAGGTCAAGCGCACAAAAGCATTGTAACAAGTTTTCATCTTGCATACACCTGGGTGTTCCTCCCTCCACCCGGGCCTTGCGCCTACCTAATACAAGTACCATTTCTTCCATTCGCAAAGCTATCTTGCTCTCTACTTTCTTTCTAAGCAAAGCGCCTTCTTGTAAGCAAAGGTGCGGAAAGACCGCGGGGGGTCACAGTGACAACCGTGGGAGACAAACACAAAGTGGGAAGTTTCACTCTACGCACGCCTTGTGCGTCACACCAAGGTAGACACTCGGTCCTTTCACTAATGCCTCTCCATGGCTAGCACAACCAAATCTCAATCATCTCCCCACAAAGACTAAGTACACCCTTTGAAGAGCAATCAATCACATGTATTCTTGTGAGAGATGCAAATCCTACTTCCATGTCTCAACAAAGATTAGATTTGCTAACATCAATATGACTACCACCAAACAAATCCATCTGAAGGGCAACAATCTTTGCTTATAGAATTAGAGCAATGTGGCAACATCTCCCACCCCATGTCATTGTTAGAAATGGTCAATTATGGGCAGTGCAGAATGTAGTGTGGACACAACTGAGGTAATAAGTTGTCTGTGAGGGGGGTGAGAGGACCGAGGTGCAACTGAGAGTGCAGTAGACAGTGTGAGAGTGAGTGAGACAGAGTGAAGCACGACACCCCAAAAGAATAGACTGAAAGAGTGTACAAAGTACAACCCTTAAACCTTAGGGTTGTAGGGGGTGTTCACACCCGAACACGGAAAGTGCCCATAAGTGTATAACATAAGCACATAAGAAAATAAGACTATAAGTCTGGGGGAAAAAACCTCTCCTACCGAGAGTAAAAAGTGCCCCAAGGTCCTACTGATCACCGACACTCCCATATGAGCGTAGGCAGAAGTGAGGCGTGAGTCAAATACCCAACAAACCCCCCTGGAGAGAAGAATGATCAAGAGTACAAGGATCATCCGCCACCAAAGGATATCAAATGTAAAGCATCACGAAATGCTTCAAATTTGTTACGAGGAAGAGCTTTGGTAAAGATGTCTGCCACATTACTGGTGGTAGGACAATAGACAAGGCTGATATCACCTGTATGTAGCCTCTCTCTGAGAAAGTGATAATGGATCTCAATGTGTTTCGTGCATGCATGAAACACTGGGTTCCGTGCCACTACAATAGCACTCTAACCTTCAGTGAACAAAGGAGTAGGCTCCGTAACAGATACATCCAGATCAGCTAGCAAGCGTCTAAGCCATACGCATTCAACTGTGGTAATGAAAGCTGCCTTGTATTCAGCTTCACATGACGATGTCGCAACAGTGGATTGTTTCTTGCTAAGCCAAGAAATGCAAGAAGAGCCAAGAAAGAAACAATTGCCACTAGTGGAGTGACGTGTATCATAATCACCAGCCCAATCAGAATCACTGTAAGCATGTAACTATAGTGGTCCCCCCTTGGCATAAAGCAATCCAAGAGATCTAGTACCCTGCAAGTAACGAAAAACACGCTTGACAGCTTGCCAATGTGATATACGTGGCTGATGCATATACCTGCTCAAAGCTGAAACGGCAAATTGTATGTCCGGCCTAGTGTTGCATAGGTAGATAAGACATCCAACTGCAAGAGCATATGTATGTATATCAAACAAATCATTGTCATCATGTAATGACAGTTTTAGTCCACGTTCCATGGGGGTACAAACTGGCTTGCAATCCTGTAAGCCAAACTTCTCAAGAAGCTGCCCAATATACCTTGACTATGATAGCCCAATACCTTGAGCATCATGTATGAACTGGATGCCCAAGTAGTAATGCAAAATTCCCAAGTCAGGCAAATCAAAAGTTTGCTGCAAATTTTGTTTGAATGCTGAAATCTGATCAGCATGTGTTCCAGTGAGCAAAAGGTCATCAACATAAAGACATATAATCAGCATAGATTCCCCTTCTTTACATACGTAAAGGATAGACTCAGATGAGCTGTTTAGAAAACCCTGACCAAGCAAGAAAGCATCTATTTTTGCATACCAAGCTCTAGGAACTTGTTTCAAACCATATAGTGCCTTTTTGAGCTTGCAAACCAAATGTTCTGAGCCTTCAACTGCAAAACCAATGGGCTGCTGTACATAAACTTCCTCTTGAAGTTCCCCATGTAAAAATGCAGTCTTAATATCCAACTGATGCACTTTCCAACCATAATGTGCAGCCAAAGCAATCATAGACCTGATGGTCGTCATACGGGAAGTAGGAGCAAATGTCTCCTCATAGTCAATGCCCTTTTTTCTGTGCGTAGCCTTTAGCTACAAGCCGTGCCTTGTATTTATCAATGGATCCATCTACTTTCCTTTTCAATTTGTAGACCCATTTTGTTCCAATGGCTTTCTTCCCAAATGGCAAAGACACCAAATCCCAAGTTTGATTCTTAGTGATAGAATCTAATTCAGCTTGCATTGCTGCCATCCAATGCACACTGTGTTGTGCATCCTCAAAACATTCAGGCTCTTCATTATCAAAAGTACTTGCTGCCATAACAAACTCCATGGTATGTGCTGAATCATGCAAACGAGTTTGCCTTCTAGTACAACCAGCCATGGGTGCATCCAAATGACTATCTTGCATAGTCGGCAAATACCATCTAGGTATTAGTCTAGCTTCCTGATTGTGTGCAAGCTCTTGCCGAATTTCAGTTTCAGCATTATGCTGAATATTCCGATCAACCAATGGCTGAATTTCTGCACTTTCCATAGGGGCAGCTGGTTGAACATTAGGTTTATTTTCTAAAGCTCCAGCTGAATCACCAAACGTAATGGGCAGCAGCCCTTCAAAAACATCACAGGCAGCCTAATATGTGTCCAAACCAACCAAGGATAATTCTGAATTTTCATCAAAAACAACATCCCTGCTGACAAAAACCTTCTTTGTAACGGGATCATAGAGTCTGTAGCCCATAAAAATACACTTAACAGCCTTGTTGTCCAACTTTTTTCTAAGTACCTGTGGAATATGGGCATAGACAAGACACCCAAAGGTACGGAAGTGGCCAACAGAAGGTTTACGGCTGTTCCAAGCCTCAAAATGTGTGATGGTCTTCAAGGCTTTGGTAGAGCATCTGTTCAAAATATGGCAAGCACACATGACTGCTTCCATCCAAAAACTATGAGGCAAGCTCTTTGCCTTCAGCATACATCTGGCCATCTCCATGAGTGACCGATTCCTCCTCTTTGCTACCCCATTCTGCTGTTGAGTATAGGCAATAGTGTACAGATGGACTATGCCTTTCTGCTTCAAAAAAGAATTCAGCATAGAGAACATGTATTCCCCCACTCGGTCCGAACGGATGGTCTTAATTTTGCATCCACATTGATTTTCAACAAGTGCACTGAAAGCCAAAAATGCATCATACACTTCTGACTTCTTTTTCAAACAGTAGACCCAGCAAAAACGTGTAAAGTCATCAATGAATATCACAAAATAGTAACAACCGCCCAATGACATTGTTTGCATAGGTCCACAAACATCTGAATGTACCAACTGCAATCTGGTTGTTGCTCTGAAAGCAACATCACAGGGAAATGAGAAACGATGCATTTTCCCCAAAATGCATCCCTCGCATAAGTGCTCAGGAGGTCTCTCTAAGAGAGATAAGCCATCCAGCATCTGAGTACGCTGCAAAAGCATCAAGCTGCCAAAGTTTACATGTCCCAAACGAGCATGCCATAACTCCGCCTGTATCATAGCAGGAGTAAGAGTAGATGTCAAGTATGCTGTCTGATCTACTGAATGACATTTTTCCTTTTTAGCTTGCATGCCCCCTTGTGTCTGATTTTGTGATGTGCCAGAAGTACCAGAACTCTATGGAGCATTTTTCACCTTGTTGTTTTTGCCTTTCTGTCTTGCCACAAAAGTCTGCTCAGAGACTATAGCATCCACACCACTATTTTTCCTTGTTTGCTCCTCCTCTAGAAGCAAACTAACCAGCTAAATAAAAGTGAGTGGATGCTCGGCAATCCTCATGGTGAGGTTCAATGCAGTATGAAAAGACAAGTACGAAGGAGGTAAGGAATTCAAGGTGGTGGATATCAACTGTGCATCCGAAAAGTACTCATCTACATTCATGAGCTGCTCCCGCAAGTCCTGAATCTTGTTCAAGTGATCCTGCATAGAATCACCCTCATTCATCTTCAAAGTCTCTAACTCTTTCTTCAAGAAAGAGATTCGAGTCTGATTTTTTCCTGCAAACAGATGCTCCAAAGTCAGCCATGCATCTCGTGAAGAAGATGCTGAACGAATGTGAGAGATGATGGACCGCTGAACTGCCAAAGCAATCAACGACAAAGCCTGCGCATCTCGTGTATCCCAAGCTTTTTGAGTTGCAATTCTTGGAGGAAGTGGCTGAGGTGGAGCGGACTGAGGTCCCCGTTGTCCACATATCCCTTGAGGAGGAGTAACAAGAGCTACAAATCCCGGTCTAGTTTCCTCTCCACTGACATAATCCCATAAATTCTTAGCCACTAATACATTCTTCATCATGAATGACCATAGCGAATAATTGTTTCCATCCAATCTGTCTTCCTTGGATACATAGGTAAATACATCACCTCCCTGATTTGCCATGATGACAAATTTCCAAAGACAAATGAGCAATGTCAAAGCAGTAAGGGCTGGAAATCTGCAAATTTCCAGAAATTGCAGCAAGCACACTTCTGCAATTAATGTGCAAGGGTGTACTCTGTCAAGAACTCTCTCTAATGCACGCTTCCCAAGGTGCAAACAGTGCTCAGCAACACTGTAATGTCAAAATCCCCAAGATTTTTGCCAAAATTTCTGTCACAAATATCCCAGAATGTGCATTAAATGTGTCTCTATCACAGACACAAGCACGTGTCCCAAAGCAAAAAACTGATCCTGCTGCTGCACGAACTCCTGTGTTGAAATAAAAAATGTAAAACGTTACCTCTGCAGAATGATTGCAGCTGACTGACGACGAGCACTGATCCCGAGGCAATGTCTGCGCACAGGAACAAGCTAGCGAACCTCGTGGCGGGCTGCTACAGGTACAAGAGGCGGCGCCTGCAACTGGCGGCGCTGACAGGTGGCGCGCTGGGCAGAGGAGGCCGCGCCTGCAACTGGCAGCGCCTAACAGGTGGCATGCTGGGCAAAGGAGACGGCGCTTGCAGCTGGCGGTGCCTGCAGGAGCAGCGTCAGCACGCACAGGTACAGGTGGCGCGCGCGGGCAGATGGCACGCGCAGACAGGTGGCGCGCGCAGGTACAGGTGGCGCGCGCGGGCAGATGGCACGCGCAGACAGGTGGCGCACGCAGGGACTGGCGGTGCTTGAGGAGGCAGCAGCTGCAGGAGCAGCATCAGGTACAAAAGCAAGGCAAGTACAGCAGGAGCACGAACAGGCAGGTACAGGGGCGCAAGTGCGGTCGGGACTGCACACTGCAGGCAAGAGCTGAGCTCTGATACCAAATGTGAGAGGGGTGAGAGAATCGTGGTGCAACTGAGAGTGCAGTTTCACACCCGAATATGGTAAGTGCCCATAAGTGTGTAACATAAGCACATAAGAAAATAAGACTATAAGTCTGGGGGAAAAAACCTCTCCTACCGAGAGTAAAAAGTGCCCCAGTGTCCTACTGATCACCGACACTCCCATATGAGTGTAGGCGTAAGTGAGGCGTGAGTCAAATACCCAACAGTGTCACTACTTCTAGAGTTAGTTTAACTCCAACTGAGTTAGGATAGGTCTAACTTACTTGAGACCTATTATACTTTCATTCTATCATTCTAATACTTGCATCTTTTGAGTGTGGGATTGCTACCCACACTTGTCATTGTCTTGTGCTCTCTCTCTCTCTCTCTCTCTCTCTCTCTCTCTCTCTCTCTCTCTAACATTTGGTATCAAAGCTGAACATGTGGGTTCCATCTCACCACTGCTCAACCAGTGCAACCGGTGCAACCCATGCAAGGTCCACTTAACCGACAAAGGAAGAGAAGCTGCTATTTTAGGGGGAGGAGCTACCGTATTGGAAGAGAAGCTATTGATTTGGAGGAGGAGCTACTACTTTTTCAGCCTACACAGTCCCATAGGCAATCTCCCATGCAACCTTGCACAAGCAGCCCCTCTCAACCATGCCCACCATTTTCTGAGCCTTACCCACCATAGTAGTGTGTCTTCTCATATGAATCTAAGAGCTTCGTGTGATAGAGGGAATCTCAACATTGGTAACAATTCACTCGTTCTTATTCAAGGTGTGGACACGAACCCACTTCTTCTTAATAGACAGGATTTGTTAACGGAAGCCCAATGTGTTCCAAATTTGGGCTTTACCTTACTTTGTTCAAGGACTCATTAAGACAAGGAATTATGTGGTCTACGTTCCAAATTTGGGTTTCAACATACTTTTAGTTCCTAGACTTACTAAGAGGGAACCTATGCAATCCTTACTTAAGATGTGATAATCGTTAAAGATATTACCACTAGAGATATCCTATGGCATGGTATTCACGAGAGTGGGTTTTTTATAGATCTAGAAAAAAACACAAACACAAATCCTAACTTTTGAATTTGAGGGTTTCAAAATTTTGCACAATTTCCACTCCATCTTGACCATCTCTGCCATTTTCAACTATGCAGAAATACTCGGAAACCCTAAAGTGCATAAACCCTAGTTTTGGAATTTGGGGCTTTTTGGAAATTTATGCAATTTCTCATCTATCTTGCTTATCTCATCCCACAATTTCAAAGAAATTTTCAATTTTCAATTCCTCACACGTGGTGCAAAGAAATTTGGGGGGTTTTGACCAACTTGCCCAATTTTTGAAATTTCCATGGGAAATTTGAAGCTTTTGTGATCTTTGTGTCCAACACACGTCCCGAGGTGCAATGAAGTTGCTGGTTGCAATCAATACACATCCTTAAGAGGACATTTCATCGAATTGTAAGCCTTCAAGTATAGAATTTATTCAATTTCTCAAATTTTCTTCGAGAAAATTTGGGGCTTTTGAGTTTCATGCATCCCAAGGCAGCAAACAAGTGCATATACCGCATTTACATGCTGATTAATACAGACTGGACACAGAATTTTATGAAAATTTGAGGATTTAACGCATTAAATTGCTGAACTTGACTTTTTTGGACGTGCATTTCAAGGCACAGCAGTGTATTGCTGTTCTGAGCAATATTGGCACGCTAGGAATGTGGGCATTAGTAAGGGCAGCTTGCTGTCCTCTAGCCCTTTTTTGAGGTGTTTGAGGAGCGAACCCTCTTGGTCTAGTTGAATCCTAGTCATGAAATCCCAAAGACCCTTAGCAACTAGCAAATTGTGCACCATGAAACTCCACAAGGAGTAATTGGTGCCATCCAATTTGTTCTCTTGAGTAAGGATATCCAAAACGTTGCTATGATCAATGTGCCCCTGTTGAGCCATTGCTACAATAAGATACACAAATTGCAACCAAACACTTCCAAGCTGAAATACAAAATATGCTCACAAGAGTATCGGAATTCCAACATGGGATTGACAATGCAATCACAAAACTGTCCAAAACTGTCTCAAAGCAAAATCCGTCTTCTATGGCAAGCAACAAGTGAAAAATCAGCCCCAGGCTGATGTGGGGCAGCCATCTAGCAAGGCTGCCCAAGACTCAAACAAATGGGGAAAAAAGGGTAAATGCCAATACTACAAGAAGCATGGCCATTACATAGCAATAAGATCATGTAATGTAGCTATGTTTTCTAGGCATAGACTCATAAGGACATAGCAATAAGATCATGTAATGTAGCTATGTTTTCTAGGCAAAAGCAACGGCAAAGGTAAGTAACAAGTGAAAAATCAGCCCAAGGCTGATGTGGGACAGCCATCTAGCAAGGCTGCCCGAGATTCAAACAGAGGGAAGAAAAAGGGTAAATGACAATACTACAAGAAGCATCACCATTACATAGACGAATGCCGAAAAAGGTTAACAAAGGAGAAAAAGGACTCCGGATTGATTGTCCATGAAACATCAGCCACTCAGTCTTTAGATGGTCATGCTACAATCGACTTGGTTGAGGAGAATTATGCAGTTCTCACTTGCACACATCTATGGCTCATTCAACATTTAAAGCTGTTGAAACGCAACATACATGGCATTTTGATAGTGTAGCATCCAAGCACAATACCTCTCGAAAGTGTTTGTTCACATCCATGCAATCAACCCCTGCAAGGAACAGAGTTTCTTATACGAACAGCTCTGGCTATGATTTCTGTGGCATTGGTACAATTGTGATACTACTACAGATGGATTAGATTTTCAACTTAAGGATGTATGATTTGTACCTGGGATTACCAAAAACCTTCTTTCGGTTCCAACTTTTGAGCAAGGCTTTCAAGTCATCTTTAAAGATAACAAATGCATTGTCAAAGATAGCGAGCTTGATTATGCTCTTCATTTGTCGTGCACTTTGTACAAAGATCTATTTTTTGTAGGACAGTTACGAGAAGAGATCTCATCAACCTCCAACAATCACTTACTCTTGCTATGCAAAATACGGAACTATGGCAAGCCCAATATGGGCACATGAATTTTGGTAGGCTCACGACTCTTTAGAGGTCTTAGATGGCTGATGCTTTGCCTACATTGGATATTCCACCTTGCCATGCTTGTGAGGATCGCATTCTTGGCAAATTTCACAGATTTACTCTTAAGAAGGATAGTGCAATGCATGCTGTCCGAAAATTACAGCTTGAACACAATGATATGTGTGGTCCCATGCAAACTGCTACTCTTGGCTGTCATTTAATCATATTTATCAATGACTATTGACTACTCTAGGTACACTTGGGTGTATAGTTTGAAGACCAAATCAGATGTATTCATGTACTTCAAACATTTGGTTGCCAAATTGGAAACTCAAACTACTTTGAAAGTGTAGACTCTCCGCACAAATGGAGGAGGAGAGTACACGTCTAAAGCCTTTGAGGCTTATTTGCTAGACCATGGTATTGCACACACAGTGAGGATGACTTCTCAACAAGAATGGAGTGGTGGAACGCAAGACCCGCACTCGTATGAAAATGACTAGATGCATGTTGAAGAGCGAAGGGTTGCCTCGTAGATTTTAGCTTCAAGGTCTTATGTGTGCAAATCATGTTTTGAATCGTGCTCCTATAAAAGCATTGAAGACCATTGCATCGTATGAGGTATGGTATCACAAGAACCCTAGTGCAAATTACTTTTGTGTTTTTGATTGCATTGCATACTCACATGTACCCAAAGAGCTTCATGCAAACCAACAAATAATTGAATTATGTAACCAGCCTTTCTTCCGTGGATGGGTGGTAAATCCCTGATTACAACTTAATTACAGCAACAAACAATTAATGCAAATCTGAAAATACAAATTTACCTACTGATCTTGCACAATGCATACCCGATTGGGCCCAAAATTGGCACCCCTTTCGTTATTTCTTCAATTCTTCGCGAAGAAACTCTGAATTTTCTCTCTCATCTCCTGACCATTTCACAACCTTGCTTCGAAGATCTCAACATTTGGACCCTTGGAAGCTAAGAAATTGCAAATTTCTTTGTTGTAAACCCTAATTTACAGCAGAAATTAAGGTTTAGCAACAACCTCAAGAAGCGTGCCAAAAGTTGAAAGCTCCAAGACTTGGATTTATCAGGGCTGAAGGTGAATTTCAACTAAATTCAGGTGGGGGACTAGCCAGCCATTGAATTTGGGGCATTTCCATCGTCCATGAAGTAGGTGAAGGCCAGTTAAGTGCTTGAATCAAGGGGCAAATCAGATTGAAGACTTGCTGGTCACTTTTTGAACAACAAGGGGAGTTTGGATTGCGAAGGAAATCGGGAGAATCCCATCATAAATCGACTTCTTCTTCAATAAAGCTAAAGAAATACCAAAAGGGGAGCCAATTTTGGGGCCAATTAGGTGTGCATTGTCCAATATCAATAGGTAAATTTGTATTTTCAGATTTTCATTAATTGTTTGCTGCTGTAATTAAGTTGTAATCAAGGATTTACCACCCATCCACGGAAGGTAGGTTGGTTACAATTGCACATTTCAGTTGGGATGTACATGAATTGGAGATAAAGACAACATTTCTATGTGGAGACTTGAAAGAGGATGTATATGTTGCACAACTGCCACGCTTTGTTGTGCAAGGCTAAGAGCACAAGGTTTGCAAGCTGAATAAAACCTTGTATAGCTTGAAACAAGCTCCACATGTTCGGTACTCCAAAACAGATGCATTTTTTTACCACAAACAATCTCCCAAACAGCCCAACCAAACCCACCCTCTGTGTCAAGAAGGAAGAGAGAGATTTGATCATCATCATTCTTTGCATAGATGATATGCTGCTCACTAGACCAAATGAGAGAAAATTTTCAAATTTCAAGGCTGAATCACATTCTACTTTTGATATGTTAGATATGAGGCTGATTCACTACTTTTTGGGAATTCAATTCACCAAAAATCAACATGGTATTGTTATGTCTATCACAATATGTTCAAAACTTGCTAGTAAGGTTTAACATGCAAGATTGTAAACCTATGAGCACACCTATGGAAACAAGGCTGAAGCTTTCAATGCATGATAGCAATGCTCTATCAGATGTTGCTATTTGCAACCAATGGTTCTCTTCTATTTGTACAACACCCATCCTAACATACAATATGTAGTACCACAAGTAAGCAAATACATGCATTCAATATCACAGGTGAGCAGATACATACACAGTCCAAGGACACACTTGCAAATGCATACTTACAGTGATTCAGATCAGGCTTGTGATCACGATACAAGGCAATCTACTAGTGGACATTGTTTCTTTCTACGCCAGTTGTGCATTCCTTAGCTAAACAAGAAGCGGCCTACTCTACGTACCTCATCTTGTGAAGCTAAGTACACAGCAGCTTTCACAAGGATAGTCAAATATGTTTGGTTGCATCGTGTATTGGCTGATCTTCATGTTCATTTGAAGGGATCCACTTCTATTCTTTCTAACAAGAGTGCTATTGAAGTACTCCAATGTTTCATGCTCCTACAAGACACATTGGGATACATTATCGCTATGTCAAAGATAGATCACATGCAAGGGAGATCAGCATAATTTACATTCCAACACAGGAGAATGTTACATTTTCACCAAGGCACTATCACGTGAAAAGTTTGAGGAATTTTGAAAATCCTTGAGCTTACTCCCTTTTGCCAATTGATTCACTCATTGTACATCATCACATTGGCCCTACAAGGGGGTGTTGGAATTGTTCAATTATGGACGATGCCCAATATTTTAGTGCGTGGTGTGGACTCAAATAAGTTAATAAGTTGTGTCACTAATTATAGAGTTAGTTTAACTCTAGTTGAGTTGAGGATAGATATAGCTTACTTAAAGCTTACTGTACTTTCATTCTATCGTTTAGTACTTGCATCGTTTGAGTATGGGGCTACCAACCACTCTTGCTCATTTTCTTGTGTTTGAAACCTCCCTCTCTCTCTCTCTCTCTCTCTCTCTCTCTCTCTCTCTCTCTCCATTCCAATAGTCCTATATGTGTCGTTCTCTCATTGTATACTGAGACTACGCAGAGAAGAGAGATCATGAACCAAAGCTCTCAAGCATTGCTCTTAAATTGTGGCAACTCTCTATTTTGATCTCAACCAACCACTATAGATCTTGACAACACAAAGTGAAACATCTACCAAGGATGCAATTTGCACACAAGATGCATTACAAGTTATATCCACCATCAAATGAGTAGACATCAAACTCACCTCCCAAACATAGTGCCAAAAGAGCCCACCCTCACTACTAGGATCTAGGAGCACCAAGAGTTGGCATTCCATACATCCAACTCATATTGTCCCGCTATATGGATGCATTGGAATATAAACAAAAAGCCCAAGAGTGGTAATCACACAATGGCGTGCACAATTGAGCCTTAAGCACAATAGGAACTTGTGTTCTACACACAGAACTCTACTGCCCTAACCTTGATGAACACTTAGTGGATTCACACCAAGTCACTTCATTGTGGCAAATGTTGCTAGCACCCATCTAAATGTCCAAGGATACACATAGAAAAAGATGTATGGAATGAATGGCGATGATGACATGAATGACAAAATCAAGGGGCCTCAAACTCCATGTTTCAAGGACTAAGAATCGTGTGACTATATTGTACTCATGTCAAATTCCAAAACACTGTACCAAGAAATATAGATAATGATGTCAATGGCAACAAAGAGAGCACTACATAGTCTTGCAAAATCAGCAACTGAAGGATTGAAAAAAGCACATTTAGCAGCCCAAAGACTCCGATGAGCTAACGAGAAGATTATGTCAATAGATTGACAACATCTAAATGATGACATTAGTAGGACTTTTATGATGACAATAGCAAATAATCTCCTTCGACCCAAAGGCATCTTTAACTATCCAAAATGCAGCAAATGATAAGTGCAACAAGGTAGTTGATGCCATGGTCTGGTGGACAAGAGCCAAGACACCTTCCTCCATTCACAACAATATCCAACCATAGTTGTTCACAACAGCAACAGCTCTAAGATGAAACATGGGCAACAATGTGATGGTGAAAGATCTGACTCAGATAATGGGATATCCACAACTAACTCTATTTATGTAAGAGTTTGGAGCATCTATCTCATTGTTTAAAAATAAAACTAATCATCTTTATAATAGCATTAATTGCTTTTTGGAGTTGTATTGAGAAGACAATCATACGGATTAATACAAAATAATTTAAAATTAGTGCAAATGGCTCAACACCCCTTCTCAAGCCCAAAAAGTGTACCCAAGTCAAAGTAAGTCACATATTCATCCTCTTTTATCCTAGAAAGGTTCCATCCCAAACAAACCAGGGTATCGGTGGACCAAGGGTGCCTCCAAGGGCTACCAAGGCTACATGATCACAAAGGCGATGGATATCTTCTTTCAAGTAGCCCAATTTAGTGAATCTTACATTTGTCTTTTCTTTACTTCTCTTTGGTGGCTACAAATGAAAGTAGGACTCCAGATTTTTACATCCTCCATAAAACAAACTATTGTAAGACAAGCATGGAGGCAATGAAGTGAAGAAGAAGAAAGTTGCAATGGTAATTGCCATAATGGACTACTATAATAATGGAGCGTTGCAAATATGGTACATCCAAGTCAACTACTCTTTAACACAGGAAAAAGGAAACATACTTACACAATGCAAAGAGTTTTCACCTTAGATGGGTGCACTAAGCCATTAAGACTTTTTTTTAAAGAATGATTGAAAAGAAAATATTAATAAAAAAAGGACACGTTGTCTCACAACCACAACAAAAACCACGATCAAATGCATCAACAAATCAACAAGCCACATGCTCAAACCTCAAACTACATCCTCCTTCTCATCCTAACCATTATCTATTAGCAGATATGTCACTTCAAGGTTGAGTTTGTGCATCTCAATTGGCTGAGGCAGAAAGATATTATCTTGATTATTTAGGCATTTTTCTTAGCATTTTATGATAGTCGCTTTAGCATCTATTGCTGGTCGACCTGACATGATTTATGGCATTTTTTTTCCTATTTATTCAAGCTTCTCCTCCACATTATGACCATTCATCACCTGACTAGTTCTAGTGAAGGGAGAGGAGTAGGTGTCAATGCATTCATAGCCAATGACTCACATTGGTTCTATACTATCTTATATCTTGGTATATAGATTCCATTTCCAGAGTCTCTTTGCTTCTAAGTTCCTTGTGCAATGTTCTTTTCTTTTGCAGTGTTTCTCTTTCTCTTTCTTTTGTCTCTTGTGTTTAGTAATTTTCCACGCTTCCATCACTACATCCACTTCTGACATGGTATCTGATTGCAAGATCATTGTTCCTGCTGCTGTTTTACATTGTTTCAAGTCTAAGTTTTGCCTTTTCGTCTGCTGATTGAACCTGTTCTAACTGCTACGACTGATTTACAGCCTAGGCGACCATCTTCTAATCATTTTCGGCCTGTTTCCTCCACATTCTGTAGACTGCCATTTTGATTTTCAGCTTTTTGGGCGGGCCCAAGACCTGTTACTGACCCCTTCCAAATCTGTGTTTTGGTGTACGGTGCCTGCATTTTACTGATCAGCACCTGTGTTTTGGCTGTTTGCTACTGTGCAGGGTTGGGCCACATCATTTTCAGGCTGGTTTTGGTTATTTTTGGTCCACCTTTTCACTTTGCGGTACACTGCTCAGTTTTAGAGAGGGTTCGTGTGCATTTGGTTGTCATGTTCTAATCACTACACTCTGGTTAATGTTGATCTTTTCTCTATGTGCTTTCTCTAATGCTTGGAACTTGTGCAATCCTTGTGATTCTGTATTTTTGCCATACTTTTCTCCCTAAAGATCCCTTGTCTTTCTTCATCTTCTTTGTATCTCCCTTATCATGGCTCCTCCAACATCTCCTAACGATGTGTTGGGAATAAAGGGCCATTGTGCCTTTTATATGTGCACGGGTATGGACACACCCTTAGCACATTTGTACCTTCATATATATCTATCTAAAACCTAAAGCGGTACACTCCTCATTGTACCCAAGAACATCCAGTGTCGTGCTCACTCCCCCCTCTACTCTGCACTCTGCTCTCTACTCTCTACTCTCTATGTGTATTATCCGTCGAGTTCACTCTCATCTCTGCGTCAGGTTCCAACAAAATCTAAAACCTAAAGAGGTACACTCGTCATTGTACCCAAGAACATCAAGTGTCGTGCTCACTCCCCCCTTTACTCTGCACTCTGCTCTCTACTCTGAAAAATATCAGCCGGTTCTTATCAAGAATGATGTACATGGCCGCTTTGTGGTGATTGAAATTTTATTCGAAGGAGAGATCTTATGGTTACTTGGCCTCTATGCTCCAAATGATCCTTTATCTCGCCGGGAGCTTTGGCATACCTTGCAGATTTCCTTGTCCCTTGACAGACGGGGTTTTTTGATGGGGGATTTTAATATGTGTGTTGAATCTTCACAGTCCACATTAGAACATTCGGTAATGGATGCGCCGGAAAGACGTATGTGGCAGGAGTTGGCTTTTGCCGTTCTTAAGCAAGATCTCTGTCTCTACTCTCTACTCTCTGTGTGTATTATCTGTCGAGTTCACTCTCATCTCTGCGTCAGGTTTCAACAAACTGCTATCAGAGCTGATGGTCCACGCACATAGCCGTAACATTGACAATCATAGGCAATAGTGGTCAGCTGCAATCGACAACCATAGTTGGTGCACAAGCACTAGTGATGGGCAATGATAGTAGTCAAACCCAGGTGTCTTACAAGTAGCGCAAGCAGGTGTCAAAAGGTCAAACAATGGTCAATTGGACAAGACCTGCACGCAACGCGACACTCGACAGGACCGACGCAGGCTAGGTGATGGGCGACAAGATACGAAGGCCATGCAACTGACGGGCTGTAGATGACACGCTCCAGGCAACACGACAGACTGGATTTGACAGGCTGCGATTGGATGAGACGACATGCAACAAACGGAACAGGCTTCAGCGGGTCGTCACGAACCTGAGGGGTAAATGGACCCACGCCAAATCACGCAAAGATTTTTTTTCCTTTGATTTTTAAAAAAACAAATCTCTCTCTAAATCCTTTCGGCCATCAATTACTCTTGGCAGGCGTTTGTGCGTGTAAGCACAATTCAAGATTTTGGGCAGATTTGTGCCAAAAGTTTCGAGATTTGTCCAAATTTGATGCGAGCAAGACAAACAATGATATTTGTCTCACAAATTGCAAGAATTTGTGACATTTTGCCTACAAGAATTGGGCTGAAATTTACCCAATTTCTCAACATTAATGCACATTGAACCTCCTACAAATTGGGGCTTTTGCTGTTTGGGCGAAATTTGTGCACCATTTGGTCATTTTATGTACATGCGGGTTTAATTCCATGCATTTTGGACATCTAGCACTTCAAAAATTTTGGGAATTTTGCTGAAATTGCTTTATTTTGGCAAAATTGGCCTATTCTATGCATGTCTGAGACAATGTAGATGTATGGTTGATGCTTTGAGCACAAAAATTTTGGGCCTTTTGATCCTGCGTGTCAAATTTTGTACCTGTGGGTGAATGTACAACAGAGATTGCAGCTAAAATTTGGGACTTCTCATGTAATGTGATGTATTTGTCCTTGGAACAGCTGTAATCAGTTGTGGAGTGCTATAGCACAAGGTTTAGTGCCTCTGAAAATTTATTTACAGATCTGAAGTTTCTGCTTTTACGTGGTTATTTATTGTTGGTTGGTACTTGTTTGTACCTTGGTCACTTGTGTGACAGTTTGGGCCTGCATTTTTCTGAATTTTTTGGTCACATATGGGCTGAAAATCATGGCCGGCAGCAGTGACATCAATCATCTCATGCACATAAAGTAGCTTGAAGGAGCAAATAATTTTGCAGTCTGACAAAAACAATGCTATAATATCCTGTTGCAGAAGAAGCAGGCAAAGCCAATTAAGACCAAAGGGGCAAACCCTGCAGATATGGAACAGGAAGACTCGGATGAGTTAAATGAGCTTGCACACTCAACCATCAAGCTATCAATTTCTCATGCCTTGTTTAACATTGAAGGTTTGGATTCTCCCTATGCTATTTGGACTCAACTAGAAGAACTCTATGCACACGAGTGCCGCAAGCAAAGTTTTTTGGTTGAAAAAGCTTATAGATTTGCGTATGAAAGAGGGTACAGCAATGTCTACTCACTTGAGTGAGTTTAACTCCATTTTCAGCCAGTTGGTTGCCTTGAAGTTCATAATTAATGAAGAATTTAAGGCTACGTTCTTGCTTTCCACTTTGCCAGAGAGTTGGGATACATTCAGGACTGCTATGAGCAATTACAATGCAATCCTTTTATATGTTGATGTAGAGAATGCTCTACTCATGGAAGAAATGGACTGGCAAAACAATGTGTCCAATAAGTCTTCCAATGCTTTGCATTCTAGGGGCACATCACAACAGAAAGGCAAATCTAATAGCAAGAGACGCAGTAAATCACGTGGTAAGGATGTTGAATGCCATCATTGTGGCAAGAAGAGTCACTTTAAACGTGACTACTACAAATGGAAGAAAGAGAAAGAAAAGGGTAAGAAGAGAGATGATAGCAAGGAAGAGAAGAAAGAGAGTCAGCCTAAGAATAGTGCCAAAATCGAAGAAGTGAATGTAGTCACTCATGACAGTGAGAGTGTGAATGACGTCCTCTTTGTCTCTTCACACTTTAGTACACATGCTTTACTTGCAAATACATATGATGACATGCACACTTGGATTCTAGATTCACGTGCTTCCTTTCATGTCACCCCTCATCATGAGTGGTTTTCTGACTATACAAGGGGTCAACATGGTGTTGTCCATCTTGGGGACAACTATGCATGTGACATTGCAGGTATTGGCAATGTGTAGTTGCAATTTCAGCATGGTTCTATCTTTACACTTCAGCATGTATGGCATTTTAGCATGTACGGCATATAGCTCAGCTCAAGAAGAGCTTAATTAGCACAGGGCTAGATGACAATGGATTTCATACCACCTTTGGTGATAAAAAATGGAAGATCTGTAAGGAATCTAGAGTCATTGCCAGAGGTTGTAAAAGTGATACCTTGTATCCTCTCCATGTATCTAGTGTGCGTGACCATGTTGTTGCCATAACCGAGCAGCCAAGTGTTTCTTTGTTTCATGGTCGGTTGGGACACATGGGTCAAACTGGAACGAAAGTGCTTTCTCATTTGGGTTACTTGCCTTGTCTTCGTTATGCTGATTTTGAGCATTGTGATCATTTTGTTTATGGTAAACATGCACAGACATCTCATAAAAAGTCTCTTTCGCTGACATCTTCTCTCAGATGCCAAGGTTATCTTTAGGGGGGAATAAATACTTTGTCACCTTTGTCGATGATGCTACACGGAAAGTATGGGTTTATCCTATTCGGAGCAAAGACGAAGTGCTTAATAAGTTTAAAAATTTATTGGCATTGGTTGAGAATCAGACTGATAAGACACTTAAGTGTCTTCGCTCTAACAATGGTGGGGAATATGGGTCCAAGGCCTTTCAAGCATTTTGTGATAGCAAAGGGAAAAGAGGGAGCTCATTGCCTCTCATAATCCACCCCAAAATGAAGTTGCAGAGCGTATGAATCGAACGATACAGGATAAGGTCCGTACGATGTTGTCTCATGCTGCTTTACCTCATGGTTTTTGGGCAGAGGCTGTTATGACAGTCGTACACTTGATTAATCGGTCACCAAACAGGTCTTTTGAGGGAGGAAGGGAGGGGGGGAGGAGGGAGTTCCCCAACAAACGTGGTCGAGCAAGCCACCTTCGTATGCACACTAGAAAGTGTTTGGCTGCGAAGCATTTGTGCACATATGCAAGCAAGAATGCAGCAAACTTGAGCCAAAGTCCTATAAATGTATTTTCTTAGGATATGGTAATGAAGGTGAAAATGGGATATAGATTATGGATCCTGAGAAAAGAAAAGTAGTACACAACAATGATGTTATCTTCCGGGAAGATCGCATGCACAAACAGCCCAAAAGAACAAAGGAAGTCCGTAGAGTTGTATTCCGAGATGAAATACCTTTTGGACAGCAAAATGTGCCTATTGTACAGCAAATACCTGATGTAAATGACCTTGCAAATGCAGAAAATAATGCTGGAAATGATCAGCCAACCATTGCCCATAATGATGAGCCACTAGATGTGCAGGAACAGCTAGGACAGCAAGCTGTTGATGCTGATTTGCAAGCTGAAATGCCACGACAGCAAGCTGAAAATGGAAATTTGCAAGCTCAACAGCCAGCCAACAATGATCATTGGGTTAGGAGATCGTCTAGGCTACTAGATAACATGATAGATTCATTCCTGGTGCAAACAATGTGGCTGATTATGTCATGTTGACAGACTGTGGTGAACCGTCTTGCTTCCAAGAAGCAATGGACAGACAGGACAGCAAGAAGTGGTTCAAAGCTATGTTGTCAGAGATGGAATCTCTTGAAAAGAATGGTACTTAGGATTTGGTGCATCTATTTAAATGGCAAAAGATTCTTCCATGCAAGTGGGTTTATAAAATGAAAGTCACTTCTGGTTCCTTGCCAAAGTACAAATCACGACTAGTTGCAAAGTGGTACAAGCAAAAACATGGGTTTGACTTTGATAAGGTCTTTTCTCCTGTAGTCAAGATGACTACATTGAGAACCATTTTGGACTTGGTTGCAGCTGAAGATATGGAGCTCATACAAATGGATATAAAGACTGCATTCTTACATGGTGATCTGCATGAAGACATATATATGCAGCAGCCTGAAGGGTTTGTGACAAAAGGAAAAGAAAAGATGGTATGTAAACTCAAAAGGAGTTTGTATGGGCTGAAACAAGCACCAAGAGAATGGTATCATAAGTTTGATACATTTATGCAATCTCAAGGTTTTCATAGAAGTCAAGTGGATCACTGCTTGTACACCAAGAAGGCAGTAATGGCAGCCTAATTATCTTGGTTCTGTATGTTAATGACATGCTGATTGCTGGCAGGGATACTCGTGCCTTGGACTCACTAAAGCAAAGTCTTCATGGTAGCTTTAACATGAAGGATCTTGGTGATGCAAATCACATTCATGTCATGCGAATACTCAAATATAGGTCAAAATGATTTCTCTATCTATCTCTATAAGAGCATATCTTCAAGGTTTTGCAATGTTTCAATATGGAAGGGGGGAAAAATAATTGGGCTTCCATTGCCTCCATATGTAAAACTCAGTGCAGAGGATAGCCCTACATCTGATGATGAAAAGGCTGAAATGGCCAAGATACCATATGCATCAACTGTTGGCAGTTTGATGTATGCTATGGTTGCTACACGTCCTAACATTGCCTTTGCAATGGGAGTGGTCAACAAATACATGGCAAACCCTAGTAAAAAGCATTGGGAAGCAGTGAAAGGTATTAGAAGATACCTCAAAGGCACAAAGGATTTGTGCATCTACTTTGGAAAGCAAAAGGCATATGTCATTCGCTTTACGAATACAAACTATACCGGTCATGTGGACTGCAGAAAGTCCACTTCTGGGTATGTGTTTACCTTCACAGGAGGAGCAATCTCTTGGATCTCCAAGCTACAAAAGTGTGTTGCATTGTCTACTACAAAGACAAAGTATGTGGTTGCCACTAAAGCATGTAAGGAGGCTTTATGGCTTTCACATCCGGTGGGAGAGCTTGGCATTATAGAGTTACATGTTCTCCATTGTGATAGTCAGAGTGCTATCATGCTAGCATGGAATCCCGTCTTTCATGCAAAGACGAAGCACATACAGGTGAAGTATCACCTCATTAGAGATGTACTTGACAGCAAGAGCATTGAGCTTGTTAAAGTGCATACAGATGATAATCCTGCTGATCTTCTCATGAAGAGTCTTCCAACAAAGCAGCTTGCTCATTGCCGACAAATGATGGGTATTGGATAGGTATATGTATTTCAGCTTTGTACATAACTGGACTTAGCTGATTCTTTTCTCCTCTTAAGGAACATTGCCTTTAGATGGGAGGTTGTTGGGAATAAAGGGCCATTGTGCCTTTTATATATGCATGGGTGTGAACACACCCTTAGCATATTCGTACTTTCATATATATCTATCTAAAACCTAAAGAGGTACACTCGTCATTGTACCCAAGAACATCAAGTATCGTGCTCGCTCCCCCCTCTACTCTACACTCTGCTCTCTACTCTCTCCGTGCATTATCCATCGTGTTTACTCTCATCTCCGCGTCAAGTTCCAACAAACCTTTTAGATGTACACAAATGTGAACACACCCTTAGCACATTTGTACTTTCATATATATCTATCTAAAACCTAAAGAGGTACACTCGAAGAGGTATACTCGTCATTGTACCCAAGAACATCAAGTGTCGTACTCACTCCCCCCTCTACTCTGCACTTTACTCTCTACTCTCAATGTGTATTATCCGTCACATTCACTCTCATCTCCGCATCAGGTTCCAACATGATGGTCAGCGTGCAAATATTATTTACTCATCTACAAGTGTTATATTGGAGACTTATTGTGTTTAGCTTCATGTTGCTGTGAGGGTGCTATCTCTTAGTACTTCAAAGTTCCAGTTTCAGAGGGGTGCCATATGGCCCAAGCAAAAGTCTTAGTGCTATTATTGTGGCAAGAAGGGACACCTGCGGTAGGTGAACATCATCTATACCGGTATACATGCACACGTTCCGAAGAGGGGTTTCCTTGATTCACCAACAAAAGTCTGGCAAGTTCAAATCTTGGAACTGGGATTGACATCCAAGTTCCCAATAAGCTATTTATTTGACAAAGAGCGGCATTGACTCCTAGTCTAAGCTCACATGAGGGGACACTTTCGCGGTATAGCCAAAGGCGGAGAATCCATGGTCACATATATTCACAGGCATTTTTTACAGGATGGTCTTGTATGCTACTATGAGACATTGTTGATAAATATTGCGAGCAGCTATGACTCTTCTCTATTTTCAAGAGTTGGTACACCTTACATCGACATCGAGTTCTCTCCGAGGAACCTTGGTGGTGGCTTGCACACCTACTACTTGGGTATCCATGGTTCTACTCTAGTGGTCCCTCTTGTATGTACTATGATGGGACCTTATCATTGTATATTGTATTGTGTCATATCACCCATGATCTAAGAGAGGGTGTTAGCAAATATGTCAATTTATAATTAAGTCTGTGCATGTCAATGGGCTAGGGCACGAGGACATTATCCTAATTATTTAGGTATTTTTCTTGGCATTTTATGATGGTCATTTTAGCATTTACTGCTGATCGACCAGCATTAAGTGTTGGCTGACATGACATGATTAATGGCATTATTTTGCCCTATTTATTCAGCTTCTCCTCCACATTATGATCATTCATCACGTGATTGGTTCTAGTGAAGGGAGAGGAGCAGGTGCCAATGCCTTCACAACCAGAGACTCACATTAGTTCTGTACTGTCTTATATCTTGGTATATGGATTCCATTTCTCGAGTATCTCTTTGCTTCTAAGTTCCTTATGCAGTGTTCTTTTCTTTTGTAGTGTTTCTCTTTCTCTTTCCTTTGTCTCTTGTGTTCAACACTTTATTACAACACTTTTCTACGCTTCCATAACTGCATCCACTTCTGATATTATCATCATCAATATTCTAACCATCATCTTCATCACTATCAACGTCAATGTTAACGTCATTCTCCTCATCATTCCCATGGGCCATCATCCTCATCAATAGCATCCTTATCTAGAACACCATGGGACTCCAATCAACCAAAGCTACTGAAAGTTGTGGCACAATCCGTTCTTCCTCCAACAAGAGGGGTGGGATTCTTCTCTTCTCTCCCTTTATAATATCTTCCAAGTTCAAAAGTCTCTCATCATCTTGATTCCTCATCTTTACTGTTCATCTCCAACTCCAAAATAACCATTATCTTCTCAAATCCTCTTTTGGATGACATGTGCTCCAATTCCTCTCACAAGGAGAAGCACAAATGTGTGGATCCCAAATGTCTCCCACCATTTCATCCAACTCATCACATAAGATGCCTTGCATTTTATTATCATACTTTCTATATTACTCTATAATGTCCATCCATCCATCGTGTACCTCCATGTGGCTATACGAGTCCTCTCGTCAACCCCATCCCCATCCATATTTTATATCTTCTCCCCCATCCAATCTACAAACTCATACACAAGTCCCATGGTGTCTCCTTCCCTATCAGCTGGGCAAAGGATCTTTGAATAGGAACACAAATCTTCACGATAACTTTAGCATTACTTTCAAAACGAAGAACCCATACAATGGATGAGAAGTGTTGAGCCTTTGTATTATGTGCGGCACAATCCATGGTAAACTCTCTCATCAAACAAGTTTACTAGCATAATAAACACACAACCAAATCGTGTTTGTGTAAGTTTCATTGATCTCTTTTGTTAGATGTCATGTAGAATGGCATAATAGAGTGCTTCAAAATGATAAATATCAAAATCGTAGCCGCATGTGTCAATACTCGCTTTATTCATGCAAGATCCAATGTCCTCCAACGACTGATCAAGGCAATGGCATGTCCATGCAATGTAGAAAATGTGGGGTCGCTCTTACTCCATCGATTGTCCTACTCACACATAGTTAGATTCATTGTCCATACACACTTGCACCGCATTGTCATACCCTACATCAAAAATTGATTGTTTAAATATCTCGCAAATGAACTTCCCTAACTTGCCTACTTGTATCCACTACCTTTAAGCAAACTAAGCCGTATATGCATGTGAACATGAAATTGATGATGCGATGAAGCCTAGTGTCACACCAACCATTGCACCCTATATGCTACAATCATACATTTTTAACTTGTCACAAAGTTCTAATAACCCTCACTCTATGCATATGACATCATAATTTAACTCCCCTACACACAAGTTCTTGTACAATGGAGGCTTAAACCTAGGGTCAACTTTTCTAATTGCACTAACCATGTCCAAAAACAAAGAGCTCCTCACCTTCCAATGGGAAATATCTTTTGCAAAGAAGAAGCCACAAAGAGTAATGCTTGCATCATTTCATGCATGAGCTTCTCATCCTTTGGCCAAAGTACCCATTGGCAACTTCTAGTTCTCTTGCACATGCTAGTGAGAAAATGCACTCTTAACATTAGCACTACTTGCAAATATATTAATACTACTGGCAATCCCCAAATTGGCCACCTTTGCATCAAGATATGCTTCTAAATCTTTGATCAATGCCTTTGCATGGAACCTTCAACAAGGTTTCTTTACAATTAGAAGAAAAGCTTTGGACTTATCAAGCCCATATGCCTTCAATGCATCCATGATAAGGACCAGCTCTCCATCCCAAACATGAGGGCAATGCTTTCATTTGGTGTATGTTGCCCTTTTCCTACCCAAACTCTATCGACCATGATATGTTAAGCCTTGTATGCTTTGTGGACAGCTTTGTTGCAAACAAATTTGATTTTTTCAAAGTTTCATCGCGAGAAAACCCTCTATATACGAGAGAAACAAAGTGGGATTGCATTTAAAATACGTAAGACAATTGTCAAAGCAAATGCTCTCTGAAATTAGGCTCAAATGTTGGGCTGCCATTTCAAGGGTTTTACAAGCTATAGTGGTTTTGCATGTTTTTTGACACTTTAAAGTTGGTTGGAGACCAATTTCCAAGGTGACAACACAATTGAGCACTTGGATATTAGTTATGTCACATGTACTAAAAATATAGCCATTTGTAACTAATTTGAATCATAGAAAAGTAAGACTCCAACTCTTTACTATACTAGAGAATGCATGGAAAATTTAGGAAAACACAAGGGAAGACCTAATGGAATGCATATTGCAAGGATCAAAACAGTTGCACTCTAGTTTATGGCTCCAGTGTAGCTCTAGATTCAACACTTACATCATCCACATTGGGTTCAACTCATCAATGTCCAGTACAAAACATTTAGAACATTTTTCACTCCAAGTTCATCTTCTTTCTCAATTCCACATGTTAGCTACCCATAGCACAAGTCACTTTGCATCCCAATATTCACTTATCAAGAATGCACCTGAACACGTCATACCTTACCTCCACTCACAAGTGAGAAACACATGCATACCGTAGGATGGTTATATTGGCTACCCCCCTCACTCCATGTTAGCTATCCACAAGTGAGAGCCATTTTGCATCCCAGTACTCACTTATCAAAAATGCATCTATACACATCATACCTTATCTCTACTTGCAAGTGAAAAACACATCCATCCTAGAATGGTTATATTGGGTACCCCTCTCATTCCCCTTGGACATCTACCCACGTACACTCAAACGTAGGGATGTCTTTCCTTTGCTTACGGTACGCCTTCACACCTTTCATGAACCAATCACACACAAAGATACACATCCTCCACTTCTCGTTTAAACAACCACCCTCCCTAGGCTACTCATACAATGATCACAAATATGCCTAGTCGGCTCACACACACAGAGATCAATTGTACACATCTCTAATGCATGGTGGGCACTTGGGGCAAGCCCCCAAGTATACTCCAATCCTCCAACCTACTTACCCTACATACCATTTAGCACTAATACTCTTGTTGCTATGGCCTTAGCGACAAGACTCACTTTGATGGGTCAAATTTCATGACTTGATCGAACCTCATGCAACAAGTGCTAAAGTCTCAAAGCCATTCTACCACAACACAACTAATCCACAGGTACATAATGACCACGAACATTCAATGTCGGCTTCCAACCAACTATAAAGTGTTCAAAAATGCACATAAATGCTTCAATCTACGAAATCATAAAAATAACAGCCAACATTTAAGCCCAATTTCATGGAGCATTTATCTAGACAATTGTCCTCCATAGTCTCCATGCAATCCTACACTACTCCTCTCACAAGCTAAGGCATTTCTCATGATAAAGAAGTGCAAAAATCATGTTTTTCACAACAAAGTTGTCCAAAAATTGCACTAGACTTAAGATCTAAGAGAAGAAAAGGGAATCTCGTGCTGTAGTACTACAATAACTTGTTTTGCTGAGAATTAGATAAAAAACAGCATCATACCCTGTTGTAAATAGAGTTTGAAAGCTGCCCAATCAATTTCCCATGCCAAGAGGAAAAGATTGGTCGTTGTCCCTATTGAACAAGCAAACCCATTAAGTGCATTGTATTCCATTGATTCATATTTTGGTTTCCGTTTACAACCCCAAAAAGACTTTTATTTTATCACCCAAGAGAGTCGATGCACCACCCAAGAGAGTTAGGCCGCCACCCTAGACAGTTCAATGACTCATGTATCTATGGATAGGGTATAGACATTAATCCATCTACATTCCACACCTACTCTCTCATTCATTTATCATCATTTTCCATCACACCTTCAACCTTAGCCCTCTACCACAACTTTCCACACCCCTACCTTGGCTAATATCTCAAATAGTATCATACCCTGCTATAAATGGAGTTACTCTCTCATGTACCTATGGATAGGGTATAGACATTAATCCATCTACATTCCACACCTACTCTCTCATTCATTCATCATCATTTTCCATCACACCTTCAACCTTAGCCCTCTACCACAACTTTCCACACCCCTACCTTGGCTAATATCTCAAATAGTATCATACCCTGCTATAAATGGAGTTACAAAGCTGCCCAATGGATTCCCCATGCCAAGAGGAAAAGATTGGTCGTTGTCCTTGATAAACAACCAATGTTATTAAGTCCATTGTATTCCATTAATTCCTATTTTGATTTCCGTTTACAACCCCAAAAAGTCTTTATTTTTATCACCCAAGAGAGTCGATGCACCACCCAAGAGAGTTAGGGCACCACCCTAGACAGTTCAATGACTCACGTGCCTATAGATAGGGCATAGGCATTCATCCATCTACATTCCACAACTACTCTCTCATTCATTCATCATCATTTTCCATCACACCTTCAACCTTAGCCCTCTACCACACCTTTTCACACCCCTACCTTGGCAGATATTGTCACAAGACTGTGACAACTATTACCTTTTTGTTGATTTCTTTATTACATATTTTATTTGGTTTTTCTTTTTGGAAAGATCCCTCTTGAAATCTAAACGCCTGAGTTGCATAGCCAGAATGTGAATCGGACAGGAATGTCTAGTGAGTCAAGATTGGACAGTTAAGGTCTAGTACAAGTCTGGAAGAGACTGATGGCACTGTAGATTGACAAGCCTGAAAGAGACTTGTGAAGGTGTATATGGACATGTGTGTTGAAGAACTAGCGTGGAAGAGACTAGTTCAAAATGAAGATGGACAAATCTTCAAGAGATTAGTCCATGTGGGGTCATTAGTGGAAATTCACTTTCAGTTGAGCTACATTACAAATTTGGATGTAGCCATAGTCTGCAAAGATGGTCAGAAGACTAGTGGGATGCAATGGAAGCAACTCCTAAAATTTGGCGAGTTACTATTTTTGGACCTCAGAATCTGTTCACGTCATTATCTTCGTTTTGCACGAGGATTAATCCTCTGGTCTGTGCCGAGGTCAAATTTTGATCAAAGGATAGAGAATTTTAGACCGGAAGGCTAGAACGGGAAACACCTTCCAGTGCTGCCATTTGGCACAAATTTGTGCACTTACCTCTTTAAAGAGGGCTGGCGTGCAGTTTTTTTGAGGATTGGGGGCTCATTTGTGAAGGGGAAGAGGAACAGGACAGATAGAGAGCTATGGAGAGCTGGTCTACCTTGTCTATGATGCACAGAGGGTTGAGCTTGCTCCCTACTTTCTCTTTCTCTCTCCCTAACAGTTACAGATATGCCTCAGTTGAGGGCTTTTCTACTGATTCATGTACAGTTGTGTGGGAATATGCTGTTTTTGCATGAGGCAAGAGCCTCCTTTTTCGAGGAACAGGAGCAGTTGTTTGCTGCCCACAAGCAAGAACAGGTGAGGGTGGTAACCTCACCAAGCAAGTGTCTGAAACAGCACTAAATCAGTTCTGTTTTTGGACTGTTCAGAGGTTATTTTAGAGCCCAATTGATGTCAGAATCAAGGGGCACTTGATACAGATGTTGGAGAACGGTACATGGAACAATATGAGCTGAAAACAGGTTTCAAAACAGGTCTGAACCAGTAATTACAATGGGCTGAACAATACAAGGAACAGTATGAGTTGAAAACAGGTTGCAAAACAAGTCTGAACCAGTAATTACAGCAGGCTGAAATGGTCAATTCTGCACTCCAACCGGAAGTTTTAGACTTGGGCAGAGTTTCCCCACCTGGTCAACTTGTTTTGGGTCAGTAATTGTACTGTTATGCTGCCAAATTTCACCCAGAATAGGTGAAAGACAGCCCATTGTACTTTCCCTCTTTTTAAAAATAAAGAAATACCGCAAGGGGCGCCTAACTTAGGGGCCAACAGGGTGTCTGTGTTGCAACAGGAGCAGGTTTCAAAACAAGTCTGAACCAGTAATTACAGCAGGCTGAAATGGTCAATTCTGCACTCCAACCGGAAGTTTTAGACTTGGGCAGAGTTTCCCCACCTGGTCAACTTGTTTTGGGTCAGTAATTGTACCGTTATGCTGCCAAATTTCACCCAGAATAGGTGAAAGACAGCCCATTGTACTTTCCCTCTTTTTAAAAATAAAGAAATACCGCAAGGGGCGCCTAACTTAGGGGCCAACAGGGTGTCTGTGTTGCAACAGGAGCATTCTAGCTTCCTGTGTTTCTTCTTGATTCTGTGTCTTTAAGTTCAGGTAAAGTGGGCGACTGTGAATTGGGTGAAAGCATTTATATATTTTTGGTTGTATACTACCGCCCTTTCCAATGAACAGGCCGGTTTCAGATATCTCAATTCGTGATGCAGTCCATCTAATGGTGATGAGATCTTCTACATCAATATCAGCAACAAACACTCCAGATTGCTGCATTTTTAAGTCCACAATGCGTACCAAGCTGTTCATTACACCCTCTATATCAGGCCCACATTAAATACCTGCATTTTTGTGTTTTCTTCACTCCTAAAGGGCTGCCTAACAGTCAACTATCTGCAACCACTTACATAGAGAGATCTTCATTAGATATTCGCATGTTTTCTTCTCCACTTGGCTGCCCAACAATCGTCTTGACAGCAGCCATCATCAAAGAGAGATTTCAGC
This sequence comes from Lygodium microphyllum, assembly GCF_053477565.2. Classification (NCBI taxonomy): domain Eukaryota; kingdom Viridiplantae; phylum Streptophyta; class Polypodiopsida; order Schizaeales; family Lygodiaceae; genus Lygodium; species Lygodium microphyllum. Next base: position 157,794,400 of record NC_141135.1, on the reverse strand, counting down.
ATCTCCAACAGCTGATTGCTTTTTCCTCCCTTGACTATTGTCCTTCATCTTTCAATGTCTACTCCAACATTCCATTACCCAAAACATTGCATTCCGCTCCCTCCATAGAGCAACCCTTTTCCTTATCATTGACATCTATGCTAATTAATGACTTGGTTATTAATCATAAGTCAATTGCTTATTGGACCAAACTTAAGCTCAAGGCTTGCTTTATAACTTAACTTTTAAGTGAGCTACTTACTCCGAAAAACTTTCAAATGATCATTAAACCTGAGATGCAAACTTTGAAAGTTTCACATTCCACCTTGTTTCTTTTGCCTTGTCCCTTTACCACGTAGCCCATGCAATTGTCCACTACAAGTCAAGGTGTCAAATCCTTCATTGTTCATGCAATGGCCACCATGCCAAGAGCTAGGGGTAACAAGGTCCAAAATTCGAGTTCATTTCAAATAGTTCATTAAGCCCATTTCTCATTCTAATACATGCTACCTTCTGAATCTTAGAAGATTCGATAAAGCTGCCTCCTAAATAGACTACATTAAATTGTTGAATGAAAGTCGATGTTTTCAATCTATCTTACCCACCACTAAAGGCTTCAAACTTCACCCCTTTACCGCCCTCATCATAGTCCTTTGATAGCCCTTTTGAAGTCCATCATAGTCCTTTGATAACCCTTTTGAAGTCGAGTTATCATAAATTGGTGGCTGCAAAAAGGGTGCATTTTATGTACTTGCATTATAACCAACACTGTATGAAGCATTGCCATGACTAGCATTCATTCCTTGAGCCTTGAATATACCAAGGGGATGTGCAAATGCATTATCATACATACCACTTTGTGCCCCAAGCCTCATACCAATACTACCATACATGGGGTTTCACATTTCACTTATACCATATCTGAATACATTAGGCTTTGCATTCCATTCATTGATTATTGCATACCATAAGGATTTGTACAATACATCCCCATCTAACGGTCCTTGGCCAACCATAGCATGGAATTGTCAAAAGTGGATGCAGCAATGAAACAAGATAGACACATATAACAGTAAGTCACTGGCTACGTCGGCTACGACACCGGCTCCTCTCTCCAACAAGAAGTCCACCTAGTAAAGAAATGATGACTGAGGAGGAGCAGCCCCACAATAAATAGCCATAAAATAGGCCTAAAATAGCAATTGGTCAACCAGCATTTGACTAGCATAAAATTGTTGAGAAACCCTTCACCCGCAGTTTGCGTTTCTACGTTTTGTGTTTAGGGTTTGCAGCCCCAAAAAAGTGGCGCCATCCTAGATTGATTGTGCCTATTTATAGGCCACTCTCTCATTTATTCCTCACAACTAATTCACTCAGTCCGTCACCTCTTCTCTCCAACCTCTCCACTACCCTCACAACCCTTCAGGAGGACATTGCGATTCGTGGTCCGTGGTTGTCTTCATCATCTTCCTTGCGCTATGAAACCCTTGTTCCCTTGTATCACATTCACTCCATAATTCAAAACTTCATCATTCCATTCATCAGAGTTTCTTCTCTCTTCTCTTCTCTTCTCCATGTTTGCCGAGTTCACTCCGTGTTCCTCCCCGCAAACCCTACTGTCTCGTTGGTATATCATCTTTTGACATGGTATCATAGCTGGATCTACTCACACAGCGGCAAAAATCCTCCACTCTAGTGAAGGCTGCCCACACCCCTTTCGCGAAGGACATCGTAGTCTCAGCTGTCCCTTGCTGTCATCTACAATTTGGCTCCTATTTCCAACCTTCCACCCACAATTTGCAGCTGTTTACAGCAAAGCGGCTGTTGTTGATCACTCTCCATTCAGAAAACAATCTCGTTTTTGCAAATTTCAGGTATTTCAGCTTACTGCCCACACTCCGGACACGAAGGACATCACGGTCCAAGATGGCCATTGTTGTCTACAACAGCTCGGCGCCTGTTTCCAGCCCATTACACACTGTTCAAAGCTAATTTCAGCATATTGACTACTGCTGCTGTTTTTTCCTGCGTTTTTAGTCTTTCTCTCTCTTGCAACCTACGTTTTTAGTCTTTCTCTCTCCTCACCTACGTTTTTCTATTGGTTGTAACTTCTTACTGCTGGTCACATCCTCCTCCCACTAGCAGCTCACTTCCAACCCTTGAGGCAAACATTGCGGTTCGTGCTTCACAGCCAATCACAATTTCAGTAATATGTAACTTCGCTAACTTGCACACAGGTGCCTCATGCCCACCTACTCAAGGGAGTTCAATCTCAACAATCGAAACATGCAACCAGCTTTCCTTCTCAACAAAGGTGGGGATAACCTTATTTACCTCAAATTACAACAAGCATTAAATACATAAATCTGAAAACACGCACTTGACCACTTAATCTTGGACAGCCAACATCGGATTGCCCCCAACAACTGATGCCCCTTGCGATTTCTATAAGGTTGAAGTACATTGAGATATGGGCTAATCTCTTTCAATCTTCAATACAATGGTTGTCATAAATGACCAGCACTTCTTGGGCACAATTTGCATCTAGATTGTACAACAATCCAAACTCAATTTGGCTCTTCAATTTCTCACATGCAAGCCACAATTATTTGGGAATGGGCTACCCCTCAAATCAACTGCAAATTAATGCCTTTAGCTGAGTACTTTGTGTTAGTGGTAGAGTCATCCCCTGGACAGGCTGTGTTAGGGTTTTTGGACAGGCTGTCTTAGGGTTTCTGCACAGTTAGGGTTTGGTACAGCAGTACAGCAGAGGGCAGAATCCACGTCAACAGCAGCCAGCGTACAGTGCCACGTCAGCATACTGAGCAGGTGCCACGTGGCAGCCTGCAATGCAGTCGGACAGTTATTTGGCATTATTTTATTGCAGTCGGCTGCATTTAATGCAGCCGACCTAGATACTCTTATGCCTTTTATTTCTGCTGTATATAGCAGTCCTCCAGCACATTCTTGACACATTATTCAGTAATTTCAGATTCTGATCTTGAGATCTGTTGGCTGAGACAGACTGTGCTCAGGCTGACGGAGATCGAGATCATCAAGTCGGGTACATACAGAGATATTTCCTCTGCCCCCTTGTGTACTTCTGCACTCTTATACAGCATACTACACCGCAGATTTTCTGCGTTTACACTGTCTCCCTTTCTCTCTCTCTCCTCTTTGTGTTCACTCTCTCTCAATCTTTGTCCTACACTTCTGCACCACTGCACTCTGACATGGTATCAAAGCGGTGAAGATGGACTAACTGATGGCTGAACCCATCTGAAGAGGAGATTTTAGCGGGACACAAGGCTGCATTTCCAGGATTCGAGGGCGAGCGGGAGGGCTGCGCATCCGATCAAGGCTGAAGCGAGCGTGGGCGTGCAAGGAAGGAGACTAATCAGTGAATTTTCTGCAGGTTATTGCTGTTTCGAAGGGGAGAAAGGCTGCGTTTGAGGCCTTCCATTGCAGATTTTACCTTTTCATCGCCTCCAGCGGGTAAAGAAGGTTTGGGCAGCGGAGGAATCAGTCCTAGAAGGCTGTGTTTTCACAGTCAAAGGGGGCTGTTTTTGCGCTTGTGCAGGTATTGAAGGTTAACATGTCTACAGAGACTGATTTGGAGTTCTAGGCGATCATGGACAGGAAGGTGCCTGTCCTACCGGCTCTTCCAACGGATCAAAAGCTTGATGGTGACAATTACCGCATCTGGCGGGTGATGATGTTGGCCATTTTAGAGTCTTATGATTTGGCAGAACTCGTAATGGAGGAGATTAACACGCCCTCGGTGAGCGATGAGTCCAAACTCTCTTCAAATGCTCGTGCGGAGTTGACCAAGGCCCAATCTCATTGGGACAAACTAAATGCCAGGATTCGATCTTTTTTGTTTTTGTCTTGCACCACAGCCGTGATTGCTCACATCGAGCACTTGACAGTGGCTCGTGAGATATGGCTGGAGCTCGACCAAATGTACAACCGAATGACCCTGATGAAGAGGGTTTCTTTGGAGGTGCAGATGCGAACTTTGTCCATGAATAAGTCTTATTTGCTTCGGAAACACATCAACAAGCTTTGACAGCTTCAGATGCAAGTTCAAAATGCGGGCAAGCCTATTTCCTCCAAAGACATGGCGATCACTTTACTATCCCAATTTCCGCCACCATTCGGTACCTTTTATTCCGCTCTTATTGCTTCAGGGCGTTTTTGTTTCTGTTTTGCACCAAAGCCGTGATCGCTCACATCGAGCACTTGACGATGGCTCGTGAGATATGGCTGGAGCTAGACCAAATGTACAACCGAATGACCCTGATAAAGAGGGTTTCTTTGGAGGTGCAGATGCGGACTTTGTCCGTGAATAAGTCTTATTTGCTTCGGGAACACATCAACAAGCTTCGACAGCTTCAGATGCAGGTTCAAAATGCGGGCAAGCCTATTTCCTCTGAAGACATGGCGATCACTTTACTATCCCAGTTGCCGCCAGGATTCGGTACTTTTTATTCCGCTCTTATTGCTTCAGGGCGGGAGTCAACTCTTCGGTGGGAAGAGTTGGTTCCTAACGTCTTGGACTAGGAGGAACAACTGAAGGGACAGAGTGCTTCCAAATTGGAGGCATTGGTTGGTCAAACTTCTCAAAAGAAGGGGAAGGACCAAAAGAAGAAGAAGGAGGACAACAAATCCAAGAAGGACAAGGAGAAGGAATCAACTTGCCATATTTGTGGAAAGACCGGTCACTGCAAGAAGGATTGTCTCGACAAAGACAAGAAGGATACCAAGAAGAAGGACACGAAGGACTCTAGAGCAATGGTTGCACCCTCATCAACTACTTTTCTACACTTATCAGTCATTGAGGACTCTACATCGACAACTTCTCAAGCTGCGATGACAGCTCCCCAAGCTCGAGAGTGGATTGTGGATAGTGGTGCCTCACGGCACACGACTCCTTCTTCCGTTAGTGTTGCCCATTTGCAACCTTCGCGTGGGCAGATTCTCATTGGAGATAGCTCTTCTGTGTCTATTGCTGTGCAGAGTGAGAAGCAACTTATTCCAGATGGACGTGGTGGTACCCACACCTCTGAGGTGTTGCATGTGCCAAGATTGGGGTATCATTTACTTTCGGTTCATAAGATTTGTGCTCTTGGCCTCTTGGTGAAGTTTGACAGTCATACTGTTCAAGTCCTTAATCGTGGATCCACGAAGGTTATCTCTGCAAGGTATGAGGAGAATGGAGTCTATAAATTGAAGTCTTCTTCAGCTGTTACTTCTCTTCTTCTTCTTCTCAGACACAATCCGAGCTATGGCATGCTCGGTTTGGCCACCTGAACTAGGAGTACCTTCAAAAGGCATCGCGAGGGTCATTTGTCCGAGGATTGCCGGACATAGTGGTGAGCCATCAGCCATGTGTCTCCTGCATTTGTGGGAAACTGCATCGGGATGCGATTCCCAACAAAGCTTCTAGGCGGTCTACTTCACCCATGGAGCTTGTATCTACGGATCTTTGTGCCCCGATAAGGACCGAGTCCCTGAAGGGGAGCTTGTACTTCATGTTGATCGTAGATAACTACAACAGGATGACTTGGGCCTACTCCTTGACTTTGAAGTCAGAGGCTTTCTCTCACTTCAAGGATTGGCTTCTCTTTGAAGAAAACGGTTTTGGCCGGCGACTGAAGACCTTGCGTTCAAACAAGGGAGGTGAATTTATGTCTAATGAGTTTGCTCATTTTTGTGCAGATAGGGGCATTCACCAAGAGTTTGCTAACACCAACACTCCCCAAGAGAATGGCATTTTGGAGCGGAAGAACCAAAGTGTGATCGAGATGGCACGCACCATGATGGAGCACCGACAGACACCTCAGTTTTTGTGGGCCGAGGTAGTGGCTACCGCAGTTCACATCCTCAATCGATCTCTCACTTCCGCCATTGACAGGATGACACCTTTTGAGGCTTACTTCGAGACTAAGCCTGATGTCTCTTATTTCAGGATCTTTGGGTGTAACGCTTATGTGCACATTCCGAAGACACAACGTGATAATAAGTTTGAGGCGGCTTCCCGACAACAGGTTTTTGTTAGCTATAGCTCCCAGTCCCAACGTTATCATTTGTTTGATCCCATCAAGCAGGATGTCTATACAAGCTAAGATGTGCGGTTCGTGGAAGTACCAACCACAAAGGGGGGTGAGGAGCACCCCGTCCTTGGAGATCCAAGGGAGAGTTGGACTCCCGAAACAATTCCTTTAGAGCCAGAGCCTCTTGATGGAGATTCTTCTTCTAATTCAGAGTCTTCTCTTCCACCGGCCACCCCCGAGGAGTTTCCGCCAATGGATGTTCCTGAGTCTTCATCAGATGGAGAGCGACGGGGAGAGGTTTGTCCTCCTCGTTGGACCCGTGACACACTCCGAGATTCAAGGATCAAGGGGGTCCCTAAGGAGTGGGAACCACAAGATGAACCGCAAAGGTCACAAAGGACCCAGACACACTATTCGGAGCTTGTTTGCTCCAACTATTGTTTGCCGACCCGTATTGTGCAGGATCGTGAGCCAACTTCCATGAAGGAGGCTTTGCAATCTGATCATTGGCGAAAGGTCATGGAAGCTGAGTTGGAGGCTATTGAGAGAAATGACACTTGGTCTCTTGTGCCTCGTCCATCTCACAAGAAGGTGATTGGTGTCAAGTGGGTCTTCAAGACCAAGTACCTTAGCGATGGTTCTTTGGACAAGCACAAGGCTCACCTTGTTGCTAAAGGTTTTGCTCAGCGCCCAGGCATTGATTTCCATGATACTTTTGGTCCCACTACTCGTATGGCGACTATTTGAGTTCTTCTTGCCTTGGCTGGCCATAGGAGATGGCGTGTCTATCAATTGGATATGAAGTCGGTCTTTCTGAATGGTGACTTGCAAGAGGAGATCTATGTTGAGCAGCCTCTTGTCAGAAGTGAAGCAGCAATGGAAGCATAAACATTTGGTGAAATAAACTGCTGAAACACAAGACAAAAAGAGAAAAGAAAAGAACACGATACAGATGAGAACTCAGATGTATACACGGGAAATGGAATCCATATATCTGAACACGAGACAATCGCATACAACAGTGAGTCACTGGCTGTGTGGGCACTGGCACTGGCTCCTCTCTCCACAGAGTCTGCAGATGGTGAAGATGATGATACCGACTGAGGAGGACGATACAGATGAGAACTCAGATGTATACACGGGAAATGGAATCCATATATCTGAACACGAGACAATCGCATACAACAGTGAGTCACTGGCTGTGTGGGCACTGGCACTGGCTCCTCTCTCCACAGAGTCTGCAGATGGTGAAGACGATGATACTGACTGAGGAGGAGCACTAAGTATAAATAGGCTGAAAAAGTAGGGAGAAATAATGCTGGTCGGACAGCATTAATGCTGGCCGACTGGTGCATAAAATGCTCCACTGGCATAAAATGCCACACCAGAAAATACCTAAAATACCTAATAAAAATGCCCAGCCCAGATCAAGCTCAGACTCACACATGAGCTAACAAATACTCTGCTAACACCCTCTCTCAGATCATGGGTGATCTGATACAATACAATAGTACAATGAAAAGGGATCAGAAACTATACAACATAGAACCACCAAGTAGAACCATGGATACCCAAGCAGTGGGTAATCAAGCCACCACCAAGGTGCCTCGGAGAGAACCTGATGTCGATGTCGATCGTACCAAACACCTGAAAATAGAGAAGATCATAGCATGTCTCTGTGTCCATCACCAATGTCTCGCAGTAGCATACAAGACCGTCCTATCAAAAATGCCCCTGAACATAGGTGACCATGGATTCCCCGCCTTTGGTCAGACCGCCAAAGTGTCCCCTCATGTGAGCTCCAGACGAAAGCCTCCCGCTCTCTGTCAGATAACCAGCTCATCATGAACCTGGATGTCAATCCTAGCGCCAGGATTTGATTCCACCAGATTGAAGTCGATGCGTCAGGGACGTCCCTCTCTGGAACCTGTGCACCTGTATAAAAGTATAGATGAGGCACGACTGCCCCATCTGAACACCCGCTCACACTCCCTCTCTGGCACAAGAGAGTCGTGAGGGATGACCTCATCACCACCACTAGAAAGCAGCCGAGGAAGGGGCCACCAAGCCCTTCCAGCGATCCGAAGAAGAGGATCCCTTCCGCGCCTTGGACTTCACCTTGGTCGGAGGATCGGAATCGGAGTCTAATGAAGGAGAGGACTCATCCGTAGAGTCAACATCCCGCTTCGTCTTCTGCTCCTTCCTGGGAGCCGCTAACGTCTTGCAGTCCTTCCGCAAATGTCTCTTCTTGCCACAGTGGTAACACTGGGCCTTCGACTTTTTCTTCCTGTTACCCCTCTCTGAAGCTACATCAGCCTCGCCTCCATAATGTGCCGCAAGCCGCCCCTGTAATCTCAAGGATGTCTCATGCTCAAGAAGCATCGAGGTCATATGTGTAAAACTGACAGGAGTCGATGATGTCTGCGCCCGCAAAGCATTGGCCACTCCATCAAACTCCGGGGGGAGCTTGTAGAGGACCGTCCCGACGAAATGCGCCTCGGGAAGAGCAGATTGCATGTGCCGAAGCTGGTCCTGTACCTGCGTAACACGAAGAAGAAAAGACTAAATAGTATCTTGCGGCTCAAACTTCATCTGCTGGAGCTGGCCATAAAGTGTGACTGCCCGCATGGTGAAAGGTGCCTTGTACATCTGCTGCAACTTCTGCCATACTTCAGGAGAGGTCCTACAGGAGATAACCGCCGGTAAGACCGCTTTAGAAATACACCAAAGCAACGTAGAGTAAGCACCGGCATCGTCCGAGTCCCATGTGAGCACCGCTTCCTCATGGTTGTCCTCATCAAAGTCGTCAGGAAGAGGAAAAGGACGGAGAGGTCTAGCAATAGCTCCACAGACGATGTACCATAACCGCTTCTGCACAAACCAAGCTTTCATGACAGCACTCCATGTGAGATAATCAGGTCCATGTAACTTATCATCAGTGGAAGTGCACGAAGGAGCCATATGGAGAGGAGAAGAAGAGAAGTAGAGAAGAGATGGAATTTAGAGAGGAAACACAGCCAAAACACAAGCACAGACTGCAAAAAATGAGAGTTCACATGCAATATAACCCAAAATCTGATCAATAGAAGACAAAATCTGCTGCAGAAAGTCAAAAAATCAGTCAAAAACTGCCAAAAACAGCAAAAACGGCCTGAATTAACAATCACCCAGCCATGAGAGATGCTGAATCAGCAAGACGCAAGCTGTGAACTGGAGAAAAACAGGTAGAAAACTGTCGCTAGCAGCTGCAGATGAAAAACGCAGGCAGTAGAGGGTGCGTAGGCAGCAGACGATGGCAAAACTGCAAAAAACGCAGGCTGAAAACAGCTCCAAAACAGGTCGCCTGGCTGCGACAATAGTCGCCTAATCAGCAGGGGTACAAAACAGTCCTGAAATCAGCAAGAAAACACAGCAGGAGCACAGATCCTGAAATCTGATACCATGTCAGAAGTGGAGCAGCGGTGGAAGCATAAACATGTAGTGAAATAAACTGCTGAAACACAAGACAAAAAGAGAGAAGAAAAGAACACGATACAGATGAGAACTCAAATGTATACACGGGAAATGGAATCCATATATCTGAACACGAGACAGTCGCATACAACAGTGAGTCACTGGCTGCGTGGGCACTGGCACTGGCTCCTCTCTCCACAGAGTCTGCAGATGGTGAAGATGATGATACTGACTGAGGAGCACTGAGTATAAATAGGCTGAAAAAGTGGGGAGCAATAATGCTGGTCGGACAGCATTAATACTGGCCGACTGGTGCATAAAATGCTCCACTGGCATAAAATGCCACACCAGAAAATACCTAAAATACCTTTAAAAAATGCCCAGCCCAGATCAAGCTCAGACTCACACATGAGCTGACAAATACTATGCTAACACCTCTTGGCTTTGGATCCTCAGATAGAAAAGTTTACAAGTTAAAAAAGGCCTTGTATGGCCTCAAGCAAGCTCCATGTGCATGGAACGAGAAGATTGACTCGTTTCTTCAGTCGAAGTTATGATATCGATGCTCTGAGCCCGATCCAGAGCTTTATGTACACACTTTCGAGGTTGGTCATGTGTTGTTTGTGTTATATGTTGATGATTAGATTCTGACAAGGGATCTTGCACAGAAGGTCCGAGAGACCGAGACAGCTTTACATCAAGCATTCAAGATGATGGATTTGGGACTTCTTCATTTCTTCTTGGGTCACGAGATTTATCAATCTCAAAGGGGGATTTTCATCTCTCAACAAAGGTACATTCAGGAGCTCTTGGTGACTTTTGAGATGGAGACTTGTCGGTCCATAACTACTCCTATGGATCCGAATTGCAAGGCCACTTCACACTCAGATTCTCCCATGATGGATGCTTCACACTACCGTTAGTTAATTGGATCCTTGATTTGGCTTCTCAACGCTCATGTTGATCTTTGTTTTGCTGTGGGTCTTATGGCAGGGTTCATGACTAAACCCAAATGGGTGCATTGGCAGGCTGCCCTGAGGATTCTTCAGAATTTGAGGGGGACCTTTGACTTAGGGATTTCTTATTCCGCAGGTTCAGATGCTTCAAATCTGGTTCTTGCAAGTTGGAGGGACTCAGATTGGGTTGGCAATGTGGACCGCCGACGGTCTACTACAGGCTACTGTTTTACCTTGGGTACAAGTTTTTATCTCTGAAAGTAGAAAGAAGCAGCCCATGGTAGCCCTTTCTTCTATTGAGGCAGAGTATCGAGCTGCGTCTTCCACCACATGTGAGAAGGTGTGGCTTCGAAGATTGTTGGAGGAGCTTGGCTGCCCCCAGACTCATCCTAATCTTCTGCGGTGCAACAATGAGAGTTGCATTGCCTTGGTACGAAATCCTATATTCCATGCCCGGACAAAGCACATTGAGATCCACTATCACTTCATTCAGGAGAAGCTTATGGATGGAACCATTGATGTGAAGTATTACAAGGGGGAGGATAACCTTACAGATTTGATTGTGAAGGCGCTTCCCCATGCTCTTCTTCGGCAGCATTCCAGATCCCTCGCTCTGATGCCTCGTCCAAGATCTGGGAGGGGGTGTTAGTGGTAGAGTCATCCCCTGGACAGGCTGTGTTAGGGTTTCTGCACAGTTAGGGTTTGATACAGCAGTACAGCAGAGGGCAGAATCCACGTCAACAGCAGGCAGCGTATAGTGCCACATCAGCACACTGCACAGGTGCCATGTGGCAGCCTGCAGTGCAATCGGACAATTATTTGGCATTATTTTTTTGCAGTCGGGTGCATTTAATGCAACCAACCTGGTTATTTTTATGCCTTTTATTTCTGCTTTATATAGCAGTCCTCCAGCACATTGTTGACACATTGTTCAGTGATTTCAGATTCTGATCTTGAGATCTGTTGGCTGAGAGAGACTGTGCTCGGGCTAATGGAGATCGAGGTCATCAAGCCGGATACATAAGCAAATATTTCCTCTACCCCCTTGTGTATTTATTCACTCTTATACAGCATACTACACCGCAAATTTTCTGCGTTTACATTGTCTCCCTTGCTCTCTCTCTCTTCTCTCTGTGTTCACTCTCTCTCAGTCGTTGTCCTACGCTTCCGCATTGATACACTCTGACACTTTGGTCTTCAATAGTTGGACACAAATCCCAAGGTGGCTGTGAAAACCCCAATTTCTACTATAAATTAGGGTTTCAACAATTTTTGCAATTGCTCTTTACCCCCAAGCCAGAATGTACTGAGAATTGGTAAGGAATGTCAAAGGATGAACGAGAAAATCAGTTGAACATCTCTCAGTGAAGCAAAGAAGGAAACCTACAGTCCCTATCTTGTCACACAACACAATTTGTTGTTGCCTCTCAAAGCTCATCTAGAAGCAAAATGTCACCCAAACAACCTTGTATAAACTTGCATGGGAAATTTTGACAAGTGGCAATCTCTTTTGCTACTTGGTAGCCTTCTAATTGTCATTCCTAGTTTTAATTAATTAATTTTTACAATTTAAATTCCAAAAATCAATTAGTTATCCATTTGACCACACCCAAGGGGCATTTAAGGGTGCTAATCCTCATGGGACATTTAAGGGTTCCAACATTAATTGGCCTTCAACTAGAATTAATTTATTTATTAATGCCTATTCCCACAATGTCATCACTTGACATTTAATGGCCCAATTAATGCATACACCCCAAACCGACACCAAATACCTATAAGTACCTGTCCAACATAACTTTGTACAACTTTTACCAATGTCATCCACTATTCTCTAAGGTTACTTAGGCCATCACCATGACTTAATCGACTTGCACTTCACATGTGTGTCTCACATGTACATGACTTAATAATGCCAAAGCTAAGCATAAAAAATGCATATCCTCATGACAGGGAGAATAATTTTTCCAAAAGATAAAAAGGCTGCCATCTTCAAATTCCAACCCCAAATGTGCACTAGAGCTGATGCCTGCAGCAATTGGGACTTAATTTGAGCATGTTTAAAGAGAGCTCTTTAAAAACCAGAAACTAAACCTTGAGTTGATGTCCTCCGCAAAGCCAAATTAGGTTTCTCCTTAGGCGTGCTGAAAAGAGACTAGAATGCCCTTGATGGATTTGACCAATTCTTTACCAGAAGCTGCTGTACACATTCAGAGACTGCAATGTTGGTTGCTGTAACTGTCTAGCATTTTAACTTTTAGCTTGGACAGCTCTGCAAAGATGAAAGATTCAATGCAGATTCAGTAGCATGAGAAAGGGAAGATCTGTAATGGCATGGCTGATTTCTGCAAGGGAATTGTTCCAGAGTGTTAGCAATTCTTGAAGAGATTGTAAGATAAATTCAGGACAGTGCGTGTATCTGAAGCAGAAAGAGGAGTTGCAATGGTTGTCATTCATCTCCCAAAAGTATGAGAGAAGGAGACAAAAGAATGATAATTTTTTTGGGAAGGCAAATTTTTTCCTTGGTTGTGATGGTTCTGATACCAATGTGGAATCTTTAACTTTGAATGGTCTAACCTTCTAGCCTTGGATCCATCAAGATCCCACTATGGATCCCCTAGACCCCATTCGCAATCAGAAGACGCATTCGTACAGCATTTTACCAAAGCTTCGACTTCTGACTGAACAAGCAGGTCCCCCAGAACTGTGCAATGGTGAAATGGCTTAGAGGCAACATGAAGCCTGTTGAATCTTGAATATAATTATGAGAAGTGAAACAGAAGTCGCAATTAGGCCAAGTTTCCACGAAGCTGAAAATCTTTAGATCCAACTCTGCAATCCTAGCTAGCATTGTTGTTCTCCTAAGAGCTTGAACCTTGGAAGTTTGGAACTGCATGTTTGTTTTTGAGAGGAACCAAAAGCTGCCATGACTAAATCAATTGCTTCCTTAGAGACCACAAACTAATGGATATACATGGCAGACTGCCGGCATGCTCCACACAGAGGTAAAGTGATAATGCAGCCTCCCTTCAACTGCATTATCCTGCATGACTCAAGGTTCAAAATCTCCATGAACTGGTCATTAGTCTGCAGCCACATCTTCCACAATTTATTCCATAAGTGCCTTCAGGCAAGCATCATACATACCATGACTTCTCTGACCAGTTGGCTGATTTGCTGCAGTGAACCAACTGTTCACTCTCCTAAAAGAAAAGGACAGAAATCACTCTATGTATGTATCTGGACTTTCTTCAACATCTCATATTTGGACTTCTTACGAGTCTAAGAATGCACTTAAGTAAAGCAGAGAAAGAACTAGTTACTACATGAACCATCAAGAAAGCAAGGCCTTATAAGATGATAGAAACACTGAAATTGTCTAACCATCATAATTGCTGCTCTAAGGGTAACAAGAGCAGTAAATGTTGTTGCAGAAAACGAACACACTGAAATTGTCTAACCATCATAATTGCTGCTCTAAGGGTAACAAGAGCAGTAAATGTTGTTGCAGAAAACGAACACAGGCAGTCAGAGGTCTCAACGCAGCCACAAAACCAACACACATACTACAAAGATAGCACCTTGTTTGCTTCCATCAAGACATCTCCATTTTGTCTCCAAGTCAGCAGTTCAGAAGACATGAGTTTTTGAAATACGTTAGGACTTGACAGCAGAGCCAACTGCACATCCAAGGGCACATCGCTACATCCTCATTCAACAGTGATACCAAACTTTATAAAGCCCACATCTACAGTGATATCAAACCTAGACGTGCATCTATTGAAATACGTTAGGACTTGACAGAAGAGCCAACTGCACATCCAAGGGCACATCGCTACATCCTCATTCAACAGTGATACCAACAACCTGAACTTTATAAAGCCTACATCTGCTGTGATATCAAACCTAGTATTGCCATTACTAAGGTAAGAGACTGCACTCCTTTTAACGAGCAGCAACCCAAAATTTGACAGAAAAAAGAGTAGCTTGAGAATTCCGAAGGATGGTAATGGAACTGTATGGACTTTGAAACGAGAGGCACAGAAGCAGCACAAAACAATTTAGGTGAAAGCATAGCATAGTCTTGGTATGTTCATAATTGAAATCCATGGTACCAGATTGACAACACAATTAAAAAAGAGGCCCATAACTACAACACCTACTTATGATGATTTCAAGTCACATAAGCAGTGAATCCAGTCACATGGCAGCTTTCAACCGATAAGAATAGCAATTAAGAAGTTCAAACCCCTTTAACTAGATCATATGTGGTGCACGAAAAGCACCTGAAAAGGAGCTGATAAACTGGTATCAAAGAGACCTAAGGGAGCTGCAACTGGCAACACCGAAGGTCCAGGCTGGACAGAATTTGAAACCGCATTGCTGTGCTGAGAGGACATTAACCCAACATTCATCCCACCATCAATTAGGCCCAGTGTTCCCTGTGATACATTCGGCAAGGGGGTATGCTTCCAATCAGGTTGCTTTCCAGAAGGATGATAAGTTGTTCCCATGAAGCTTACACCAAGCTGTCCAAACTGCCCAACAGGTGTGAAAGGGTTGGCATAGACCAACATATGAGGATGACCTTGGATGTTAGAAAGCCCTGTTGGACTGACAAACGGGCCTGTATAGCCAGAGGGCGGTGCACCATAAAATGAATCAGGTGTACCTGAATGTCTCTGCTGCCATCCTGTTATGCCACCTGCTCCCATACTTGTAAGCCCAGGATCTAAAGAAGTCATTGGGGCATCCTCATGAGGGCCAAAAGTGAAAATAGGCCCTCCTAACATAGTCCCCATCTCTAAGCAAGGAAAGGGCGAAGGTCCACCAGGTAGAGACTGCAATAAGAGACCCGAAGAGGCAGGCACACTAGTCGAAGGACCTTGCATCAATGGTACTGTTGTTTCAACTGAAAGATCTGCTGGAAGAGCTACAGACATGGGGTCATCAATACCTGGAGCTGTATTGGACGTTTGTATGATAGATGATGCTGTATCAGAAGCACCTGAAACGCATGAAAACACCAATTTGAACCTCTACAATACCTCAAAGTTCAACTATTCACAGTACCAATCATCTGAAACATTGCAAAACAGATGGTCTTACCGGCAAACTTGGCTATCGAATCAAAACTAGCTCCAGTACTACCACCTAGAACTCCAGTCCTTGTGGTAGTACGATTTCCTACTAAGTCATCATTGCTAATAGCAGCTACTGCCACAGCTGATGCAGCAGCCTCCGCTTCTGCTTCTGCCTCAGGATCGACCATTTGTCCATCATCCTCCACTCTTGCATGATTCCCTTCAGAGGTAAAGGTCGTATCACCTCCTGACCCAGAAAAATTCCTTGAATGATTATAGATATGCGACATCTCTGATCTGAAACCCAAAGGTGACCCTATCCGTGCGATGGGAGATGGTGATGGAGGATGACTGCTTGGTGATATGAGAGTGGGAGATGTAACAGCACCTAAAAATATGGTCACATGTACACAAATTAGAAACTTACTGTACGCACACACAACTAACCACAACAAACAACAAACAGTCAGAGACCCACCAAATTGAATCTTTTCACCAGCCAACAGTGAGCTTACAGGGCCTGCCATTGAAACTGGACCTTTAACAGGTCCACCTGCCTTTTCAAGGCCTAGGCGGGTGGATGAAGCCCCCTTCTCAATCCCTACAGCAGATGGCAGTGTTAAGCCTGGCTCTAAAGGTGTCACTACCCTCTCTGACACAGAGGATGGTCCCTCAAAGCGCAGTGGTTTCATTGCTTCCTCAAGCTGAATTTGAGTTAAACTCACAACCTGCTGTCATTCCCCAAAGGAAAGAAGGGGAACAAAAAAGACACCCATAAGCAAAATATGTAATAACAGCAACTACTACTGCTGAGCTGAATAATGAAGCATGAAAGGGCCTTTGTTTCTCACTTCATGAGTAGACCTTTGCCCACCCCAAGCAGCAGTTGTACACAATGAACTGTCTGGAACACTGCTAAGATTGTCATGTACAGAGATAGCCAGCTTTCCAGATTCCATGAATGTGTTGCCTGAAGTTGAATGTGCCTGTCCAGACCTTAATATGTCCAATAATGCATAGTCAGAGCCAAACCACATGTTAGTTGTCATCTGCAAGCCAGACCCACAAAATCAAAATGGCAAAACAGCTAGGATCCACTCACTTTAAAGATTTTGACATTCTGTCAAGGGAAATGTCAGCAGGTGTCCCAATTGGAGGCAGAACCTGAGTCATGCCACTAGCAGATGTGTGCAGAAGGTTTGAACCAAATCCAGATGAATGGCTCTTCATGCCAAGCTGGCCCTCACTGTAGCCTGATTCAGCACTAAAAGCAGAACGTTTTTCCAAGCCATTCTTATTTGAAAGACTTGCTACCATTTCATTTTGCAGTCCTGCCTTTCCAGAAACTCTTCTCTGCTTCCTTGAAACCTGCTCTTTGACCTTTACTCAATCATACATTTGTAATTGTGTTAGAAATGTAATGTGAAATGAAGTCAGAGGAATTGACCTAGGCCAAAAAAGTATATTAAAAACACATACCTTGAACTCCTTACTTTTAGCTTTGTTCTCCTTCTCTCGTTGCTCCCGATGTTCACGTAGCATTTGTCGCTTTGAACGCACCTCAATAAAATCATCTTTGTCATTCCGCGTTTCAATGCCCGGCTGCTCAAAAACACAAACTACACCAGACTGTAATGGTGCATCCCCAGTACTATCAGGTTTGTACTTCTTATGAATACCTTTGGAGCGAGAATGGTTTGCCAGTCCATTCTTTACGCTGCTTGCTTGAACATCAGAGTGATCACCCTTTGCCTCAGACTGCACAGGACATGGAGCAGATTCTCCAAAGTTTTTAGCACTATCACTACTGGCTATGTTGGCACGAGCAGAAGTTCCAATCTCCATCTGAGTGTCACGAACCAGCCGTGTGTCTTTACTCCCAGGCTTATCAGATGCACTCAAACCTGAGACTTGGGAAGCCTCAGCTGTAGGCTGATGCTCTTCATTTGAGACAACAGTCGGAATCTTGCGGTCAAAGGCTTGAACAGATCCACGTACTCTGTACTCCGCACGACGAAAATTGCGTCTAAACATCCTGTTTCTGCTAGCTCCATCACTTCCATCTTCTAGCCACAGTCTCTCTCCAGTATGATGTGGAGATTCAAAACCACCCACTCTGCCAGGATGAAACCTTCCTCTACCCCGCCCCAAACCACCATATGTCCAAGGACCACTAGGCCTCCTCTTGCCACTGGAAAGTCTGCTACCAGGCCGAGCTAAGATGCTCTGATCAGCTTGATTACTTTTACTTCCTGTTCTTTGTGCAGACAAAGCACCCAGCTCATGCCCAGAACTTTTTTCCTTCTGGTCAGTCAAAGCATGTTTTGATGCTCGCACATCAGAGAGGTATTCTTGATTTGACTCGGCAGATGACTGATGAATTTGCTCAACCAAAGCCTCACCCTTGTTCCCATTTCTTGAGAATGACCCACCATCAGCCAACCTGTCGGATGAAATTTTGTGATCTCCAGATAATGTGCCAGTGTTTTGACCCCCTGCTACATCTCCTGACATTACTGTGTGGCCATTTTCTGGCAAGCTTTTTGAAATCTCTGCTACATTATGGGGCTCTGCCTGTGACTGGTGGTGGGGAGGAATAACAGGCTGCCCTATTGCCGGGTGTAACTGCCCCGGCTGCTGCACAATGGGCAAAGGCTGACTTAAAGGGACTGGATGACTTATTTGCCCAAACTGGAAAACAGGTGGCTGCTGGCCATGCAGGTGTGCAAGTTGAGGGATCTGTGGGTGTATATGCAGTGGCATCTGTATCGAGCCAATTTGTATTGCATTAGGCATAAGAGGTGCACCAGGAACCAAACCCAACTGTAAGTGGAAGGGAAGCTCCTGCTGGTTCTGAATTCCATGCATCGATGCTAATATAGATGGATGCGCTGGGACACTATTTGAAGAGGTTGACTGTGGTATTGGTACTGCCATAAAAGAGAAAGGCTGCTGAAACTGCTGCACGACAGACTGTCTGGAGCTTAAAGCTTCAGAATGCCCCATCTGCACAGTATCCATAGCGTTTACAGATAAATAAGAAGTTGGCTGGATGAAAGGTTGTATGGCCTGGTCCTGTGCTACTATCTGCATGGATGGATCTTTAGATCCAGTTTGTGCTTCTTGCTCACCCTCTGATGCTGACCCTGCACTGCCCTCTGCCAAAACCTGCGGAGGCTTTTCAGGGTCCTCTGAAGTGCAACCTCCAAAGGTGCCCACATGAGACACTTTTTCTTCAGAATCTTCCTCAAGTTTACAATCAGTTTCACTGTTGTGGCCACTGTCGAGCTCATTGGCAACCTTCGGGCTTACACTGTCTTGCTCCACAGTTTCAAAAGTTCCTTCAACATGCTCCTGCACAGTGTCATGCTTGTCCAAGGCTCCACGAAGTTCATTTTCCTTAGACTGAGCAAGAGCCTCTCCGTCAATATCAGCAGGCTCATCTGTCCGCAGGTCTTGTGACTCTGTATATGGCTGCTTCTCAGCACCTTCTCTTTCTGCAGGTCGCTGTGAATCAAGAACTTCATCTTCCACACCAAGAGAGAATTCTTCTGGCGCAGTCTGTGAGCTTGTACCTTCGTCAGGTTCACTTTTACAGTCATCACAAAAAACATCACCCTCATCCAAAGCTTCTTGTCCCTCTTGCAGATGAGACTGCTCTTCAGCTTCAGACAAAACAGGTTTTGTAAGCTGCATTTCAATAAGCACATTCTCTGCATCACCTTCCTCCTCAGATTCATCGAGATTGCTCTGATTGAGATCATCACCTGTTTTAGGCCCAGTTTCAACAATGTCCATAGCATCATCAGTAGGTACATCCTTGACATCCACTGGTAGGAAAGCATGTCTATGCACTGTTGCCTGACCAGGAGGAGGAGGAGGCAGCACCCGTGGTTGTTTTGGTAAAGATTGCCGAAGACGACCAACTGAAGGATAATCAGAAGCTTCAGAGCCATTAAAATAAGAAGGAACTGGAGGAGATCTCAACCGCTGTCCTTCTTGAAGTCTGTGACGACTATCCCTACCCCACCAACCATCTGCATCTCTTTCATCCATCTCTGCGTAACCGCTATCAGCATCTGCAGGTATAAATGTGGTTGGCAGGTTTCTGTCCTCTTTTGATAACCACTGCTGCTCTTGAATGAGCCCAGCTTGATCTTTTCTTGCAGCTGGCTCTGATTGCACTCTTTCATGAGGATGTGTAGTGAATGAACTCCTTGAAGCTCCACGATTTGAGTCTCTTACAGAAAACCCTCTGTGTTCCTGTTCACGCTCAAGATAAGGGAAGTCATTCTGGAAAGCTGACTTTGTTGATGCAGAAAGAGATCCGTGGCCATTGTCCAGGTTATCTTTCCTCCATGCAATTCTTGTTCGAGGGAGGGGTGATGGATGCCCTCCTCTGAAGTCAGGTGATTGCAGTGCAGGGTCAAGAATCTTTGTGCGAGCAGAAGGGACTTCCACAGAATCCTTCCCAGCAACTGCAGACTGGATTGCTAAACTGGACCTTAAAACAGGGCGTTCGTCATCCTCTTGTTTAGAATTAACATAGCTATTATACCTATCATAATCCTCCAAATCCAGATTGCTGTTTCTCCTCACACTCTCCTTCTCTATGATCGGTCTCACCATAAGCCCTCCATCATCCTTCAATGCCTCCTCCCTTTTCCTCTCTGACTCTCTTTTGGCAATGCGCTCTTCAAGCTCCAGTAGCTTTTTTCTAGCAGCCTCTTTCCTCCTTTCTTCTTCCAATGCAATTTTCCGCTTCTCTTCCTCCCTGGCCTTCCGCTCTTCTTCAACTTTTCTGGCTGCCTCTTCAGCTTCCCTTTGTGCTTTTGCAGCAGCCTCTCGTGCCTCCTGCTCAAGCTTGAGGCGCAGTTCTTCCTCCTCCCTAGCAAGACGTTCTCGCTCTTCCTGTTCCTTTCTAGCACGCTCCAAGGCTAACTCCCTCTCCTCAAGCATTTTCTGCCGTTCTTGCTCTTGCAACTTCTGAACCCTCTCTAACTCCGCTTCAAAAGACTCCCTTGCTGTGTCTCTGAACTCATTGACTTTAGCCTCATCCCGCCGCCTTCTTGCAGCCTTGGCTTCCAAACCAACTGTACCCATGAAGCTATCCAGACTGTTAAAAGGAGTCCTTGGATTTATTACATCCCCCAGAAATGGATCGTCCATTAGAGACTGGCTGTAAAAGGAATTGGTCCTTTTGTCTCTACCATAATCAAAACCAGCTGAATCCTGCCTAGATCGGATCCCTGGGCGCACAGTCCTATGGCTGTGGCCATCAGGTCCATTATACTGATAGGTATTTCCATCATTCCTGCCCACCTTGTCTCCTTGCCAGCCGCGGCCCCCATCAGGTCCTCTCTTACTATAAATTGAATCTTTCATGTAGCTGCCATCCTGCCTCAAAGTCTCTCTTGGCGGAACTTCTCGCTTGATCTCCCAGTCAAGGCTATTGACTCTTGAAGTGGTGTCCCCATCTCTAGATGCCCTAGCACTGATATCTCTGATATGCCCATTGTCCCTGTTAAGATGAGAATCCCTGTTGAAGCTGGAAGACCTGCTAGAGTTCCCAATGTTAACATCCTTATTGAAATTAGATTCCTTCGCTGGAAAGCTCCAGCCTCGTCTTAATGTATCATTCCTCCCAAATCCACCACTCCATTTACCTGCACTGTCCCTAGAATCTAGTTCCACCCTATCAACATAGTTTTCTTTCACTGCACCATTGTCAAAGTCACCTTCCGTTCCGTAATGGCCTTTAAACCCATTTCTTACCCCACCATCTTTGCCCAGACCTGGCATCGACCCATTCCTGGATAGGGGACGTAAGAAATCTGCACCCCCAACATGATCTACCATCCAATCATCCATAGAATAGTACCCACTTTGAGGCCTCCCTGGTTCAGCCCCCACTGACTGACCTGATCCTTGCACAGGAAAACTGTATAGAGTCTCTCTTTCATCATCAGCCCAGTTGCTTGTGTGAGTCAATCTTATGAGAGGAGAGGGGCCTTGCAAGATACTGTTGGCTCTTGCTGGAGTGCCATTGGATTGCTCACTAAGCATCCGTATCCCATCTTTGGAAGGATAGGTAGCCTTACCTTGGGACCGCATTGGCTGTGCAGGTTGAAAGTGCGGACCAGAATGATCTTCCAGATGGTTGACATCTTCTTTACTGTATTGCTGCTGAGATAGCTGTTGCATTTTCTTTTGCTGCTCTCTGAGCTCATTCTGCTTGTGCCGCTGCTTCTGCTGCAGATCCCGTTGACGCTGTTCAGGTAGTGCAGAAGGAGAAGGGGCAGTAGCCTGGAGGGAGGGAAAGTCTTCCCCTCTGAATACAACCGCTTTCTCAACAACCAAAGGTGCAGACTGCCCTTGGCTTGTCGTGCCATTTGCTCTAGTATTGCGAGAACCTGGTGGAGTGTATGCAGCTGATCTTCCACTAGCTGCTTGATAAGGCACACCTCTTCCATCTGCATTCTGCGGGCCACTCTCAATTGCATGACCACCCCTTCCATGTGAGACAGAGGCACCCCATGTTGATTCTGGGGTAAGTGCAGTAGATCTTGCCGTCAAAGACTCACCAGGTGCTACGGACTGCCCAGGTATGACATCAACAGATTGGGGAGAAGCTTGCTGCTTGGTCCAGCCAGACAACCCTGAGCCCCCAACGAGAGAAATAGTAGGATCGTTTCCTGCATTCTCTCTGCGCAAGGACGGAAGGTTTACAGG
Organism: Lygodium microphyllum; assembly: GCF_053477565.2. Lineage (NCBI taxonomy): Eukaryota > Viridiplantae > Streptophyta > Polypodiopsida > Schizaeales > Lygodiaceae > Lygodium > Lygodium microphyllum. The sequence goes on along the minus strand of NC_141135.1, from coordinate 157,772,140 downwards.
GCGGGGAACTGCAAGCTTGGAGACTCTGGAACTAATTGATGCAACAGAAGACGTCGTCTGCTGAAGAGGTTGGGATCTGGTGCGAGTAAGTACGACCATGCCATGAGTACTGGACCGGGAGCGGTTGATGCCTTGCAAGGAGTTGCTGCTCGGAGAAGAGATTCCAGCCGACGGCTGTCCATAGGATTTGTTGAGATTGACAGAAACAAACCTGGATGAGCTACTGGCTGGGGCCATAACCTATCTCCGATTATGTGAAGCTATCCAAACGCAACAGACCTGCTAAAAAATAGAGAGAACATGCAGAGGCAAAACTGAGAAAATAGGACCATGTCGCCACTGTTCTTTTACTATCCTTCATTCATACAAAAATTTTCAGTCTATATATGACAGTGTTAACGATGCTTTAGACCCAGTGCCACTGCAAGGTAGGGTCAGCGACAATGGAGAGACGGTGATGACTGGATCACGCGAATTAGCAAGACGGACCTGCGATATTAGGGTTAAACGAAGGGAAACAGAGGTCGGGCGGTGGAAAGGCGGGGTCAGCGTTAACACAGGAATGGAAGAGGATCTGGCGCCTGCAGGAAAACCGCTGCAAGGGGAGGGGGGAGGGAAGGGAAGGGGAGACACAGAAGGAGAAGAAGGGGTAAGGAGAGGAGGGAGGGGAAGGGGAACGGGGCCTGGAGAAACCCCTTGTAATGGCGCTGCTGGTGCAGGGTTCCCCTATGCGTCGAGACCAGAGGAGGAGGGCCGGAGGAAGACTTCTTTTAGGGGGAAGGAGGGGTTCGAAAAAGATAATTGATAAAACTAAATTACATAAATACTAAAACCACCCCAAAAACCACTCCACTAGGACTGGCGGTCTTTGGCGACTTTGAAAAACCGGGGTATGTAGAGAATCATATCGCGTCCCACAGAAACTCCTGAAGTAAACAGTAAACCGATAACAAAATGCTGCGTCTTCGTTTCTCACTTCTTTATTTTTATAATACTTGTCAATTTTGAGAGGAGACATACTATTATCACATGTGATACTAGCATTTTATCAATCGATGATCTTTATTCTTCTGCAAAAATTGTACTTGCTATAGTTAAGCCACCCTCTCCCCTCTTTAGGATGTGAGTAGTTAGTAATGCTCAAACAAAAAGACTTACCAAGTGATATCTAATGCGCAGAGTCGACCGAAAATCGGTTAGAAAAGGCTTGGTTTGTGAATCTATTTTGTAACAAAAAACTATAAAAGAGAAACCCTCAAAAAAGAACGACCGCCAACATGTGAAGTTTTTATTGTTCAGCTTCATCGTCACATCATTGCCCTCACTTGACTGTCTCATGTAGTGCCCTTCCAAGATTTTCATCGCCTCGCCAATGGCATGGCAATGGACCTTACACTACTAGAAGACTCCCTTAGCAATGGGGGAAAATTCAAAATAAATTGTGTGTCACTTATGCGATGCAATTTAAACTTCTTATTTTGACATCCCTTATTTGACAACCATCTGTATTGCTATAAACGTCACAAAAGGGACATGTGTGATCATGTTTGCAAATTGGAATGTGTCCCTTGCCGCTCGTTAAGTTAAATTGCATCCCTGAAGAGACACTTTGAAAAATAAAGATTTGGTAGGGGATGTCTTCTTGCATGTTTTTGAACCTCAACAACTACACATGCACATATAAAGATTAGTGCTCATTCATTAGTGCCTCGAGGATTGATGTCACCCATGTTTTTGAACCTCAACCATTACACACGCGCATACAAAGATTAGTGCTCATTCATCAGTGCCTTGTGGATTGATGTCACCTACATGTGGCTCCCAATTTGATGTTGCCCATGCACGCCTTCTACTAGCCTTTTTTTTTTTTCCATGTTTATTAGTTGAACCTAAACAAATAATTTAATAATTAAGGCTTGTCCTTGCCATGATCCTTCTCATTTTATTTATTGGTATAAGTGGAGCTATGCATTCTTGTATGAGTTAATGAATAGAATGGTACTTAAAGTTAGAGCTATAACCTCCCTGCTCCTAACATTTAGAGCACATTGTATCTTTAAAATGTAGGCCCTCTCTTATTACACACCTTGTTAGTATTACTTATGGTAATAAGTACTAAGAAGGCTTCTTGATGAACTAAAAGGGTGTAACGTGCCCATCTATCGGCTATCCAGGCACGTTTCTAACGGTCCATTGAGAGACGAATCTAAGCGACGCCACTCGACACTCCCATGGAATGTTACAGGGTTTGTCGCCTAGGGTTTCTCGAGTCCGCCTCTCAACGGAATGTTCCTGGCCGAAGCCACTGGGATCGACCTAAATTTTAGGGTTCCTAATGGTCAAGGTCTCCTGACAGCATTCTAACATCAGGTTCTAGACAACTTGGCAAGGGGTGTCCAAAGCTCCACTTGACCCACAAGCTGCCTAGAAGTGAAACACCATTTTCGTGGTTGGCATTTTCACCACTCCACCTTCGGCCCATGAATCGCGCAATGCCCTTCTCGGGTTAATCCGCAGTGCAATCTTAGAGGTAATCCACCCATGCAAATAACCTTTCCTTAATTAACTCATTTAGGAGTCAAGCACAAACAAGGCATTGGACCCTAATATCATCTTTCAAAAAACATTCATTTGTCATCACAGATCCTTGCCATGAAATTACCATCAATCACAAGCACTTGGAATAATCATCCGAACCACAATCCAACAATATGTTGATTGTAAAAGTATTTCTTAGAGGTAATCCACCCATGCAAATAACCTTTCCTTAATTAACTCATTTAGTAGTCAAGCACAAACAAGGCATTCGACCCTAATATCATCTTTCAAAAAACATTCATTTGTTATCACAGACCCTTGCCATGAAATTACCATCAATCACAAGCACTTGGAATAATCATCCGAACCACAATCCAACAATATGTTGATTGTAAAAGCATTTAGGGTATTATTCGATCAACAAAAAAAACCAATTGTATTTTTTCCAAACAATCCAAGAATTTACTTAACACTTGTATGCACAATTCTTAATGTCATTTTTTTTACGATTATGCCATTCATAACCCTTGACTAATTTTTCATTGTAATTGCTCTATCAACAAATAAGTCATAATGCAACTAGGTGCAATTAACCTCCCTTGGTACATGCACTTCGTAAACTCCATCTTTTAAATATTTGCGATGAATTTATCATTTTCAATAACCCATTCCCATGCGGCATAGTACGGGACCTAATGTATCTCATGCGGGAATCAAAGCAAGCATCTAACAATTTGGAAATGTATTACTTATATCCGGTACCATAGTTGTATTGACAATGATACCCCCACTCGAAGCTTCATTGCTAGTTGTGGGATTGGCATGTGCACGCGATATTCTTCACTTGGGGGCCATCGTCCGCAAGTAGATTCGAGAGATAAAGAATGAGGAATGAATTTGAGATGGGAGAGCGTAAGAGAATATGGCTTAGTCAAAGACTGAGATAGTCAAAGAATGAGGAATGAATTTGAGATGGGAGAGCGTAAGAGAATATGGCTTGGTCAAAGACTGAGATAGGGGGAATTTGAGCTAACTCTCTCCCTTGCAGCCTCTCTCTCTCTCTCTCTCTCTCTCTCTGTCTGGGTCTCCTTGTGCTTCCTTGTCCCTCCTAAAATGCTCTCCATACCTCCCATTTATAATGAATTAGAGAAAAGGGGTTACGGTTGAGAATAAGAGCTCCTTGTAGAGGGGATCTCAGAAAAATCAATGATTTGATGCTCAAATCATAAATCTAATGTCTCCATTGGCTCTAAAAGGGGACAGTCGAGTGTCCGATCAGGCAGGCAAAGGTGGTCCGATTCTGGGAATCCAATCGGAAAAGTGGTCCGATATTTGGAGTCGGACGATCTGACTCCAGAGGTCGGGCAGACCTAAAAGGAGTATATATAGAAGGTCCTCGAGAGATTTCATATGCAAGATGTTAAGCCTATTTGCTATCCTTCACCTTTCCACATGAAGGTTAGTCAAGTTGATTGTCGCCAATCATATGAGCAGAAGACCGAGATGACCAAGTTTCCTTATACATATGTAGTGGACAAATTGATGTATGGTATGATAGCCACTTGCCCTTACATAGCATTTGTAGTGTGAATTATGGCATGCTATATGGCTACACCTAGTCAACGATATTGGAACACCATGAAGGGTATCATGAGATACTTGAAAGGCACTGCATATATGAGCATTTGCTATGGTGATTAGGATACTATAGTCGTGGATTACACTGAATCTGACTATGCAAGACATGCAAATAGTAGGGAGTCCATCTTTAGAGATGTCTTCACTTTTGATGGAGGTGCTATTTCTTGGATGTCCAAGGTGCAGAATTGCATGGCTTATCTACTAGCGGGGCAAAGTATGTTGTAGCCTCAAGAGGCCCTATGGTTAGGTCATAGACCTTGGTATTACTATTAGTCCTACACTGCATTTTGATTCTATGAGTGCTAATCAATTGGCTTAGAATCCCAATCTTTTATATGAAGACAAAGCACATTGAAGTGTGCTATCACTTTATTTGGGAGGTGGTAGAGGACAAGTCTGTTGAGTTTCGATTAATGGGAATCCTGCAAATCTACTCACTAAAGGTCTCTTAGCAAAACGTATTGCCTTCCTTTAGGAAGATGGTGTGCATAGGATGAGATGATGTCTATTCCTCATCCTATTGTACTTCATATGCATTTGTACTTTGTCACTTTTTTATTGTTCTCACCTCACTAGAGACACATTTGCCTTTAAGTGGGAGGCTGTTGGGAATAAAGGAACGTGTGCCTACATTTCCCTCTATTTACTTCATACATTTGTGACTACATACCTATATATTGTATGTGGTGGGCACCCATCATTGTCACTTTATTCTTTATTATTTTAGTGAATATTGAATAAGAGAAGCCCGATCACACATCATGACAATTGTAATTCCCATATCTTGTGTCTCTCTCTCTCTTGCTTTCTTGCTCCATCAACCATAGCTTTCATCTCTCTTGCTTTTGCTTGCTCGTGTTTCCACTCAAGCTTCTTTGTTCAAAAGCAGTCTTCATCGTGCTACAAGACTCCAATGTACATTTCTCTAGTTGAGGATGGTTCATAGTTCCCCATATGTACTTTATACAAAAATGGCATTCTTTCTACTATTTTCAATTAAGAAACCGTGATTGTTCAATATCTTACTCTAATGTCATTATGTTTGGAAGTTAGCAATCTATGAATTTTTTCCTACGATAAGCGACACATAACACAAACATGTGCATCATGCAATGCACTAACTTAGTCAATCTAAGCCTAGTAACTAGTTCATGAAATTGACTATCCAAAAACACTTTGAGTTGGGAAGGAATTTCCATGGCCTAAATTTCAACAACATGAGCCCAATCCTCATTCAATAAAACACCATGACTTACTTGACCTTGTTTGATGAGAATGTAAAAAGACCATTGTTTGAGTCAAAATATCTTGTGCTTACAAGCGATTCTTCAACAAGGGGATGGAACACCTTAAAACCTACCTCCTGTAAGAAGGAAGAATCTATGCCTAAGACCACCAACTTGAGGTATTGCCACCCTAAGCATCACAATGCCTTTGGACCTTGCTTGAACATCACAATAAAAAAAACTCGAATAGTTGTCTCAAGCCTTGTAAATTCATTCATCTTAGATACCCTTTATAAAAGACCTTTGTGACAGCTTTGGCATCATGTCTTTCTCCAACAAGGATCCTCTTGTCTAGACTCCAAATATTCAAGACATAATCTCTCATATTTTCTCATTCTTATTGCTCAAAAGTCATAAGTTGCACATACCTAGATTTGCCAATTTGCACTATAATAGGTATTTCAAAGTGGAAAATTTTACCTTTTTGCTCAATTCTAATCTTGCAAACCACGTGCATCGCCCTTGTCAATACACAACCCAAACACTTGCACGTTTTTTAAGTTAGTGATGAGGTTGTTAGCCCCACACACATACTCAAATAGCTCAATGAAGTTATAGGGGTCACCCTTGCTCTATACTTGTGTAGTTGTTTGGCTATTAAGGGAATCATTGGTTGCTCCTCGATTCTGTGCATGACACCCACTCCCATAAGTAGCACGTTGGTCACATGACTTCCAATGTAAAAGTCATTAATGTTGACAAGCAATTTCCTTTGAATTAGGTCAAGACCAAGTCATTTGATAATGCTACATGTTAAGTAGTAGCCTTCTCATGTCTTTATTTCATGCTACACATTCTCCCTCTTTTGCCAAGCGAATGTGGACAAATCCATAAATTTGTTGAGTGTGTCCTTACTTTGATCGACTAGCATGTGGTATTGTTATCCTAGGTCCAACTAGGTTAGTTGGCTAGAGTTATATGGGTTAGAGTCTAATTTTGTTGTAGCACAAAAACTACCCAAGTTATTTCAAATTTTTGTTTTCAACGTTGGCCTTTCTATGGCCATCGCTTTTTTACTTTTATCATCCATTTTTGCTATTTACTCCTTTTTGTAGCCAACCTTGAATCCTTATTATAGTGGACATTGAATAAATAACATTTATAGTTCCACAAAAATTTGTTGGCTCTTCATGTCACCTCCTTGTGTTTTTTATAACATGCTTTTAGCATCCTAACAATTTAATAATTGGGTCATTTTCCACTAGCAAATTACATTGAGGATAGTATGGAGAGGAAAGCTATAATGCATCTTAAGGTTCATCAATAATTCTATGGAAAAGTACTTCTTGAATCCTAGCCCTTTATTAATAAGAACAACCAAACGTACTCCAAACCCAGTGCAAATGAATTCATAAACACAAACTTCACCTATCACATTGGCATTTGCTTCCTTCAATTATTTAGCCTTTACCCATCTAATAGGGCAGCATATCAAAACTATAAAAAAACTATTACTTAGCTTACCAATTGGGAGAATTCAAAATACCTCTACACTGAAGGTAAAAACTTAGCACTCTTGAGGTAAAGTGATCTTAATGGTGGAAAAGTTCAAGCAAGGGTAAGACTTATTAAGATTCCTAGAGTATTAGTGAAGGGCAAGTTCCATATCCCTTCCATAGTATTGCATTATCAAAGAGGTATGGAAAGCTTTCAATCTTGAGCCTCTAAGCAATAATACCTCATGGCTTGAGGTGGTGACTTCTAATGCCTCAAAACACAAGTGAGAATGAAACCAAGACCTCTAGGTCTAGCCTAACTACTTCATGGGTATGGTCTTTATGTATTATGCATCAATGGTATAACTACTAATATTGATACTCTCAAGAGATCCTATGATGTGTTAAGCCTCTTCCCTCGAGGTAAGAATACTCTTGGGTCAAGATAATACTCTTTCTTGAGTGTAGGATGGGTCTACATCACAAACAAGTTCACAACCATGACCATTAAGTTAAGTATACTGGAGCTAAGTATGCACGAGAAGTGCCTTGCAAGTTGGGTGGTGAATGATACTCTATAGGTTTCATCACACTCCCTCCATATCATAAAAGTTTTAGTTAACTTCAAAAAAATCAAAAGATACATTGAGAAGCAAGTAAATTTCAAGCACTAATAGATATCTATTTTCCTTATAAATTAGTGATCGTGGCAAGTTATGATAATAAAATTGAAGCAATTTGTGAAATATTTTTCAAAGATCCATATCAAGCAACACAAACCCAACTCCAAGTGACCACTTTGTGTGTGTGTGTATATATATATATATATATATATATATATATATATATATATATATATAGAGAGAGAGAGAGAGAGAGAGAGAGAGAGAGAGAGAGAGAGAGTGTGTGTGTGTGTGTGTAGACTAGGCATGTTAATCAAGATAATTCTAATAATAGGAGACGTGTTCAAGATTTCAAGAGCAAGTTAAGGGCAATTTTTACTTTTTAGAATCTTGATTTGAGTTCATTTGGCAAACAAGACACAAGATTGAGCCAAATACTGCTCCTTAAAGTTGGTAGATAAGACTAGACAATGTCTAGGCTCTTCTAACCATCTTTATAATAAGCATTGGAAAATGGATCAATAAGTAGAATAGATAAAAACATTGTAGGTTTTGGACCACATTTACCTTGCGTGCAAAGCTAAATTTACAACTCCCCCCTTTGTAATATTTCCACACAATTAAAAGTTAGTTGGTTAGTTCAAAAGTGAGTTAGTCAATTAATATATATATATATATATATATATATATAAAATCGAGAGTCGTAATCCGACACTTTTCTCAGATTGACAAGGACCGTAGCCACCCTTCACGGAAGTTACAATGTGAACGAGAGTTATGAGCCATATTAGTCACTGGTATTAATGTGTATAATATGGATGGTCCAAAAATATTTAATTTTTGAGAAAAACTAGCATATTTTAGATATTACTTATTGTAAACATCCTAAAAATATATGAAAATTTCTATAACTGGATGCCATGTAAAAATAAAAGCAAGTGATTTTTTAGCTAGTTTTGGAGATTTAATACAAAAAATAGGGATTGGCGAAATTGCACACGCTGCGATCGTAGTTTACAGGCAGTAAACATCACTTCAAACAGGGAGAAAAAAAATGAGTGATTTGGAAGATTTCTAAGCGAGTGTCTTGAAGTTTTACCCCCTTTCAGAGCCAATGGAACCATCTGATTTATGATTCGAGCATTAAATCGCAGATTTTTCCAAGATCCCCTCCACAAAAAGCTCTTCTTCTTAGCCACAATCCCTATTCTCTAATTCATTATAAATAAGAGGCACGGGTCAGTTTAGGAGGGACAAGGAAGCATAAGGAGACCCAGAGAGAGAGAGAGAGAGAAGAGTTACCCAGAGATGTTGCAAGGGAGAAAGCTAGCTCAAATTCCCCCTATCTCGGTCTTTGACTAAGCCATATACTCGCTCTCCCATCCTAAATTCATTCCTTATTCTGTATCTCTTGAATCTACTTGCGGACGATGGCTCCCAAGTGAAGAATGTCACGTGCGGATGGCAATCCCATAACCAGCAATGAAGCTTCGGGCGAGGGTATCATTGCCAATACAACTACGGTATCGAATATAGGTAATACATTTTCAAATTGTTAGATACTTGTTTTGATTATTGCATGTGATACATTAGGCCTCGTACTATGCCACACAGGAATGGATAATTGAAAATGATAAATTCATCGCAAATATTCGAAACATGGAGTTTGTGAAGTGCATGTATCAAGGGAAGTTAATTGCACCTAGTTGCACATGGCTTATTCGTTGATAGAGCAATTACATGGAAGAATCAATCAGGGCTTATGAATGGCATAATTGTAAAAAGAATGACATTAAGAATTGTGCATACAAGTGTTAAGTAAATTTTGGATAGAATCACTCTTTGATCCCAAGGGGGAGAGTGAATATGCGATGGAATTGTTATCGTGTCTATTATTGTATTGTTTGGAAAAAATACAATTGGTTTTTTTGGCTGATTGAACAACACCCTAAATGCTTTTACAATTAATTGATAGTTGGATTGTGTTTTGGATGATTATTCCAAGTGCTTGTGATTGACGGTAAATTCATGGTAGGGGTTTGTGATAACAAGTTGCCATGGGAATAAATGAATGTTTTCTGAAAGATGATATTAGGATTGAATGCCTTGTTTGTGCTTTACTCCTAAATGATTTAATTAAGGGAAGGTTCTTTGCACGGGTGGATCACCTCCAATATCGCACCACGGATTCACCTAAGAAGGGCACTACTCAATTCATGGGCCAAAGGTGAAGCGGTGAAAAGGCCAACCACGGAAATGATGTTTCACTCCTAGGCAGCTCGTGGTTTAGGTGGAGCTTTGGACACCCCTTGCCAAGTTCAGAACGGAGTTGAAGACTGCTGTGGCCCCAATGTATTTATCGTTGAAAGATCCTACTCTAGATAAAGGATGGAAATTATGGTGCCATGTGATTTGGATCGAGTACTTCTGCAAGGGCAAAGGGACATATAATTTCTCCTGTATGGACAGGAGACAAAGATTAACTTGAAGATAAGTTAAGTAACTTGTTTGTCAAAAGGACTGTTTGCTCTGTTTTTGTATCGGTGCTATAAGTTACGTGAACGAACCCTGTTCCCTAAAATACTTAATTAAGGAAGCTGATTTTAAATGTCACATATAACTGTGGTAGGATCTAATTAGATAACTAAAGAATGCCTAGTGAGAAAAGCGAGTGGGCGGGACCCCCGACGGGTCCGTCCTACAGTACAGTGGTAATAGAGAATTGGGAGGATTTTCACAAGGTTTTACTAATGTCCAATCCTTAGGTATTGTTAGGTTAGAACAGTGATTCATGCCATTTTAGGGGACCGAAATGGGACAATGCCCTACGGGTAGAGAGGTTGAGCAACGCATCCCTCTTGTTTCCCATTCTCTTTGAACCAGTTGCGGCATGGATCTGCTTTGGCTTAAGTATCTCTGTGTAAAGTAGGATGTCCATAACGCGATACTAGAATGCTATCAGGAGACCTTGACCACTAAGAACCCTAAAATTCAAGTTGATCCCAATGGGTTCGGGCCGCGAATGTTCCATTGTGAGGCAGACTCGAGAAACCCTGGGCAACAAACCCCGTAACATTCCATGGGAGTGCCAGGCGGTGTCGCTTAGATTCCTCTCTTAATGGGCCACTAAAAACATGCCTGGACAGCCGATAGGTGGGCACATTACAGTTAGTATTAGAGTGAAACTTCGTAATGATGAGTGATTAATTAAAGTTTAGTTCATAGATGTATCCTAAATAGAATAACCTGAATTGTATGCTTCATTTTCAGGCACCTTTTGCACCCAAAAATACTGACATGCAAGAGAAGGTACTTCTTCTTGAGCAGATTAAGGTACCCGAGTTTGGTGGAGAAGGGATAGTCGTCGAAGCGGAGGCAGAGTTATGGATTAAGTTGATGAATGACTATTTCTCAGCCGCGTGAATTGCCTCTGCCAATCAAGCAATGATAGGCAAACTTAAGCTAGTTGACCAAGCTCGGATATGGTGGAAGTAATGCTGCAAAATTGAAGACATTTCTGAAGCCGCTATCACTTGGGCTCAACTGAAAGATGTTGTACGCGAACAATACCTTTTGCCAACCTACTAGACTTTGAGGATGAATGAATTATTCAAGCTCAAGCAGTTGGAATTAACCTTGGAAGCCTGCTACTCAATGTTTGTAACCCTACTAAAATACGCACCACCTATGGATATTACGCAGCAAGTATCAAAGTTTTGCCATGGCCTGAACACTCCTTTGAACCACTGTCTTGAATCAATGCGTCCAATGGACTTGCAAGATGCATTACTTCGAGCAAAGCCAATCATCCAAGAACTTAAATCGGGCAATTGTGCCAACCCGAAATCAGACGTCCGATTCTGATAATCGGACTCTTGAAAATTGGACATATGAGAATCCGACAGAAAACCTATCAAAATCGGACAGGTATCTAGAACACAAATTTTGATGCATCTAAACCCCGAAATTGACCCCAAAGGCTACGTAGAGCTAAAGGCACATAATAGATCCATCACTGGGCTGAAACTTAGAGCAAGTAGTTCAAAATTTGGCTATAAACGATCCTCCTAATTGCACATGGTGTTTACCATAACGGCCCTGCGAGCAAGGGGGACTACCCCCTCCGGACCCCCGCAGAGGGGGCTCTGCCCCCTCTGCATCTCCCCAAGTAGATTGGAGAGAAAATGCGCGTCGTGACAGGTCCTCCAGATTAGGTCCTAGTGTAGTAATGGCTCTACACAAGTATAGATCTTCACTTACAAAGCAGCAAACAGAAGAGCATACCCAAACAAAGACAAAAAGAGGCCCTAGAACCTCAACAGGCCAATCTAGCCATTAAGGGCAAAAAGGCCACACCATGAGAACACGAAGACATTGTGTTCAAACCGTGTCTAATCAGAGCAAAATGCAACATCAGCAAGCTACAAATGCGAAGATGACTAGACATGACACTCTTGATGAGAGATATACCTTGAGCAGCATTGCACTGACGATCCAAGATATCAGTGGAGAATCCACATCTGGTCGTGCAGTTGGGGACTCAAGGGCATTTATCAGAAGGCTTAAATTTACAAGCCAAGACCCGGAAGACGAAGACATAGTACCACCTGCTTATCTTAGGGTCGAACTCACCGCAAAAAGAGAGCATACTATCGATGCTCTGATTGATGAAGGAGCAGATTTTAATATCTTGACCTATGAATCATGGACCCTACTAGGCCAACCGGAGCTCACACCTACTAATGCAACTCTTAGCCCTTACGGGGGACACCCACAAGCACTCATAGGGAAGTGTAAAATCCTTACGATAATTGAAAATGAAAGCTTGCATATCCTATTTCATGTTTCTCCAAATAGTGCTAATTACGGGAAGGAAACCCTCCTTGGAAGACCCTTCAAAAGGGCGACCAAGTGTGAGGCCGACTATGTAGCACAGAGAATACACCTTGACACTACCGGGTGTAAGGATAGTTACAACCTTAAGTAAGGGTGACCTCATCAAACCTCGAGGGAAAGGCAACTGACATAACAATCAAGCCTGCTAACGAGAGCAAGGACTTGTTGGAAGAGTTGATATAAGCACAGGTCGAACAACGAGAACCAGTGAGTGAGGCCATGCCTGAAACAAGAAGGCCAAGAGACAATGCCAAGGACGGGCTTTGGACTTACAAATATCGTAGAAGACCCCAAAAGAAGCCCAAGCCTTATAGACAAAATCATTGATGGAGGGTCAGCACAACACTACGATGGATATCCAAAGCGTTGCTACGTGCTCAAGGGTATTATGCAGGTAACCAATGAATTTGGATACCAAAACCCCCTGCCAAACCACCTCTATCAGCTGAAGGCCAGATTGCATCAAAAGCAACGAAGCACAGGAGGAAATCAAAGAGAAACTCCAGGTCTCGAGACAAGAAACCAAACATGAGTGTTTCGAAAGAAAGCGCCTCAACCTAGCATGCTTAATAAGCAGATGTCATATATAACCATTGAGCGTGCACAATGACCACTAGTGCTCAAGGAGCTTTTGACTTCCCAAGAGGATAATGAGCACCAGGGGCACAACGTTACTCGTAAGAAGGCTGATTGCTCAACAAAGAAAATGGCACAATCGTCTAATAGCCTCAAGCAAATCATTCACCCAGTGCCAAGTCCACCTAAGAGTCCTAGATCTCCTACAACCTCTTTTTCCAAACGCACACAGGAAGCACAATAGTAGTCGTCAAGGGAGGCTGCTCAATCCCAATCTCTATATCCATCTAAGCTTCCAAATGTCCAAGAGGTGGGACATGACAACATCTGTAGCTCTCGGCCCAAGGATATGTCTGTGCAACCTAATGTGACTAGTCGATCTACACAAGTGAATGCTCTAAGGGCAACGAAAGACACGACCACTTCCAATCAACTTGAGGACTTGACAACACAATCCACCCATAGTAGCAAGTCCACAGAACTAGCTGCTACTACTTTCAATCAGGGATTACAGCAGTCACAGCCCTTGGCCATGACAATGCCCCTTGCGGAATGTGTCCTTAGTAGTTTACCTGTGGAGGAGGTGTCGCAACCAACTTCAGTGACAACGCCAGCACTTCCAAAGTGCCTAAAGTCTAAGGTGGAGGAGTTAAATAGAAAGGAAGAGCTAGACTCTCCAAAAAGGGAGGCAGTTGTACCCTCACAACCTAGCAAGGCTATTCAGTAGGCTACGACTATGTCCCATAAGGACACACTAGAGAAAGAGAATGCTGAGGCCCAACCAAGCACATCAACGGTTGACCTAGTCCAGGGTCCTGAGTCGTTGAGAGATGCACCTTCACTAACCAAGAAAAAGAGGAGAAAACAACGAAAACAACAACAGTTACAGGTGGTTGTGGACCCCAAGAACATTGAGACCAAGAGCGCTCGAGAGCTGAGGAATAAAGCATTGAGTCCATCCACCAATGAACCCATTGATGCCTCTCCTAATAGCAGTGAAACCTCAGACACATCCGTGTGCTCTAAAAAAATCAAAGCAATCATTACCATCAACGATTGCTTGCAACACTCAATCCACGGACAACAGAACTCGCATTGACCAATCAAGAGTGGATACAACGCTATCACAATAAGGTGACAAATTTATACCAGTCACATCCAAGGAGAACCATGACGCAATAACAAAGCCTTAGGAGAAACATGGAAACCCCAAGAGCATAAGAAATCCTAGCATTGACCAATCTTGCTCGTCTAGGCCTGAGCCCCTAGCTATGCTAAAGCCTAGGCAAACTCCTAGAACCTTGCATGAGATAGCAACCGAGCAAGCCCTCGTTGAACATAGAAGTGTCGCAGAATGCTTAACTGAGTTGGATGCTAAGCTCAAAGTGTTCGCACGTGTTTATGTCCTAGCAGACATGGGCACATTCCCTAAAGAGCAGCTTGAAGAATACTTGCCATTTTCCTTATCTCGAGAAGAGTAAGAACGTCTTGATGAGCACTATAACAAGCTCTTGTATGAACACATGTGACTCATCTTTGATGAGAAAGCCAACGAACTACGCTTAACTGTAACATTCAATTATGTGCTCTGCCAACCAAACCTCTTAGAGATAGAGCAACTAAAGCGACAATTAGAGTGTCGAAGTCAATTCAAACAACATTGGTGTGAAAACCGCGTTGTAATGGCTGAGGTAGGAGCCCAGATCATGACAGTCTCAGAGGAGCGATTGGCCAAATGGCAGTCTCAAAGAGACCCAATCTATGTGGCACCAACTTCCTTTTGAGCGTGTTGACTACCATTCGGGGTACGGACTTAGCTGAAATGAGCCAAGAGAACTCTCTGTCTGATAAGGTTCTCACTGAGGAGGAGTTACATGTTGCCAATAGACTCGGACAAGGTTCCATGCTACTCGATGTTGCAAAATATCTATCGATATTGAATAAGTTGCCACGAGTACTAGATGTGTGTGTCACACTCCGGTACAATCCGAAGTTCTACAATTGGCTTTTATCCTCGAGAAGAGTCATGGATTTGTAAATATGTAGGTAAATAAACAATGAATTTTGTGACCCTATATAGACAATGTCAACACACACAAGCAATGATAGTCAAGCGCAGGGAGAAGAGTTGGGTTTAATAGGCTAAGCTCCTCAGGTCCTCCTCTCACCACACTTTTAGAAGTTGTGTGACCATTCTTGCCTCCAGGTGCATGTAACTCTCATCACCACCATAGGAAGCTATGACCAACATCTCTGAGGGTATAGGTAGGGCACCGTCCCTTTCTATACACCTTTCCCCCTTTTCGGTCTATCCTTCCGAGGATGAGCCCTGCCCCACTCCATGACAACCAGTCCACGCAACTTAGCATGAGCCAGGATCTGCTAATGGCTGGAGGCCAAATGAACATCATCATGGGGGCCATCCCTCTACAACAGACACTACATGCCTTCACCTCTCCCCTTCTCGTCATGTGCCCTTGATAACCCACTATATAATCCCTTCCATGCGAATAGTTTGATCCTACCTCAAGGCCTAATCCTTGGTTCGCACATTGCAAGTCCCCCCATGGTAGCCGACATGGAGCACCCAGTAAAGCTGGCTTGCAAGGATGCTATTGCCGTCGAAGGGAGCATGTAGCACAAGCTCCTCTATCGGAACGCTACGTACCTACCCTTAAAAGGTATGCAAAGAAACAAGGCCCCAAGCAACACCGCCCCAGACGTAGGCCAAAAAATCCCAAGGCCATGGAAATAGAAGCTCAAGGGAGCACACAGGGTGTGGCAACACCGGTCGTGCGGGCCCCCAACAGACGCTGGGCACCAGGTGCTCGAAAGAGGAGAGGGCAGCTCGAGACAAGCAAGAGTTTGATGCATTGTTCAAAAGTATTCTGGAAACAATTGCGGCCAAGGACTACACCATTCAGGTCCCGGGCGACATCTCCCTTGCCTAATCTCACATGAGTCTCTCACTAGCACAGCCTCAGTCGCCCGACCCCCTAGACTCACCCTGCCTCGTACGAATAGAGTAGCCCCATCTTGTATAAAAGGCTTATCAAATGCTACTTGGCCATGACTTTTTGTCAGTAAATGGTTAAGTGCTAACATGTTCCCTAATTGTACAAACTTTTCATATCTATGTTTAATATATTTCACGTCTTTAGCAAAAGAAACAGCTAATCAAGCGCATGTGATAAGTATCTAAGCCAATACCATGGAATTCAAATAAGTGATGTCTCCTTGCGTTGCACTGGTTTATTATAGTTGTGGCATGTGCCGTGCATGTACTCTCATGAAGTGACAAGTGGATGCAGGATGATGCAAGTCTTTGTGCGAAAGCGTTCAATACCCAAGACACCACAAGACCACTAACCCCACGAAGAGCCGCGACAAAGCCACGCTATCGAAAGCAAAAATCACCCTTGCGAGTGCCCACATCGCATGACCCAAAGCATGATCTTAACCACTCCCTCTTTTTAGGTTACACTCTACGCCGGGTACTCATGGCAGCTGTTACCCCAATTAACCAACATGCACGTTCCAAAGAGGGTTGCAATATCTCATGTGTATCTCCCCATCTCAACAACTACTTCTCTAACAACGAGGCTAGGACACACTCATCACTGTAATATCCATTTCCTGAGCCTTCGAACCTTGACATTTCCCAACCCATTGAAAGGGTGACAACCTCAACATATTGCAATGGTTGTACTCAGGCAAGTCTACAAAAAAAAAAAGAGAATAAAGAAAGAAATAAAGAAAGAAAAAAGAACAAGAAAAAGAAAAAAAAAGAAGGAAAAAAGAAAAGAATGAATGAAAAACAAGAAGCACCCACGATCACAGCACAACACCTAAGGGTCCTCAAATTAGGTACGTCCAGTGACCTTGGTTGGCTGGCTCTGTCCCTAATCCCCTAGCCCTTTGGCATCACCCACAATTGTTCAGGGCACATCGAGGGCAGGACATACCTAGGGAGCTTGTCTCGCCTCTGGTTAGACCTATCACCCTGACCCATTCGCACGATTCCCTCTTACACTCTGCATTAATACCATTGCAATCAATTGTGGTAAGCACCGCACGAATGGCCATGAAAAGTACACTGTCCTCATCACGCAGGTCCACTAGCTACCAGCTATCGACAGTGTAGTGTCCCTATGTTCAATTATATTACGTCGTGTAGTCACAACGCAAAGGATGTTGCATACACCTTCACGTGTACTTCTTCTCAACATGGACACCTTTGCTTCATCCACATTGTTAGAGAAACCACATGCGGTCTTCTAACTACGTAATATCTAAGTATGCACGTGCACTCACATAATATCTGCACCGAAATATATACACAGTTTGGGTCCTTAAGTGCAGGACAATACTCTCAGCTTGCTTAGAGTTCGACCTGTCTCCCAAACTAATTGAACTATGTCTTGTGCACGATAGAGAAGACTAACACTACCCCTAGGGAGAGACCACATATGAGAGGTTTTCAATTGCAGGTATTGAAGACTCCAACGAAAGTGTCGTTCACTCTTCATCGATACCCAACTCTGAACTCTTATCCTTTATCATCCTGCAAGCCCGTCAAAGAATCGTCATGTGCCGAATCCCCAACAAACCAACACGTGCTGGCCATCAGTGCAATCCCCAACAAAGAATAGCCCTACCACCAGCCACCTAGGCCACCAATGTGCTCCCAACGACCTTCCTCCACACCACCACTGACACTTCTCCACGGCAACCATTGATGTCCCTTTCATCCACGTCTTCAATGCATGCCAAAGCCTGCTACCCACGATCGTGAGTGCCATGGGATTGACACTTGTCTAGGAGGGGGGTAATGTTAACCCTCAAACGAACAAAGGTGGAAAATCCGGAAAAGCTTAAGCATAAGACAAGGCCAAGGCAAAAGTGAAACGGAAGACGAAGGTGTGCCGAGAAAAATCTAGAAACACAAGAAGAGCAGAAAAGTCCTAAATACGGGAAAAAGGTGCACAAGGAAAAGCGCAAGTCAATACTTTTGTAAAAGAGCGCAAGCGCATCATGATTTAATTTAAGGAGCGCTGGGCTCTCACCCGTGCAATTTGTAAATGTAGACGGGTGGTGGAAAGGAAGCTAGGAAGATAGAAGGACAATGGGGAAAATGGCTTAGGCCACGGCCGACCATGTAAAAAAGGGAATAAGGGGATGACCGCCCAAAAGGGATTTAGAGTTTTGTATATAAAGTTGAAAAGTGAATGAGAAGCTCATTCTTGTGTGTGGCCAAAAGTGGCTCTCCTCTTCTTCTTCTTCTTCTTCTTCTTGCTTGCTTGAGCTTGTGCTTGAGAGAGGGAGTGTGAGAGTGTGAGGGAGTGAGTGTCTGAGGGTGAGGGACCGAGGAGGAGAAGCTCTCCATATTCTCCTCTCTTCTTCTATTCTCTTCTCTTCTCTTGTCTTGCTTGCGGCTATGGAGCTTGGAGCATGGAGCTTAAGTATGGAGTTTGCTTAAAGCTTGCACTTGGATTGTGGAGCTACCGGAGTGTGCGGGAGAGGAGGTAACTCGATCGGCATGGAGGTAAGCTCACTACACCCATAGATATGGATGGCGCGTCGGCTATGTGAGAGATAGCCATTAGTGCTCGGCTTGGAACGCTTGAAACAATAAGTGGTCCGTGGGTCTTGGCGGTTGAGTGAAAGCTCCCACACAGGTGTTCACACATTGCCAGGTTCTTTCTTCTCCTGTTTTCCTCCTTCACATGCACATCAACACAAGTAATTATAACTAAAAATTTGTAGAGAGGGGGGATTTAATAATGGAAAAATACCAGCTACACTGGCTGGTATATAAGGTGAGAGAGACTTAATTTTTCATTATCAGATAATTATACAAGTCTTCTTTCTCCTTCACCTTGCTCTCCAAGCTTCCATGTCTTCCCTCCCTCTCTTCTAGTCTTTCTCTCTCCTCGTAACTGTCTTTCTCTCTCTTCTCCTCTTCTTCTTCTTCTTCTCTGCAATCTTCTCCCTCTTCTTTCTCTCTCCCAGTCCCTCTCCTTGAAAATTGGCATCAGAGCCTAGGTTCTTGGTCCCAGTTAGTCCTTCATTTTACCCAGTTACAACTTTCTAGTCACATGGAATTTTGAGTCACAGGTACACAGGTACAGGGAGCAGTAGGGGAGTTCCCAAAGATTTCTGGACCACAAGGACTGCAAAAAAGAGCATTAATGGTGGCTTGGACCAAGTTTGGAGGAAGGAAGACCGAATTTGGCAGCTCGTGGGTCATTTTTGGCCCATTTTGAAGGTAAACTCTTAGTAACCGTGGTCACAGGAGTTAGAACAAAGTCTAGTTGGGGTTACTTTTCAGGGAGGATCTTCTCTCTCCTCATTTATGAAGCTTCTTGCAAGCTTCCATGGAGGTAATCAGCCCCAAATCTTGCTTTATTCTCTTCCATGGAGTGTCAGCCCTCTTCCTTGCAATTCTAGAGCTCAAGAGCAACCAACCAAGCAGTGTTTAGGCTGTGGTGACCATCCCTAACCCTCCAGAAGCAGCCTCGAAAAATCTGACGCAAAACGCGGGCTGCTTCTAGGCCAGATTGACAGCACCCTAGGCCTCCTCTCCTTCTTGGCTCTCACTTCCAGCCTCTTGTAGGTCCCTTGGGCAAGAATGAAGCCTCCTTTCTCAGTTTCTTGGACTTCTCTTCCACCTCAGAAACCCTGATCATGTGTAGTCGATGGCATCCATGAAAGCTTGGTATCAAGCTCAAGAATCTTGAATATTTTGGTATCTTCTTGGTCCCGAGGGTTCCCTCTTCAAGCCTAGCTCAAGATTTGGCCATCAAGAAGCACTGGAAGAAGATTAGAAGCAAGATTTGAAGACATGCACTTGTGGGCAGCCATGGCTATGGAAGTAGAGCTTCAATTTCAGCAAGAGCTCTTCATGGAAAGGTCTTGAGCCATTCTATCTCCAAGCTACAGCCACATTGGAGCTCATTCTTAAGATTTGAAGGCTTCTTGGAAGTAAAAAGGCATTATGGAGTGTCCATTTGGAAGGAATCCTTCTCTTGATCAATCTATTTAAGCAATGCCCTTCCCCCATGGAAGAATCCTTCTCCCCGAGGCTTGAATTCATCTCTTCTTGATAGAGCACAACGATTTTGGAGCTATGGAGCATGCAGGATCAAATTGGAGCTCTCATGAAGGACTAAAGTGGCATTAGTGGGCTGCAATCTTCATCAAACAACACAAGGTAACCGATTCTTGGCTCTCATTCTCTCCCATTAAGCCTGTTGTTGAATCCTATCCACTTGTTTGAGAGGATGCATGAGTCCAAGTAGGTAATAGGAGTCCCAAACATTGGATGCATGCCGAATATTAATCTCAGTCATTCCCATTTGATCTTATGGCATTGGAATGGATTTTATTCATGCTGAAGCTTCATTGAGATTATATTTTTACTTACCTATAACCCGTTTGGCTTCTTGTGAATGGATTGAGTCAAGAATTGATTAAGAAATCCATTGTATAAGGGTGAGTAGACAGTGAATCACTGCCGGTAAGCTCTCTATCCCTATTCCCAATTCCAATTCCATGCACTTCATGAAAAGCCCAAAATTTCCATTCCTAAAATGCATCTCATGCTGGGTGTTTAATTATAAATGTCTGCCATGTATATTCTGAGTGAGGAAAAGCCCGATGCCAGGCGAGGTGGCAAGACAACAGAGGGGTGACCTCCCTTGCCATCAAAGACCCTGAAGGGGTGCACAACCCGGCCCAAGGGGAACTTTGCCCACCTTCCTGTGATCTGGAGCCCAAAACTCATTTGTGCAGGTGCATGTATTTCTTAGAAAATTGAGAAATTGACTTGGCATGATGGAAGTTTGATGACTATGGCATGACACACTCTTGTGTGCATGGGATGTATGGATGTACTTAGCAAATGTATCTTTAGATACACATGCAGCTATGTATGCAGTGATGTATCAGAATGCATTGCCTTACTTGGGTTGAAGATGGATGTATGTATCATTGGATACACCTATGCAGTAATGGCAGTGATTATGCATGTATGAGAGCCTATCTTGTTTGATATGGTCATGGGAATGCTTATTCTTGTGCTCAATAATGCTAAAGTGATGCTAAACATGCTAAGGGGTGCTCAAGTGATGCATGATGCCAAGCAAACAGTGAATCCCACAGTGCAATAGAAGGAGAACCCAATTTCAACCCTCTTGTGACTGTTTCAGGGTGCTGGAAAAATTGCTTGCATTTGCAGAGGTGTTGCCACTCCCAAGAATTGAGGTGCTGACCTTGGAGAGTACCTTCAGGCTTTACCAAGCGCCCTGCTTGGTTTTGGATATCCACTTGGATTATACCAAATACCTACAGCCCAAAACAGGCCTTTTCTAGGTGTGGACAGGGTGCTGGACTACACAGAACAGTCCCACATTTCTGATTACAGAAAATTCTATATAAAACTTGGAAACATACTCCTATGCTCATCTCGAAGAGGGCATTGCTCTCTCCATTTTGAACAAAAAAGTAAGTCAATTGGAGTTGCCTAGCTCTAGTTATAGCCAAAACAGTGACAGGTGGTCTCACAGGACTACACCTAGACATGGCGGGTAACAGGGGGAAAAACAAAGCAAATGAAGATGTTCAGCAAACAGATAACGGATGCACGCACCCCGAGGGATGATACCAACTTTGAGGTTGAAGAGGAATACCTCTCTCACTCCATGGGAAGTCTTAGTATACTCAATCATACCCTCAGTTCACACGAGACTAGACATGCGGAGAGGCATAGGAAAGTAATGGAAGGTCAAGCTCAAATGGTGACGGAGGTGCGCCAAATGACCTCGACCATGGAAGCACTTGCAGCCAAGTTCTCACTGTGGATGGATTCCCAAATGAAAGGCAAGGAAAAAGAGGATAGACCAAGCATGCAAGCTGAAAGAGTGACCATCCCATCCGTGAATGCAGCCTATGCAAGTACCAAAGGTATTTTGGGAAGAATAGGTATTTCCAACATCAGCTTTGAGGAAGGAGAGCCCTCACAAAGGCATGAGGAGCCCACAAACAATGGGATGAGAAGTAACTCTCAGCCAACCACCCGCACCCATGCCACCTATGTGTGCTCAGCCATCTTTTGGAAGGAATCACTCAAACAATGGGTCATTTCTTGGCAGCCCAATGGATCAGCCCCACTTTGGGTATATGGGACAGCCCCCCAACCATGAAAGGGAGTTGAGAGACAAAATCATTTTCTCAAAGTTCAATGGCTAGTCATCCTCCCTAGCTGAATTAGAAGAATGGCTCTCGAAGCTTGAAGACTACTTTGACATAATGCCAAGAAATGACGATCAAAAGATACACTTTGCCACGATACACTTAGAGGGCTTTGCCCACACGTGGTGGCGGTACATAAAGAGGGAAAATCAGCAGCTTGTTGACACTTGGGATGCATTCAAAGCCCTTATGATTCAAGTCTTTGTATCTCTGGTTGAGAAGAAGAAGCTTGCAAGGCAATGGTATGGTTTAGAGCAACATGGGATGATGGTGCGTGACTACACAAACCAATTCCTCAATCTCACAATGTATGTTGAGTCCATTAGTGACGATGCAAAGCTTCATAAGTACATTTATGGTTTGGATCCCCAACTCTTGGCTAATGTTTCAGCCCAAAGCCCATCAGATTTGTTCAAAGCTATTGAGTTAGCTGAGAGGTACTCTCGGAAGTATCGCCGAGATGCTTCATTTTAGCATGGACAGCAAAGAGGGGCGTCTCAGCCACTGTTTGGGCAGCAAAGAGGACCTATGCAGACACATTTTGGGCAGCAAACAAGTGCTGTAAGGCCCAGGCAGTTTGGGGCAGGTTATGGTGGCGGAAATATGCCATTTAGCACCCCGAAGATCCCCACATACCCCACCTTTAATGCTTCTAGGAACAGTAATTTCAGGACTGCAAACCAAGGAAGAGTTGAAAATAAACAAGGGGACAGCAAGGGTAAAAATGCTTCAGCTTTTGGTGGTCAACACTTTATCCCGATGGACCTCTACAAAGAGAGGAAAGAAAAAGGACTTTGCTTTAAATGCGGGGAAAAGTATACAGCCGAGCATGCATCTAAATGTGCTTATAGTAATGCAAAAGCAAGGGTACATAGCATGTTAGTCTTTGATGAATCTGATGAGGATCATGAGGAAGCAAGTGCCTTTGCAATCGCAATAGAAAATGATGAGGTTGAAGAGGAATGTAGGCAAGAAGAATTCTTTGACCCGGCTGACACCTTCCCAATTGACCCCGACGGTCATGTAGATGTAAATATGGGTGATAAGAATGGTTCACATACTGCTGCCACTGTTTGTAACATCTCCCTGGATGCTTGGATAGGATCTAAGAGCCCCAACACTCTTCGTCTTCAAGGCAAGATTCATGGGAAATATGTATTTGTCTTGGTAGAGAGTGGTAGCACACACAGTTTCATGAATAGAGCAGTCATGGACAGGTTAAAATGTTTTGTCTCTAATTTACAGCAACCAATGAGGTGCAAGTGGCCAATGGGAGTGAGGAAATTAGTACTCATGCATGCCCAGCTGTACTTATTAAGCTTGCTGAAAATTATGAGCAGAAAGTGGATTTGATTGCACTCAATACGGGGCCGACAGACATTGTGTTGGGCTGCAATTGGTTGAAAACTTTGGGCACCATTTCCATGGATTTTTCATTACTATACATGTAGTTTTTCAGGGCCGGACAGCTTGTTCACCTGTAGAGAATTAAAAACAGCAGTGAATTTCAGCTTATTACAACCAAACAGCTCAAGAAAGAGTTCAAGAAATGCTCCTAGATTTTTGTGCTGTAATTAAACAAGGAAAATGCAAATTCATCTCGAAAAATGCATGATAATTCAGCCCTTAAGGCTCTACTTGCGGAGTATGGTGACTTGTTTTAGTTACCTGCAGCATTACCTCCCAAGAGAGCAGTTGATCATCCCATTGATTTGGAGCCCCACTCCAAGCCAGTCAAATAAACCCCCTTACAGGTTGTTCAAATGTGAAAGAGAAGAACTGGCCAAGCAGGTCGAAGATTTAGTAGATATGGGATTCATTGAGCCTAGCTCATCCCCTTTTGCATCACCTGTATTGCTGGTCAAAAAGAAAGATGGCACTTTCAAGATGTGCATTGATTACAGAGATCTGAATAAGATCACTATCAAGAATAGATACCCTATTCCTAGGGTGGATGACCTGTTAGATGAGTTGAAGGGAGCTAAGTATTTCACAAAGATTGATTTGAGATTCGGCTACCATCAGATATGCATGTGTGAAGGGGATGAGATATAGATTGCATTCAGGACTGATCGTGGGCTCTATCACTTCTTAGTCATGCCCTTTGGCTTGACTAATGCACTAGCCACGTTTCAGAGCCTCATGAACAAAATACTTTAGCCTTTCTTATTCAAATTTGTATTGGTGTTTTTTGATGACATCCTCATTTATAGTCGCTCAAAGGAAGCTCACCTTATGCACATGAGGCAGATATTCGATATATTTAGACATCATAGACTCTTTCCTAAGGAGACAAAGTGTTCGTTCATGCAGACTGAGGTTGAGTACTTGGGACACGTTGTCAGTGAGGCAAGTATTAGAGCTGGCCCAAAGAAAGTGCAGTGTGTCAGAGATTGGCCCACACCTGCGAATACTACCTCTTTGAGAGGGTCTTTCCTCATTTTTACCGCAGATTCATTCGGCACTACGCCACCATTGCAGCCCCTCTCACTGGTAGGCTGAAGAAAGAAGCATTTTTCTGGGATGCATTGGCAGATAGAAGCTTTAATCAAGTGAAAGATTTGCTTACTCCAGTCCCTATCTTGGTATGCCCTGATTTTTCTAGGGAATTCACCATTCAGTGTGATGCCAATGGGAGAGGAATTGGTGCAGTTTTGCTGCAAGAACATGGGGTCACAGCTTTTGAGAGCCGAAAGCTGGCTAAAAATGAGAGGGTTATGAATGTCTATGATCAGGAAATACTGGCCATCCTTCATGCCATCAAGAAATGGCATCATTATTTGTATGGCAGCTGATTTAGAGTGAAAAGTGACCATAGAGTACTCAAGTACTTCTTGTCTTAGTCAAATTTGACTTCGAAGCAGAGGAGATGGGTAGCCACCTTACAGAACTATGACTTTGACATCACCCACACTCGTGGGAAGGACAATGTAGTGGCTGATTCCCTATCTAGGATGTGGGCATGTAAAGTCTCTACTATCATGGAGTTACACAGTGATTGGATACATGAGCTTTAGGAGGCTTACCTGCTAGATCTTGATTTCAGCAATGTATTTCAAATATTATAGCAAGGACAATGTGTGGAAAACTCTTCGTATCAGTTGAAAAATGGGCTTTTATGGTATAATGGCCGAATTGCCATCCCTCATACCTCCCCATTCAAGCAGAAAATCATGCAGGAGATGCATTTAGCCCCTATAGCTGGTCATTTGGGAGTCTTTAAGACATATGACAAATTTGCTAAAAGCTTTTACTGGAAGGGCCTTTGGACAGATGTGAAAGACTTTGTATTGGGTTGCGTGCATTGTCAGCAAAACAAGGACATCACCTTAAAACCAGCTGGTTTACTTCAGCCATTGCCTATGCCTGAAGGCAAGTGGACACACATCACTATGGACTTCATTACCGGCCTACCGGTGACCAAGAAAGGTTAGGACAACATCTATGTAGTTGTGCACAAACTCACAAAGGCAGCCCATTTCATTCCCAGAAAGACTCAGTATAATGCTTCTCAAGTAGCCAGCCAATTCATGGAATATGTTTTCAAAATACATGGCTTACCACAAGTCATTGTGCATGATTGAGATGCTAAGTTTATGAGTAACTTTTGGCAGGCAGTTTTCAGCTCTACGGGCACTCAGTTAGCCCCTTCCACAGCTTACCATCCACAGACAGATGGTGAGACAGAAAGGGTTAACAAATGGCTGGAAACTTCCTTGAGGAATTTTTGTCATGATGTGCAGCATGCTTGGGACTCATGGTTACCTTTTGAGGCCTTGTATGGCTACAAGGTGCCCCTTCCTGTGGTTATCTTCAATGATAAAATAAATCCATAAAGCAAGGAAGAATTGGATAGAATGCAGGCCTTACTTCAGCAGTGTAAAGCTAACTTGAAGAGAGGCCAAGATCAAATGAAGCTTTATGCTGATGACAAAATACGGGACGTGGAGTTCCAAGAAGGGGTTTTGGTGCTCTTGAAAGTGCCTAAGTCTAGATATGCCTCCCTTAAAGATGGGCCCATGGGTTCTATGGATCATACCATGAAAGCGCCTAAGTCTAGATATGCCTCCCTTAAGTTGGCACATGGGTTCTATGGATCATACCAGATTATTAAGAGAGTGGGAGACTTGGCATATCGATTGGCATTACCCCCATCTATGAAGATCCATAATGTCTTCCATGTGAGTCAGTTGAAGCCCTTCATTGGCTCAACAGTGGACTATGTTGAGGAACTCCCACCGATAGACGAAGAAGGCATCATTCAATACATACCTGAAAAAGTCATAGGACAAAGGGAAAAGAGGCTTCGCTCTCGCTCGATCATGGAATACTAGATTAAGTGGCAAGGTTTACCACTCGAGGAAGCTTCTTGGAGGCCAGCTATAGTTTTGGAAGAGTTACCATACCTTTTAGAAGCTGATTTGGCTGAAATCTAGCTAAGTATGGCCCTGTTTTTCCCTAGACAGATTGCAGACAGCACTCTGTTTTAAAGCAGATTTTATTCTACACTATGGACAACAATGCATGCCATACATAGGCTGAAAGTACTTCTCGAGAGCTCCGTTTTGATGTATAGCACACCTTGTTCGGAGCTTCCCACAGAAAGTTATGATAGATTCACTACAGCAGGGTCCTGTAGTAAACAACATGCTGTCCACTGTCTGTAGCCCGCATTTATTCCAGATATTTGGGTCAAAAAGTCATGTTTATAACTCCCCAATAAGGCCCATGTATTGTACATACCCATTGGCCCATCATACACAATAATACCTCTTCATTCATTAGTATACCCTTGTAATAATGCCGCAAAGTAGTACTCTAATCGGCCCCTCCCAGTTACCACACGTGCCCAAATTGTTTTTGAGGGCAAAAACCTTCGGGTGGGGATGGAATGTAAGAGAGAGGGATTTAATAATGGGGAAATACTAGCTACACTAGCTAGTATATAAGGTGAGAGAGACTTAATTTCTCATTATCAGATAATTATACAAGTCTTCTTTCTGCTTCACCTTGCTCTCCAAGCTTCCGTGTCTTCCCTCCCTCTCTTCTAGTCTTTCTCTCTTCTCGCAACTGTCTTTCTCTCTCTTCTGCTCTTCTGCTCTTCTTCTTCTTCTCTGCAGTATTCTCTCTCTTCTTTCTCTCTCCTAGTCCCTCTCCTTGACAAAATCACCTGACTGTTGTACATAGAAAATTAACACAATGTAATTTTATAAATTTATAATTAAAATAAATTCGACTGTTAATTATAAAAGAAACCCCCATCATTGCACATGCACTTTGGTACAATAACCCACCTAATTCCTAAAATTCTTCCACAATGCACGCACACATGTGCTATTCAAACACAATTAATCTTTGTAATTAAAAATGAACCCCTAAAGTCACCCATGCATGAGGTTTGTGCCAAAGATCATGTAATTTCTAAAAATGAATTGCATTAGTAGAGACCCCCGTCCAATCAAGTCAAAATGAGTGGAAAGGGCTACGCAAACGACTCACCTTGCATTAACGGATTAATTTAATAATCAATCGAGCTTAATTGATCATCAAATAAATGGATTCGATAACGATCATCCGCTCACTTAACTGCACCTTAGATATATGCCAATGTTTATGGGGATTGGGGATTTCTTAATCAAAGGTGTTGGCAGTCATATTAGTCTGAGTTAATTTTGATTATCCGAATCTGTGATTCTATTTTGTGTCTAGTTAGTGTCTAGGATACGGTGTGATTGATTTTTTGTTATTTTGGAATGCTTGATTATGGGGTTTTCGGGTGCTTGACTGTTTGCATAGCATGAAGCTTTTGGTCGCATGAGTGCATAGGTCATGTCGATTTTTTTTACGTAGGATGTGGATTGCTTGGGGAGGTCTGATCCGGTCTTGTTTGTTCTTCTATTTCTTGTCCCGATATTTTTCTTAGTGGTTGTTTGTTTGGGTTTTGCATGAATTTTTCTATTTTTGGTTATGTGTGTGGATATCCTATGTAGTCTGAATGGCATCTTCCTCTACTTCCCAGATTGTGATCCAACATGTGCCATTGTCGGTGCATGACTATTCTCTTCTCTTGGAAGTGGATTGTATTTACTGTGCTGGTCTTTGTTTATTTGTAGCGCTTAAGTTTCCGCGAATGGATAACAAGCTTTGCTACTCTTTCTTGGCGCCATACAAAAAATAGTTTGGTTTGGTCTATGACCGATGCTTCTGCCTCTCCACTACCAATATCAGTGAAGCGTTATGTCTGCACCTTTTTGCTTCCTTTGTACCTAGTGGTAATCAGTTATTGACCGTCGAGGAAATCCTTTCATCTTCAGAAGGAGACATCTACCTCTTTGGTGTCCAGTAAAATTATTACGAGTTCTGGGGTTTCTTTTGCTCATATCTCCTCTCCAAGTGTGGAAGCAATTATGTCAGTTCCTACAATATAGATTTATGTCCGGAAAGCCTACTTCAAAATGTCTATCCAATGAGCTTTTTATGCACGTCAATTCAGATCTTTAAGGGAGCCAAGTTTAATTGGGCTGCATTCATGTTGGCCAAGATGGATCAATATTTTCAAAGAGTCAGAAAATGTCAAGGTAGCAATGTTTCTTACGGTGTCTTTCTTCAAAAGATTATTACTTTTGCCCCTCCTCTTGGTGGTGTGCTAGTGGGGCTGATCTTGCTCTTCTTCTGAAGTAGCCTCCACCTTCTATTCCATCTCCTCCTCCATTATAGCCAAATTCAGACATGGAGGATGAGTCCCCTCCTAGGTTCTTTCAAACTAAATGCAGACGTACCACATGGCTGTCTAGTCTCTCCTCAACTTGAGTTGCAAATCCTCTTGTGCAAGACACTACCCCTCACGTTTCTAGCAATTCCCTCCTTCATTCATGTCTTGTTGTTGGGGGTAAAGGTGCCTTCGCCTAGCTGCCCGTGTATTACTACACTGACAGTACCCACCACTATACACTGCAGGTGGCGGGTGCCTGTCACAGTCACTTATTCTTTATTCTTTTAGTGACAGTTTGAATAAAGGAAGACCCGGTCACACATGGTGGTCATTGGAGTTCCCATTCTTGTCTCTCTCTTTCTCTTGCTCTCCCGCCATAACTCACGCGTGCAAGCTTCGATCCTTTTGACATTTCAATTGGTATTAGAGTAGGTCCTTTGTGAGCGCTCCCAGCCTTCCGCGGCATCTACACGAGGTATGAGAGCTTGCTTCTCACTCTGTTCTCAGCCATTCTTTGACATCAACAATAGGGTTTCATGAAGAGGCAGCCATAGCTTCCATCATTGAAGCTTATTCTCTTCACCTCTTGCTTGGACTTGTCCTAGGATTATGTAGGCCTATTGTAGACCTTCATTGGGCTCTTGGTTATTCCTTAGCCACCCTGATTTGGCCCCTCAAGTATAGCAGTATGCTCACATATCATTTGTGTTTTTTTGCAAAAATGACTCAAAAATCACTCTTTTTGTTATATCTCGGGCATTCGGAACCCAATTCAGGCAAGGTAAGAGTCTAAGTTGGTGTTTTGGCATGCTCTGAACGTGATGGTGATGTCAGATTTTCCAAATTCTGATGACTAAATATTTTGCGACATATTTCAGGTCTGAGACAACATGTATTTGTATGCCTATGGCTTATTTTATGCTTCTACTAATGTCTATTGATACCAGATCACTTGTGGCAAGAACACCTAAAGGACGCATAGCCCATATTTGTAAGATGAGATCGATGATCTCTCGACTGTAAGTATGCCAATCTCACCCACATGACTGAGGGACACATCTACACCGCACGTTCTGCCGCCTAGACGGAGCTTGAACACTACGGACTTGCAAACCGGTCAAGGCCATTGGCCAAGGAGCGCAGAATTAGGGGAGAAGCAAGGGGTTAGCAATCTCCTCACTACACTAGTGGTCACCCCTATAACTCTGAGTCTAGGAGATTTGCTTAAGTAGCAATGGGTGGAAGAATCGATAGAGCAAGTTGCCACTGACTTGCATGAGCACGATGTAGTGACACAAATATCAAGTCTGACGTTGCACTCAATACCCAAAACCTTACATGTTAATGCTTTCTAGGAAGGAACTGAAATACATATAGTCTTGCCAATCTTAGCCCTAGGAGATACCACGAGGAAAGGGATTGTAGACACAAGGGCACGAATCAGTGTACTTAGCCACACAATGCTCCAAGCTTAGGGTAATCCACTTATCGAGAATGCAAGGTTCAATGTCACACTCGCTAATGGAATGAAAGCAAAGCCATTCGGAGTGTTGAAGAATTGGCCATTAAAGATTGCAAGAAGTCCTGTTCTCCGTAGACTTCATAGTCATGAAGGGAGTGGAGTACAACATCTTGTTAGACTGTTTGACCCTAGATGTGCAATGTATGAGTCTTAGAAGATTGGGGGAATAGTCTAATCTTCTTAGGCAATCGAATGGAAGCATTGTGTCACTAAATTGATTGCTTATTCTCTATTTAATAAATTTATGTCAATAAATTAATGGCTCACTTTTCTTTAAGTGTTGATGATGATCTAGAATGGCCATGAGACCATTTAGAGACCAGTATTCCTAGTGCATCACTTAATGGGGTGATTGGAGCACTGTGACAGGGATATCTGGTACACGCAGTACAAGTTATGAAGGGGAAAGAAGTGTTTTCCAAGTGTAAGAGTGTACACAAGAACTAAGGAGCTACACATAAATGAAGATGGATTGAGTTTGAAGAAGAGGAAGTGCATTAACATTATGTATATGTATTTATGTGTGTATCTGGGGATGCTTGGGAACGCTTACTGTGTGTAATGAGCATTGCATTCATTTGGGGTCATCCTCCCCCTTACAAGTCAAGGTTTTAAGGTCTTTCATTAAGAAAGACGAGAGAGGTAATTCTCTTACTAAGAAAGACGAGAGACATGATCCTTTGGAAGTGAGGGGAGAAGTGATTTTCTCTTTCTAAGAAAGACGAGAGAGGTAATTCTCTTAATAAGAAAGACGAGAGACATGATCCTTTAGAAGTGAGGGGAGAAGTGATTTTCTCTTTCTAAGCTCTAAAATGACTCAAAATTTTGTGTGGAAGTCAATCTTAAGGTTGAGGCCCAATGCAATTTTATAAACTCTCCTTAAGGTGGTTGCATGGACCACAAGTTAACAGTACAGTTTTAAAAGCTATTTTTAAAATTAAAAAAGACATGGTGAATACATTTTTAAAATATCTCATGATAGAAAGATGATCTCTAAAAACAGCCTGCGTGAGTTATTGGAAACAACAAGATCTACAACTTTTGTGTTGGATGTTTTTTTCATCCGAACAACACACAGAGAGATATCTTGAAATCGGTGCTGCAGAGTAGGTCTTGGAACAGCCACATCTTGCATGAAGATTAACTCAAGTCTCTCTCCAAGAAGAGAAGCTCTTGAAAGCCTATAAAAGAGGAGGCTCTCATTGGGTGTGAGGGAGAGGTGAAGAAAGCATCACTTTGGATGCATCCAAGAGAAGAAGAGAAGGTGCAACCGTTGCGGAAGCTCTGCTGAAATCAAGTGCCAAGAGGATAGCCCTACACTATAGGAGAGTAGGAGACTCAAGAAGGATCAAAAGGTGCAAACTTCCAAGTTATGCAAATGTTAGCCGGTTGTATATCGTGCAAGGAACTGTGATATTGTTTCCAAGATCTACAAGTAAGAATTACTTTATGTGTAGCAGAGGAGCTTGCTCCTTGTGAATAATATAACTCCACAAGGAGGGGGACTGGCCCATCATCCAGTCCCTAGTGTGTTGTCAATTTCTTTATCTCTCTCTCTCTCTCTCTCTCTCTCTCTCTCTCTCTCTACTTCTTTCTTTTCTCTCATCTGTTCTCTCTTTGCGCCATCACAATATTCACCATATAAATATTAAGTATATAAGAAAAGTCAAGCGTGTATCTCGGATATTATAACATAGTGAGAGTAGATATGGATACTTGGAAGACTATGCCAACCAACCTATACACCATCTCAACCATGTTGAAGAGTGATATGCAAGTTAAAAAATCTTATGGGTCATTAGCAAAGTATATCCCTTGCCCCGAGGATAAGTAGGATTGGATACACATACTAGCCACAATCAATCTGTCATTATCGGATAACGAGGAATATGAGAAAGCTACTAAGGCAGTCGGTAAACCTAGAGCCATGTCCTTCGTAGCAGTCTGCATGATGGCTAGAAGCTCACATGGGTGACCCCACCTTTGTCACATTCCATGTCCCGAACAACAAATAAGAATCTCATGAGATCTTAGAGCACCTAATGGACAAGTTAGATGGTAACGTAACTGCAAATCTTAAACCACTCAAGGATATCTTGGTTGAATCCAAGTGGCAATGGACTAAGGTGTATGATCTAAACTTGATATACAATTGGGCCTTAGTCACCGATGACAAGGAAACATAGTATCAAGGCCTAGGAGATGAGGAGCAATCGGATAAGACAATGATCTTGTTAGGAGCCAAAAGATAAGGGCAAGCAAGTGACCCTATAGAAGGACCCACCAAAGTCAAGTAGGTCAATCTAGTCAAGGAAGGGGAGATGCCCCAACCTGTTTTCATAGCCAACAACTTGATTGAGAAAGAGGAGGCAAGTATTATTGCTCTCTTGCAAGAGTACATAGATGTATGTGCTTGGTCCCTTGATGAGTTGAAAGGGCTAGATCTGAGTATAGTGACTCATAATATCCTGATGACACCCAATGCAATGCCTATCAAGTAGCGACCATATTCAATGAATCCCAAACATGCTCATGCTGTCAAATAGGAAATCGATAAGCTATTAAGAGTAGGATTCATTTATGAAATCAAGCATATAGATAGGGTCTCACCCATAGTGATTGCAATGAAGAAAAATGAAAAATTTAGAGTGTGCGCCAATTATAAGAAAGTCAACATTGCTACAAAGAGAGATAATTATCCACTACCATACACTGAGCATATGCTCGAGAGGATAGCTGGCAAAGAGGTGTTGGGGGTAAAGGCGCCTCTACCTAGCCGCCCGTGTATTACCACACTGACAGTCACCGCCGCTACACACTGTAGGTAACGGGTGCCCATCACCGTTACTTTATTCTTTATTCTTTTAGTAACAGTTTGAATAAAGGAAGGCCCGATCACACATTGTGACTGTTGGAGTTCCCATTTCTAGTCCCTCCCTTTCTTGCTCTTGCTCTCCCGCCATAGCTCTCGAGTCCAACCTTCGATCCGTCGCTTCCTTTCAACTGGTATTAGAGCTTTGCTTTCCAACTCTTGAGCTTGGTTCGTGGCATTCTCAGCATCCCATCGACTCCCTACTTGCATTGGGTCTCCTTCCCGGCAGCCATATCCGACTCTTTCAAGCTCCCGTCACTCCCCGGCTTCCCGAGCACCTTTCCGGAATTGTTGGGCACCTTCAAGGCATTACATAAGAGGTATTTGATCATTTTCTTCAGGGTTTACTTCAGTTCTCAGGTCTCACAGGCTGTAAACAAGATTGGGGCAACCACCATTGAAGCTCCCTTGCTTCATATCTCACTTGCCTTTGAACAAGACTTGATGGAGCTTGTTTGAGGCCTTCCTTGGCTTTAACCGGACCCCTCCGAAGCATTTACAGTTGGCGGAATCACGCAGCCCTCTCATATGTGTCTTCAGCATTGACAGTCACAACAACAGCTCTCCCCCTCCATTGGCACTTGGAAAGGCTCCATTTCGGGCATATGAACATGCTTTGATGCTTGGTTTTGATGGTTGATGTGTTGGCATAGCATTTGGACTGATTTAACACTGTTTTGGGACTATCATAACAGTCCACAGGCAGTTTATGACAGTGTTACACTGACATTTGATGCTACAACTTGTTTGGCATTGTCATTTGATGCTCGGCTGGTCCCGTTTGATGCACGGATGTTAGGGGAATGCATGCCTATTGTTTGGCAACCATTTGGAGCTGATTTTGGTGCTGAAATTCTTAGTTTTGAATAGTAAATCATTGCTGTACACAGTTGGGCTGAAGTCATTTTACTTATGTATACTTATGCCTATGCTTTTCGGGCTATGTTTCGGGCATATATGGTGATGTATTGACACTTCGGGCTCGACATAGAGCTTGGTTTTGATTCGGGATCATTGGTTGAGCTTGAGCTTGCTTTGCAAAGCATTTTGGATGCTTCGTCTTGGATGTACTTATGGCATGTATGTTGGTTATGTCTGACCGGTCTTGACATGCTTAGCCTATGCCATTACTACATGCTAGTTACATTGTTTGGAGCCTATTACTACCGGAGCTCGGTCTTGCCTTGACCTTGGATTCTCAGAGCTTACTTGAGCTATTTATTGGCTTGCCAGAGTTGTATCTTGGGATGTACTTGATGTCTTACATGCTTATGGATGCTACATACGGATGCTCTACCGCCTACGTGTTCGGGATGTACTATTGATGTATTGTCTTGGACTTATGTCATTGGCACTGTGTCTTGCCTTGGCTTGAGCTCTTGAGCTCGTACATACAGCTTTTGTGCCAGTGGGAGCATTCTTGAATGCTTATCAAACATTGAGCAGGTGGTACTTTTATGCATTGAGCCGTTACATGCTATTGAGCTGTTACAGACACTTGAGACTTTGGGACTTCTTACCTTTTGGGATGATACATCATACGTCTTGGTTCACTGTATGCTTATGAGTTAAGTCTCAGTTTTGGATCCGTATCTTTGTGAACTGACACCTACTTGTGTCAAGTTCTGGTAGTGGCAGGAATACTTTGCCCCATTGCCTGGGGGGTGTGCCTACTCATTGGTGGCAGATGTTTGTATGATATATTTGGGTATTGGATTTATGCTTATCGACCATCTGATTTCCTTGGGATCCGATTTTGGCATTGTTAGCTCTCTTTTACTAAAATCTAAAATTTATTACAGCAAGCATATATGTATGGATTGACATGGATTTTTCATGTTGAAACACTTTAAAATGATGTACTTTCACTAGTACTTGGTGGGCAGCAGCTTTGGTTCCACTTTCATTGCCATTTATCCTCGATTTTGGTGAATTATTGGTCATTTTCTGCAATAAACAGCAAGCAATTTTGAATTGTCTACCGTCTTCTAGCCTGCATTATGGCGAGTTCGTCCACTGATCATGCTATTTTCAATATCACTAAGCTTGTTGGTACGAATTACTCTTATTGGAAGAGCCAGATTTGGCAGTTGTTGGTGTAGAAATCACAGATCAAACCTTTGAGGTTAAGCGGGCATCCACCTGCAACTATGCCAGATTAGGAATGGCTTGAGCTTGATGAGTTATGCAAGTCCACTATTGTATTGCCTCTCACAGAACATGTTCACTATAATGTCTTTGAAGAAGAACAGAGTGCATGGCAGTTGTGGGAAAAGATTAAAAATCTCTATGACAAGAAAAGTCCAGCGAGTCAGATGTATTGGCTGAAGTAGCTTATGGATTTGCGCATGAAGGAGAATGTGACTATGTCTGCTCACTTGAGCCAATTCCATGCTATACTTAAGAACTTGACTTTGCAGGACATCACTTTTGCAGAGGATGTCACTCCTCTTTTCTTGCTTGGTACTCTAAATGAGTGATGGGATATATTCCGCACTGCATTATGTGCCTCTATTGCTACCTTGAAATTATCTGATGTTGAGAGTGCTCTTCTGCAAGAAGAGGTTAACCGTAAGAATTTGGATGCCTCTCGTGTGTCTCATGCTATGACAGTTAGAGGCATGAATGATGGATATGGAAAGCATGGTAGTGGTAGTGGCCGTGGATGGGATTCTCAGAAATCTCGGTCCAAGTCTCGCAGGAAGTCACCTAGCAAATCCTGTGGTAGGAATGTAGATGTTACTTGTCCCATTGTGGGAAAAAGGGCCATATTAGGCCACAATGCCATGAATTGCACAATGAAAGGCGCAAAGATAAGGGAAAAGACAAAGTGCAAGATAAGTCTTCTGATCGCACCATAGTATCTGCAAAGTCCAGTGTTAAAATTGAAGAGATCAATGTTATGCAGCCTGAGAATATTGATGATGATGATTATATCCTAGCAGCTTCTTCTAGTGCTTTGCAGATGACAGAGATACACTCTATGTATGCACAGTGTTGGCTCTTGGACTCAGGTGCATCCTTTCATGTGACACCTTGTCGAGAGTGGTTTCATTCATACCATATTGTTTCAGGCTCTGTGCGCTTGGGTGATGATAGCTCTCTTGATATTGTGGGCATTGGTGATGTTAGGCTGCAGTTTTCTTCTAGCAACAGTTTTGTTATGTAGGATGTACGTCATGTACTTGCTTTGACACACAGTCTCATGTCAGCTGGACAGCTTGATGACGCAGGATATCATGTATGTTTTGGAGACTCTATATGTTTTGGAGACTTGTGATTGCGAGAGGTGCCAAGGCTAGCAGTCTCTATCCCTTGATTGTATCAGCTTCTTCCCTTGATCATGTTTTGTCTGTGGGTTCTATCCCACATGTATCTCTTTGGCATGCCCGTTTGGGCCATATGTCTTTAAAGGGAATGAAAATGCTTTCTGGTTTGCAGTACTTACCACCCCTTGATTATGCATGTTTTGATTCATGTGAGCATTGTCTTTATGGCAGGCAGACAAGGTCTACGCATAAGAAGTCTGGTAGGCCACGCATGAGTGAGCCCTTAGCATTGGTACATTTGGATGTCTGTGGGCCCATGCCTTGTCAGTCTATGGGTGGTGCAAAGTATTTTGTTACGTTCATAGATGATTTTTCACAGAAAGTTTGGGCTTATCCCATTAAGCTGAAATTTGATGTCTTGCCTGTGTTTCAGAGATGGCTTGCATTGGTTGAGAACCAATCTGGGTATAGGCTAAAATGCCTAAGGACAGACAATGGGGGTGAGTATGTCTCACGTGCTTTTGAGCAGTTATGTGATGAGAGGGGTATTAAGCGTTAGTTGACCGCCCCCTACACCCCCCCCAGAATGGTTTGGTTGAGCGGATGAATAGAACCATCCAAGAGCGTGTACGTAGTATGCTTAGCCACGCAAGCCTACCACAGAGCTTTTGGACTGAGGTAATTAGTACAGCTGTGCATGTTATAAACAGATCACCCTCTAGTGGTTTGGATTTCCAGGTTGCAGAGGAGGTATGGACTAGAAAACCTCCCTCTTATGCGCATCCCCATGTCTTTGGATGTAAGGCATTTTGCCATGTGCCCAGGGACAAGAGAAGTAAGCTAGATCCCAAGAGTGTCGAATGCATTTTCCTTGGTTATGGGGATGCAGGCCAGATGGGTTACCGTCTCTGGGATCTGCAGGCGCGGAAAGACATCCGCAGTCATGATGTAGTCTTCCATGAAGACAAGATGCATCGGCAGCCTGAGAGAGTTGTTGAGATCCGCAGGGTCATATTTCAGGAGGAGATGAGAGCTCCCGCACAACTAGTTGGACAGCCTACAGCTGCAGTAGATACTCATGGTCAGGGTGTTGAACAGGCATCTAGGCAGGCAGCAAAGCCTGCTACTAGAGACATACATCCACCTGATAGATTTCAGCCATCGATGCATTATGTCTTGGTTACAGATGCATGAGAGCCTTTCACCTATGTTGAGGCTATGCGCAAGGGTGACAGTCACTCCTAGGAGAGGGCTATGGAGTATGAGATAGACTCCCTGCATAAGAATGACACTTGGGATTTGGTTTCCTTGCCTACGGGCAAGAAGGCTTTGCCATGCAAGTGGGTATACAAGCTAAAAAGTACCCCTGGATACCCCAAGTCGGCATACAAGGCTAGATTGGTAGCAAAGGGTTTTAAGCATGAGCATGGTGTGGACTTTGACGAGGTCTTTTCCCCTGTGGTTAAGATGACCACCCTGCGCTTAGTCTTGGCTTTGGTTGCTCAGCTTGACTTGGATTTATACCAGATGGATGTTAAGACAACTTTCTTACATGGGGACTTGCAAGAATTAAAG
Source organism: Lygodium microphyllum (assembly GCF_053477565.2). Lineage (NCBI taxonomy): Eukaryota > Viridiplantae > Streptophyta > Polypodiopsida > Schizaeales > Lygodiaceae > Lygodium > Lygodium microphyllum. The sequence goes on along the minus strand of NC_141135.1, from coordinate 157,733,942 downwards.
CTAATGGGTGCCCAAGAAGTCAGGCGTATCCAAATATAATGTCCAAATACAAATATCTAAATCGTGCGCCCATGCGCATACCAAAATAATAAATAAATATCAAGCGCTTTGATAAATAAGCACAACAAAATATAGGCGCCATGCCTAAGGTACGCACCCATCAAAATATTTACGATAAATTTGAATACACGCTATCCTCCAATGCTTTCCACTGCCACCACTGCTATCTCTACACATCAACTGAAGCATTCACAATTGTTAGTAAAGTAATACAATTAAATCGACAAAAGTGAATACCTAGCAGTCTTCAGCTACATAAATAAATTGGTTGGAAATCAATCCTAACCTTAATTTATCACGAGTGCGCACTCTAAACTCATAAACGTTTATTAATTTAAATATATATTTTGCGGAATCACCCGCTATGAAATCACCCATGTACACACTAAATTAACAAAACGCCCGAAAAGGATAGGCGTCCCCATCGACTTCTCGCACAAAGAATCTAGTTTGTGTATGAGCCCCGGTAATAAAATCTTACGGAATCCACTGTGGCACAGAATCCGCCGTGGAATATGCCTCCTGGCATCATACCCCCGGGGTGGGATAGCAATTGACCTCAATTGCTTATTAGCTCAATGTGGAGCTAACAGAGTGGGAAAAGCATTTAAGTCTCTAGTGTGCATCCATTGGGCCTCTTCAACAGGATGGTTTTTAAACTTAACCAAATATCTAGAATATCTACGGCCAGTTCTAGTGATCATAAAGTCAGTATTTATAATAGTTTCAGGCTCAAGGATTTCAGTCTCATCATGTAACAAAGGAGGGTTTTCATAGACAGGGTGTAGAGGTAATTGGCTTCTAAAGGGTCGTAATAAACTAATATGAAAGGTGTTGTGTATTTTTCAATGTTGTGGGAGTTCCAGTTTAAATGCATTGTCATTGATTTTGTGTATAATCTTGAATGGTCCATAGAATCTAGGTGCTAATTTTACAACTGGGTGTTTATCTACACTTTGTAATCTACGTTTTTCTATTTGTCACCAAACATAATCATCAACTTTAAAATTCATAGCCTGTCTTTTCTTATTTGCTTGCTTTGTATATGATTGCTGGGCTTTGGTAATCATATCTTTAACTTCATAAAAAATAGTAGCGTGCATATTAGCAATATCATCAATAGTTTGAATTTTGTTTGATAATGATACAATAGGTGTAGGCAATCTATATCCATAAATAACTTCAAATGGTGCTTTCTTTGTAGATGTGTGTGGTGTATTATTATATGCATACTGAAGTAAATGTAGATATGTATCTCATGTGTGTGGTTTTGAAAGTGTAAGCACGTAAAAGATCTAAAATAGTACTGTTAGTAGCTTCCGTTTGATCGTTTGTTTCAGGATGAAATGCAAATGAAAAATCAATCTTTGTTCCTAAGTTAGCAAACAAATTAATCCAAAAATTATTACAGAATCTAGAATCATGATAAAAAATTAATAACTTTTGGTAAACCATGATTAGTAAACACAGTTTTCAAAAATAATTGAGGAGCTTGAGATGCAATTAAAGTTTTCTTGCATGGAATAAAATATGCTTGTTTGCTAAACATGTCTACAACAGTCCAAATCATATCATGGTTAGCTTTAATGTTAGGTAAACCAGTGATAAAGTCCATTGAAATTTGTTCCCATGGTCGTGATGGAATAGATAATGACATCAGTAAACCATATTGTTTACCATGGTGTCGTTTAACTCGTTGACAAACTAAACATTCAGATACAAAGTTAGATACATCAGTGTCCATATGTGGCCAATAAAAATCTTCAGTCAATGTATGCAAAGTAGATATAATACCTCTATGACCTTGATATGGAGGACAATGGATTTCATGTAAAACAAATGATCTAAATGGAACTGTCACACATAATCTTTTTTCATAAAACATGAATCCATTATTGTAAGATAGTAAATCAATTGGAATCCAATTATTTACAACTAATTTATTCCAATCAGCTTAAAAAGTAAGATCATGATGATATGTATCTTTCATAGGGATAAGGGAATCAAATGATATCACAGAAATATTATGAATTGTTGGTCTTCTACTTAAAGCATCGGCTACAATATTCTCTTTTCCTGGTTGATATTGTATAAGGGGATGAAAACTTTGAATGAAAGTTGCCCATTTAATATGTCGGTCAGATATTTGGGGTTGACTAAGGAGATGTCTAATGCTTTGTTGGTCAGTTTTGATCATAAATTCTGAACCCATTAAATAATGTTTCCATTGACGTAAGGCTTGTACTACAGCAGCAATTCTTTATCATACGTAGAATATTTAAGTTCAGACGGTTTCAGTTTACAGCTAGAGTAGGCTATGGGATGATTATCTTACATAAGGACGGCTCCTATTCCAGATCCACTAGCATTAGTAACTACTAAAAAGAATGGTCTATTGAAATCAGGTAGTTGTAATACAAGAGCATGGGTTAATGCATGTTTCAATAAATCAAAGTATTTTTATTGATTGTCAGTCCAGTTATAAACAATACCCTTCTTTAAAAGTTTTGTCAAAGGTAATGCAAGTAATGAGAAATTTCACATAAAATTTCTGTAAAAACTAACAAGACCTAGAAAAGAACGTAACTCATGCACATTTTTTGGTATGGGCCAATTTAAAATTGCTTCTATCTTTTTAGGGTCAACCTTAATACCTTCTGATGAAACAATATGACCTAGATATTCAATTTCTGTTTGGAAGAATTCACTCTTTTCTGGATTAGCATACAATTGATTGTCTTTTAACAACTTGAAAACTAAAGACAGATGTTCATAATGGTCATTCTCACTTTTACTGAATACCAATATATCATCAAAGAATACTATAACACAATGCTGATATTTCAGAAATATGCGATTCATCATTCCACTAAATGTAGCTGGTGCATTAGTTAAACCAAAAGGCATCACTAGAAACTCATAGTGTCCAAATTATGTTCTAAATGCAGTTTTGAATATATCAAATTTATCCAGTCTTACTTAATGATAACCAAATTTAAGATCTATCTTACTGAATATGGCAGATCCTTGTAGTTTATCCATAAGATCATCTACCCTAGAAATTGGATATCTATTCTTAATAGTAATTTTATTTAGGGCACGATAATCAATGCACATGCGATAAGTATTATTATTCTTCTTTACTAATAAAATAGGTGCGCCAAATGGAGAACTACTAGATCTAATTAATCCTCTGTTAAGCAATTCTTCTATTTGATTTTGAATTTCTTTCTGTTCAATTTGGTTATGTCTATATGGTGCTTTACATGGTGGTTGTGTTCCAAGAATTAAATCTATTTTGTGATCTTCAGGTCGTGAAGGTGGTAGTCCAGGTGGTAAATCATCAGCAAAACAATCTTGAAATTGAGCGAGAAATTGTGTTTGCCTAGGATGCATTTGTTTTTCTTTAGCTTGAAGTTCATTTACCCATATTAAATAAGATTTGCTACTTTTATGTAATGCACATTTAGCCTGAGTATGAGTAAGCAGTGGAAAATTATTAGAAGCATGCATACCATACAATGTGATTGGTTTTTTTTGAAAATAAATTTTAATTGAATGCATAGAATAATCTATGTTAGGATTATACTGATGATGCCAAGGCATTACTAAAATTATGTCACTAGACTGCAAAGGTACAACTAAGAAATTTCTTCGTTCAGTATATTCACCAATTTTAATTTCTAAGTTATGCACTTCTTGTGTTCCATTATATCTTGTGCCTAGGAATGCAGCTTTAATGCGATAATGTGTAGAAACAGTTTGTAAATTCAATTCTTTCACTAACTTTGCAGAAATAAAATCATGTGTGCTACCATCATAATGTAAAATAGTCTTTTCTTTACCATGCACAAAACATTTCATTGTCAACAAAGAATGTGGAGTTGGCATACCTGGCAAAGTATCCGAAGTAGTACCAATGTTGTTATCATCTTTCGTAAAGTCAGGCATTTCCTCACGTTCTTCTTCTTCCATTGCTCCAAGATAATTGATATGGACATGTGGCTTTTTGGTTTGGCAATTGGCTGCTAGATGTCCAAGTTGATGGCATTTGTAACAAACTATAGGTTTGGCTTTAGATACATTATTGGTAATGGCAAGAAGTTTAGGAATATTGGGATTTGGATGTGAGGATGGCTTAGGGTTTGGATTGGTATTTGATGGCAAAGCAGGTGGTCGTGTCCAAGACTTACGGAATGAAGATGGAAAAAAACGACTTTGATTGAATCTTCGAAAATTTGAATTGAATTGTTTGGAACCATAGTTACCATTAGTTTGAAATTGCTGTGGTCGCTTGTCTGTTCCGTGAATCTTGTCTTTAGTGTCATGAGCCAAGGAAATTGCATCTTCAAGGGTTGTTGGCTTGAACATATTAACTTCAGCATAGAAATATCCAAGTAGGCCGGACATAAACTTGCGTTTGTGAGTCGCTTCAGATACATCTTCGAGCATTCAAAGTTGCAGTAGGGCATTCTAGAAACGTTTAGTGTATTGGGAAATAGGTTCGCAATCTCTTTGCTATAGAAGATCCCATTGCTTTATGGCTTTTTTATGGAACTGAGGAGGAAGGAAATTCTGCAAAAACTTGTTTTGGAAACTCTCCCAGGTAGTGGGACAATCAATGCTCTTGCGGACCACAGTCCACCATAGAGATGCTCGACACATTTAATTTTGTCTTTCTCAGCATATGTCTCTTCATGGAAGTAATCATCAAACCGACTGATAAATGCAAGTACAATGTTTCCATCTCGAGATCCATTGAAAGTACGAAATTTGAAGTTTCTTTTACTTATCTTTGTTTCTTTGCGGATGGATTGGGCTTCAAGTGTCGCATCGATGGTATGTCATATAAGATCTTCGGGTTGCGGTCCATCTTTGTCGGTGGTAGATTGTTGCAAATTGGCCAATTGAACTAGCAAAGCTTGTCGGGCTCTTCGTTCTTCATCGAACTGCATCATAATCAAATCCAACTTTTGTTCCATCGTTGGTTCGGGTACATCACCTTCAGCCATAAAATCGTCCATATGTTGTTCTGTCATCCTGTAAAATCCAAAAGACCTCACACTCTCAAAATCTGGTTAGCGGGATGAGCGTAGCTCAAAGTTGGGTATACAAGGCTTGTAAATTTTTGTTTGGCTTTTATGGTCTTTGTCCTTTGCGTATGCGGTATTCATTGTCTTCGTAGAAACTACATATGAACTGCGTATGAACTTTTGTGTTTGTTGAAACTAGTTCAACAAGTCTGTAGGTGTGAACTGAGTCTACCAAAGAGCAATATAATGATTTTGTGCTTCTGCATATGAACAACCTTTATGGGAATGGTTGAAGTAAGTCTTTATTGACTTCTGTGACTTGTAGAATTTGTATAACTTGGAAGACTTAGTGGATTTAGGAGCTTAAGTAACTAAGCTTAAGAAATTTGAACTGTTGACGATTTAGGAGGGGGGGCCGTTTTTTGCACCGTCGACCCGGGCGACTACATGCCACGATACTAATCGAAAAAATTGGGGCCCTTAAGCTTTTTAATAAGCTTACTAAGCTTTTAAAGCTTTGAAGGTTTTAAGCTATGGAGTCTTATCTACTGTTTGAAGACTACTTGATGTAGGAGATGTCTACGTGGTCCTCCACCTCCACAGGCTAGTCCTTCACGATCAAAGAGTGCAGAAGGGGGTTCTTGACCGCCAGGAACACACCGGTATCGACCGTTCGCGACGAAACAGATTGTAGAGCTCGATCGTTCCAAGAGCTCCGCCTTCGCGCAAGATGGTAAGCGATTGGAAGCTCTTGATCTTAGCTTCACTCTGATACCATTGTTGCACATATTGGATGCCATAACCGCGCGTAGTGAGTGTCAGAAGGTCCCCAAGAACAAAAGAACTCTACTTTTTACACACAAATCAATGTAGAAAACTTGCACGACATGAACAAGAGACCAATTGGGTGGAATCTCCCCCCATGCCTTGTGTGAGCTCTCCACAAAGCATGTATTTCATATATTAATCATCTTCAAGCTCAAATAATAGCCGAAATTACAAAATAGCACGCTTTAGCTTTTGAGTTTGCTTTTGTGCCAATAAAGAATTAAAGCTAATGGGCGCCTAAGAAATCAGGCGTACCCAAATACAATGTCCAAATACAAATATCTAAATCGTGCGCCCATGCGCATACCAAAATAACAAATAAATATCAAGCACTTTGATAAATAAGCGCGACAAAATATAGGCGCCATGCCTAAGGTATGCGCCTATCAAAATATTGACGATAAATTTGAATACACGCTATTCTCCAATGCTTTCCACTGCCACCACTGCTATCTCTACACATCAACTAAAGCATTCACAATTGTTAGTAAAATAATACAATTAAACCGACAAAAGTGAATACCTAGCAGTCTTCAGCTACATAAATAAATTGGTTAGAAATCAATCCTAACCTTAATTTATCACGAGTGCGCACTCTAAACTCATAAAAGTTTATTAATTTAAATATGTATTTTTACGGAATCACCCGCTATGGAATCACCCATGTACACACTAAATTAACAAAACGCTCGAAAAGGATAGGCGTCCCCATCGACTTCTCGCACAAAGAATCCAGTTTGTGTATGAGCCCCGGTAATAAAATCTTACGGAATCCACCATAAAACTTCACGGAATCTTGCCAAGGTCCAAGATGTACAAGACTAGCCACCCCCGACAACAGTCAAGGAAGTGTGAAGCTTTCTAGGGCTAATGGGCTAATATAGAGTCTTCATTAAAGACTATGCCTCAATCGCCGCACCTCAAAAAGCAAGTCTCCATTACATGGACATCCGCCGAAAAATCTTGTTTTGAGAAGCTTAATTAGAGTTTGGTAATGGCCCCTATCTTAAGGCTACCCGACCTTAGCAAAGAATTTGAAGTCATAGCTGACACAAGCTCTCTTTGCTTTGGGTTGTGTGCTTATGCAAGAAGGACATCTAGTAGCGTATGCTTCAAGAAAATTAAAGATCCACGAAAGAAATTATGCCACACATGATCTAGAATTACTTGCTATTATTCATGCCTTTAAACTATGGAGACATTACGTTCTTGATAGTAGGTCTTCTCTAGTCATATTGATCATAATAGCCTAAAGTGTATTTTTACTCAGTCGGATCTCAATATGAGACAATGGAGATGGATTGAGACCTTGCAAGAATTTGACTTTGAAATCAAGTATAGACTAGGCAAGGAGAATGTGATTGCAGTTACCCTAAGCCATAAATCATTCGTTAATGCTATAATCCTAGAAGAACCCTCTAGGGTTGGAACTCTTGCCACAATGATTTAAATTTTTGTCAAGGATTCAAATCCAAAACTCAAGACTAAGTATCAAGATTTTTTCATAAACAAGGAGCTTGCCCATTACAAGACAAGACTATGTACTCTTGCAAGTCAAGAACTCAAAAGGAAAATACTCTAGAAAGCTCATGATTTTCCATTTTTGGGTCATCCTAGTCATGCTGAGAATCTTAATACAATCAAAACAGGCTTCTACGAAGAAAGACTCAAGGGTGATGTACTCAAGTATATCACCAAATGCCTAAACTACCAATGAATTAAGGCTGAGCGTGTGAAGTTTCCAAGAAAGCTCCAGCCACTTGACATCCCTCAAATGAAATGGGAGTATATCAACATGCATTTCATAGTTGGATTACCCTTGATACAAGGAGAATATAAACCCATAATGGTAGTCATTGATATGTTAACAAAAGTTACACACCTTATTCCTGTAAAAACCAATTACAGGGCTTCCAATATTGCTAGGCTTTTCATTAAGGAATTTTTTAGGTTACATGGATTACCCCAAAGAATCATCAGCGAGACCACGATTCTCTCTTCACCTCAAACTTTTGGAAGAGTTTGTTTGAAGCTCTAGGAACCCATCTTTGTTTCAGTACTGCTTACCATCCCCAAACCGATGGTCAAACAGAGTGGGTCAACCAAGTTATTAAAGACATACTAAGAGCTTATTGTAATAGGGAACCCAAATGGTGGATCCAATACCTAGCCTTAGTTGAATTTGCCTACAATGCATCATACCATCAAAGTATTCAAATGACTTCTTTTCATGCACTATATGGGCAATATTGTTTTACACCATTAAACTTTTCCAATTCTATCCTACGGGTAGAAGCATCTAGGCAAATGCTAGAAGAAATGGATCAGTAAGTAAAGACTATAATGCAAGATATTTGAGCCGTTAAGGATCGACAAAAGGCATATGCCGATCAACGAAGGTAAGAATGCATCTTCAAAAGAAGGTGACATGGTTTTCCTACGAGTTCACCCAAAGAGAAGTTCCTTATCTTTGGGGGAATTCAAGAAGCTAAGTCCCAAGTATTGTGGGCTATATAAGGTGCTAAAGTGTGTAGGACCAAATGCCTACAAGTTGCAAATCCCTAATAACTTGAAAGTGCATAATGTATTTCGTGTCAGTCTATTGAAAGCTTATGTTCCTAACCCAGACCATGTGCTTAACAACCAACAAATTGTGATGCCAAGTCAAGGAGTCCTCGAACTTCAACCATAAAAGATACTTGCCATGCACAAGAAGACTCTAAGAAGCAAAATCCTTAAATAAGTGGAAAGACTACCCTGAAGAGGATGCTACTTGGATTGACCACGAATCACTACGTATCCAATATCCCTAGTTTCATTCAAGATGACCCAACATTTTCCCGAATTAACAAGGATTGTAGCCATCCATCACGAAAGTAACCGCGTGAACGAGAGTTGTGAGCCATAAGTCGAAGTTGACCAAACACGTTTAAAACTTGGCAAGTAAGGTAAGTCACAAAAGCTTTAAGCTTTAAAGCTTAATGTTTTATAAACAAGAAGAAGATTGAGAGAGAGATGACGACAAATAGGCCCTCCCCCCCCCACCCCCCCACATTTTTATGGAAAAAAGTGGTGCACTATTTTTCCCAATTTTAACATCTCTAATTCTGAACCAAAAAACTTGAATTCACCTTCAGTAATTCAGCAATTAACTCTAGCAATCTTCCCCCCCTTCTTAGTTTGATGAGAGGCTTGGATCAAAGCAAGATCATCCAAGAGACAAGTGAATCGGTCATGGCATCTTTGGCAGCCTCTTTAGACCTCAAAGATCAAATCTCCAGCATCAGATATTGCATCTTGAAAGCTTCAAATTGCTGATTTTGCCAAGATCCCTTCCATAAAGAGCTCTTCTTCTTGGCCACAACCCTTCTTCTTCAATTTAGCTATAAATATAAGGCATGGGGACTCGTTGAGGGTAGTCCTAGCAAGAGGGGAGAGGCCCTTCTCAGGAGTATAGAGCAAGACAGACTGGGGCAAGAGAAGCATGAGCACCAAGATTTCTCATCATGAAGACAAGAAGGATACTTCAGTGAGCTCTTGAATTCAAATCCTCCATCCCTTCTATCCTTTTTCTATGTGGAATCAAGACTCTTCTCAAATTTTCTAAATTCTTAGTGATCACCTTCCCTCGTCAATCAAAATTCTGTCAATCTAATTAACCCCAATCTCCTTCGCCAAAATCCCCTTTTGCGATCTCGCAATTAAAGACCATGGCATCGAAGAACAAAGTTACGAAGGTCGAGGAAACAGAAGCTCGCAATAATGCTGTAGACATAATTATTACAAAGGAAATGGCGAGCACGGGGATTACAAACAAACCTACGAATACTATTAACCAAGTATGCGTCATGGATCCTCATGTACTTTTTCAAATTTTTTTAAAAAAACTAGAAGACCTTCATCCCATGAACAGGAAACAAAAGCTACATTCACAAAATAAGATTTTATTTGATTCCTACATATGATCTCTTTAAAAAATTCTTAATTGCGAATTCCAAGGGGTAACTTGGGTTTGTACAAGATAAACCTAAGCGAGTATAAGGAAGGTACTATACTCCTAAAAGATTTAATATTTATTATTTTGTGCTGATAAAACAAAATCTCTAATGGGTAATCACGAATGCTAATCCTTGATATATAAGAGACCTTGAGATGAAATTGCCAAATGATATTTTTTGTAATTAAACTAGCTAAGATTTGATTTTCTTTGCAGGGGAGGACCCATGAAACTCCAAGGGAGTTAATCTCAAGTATGAAATTCTTGTTTAGATTCAGTCCAAACTAGTCCCAAGGAAAGGGGGATTCGAGGAATACTATTGGAAGGCCTTGCCACTTACGCTAATTTTGCCACTTATGCTAATTTGTCTCGATGTTATTATTTTGGAAAGAAAAGATTTGTCTTGAAAATAAACTTGTTAAAATTTTATGTATAATAGATTCAAAATAAGATGTTTGTGATTGCAAACAGGTATTGATCTTTTCTAAAATCATCTGGCTAAAAGATGGATGACTGAGTACAGATCATTAAGACTGAGGCAGTATTCTGGTGAGCATTGAACATCACGACTAAGGTAGTGTTCTTAATGGCACTAGACCTCCCCAAGGTCAGCATGAATAAAACCTATTCCAAGGGGTTTTACTTTTTGTTTCGCATTAATAATTATAGACCAATCATGACGCGAAAGGTCTTGTCATAGGGAACTCTAGTCGGCAGGAGGGGATAAGGATACCAGGGGGCTCTGGTAATAAACTCCTTAGGCTCTTATGAACTGTCAACTATCCCTCAATTTCCAGAATGTGTCCTAGAAGTTCAAATACCAATTGGGGAATGGAACTTAGAGAGAATAATACCCTTGAACAAGAAAATATTAGTAAAATGTCATTTTTCTTAAAGAAACTATTAAGAAGGAATTGCTTTACTCTGTTTTTGTGTCGTGAATTAAAGGCATGTAACAAATTTGTATCAGGATATAACTCAAAGAAGTTGTTTTTATATGTTGAACCTAAAGTGGTAGGTAATTAAAACTACTCTCTCTTGAGGGAAGCGGGAAGATGGACCCCCGACAGATCCAGACCTATGGTGGCTGGGTGGTCTCGGTAAACCAAGAGCTTTCCTAAGAAGGAATAAAAAGCGCACATGATGATCCATTAGAAACTAGAAAGCCATACTCGCATCACTTTAGAACCTTGGGCATAAGGGATTTAAAGTGTCATACTTCTCCCATTCACTTTAAACCCAGCACAACATAAGTCCGTTTCAAACAACAATTCCTACAGGGAATGGAATCTCGAGCCAGTAATACTAGTCAACTGTTAGTAATTGAATAGACCAGAAAGACTCAAGTCGAGGTCCTTGTAACAGCCGAAACTTCCATTGCAGGGTAGACTCGAGCGAGCCTAGTTAGCAAACTCTAAGGGTTTTCACAAAACTCCAGATGGCGCTTCTTAGGATATCTCTTAATGGGCTAGTAAGAATGTACTGCCAAGGAAAGCTCGGGTGGGCATGTTACATTCCAAGTGAAGTAAGAGGTTTATGTTAGTTTTGATATATTACCTAATTGGATGGCTATAAGCTAAAAAATCGAATGAAGTAAATGGCATGGTGATAGGTGAAGTTTATTTATATGGTGAAGTAAATTGATATATTACCTAATTGGATGACTATAAGCTAAAATTTTGAATGAAGTAAATGGCATGGTGAGAGGTGAAATTTATTTATAAATCCATTTACACTAGCTTTGGAGTACCTTCGGTTATTCTTATTCATAGAGGGGCAAGATTCAAGAAGTATGTTAGTTTTTGTGCTAGAGATTAGAGACACAATAACAAACTAACCTAGTTGGACCTAGGATAACAATATCATATGCTCGTTAATCAAAGTAAGGACATGTTCAAAAAATTTATGGATTTGGCTATATTCGCTCGGGAGGAGAGAGTGGACATGTAGCATGAAATAAAGACATAAGAAGGCTATTGCCTAACACAAGACTTGCAAGGTCATCAAATGACTTGATCTCATTAATCTTGTTCAAAGGAAATTGCCCAATGAATCTAATGCCTTATATGTTTGAAATCATGTGGCCAACACACAACTAATAGAAATGTGTGTCATGCTCGAAACCAAGGAGCAAGCAAATGTTCCCTTGATAGCCAAATAACTAGACAAGCGTAGAGTAAGAGATGACCCTACAGCTTTATAGAGCAATTGGAACAATTGTGTGAGATTAATAAACTCACCATTAACTCAAAGAAGGCATAATATTTTAGGTTATTATTGCTAAGAAGGGACATATGTAGTTAGCAAGGTTAGATGTAAGCAAAAAGTTGAAATTTTCCACTTTGAAAGACCTCTTTATAATCCAATTTGCCAAAGTTAGGTATGGAGATAAACTTGATCACGTCTTATGACTTTGGAGCAACAAGAAGAAGGAGAGAGTATGAGAGATTATGTCTTTAAGATTTGAAGTCTATCCAAGTGGGCCCTTGCTAGAGAAGACCTAATGCTAAAGCCATCAAAAGGCCTTTTGTCAAGGGCATCCAATATGAATGAATTTATAAGGGAATAGCTATTCAACAACATTAATAGTGTCCTAAATGAGACCATATGCATCAATCATTTGCATAGGGAAAGGAGAAAGGATAAGAGAGGAGTAATGGGCTATAATGTCATATCAACAAGGAGTAGCTTCGAGCTCGCTACAATGTAGGATCTACTAATAGCCTACAACCTACACCCATTGGAGCTCTCCAAGCTTGCTAAGTCTTTAGGCAATCATGTTATTATCAAAATGTATAATGTGTGCATTGTAGGGGTGACCATTTACATTCAAAATATTTATTCTCTATAATTGTGCATAAATTGTAGATGCTCTGAGCACGAGATTTCCTCCCAAAGGGCTCCTAGGGGACTAGCCTACCCAATTATTTATGCTAAGAATATGTATAACTAGTAACAAGATTGGAATTTCCACTATCCAAGGCCACAATAACTAGCCATGCCAACACTTGTTGAGTAAAAGCTATGGGCACAAAGCACCCAAATTAGCACCTCGGGTATAGCAAGACCTTTGGATCCAATTGTATCATTGCATTATGTAGAAGAACTAATTGAAGAGGAGAATGATAGTCCTTATGTCACATTCGATGAGAGGGTAATGCCATCCTTATGGACTATCACTTTATTATTGCCATGAGGTTGGGAAGAGCTTGAGGAAGAGAAATACTACCACTAAGGAAAACCATCAAGTTTTGGAACTATGGGTAGCCTAGACACATGTTTATGAAGTGTCTTCCTATGACTTGGAAGGATGTTTGAATAAAACTAGAAAGTTGGAATATTGTACCTATTGACTTAGACAAAATCTTAAGCATGCTCTAGGGAATAGAAATTGCATACCTTGCCCAAAAGCATTTTATAAGAACCCCTAATTTTTGACATCCTTAGCACAACAAAACTTACCTTGAATTTCAAGCTAGCCACTTTGATTTGCTGATTCTTAAGAATACCCAATGGTTATAACCTCCTTTGGTCTGCCATCCTAACCTAAAATGGGTCTGGTAAAAGTTCCTCATGCTTGGTAGCTAAATATGCATCTTCCAGGAAGTATGTGGACTCTTGATCCCCCATCCAATAAGACATCATCATGCTTGTTCCCTATATACTCAACTTGAATAGTGGGCACATGATAATCCATAATCTCCTATTGGGTTTGTATGATTGCTCGACATTCAAGAATTACATGCTTGAACTAATTTATCTTCAAGAGCTTCCTGTTGATTTTGTCTGATCTTCAAAAGCAACTTTTCCTTGAATCTTAGTATTAAGTCCAAGATCTACTCCAAGGTTAACAACAAGGAACACTTTGCCAATGCCTGTAATGCTTGCCTATGTATCACGTCATTAATTAGGGAGTTGGCTTCACCCAGTTTATTTGTGCTCAACAAAAGGGGACCATAGGGGCACAAGTCTTTTGGAGGACACTCTTGCCAACATTTCTTCTATTATTTTCTTTTGATTAAGCCTACATATGGATTGAAGTTATGCATTCATTTGATTAGGCCTACATATGGCTTGAAGTTATGCACTCACAATCTCCGTTAAATATAGCTCCATATTGTTTTATTACTTGTAACTGTTATTCCTTTCAAGAATTCTTCATTTTTAACTCCAAACTTCAACAATCAAATATTTTAATATATCAATATATTTCACATTGTACTGCATGAGCTTACCATAAAAACTACAAAAAATATACTAAATCCACAAATGCATTTGCAAGTTGGTGAACTACTAAAGCAAAGGAACATATTTATTGCAAACATTAAATATCAATCCAGTTGTCCATTGCTAGAGGGTGAAATGGGTGTTCTCTAATAAACTCCTAGACTCCCCCGTGAGAACCTATTAGCTCAGTCAAACATGGAAGCATGTATTCCAATAAGATAGTATTGAAGGGTTTTTTCTCAATCAAATAGGGAAGCATATGTTTGAAGAGGATGGTATCCATGGGATTTTCTTGAAAATGTAAATGGATATGTAAAGGAGTTAGGTTGGTCACATTGCATCTTCTTTATGCTGTCATCCACAAATAGTATCATTGTAGGGCTAAAGTGTGGCCAATCAATATCATCAAAACCTTTTAGAAATTATGGCTTCACCTTGACTCCTCACCGAAGAATGAGTTACGAGAACAAATGCAATGGAGGTATCACTTTCCTACAATCAACCACATTCTCTTTAGAAGAAGACATGAAAGTGTGACATATTCTAAAGAATACATGTGGAATTACTTATCGGGAATCTAGATCCTTATGTCTCTTGCACATGTTTTTCTTCGCATGTTTTTTGTGTTCACCTTTACGTAGTTAAGGAAGATAGAATATCTCCAGTATACCTCCTCATTCCAATGATGCTCAATTTGGCAATCCTTATATATAAGCTACTCCTTCTTCAAGTGTATCTAATCTCTACATTTTCTTGGCAAAGTTTGCAGCCCTTCTCCAATTTCCCACCATTCATAGTTCTATTACATATAGAGAATACATCAACAAGATACCATTGCAAATATACTTCTATAGAATGATACCAAGTTATACCTATAGAGAAGTCTCCATGCTGCTAACTTGCATGACTTTTGAGACTCAATATCATCATCTAGTTTGAACTTCTCTTTATCTCCTATATGAACTAGAAGAACAAATCTTTGTTCACTTGAATGTTGTAGTAGTTTTCTCATTGAGAGAGAGAGAGAGAGAGAGAGAGAGACAGAGAGAGAGAGAGAGAGAGAGAGAGAGAGAGAGAGATTATATGAATTTATAATTATCTCTCTAAGGGGACATGAATTTTTTTTGTTGAAGAGGGGTTTTTGGCAAACCCTTCTCGGCAATGAGAGAGAGAGAGAGAGAGAGAGAGAGAGAGAGAGAGAGAGAACTTTAAATCACAACTCTCCTCCATCATTTCTCTAAGGGGACATGAATTTTTTTGTCGCCAGACAAGGGTTGCTGGCAACCCCTTCTTGGTGAAAAAAATTGACAAGTTGCCTCCATCTCTCTAAGGGGACTTATGAAGTTTTTTTTGTTAGGAAGGGATTGCTAACAGCTCTATGTTTAGTGAATTTTATTTTAGAAATGACTTGTAAAAAGAACTTTCACTGAGAAGGGATTGCCGATAACCCCCTGTTCGGTGAATTTTTTTTTCACAAGTCCCCTCAAAGAAATGATGGAGGAGACTTATGAAAAAAAATTCATTCGAGAAGGGGTTGCAAGCAAACATTTTCTTGACATATATATACATACATACATACATACATATATATATATATATATATATATATATATATATATATATACATAATGTATATCTCGTTTATCTTCTCTCATTCATCTCTATCTCTCTCTCTCCTCTCTCTTTATATTTTTATTTAGTAATTAATTTAAAATAATTAATAATTAAATTATTAACTAAATAATAAATTAAGTAGCACTCTTGTATATGCACCTCTCTCTTTATGTGTGTATATGTATCAGGGCTCGTAGAACCTGTCTAAGCATCCATTAAAATTGAACAAAGGGTAGTGGAAATAGTATGCACATTTGTTGCATGTGGATCAAAGGGAACATGTCCACCAAGGTCAAATGGAAATCCATCTGCTATCTCATAAGACTAATCTTACTCAAGATCCTCATCAAATTCATTATCTTAAAATTTAGCTTGTGTACTCATACTTGGTTCCTCAATGACTTCCTCAATCATCAACATCTTCAAATACTCTCATATTATAATTATTAGCTTTAGCATTCTTGTAAGTGCACTTAGATGTACGATCATCCATATACTTTTCGCCACACTTGAAACATAAATCCTTCTCATTATGCACTCTAAAAATATCTATGGGTATAAATTTGCCATTGCTTACTTATTTATTTTTGGATCTATTATCACCTTGTTTAGGCTCAATTTTATAGCTGACTCTACTAGCTTTGAAATACTTTGCTACCTTGAAGCATTAAATGTTGCATATGTGGAGATTTTGGGGCTGCCACATGAAGCATTAGATGCATCATAATTGCCATCAAAGCTGCCCTATATGTATCCTTCCTATACTTGTGAGCATATCTCTTAGCTAGCTCAATAGCTAGAATAGTATGGGGGATTTCTAGGCCATAATATCAACTGACAAATTAGGCTCCAAACCATATATGTACTTATGCAATTTTGCATCATTGCTCACACTCTTTACATATAGCTTCTTTGGTCCAACTAATACCATATTCTAGCCAATTTCTCTTTGAAAGGTGAGAAGGATGAAAGCTTGCTTGGAAGTAAGCTATGGCAAAGAGCAAGAGCAAGAAGAGAGAGACACACAAATGGGAACTCCAAGAGTCACATTGTGTGACCAAGCCTTCTTTTATTCAAATTGTCACTAAAAGAATAAAGAATAAAGTGATGGTGATTGGCACCGCCACCTGTAGTGTGCCAGGTACTGTCAGTGTAGTAATACGCGGGCGGCAAGGCAGAGACACCTTTACCCCCAATAACCTCCCACTATAAGGCAAATCTGCCCCAATGAGGAGGGAAAAGAAAGGAAAAAGACAGTACAATGTACACATGTACAACAGGATGAGGAAAAACGTCATCTCATCTAACACCCATCAATCTCCTGAGGAAGGCAAAGCGCTTAGTAGTGAGGCTTTTCGTGAGTAGATCTACAGGATTTTCGTCACTGGAGATTTTGGCGAGGTCAACGGACTTGTCCTCCATGACCCCACGTATGAAGTGATACCTCACCTCAATGTGTTTCGTCTTCGCATGGAAGACCGGATTCTTGGCTAGCTGAATAGCACTCATAGAATCCAAATGTAGCGTAGGGATAGTATCAATCCCAATGTCATGAACCAAACAACCCAACCATATGGCCTCCTTGCAAACCTTAGTGGCTACAACATACTCGTCCTCAATGGTAGAGAGAGCTATACATTTTTGAACCCTGGGCATCCAAGAAACAACACCTCCAACATAGGTAAAGACATAGATGGAAGTGGACTTCCTACTATCTACATATCCTATATAATCGGAGTCTGTGTAACCTACAACTCTTGTATCCTTGCTGCCATAGCAAATACACATATCTGTTGTGCCCTTCAAGTATCTCATGATACCCTTTACAGCATCCCAATGCTTTTTGCAAGGTGTTGCCATATAGTGTGCCACAACACCAACTGCAAAGGTAAGATTTGGATGAGTGGCTATCATGGCATACATCAAGCTGCCCACGGCTGATACATAAGGAATCTTGGCCATCTCGGCCCTCCACTCATCAATCTGCAGACAATCGACCTGTGAAACCTTCACATAAGAAGGTAATGGACAGCCAATAGGCTTTACGTCCTGCATGAGGAAACGCTCAAGGACTTTGTGAATGTACTCCCTCTGTGAGAGGTAGAGTAGTCCCTGATGCTTGTCGCGCTTAATGCGCATACCAAGAATGTGAGAGGCCTATCCGAAATCCTTCATCTCAAAGCTCTTATTCAGCTGAGATTTAAGAGCATCCAACTCATCATGAGCTTTTCCTGCTATGAGCATATCATCCACATAAAGTACCAAAATAAGCAATGAGCCATCACGGGCTTTCTTCTTTAAAGACATAGATCCATAGCACTCATGCTGTAGCCATGTGACTGCATAAAGGCATCAAACTTATGATACCATTACCTAGGTGCTTGCTTCAAGTCATAAAGACTTTTCTTGAATTTGAACACTAGGTGCTCCATGCCAGGTTCTACAAAGCCCTTAGGTTGCTCCATGTACATCTCATCATGCAAATCCCCATGCATGAATGCAGTCTTGACATCCATCTGATACATGTCTAAGTCAAGCTGTGCAACTAAGGCCAAAACCAAGCGTAATGTGGTCATGTTGACCACAACAGAAAAGACTTCATCAAAGTCAACTCCATGCTCCTGTTTAAAACCGTTGGTGATAAGTCTAGCCTTATAAGCTGGCTTGGGGTTTCTAAGGGTACTTTCAGCTTGTACATCCATTTTCACGGCAAAGCCTTCTTGCCGTGAGGCAATGCAACCAAATCCCAAGTCATATTCTTGTGCAAGGAGTCTGTCTCAAACTGCATAGCCCTCTCCTAAGAGTGACTGTCACCCCTGCGCATAGCCTCATCATAGGTGAGAGGCTCTCCTGTATCTGTAACCAAGACATAATGCATCAAGGGCTCAAATCTATCAGGTGGACATCTATCTCTAGTAGGCCCTCTCACGGCAGGCTCTGCTGCCTGTCTAGCACTCTGGCTATATGTATCAACTACTACTGCAGGCTGTCCAACTAGCTGTGCAGGAGCTCATGGCTCCTCTTGGAATATAACCATGCGTATCTCTACCACCTTCTCAAGCTGCCGATGCATCTTGTCTTCATGGAAGACTACATCATGGCTATGAATGACTTTTCGCGCCTGCGGATCCCAGAGGCAATAACCCATCTCGCCTGCATCTCCATAGCCAAGAAAAATGCATTTGATACTCTTAGAATCGCATTTAGTACGCTTGTTCTTGGGCACATGGTAGAATGCCTCACAACCAAAGACACATAGATGTGCATAAGACGGAGGTTTTCCAGTCCATACCTCCTTTGCAACCTAGAAATCCAAACCACCAGAAGGTGATCTATTTATGACATGCATAGTTGTATTGACTGCCTTAGCCCAATTCTGGGATGGGGTATAGAGGGCGGTCAATTGATGCTTAATACCCCTCTTGTCACATAGTGGCTCAAAAGCACGTGACACATATTCTTCCCCATTGTTAGTCCCAAGGCATTTCAGCCTATGCCCACTCTGGTTCTCAACAAATACAAGCCATCTCTGAAATACATCCAAGACTTTTGACTTAAGCTTAATGGGGTAAGCTCAGACTTTACGCGAAAAATTGTCAATGAACGTCACAAAATATTTTGCACTACCCATAGATTGACATGTCATGGGCCCACAAATATTCCGAATGTACCAATGCCAAGGGCTTACTCATGCGTGTCCTACCAAAATTTTTATGCATATTCCTAGTCTGTCTATCATAAAGACAATACTCACATGAATTAAAACATGCGTAGTCAAGGGGCGGTAAGTATTATAAACCAGAAAACAATTTCATTCCCTTCAAGGACATATGGCCTAAACGGGCATGCCAAAGAGATACATGTGGGATAGAATGCACTGACAAAACATTGTCAACAGAGGACCCATCAACTAAAAGAGGATGGAGGCTGCCAGCTTTGGCACCTCTAGCAAGCACAAGTCTGCCATAGGTGATCTTCCAACATAGAATCCCCAAATGAAACATGAAACCCATCATCATTAAGCTGCCCTGCAGACATAAGACTGCATGTAAGCGCAAATATATGACGTATATCCTAGAATCCAAAAGCCAACACCGTGCGTATATAGAGTGAACATCGGTCAACAATGTAGCATCACAAGAACTAGCTGCAAATATATACTCCCCATTGAAGTCATAAGTCTACATGACATTTATCTCCTCAATTTTTACATTGGATTTCGCATGCATAATGCTGTGATCACAGGACTTTTCTTGTACTTTGTCTTTCCTCTTCTCTTTGTGCTTCACATTGCGCAACTCATGACACTATGGGTGGTGCGCAGATCCGATACCGTATGCCTGTGTAGTGAATGCCGGAAGGTCCCCAAGAACAAAAGAACTCTACCTTTTGCACAAAACTCAAGGTAAAAAAGCATACACAACATGAACAAGAGACCAATTGGGTGCAATCTTCCCCCATGCCTTGTGTGAGCGTTCCACAAAGCATGTATTTTATGT
This sequence comes from Lygodium microphyllum, assembly GCF_053477565.2. NCBI lineage: Eukaryota > Viridiplantae > Streptophyta > Polypodiopsida > Schizaeales > Lygodiaceae > Lygodium > Lygodium microphyllum. The sequence goes on along the minus strand of NC_141135.1, from coordinate 157,713,684 downwards.
ATTAATCATCTTCAAGCTCAAATAATAGCCCAAATTACAAAATAGCATGCTTTTGGCTTTTGAGTTTGCTTTAGCACAAAATAGAAATAAAGCTAATGGGCAGGCGCCCAAAGAGTCGGGCGTACCCAGTACAATGTCTAAATACACATATCATAATCGTGTGCCCATGCGCATACAAAATAATAAACAAATATCCAACGCCTCAATAAATAGGCGTGACAAAATATAGGCGCCATGCCTAAGGTATGCGTCCATCAAAATATAAGTGATAACTCGAATACTCTCTATCCTCCAATGCTTTCCTCCGTCACTGCTGCTATCTCTATACATCAACTGAAGCATTCATAATCGTTAGTAAAATAATACAATTAAACCGATAAAAGTGAATACCTAGTAGTCTTCAGCTACATAAATAAATCAACTGGTTAGAAATAAATCCTAATCTTAATTTATTACGAGTGCGCACTCTAAAATCATAAATGTTTATTAATTTAATATGCATTTTGCGGAATCACCCATGTACACACTAAATTAATGAAACGCCCGAAAAGGATAGGCGTTCCCATCAACTTCTCGCACAAAGAATCCACTTTGTGTATGAGCCCCGGTCATCAAAGTTTACGGAATCCACCGTAAAACCTCACGGAATCCACCGTGAAAGATGCCTCCTGGCACCATAACCCCGGGATGGGATAGCAATTGACCTCAATTGCTATTAGCTCAATGTGGAGCTAACAGAGTGGGGAAAGCATTTAAGTCTCTAGCGTGCATCCATTGAGCTTCCTCTACAGAATGGTTCTTAAACTTGACTAAATATCTAGAATATCTTCGGCCAGTTCTAGTGGTCATAAAGTCAGTATCTATGATAGCTTCAGGTTCAAGTATTTCAGTCTCTTCATCTAACAAAGGTGGGTTTTCATAAACAGGGTGTACAGGTAATTGGCCTCTAAAGGGTCGTAATAATCTAATGTGAAATGTATTGTGAATTTTCCAGTGAGGTGGTAATTCTAACTTGAATGCATTGTCATTAATTTTGTGAATGATCTTAAATGGTCCATAGAATCTAGGTGCTAATTTCACAACTAGATGTCTATCTACACTTTGTAATCTACGTTTTTCTATTCTTAACCAAATATAGTCATCAACTTTGAAATTCATTGCTTGTCTTTTCTTATTGGCTTGTTTGGTATATGATTGCTGGGCTTTGGCAATCATGACTTTAACCTCATAAAAAATAGTAGTGTGCATAGTAGCAATATCATCAGCACTCTGAATTCTATTTGATAAAGATACAACATGTATAGACAATCTATAACCATAAATGACTTCAAACGGTGCTTTCTTTGTAGATGTGTGTGGTGTATTGTTATATGCAAACTGTAATAAATGCAAATGTGTGTCCCATTCTGTAGTTTAGAAATAGTGTAAGCATGTAAAAGATCTAAAATAGTACTATTAATGGCTTCTGTTTGTCCATTAGTTTCAGGATGAAATGTAGATGAGAAATCAATTTTTGTTCCTAGGTTAGCAAACAAAGTAATCCAAAAGTTGTTACAAAATCTAGAATCACGATCAGAAATAATAACTTTTGGTAATCCATGGTTAGTGAAAACAGTTTTTAAAAACAATTGTGCTGCCTGAGATTCTGTTAAAGTTTTCTTACATGGAATGAAATATTCTTGTTTACTAAACCTATCTACTACAATCCAAATCATGTCATGGTTAGCTTTAGTATTAGGTAAACCAGTAATAAAATCCATAGAAATATGTTCCCATGGTCTTGATGGAATAGATAAAGGCATAAGTAATCCATACTGTTTACCATGATGTCTCTTAACTCTTTGACAAATCAAACATTCAGAAACAAAGTTAGATACATCAGTGTCCATATGTGGCCAATAAAAATCTTCAGTTAATGTACGTAAAGTAGATATGATACCTCTATGACCTTGGTATGGAGGACAATGAATCTCATTCAAAACAAAAGATCTAAATGGAACTATAACACATAATCTCTTTTCATAAAACATGAATCCATTATTATAAGACAGTGAATCAATAGGAATCCAATTATTTCCAAGTAATTTATTCCAATCAGTATGAAAAGTAATGTCCTGATGATAAGTATATTTCATAGGAGTTAGAGAATCAAATGATATAACAGAGATATTATGAATGGTGGGTCTTCTACTTAATGCATCAGCCACTACATTTTCTTTACCTAGTTGATATTGAATGATAGGATGAAAACTCTGAATAAAGGCTGCCCATTTGATGTGTCGGTCAGATATTTGGGGTTGGCTAAGTAAATGTCTAATACTTTGTTGATCAGTCTTAATCATAAACTCAGAACCCATTAAGTAATATTTCCATTGTCTTAAAGCTTGTACTACACCTAATAATTCTTTATCATATGTGGAATATTTAAGTTCGGAGGGTTTCAGTTTACAACTAGAATAAGCTATGGGATGATTATCTTGCATAATTACAGTTCCTATTCCAGATCCGCTAGCATCAGTAACTATTAAAAAGAATGGTCTATTAAAATCAAGCAGTTGTAATACAGGAGCATGGGTTAATGCATGTTTCAATAAGTCAAAGGATTTCTGTTGATTATCAGATCAATGATAAACAATACCTTTCTTTAAAAGTTTAGTAAAAGGCAAAGCAAGTAATGAAAATTTTCGCACAAATTTCTTGTAAAAACTAGCAAGACCTAGGAAAGATAGTAACTCATGCACATTTTTAGGTATAGGCCAGTTCAATATTGCTTCTATTTTCTTACAATCAACCTTAATACCATCTGATGATACAATATGACCTAAATATTCAATTTCTATTTTAAAGAACTCACTATTTTTTGGATTAGCATACAGTTGATTATATTTCAATAACTTGAAAACCAAGGACAAATGTTCATAATGTTCTTTCTCATTTTGACTAAACACCAAGATATCATCAAAGAATACAATAACACAATGCTAATATTTCAAAAATATACGATTCATCATTCTACTAAATGTAGCAGATGCATTAGTCAGTCCAAAAGGCATTACTAAAAATTCATAATGACCAAATTGTGTTCTAAATGCAGTCTTGAATATGTCAGACTTATCTAATCTCACCTGATGATAACCAGATTTAAGGTCTATTTTACTAAATATGGCAGAACCTTGCAGTTTATCATAAGGTCATCAACTCTAGGAATTGGATATCTATTCTTTACAGTGATCTTATTTAAAGCACGATAGTCAATGCACATACGATAAGTATTATTATTCTTCTTTACCAACAAAACAGGTACACCAAATGGAGAACTACTAGGTCTAATCAATCCTCTATTTAGTAATTCCTCAACTTGATTTTGAATTTCTTTTTGCTCTATCTGGTTATGCTTATATGGTGCTTTACAAGGTGGTTGTGTACCAGGAATCAAATCTATTTTGTGGTCTTCTGGACGTGAAGGAGGTAAACCAGGTGGTAGATCTTCTGCAAAATAGTCTTTAAAGTGTGCAAGAAATTCTTTATGCCTAGGGTGCATATGTTTTTCTTTAACTTGCACTTCATTCACCCAAATGAGATAAGATTTACTACTTTTGCGTAATGCACGTTTAGCTTGAGTATGAGAAAGCAGTGAAAAAGCATTAGATGCATGCATACCATACAATGTAATATGTTTTCCTTGAAAATGAATATTAATTGAATGTGTAGAATAATCTATATCAGGGTTATGCTGATGTCGCCAAGGCATACCTAAAATAATATCACTGGACTGTAATGGTACAACTAGAAATTTTCTTATTTCAGTGTATTCACCAATTTGAATTTCTAAGTCATGCACCTCTTGTGTTCCATTATACCTTGTGCCTAAGAATACTGCTTTAATGCGATAATGCGTAGGAATAGTTTGTAATTTCAATTCTTTCACTAGTTTTGTAGAAATAAAATCATGAGTACTACCATCATCATGCAAAATAATCTTTTCTTTTCTATGCACTAAACATTTCATTGTCAATAAAGAATGTGGAGTTGGCATACCTGGTAAAGTATCCGAATGAGTGGTAATGTCGTCTTCATCTTCCGTGAAATCAGGCATTTCTTCATGTTCGTCATCTTCCATTGCTCCAAGATAGTTGATATGGACAGGTGGCTTCTTCAATTGGCAATTGGCTGCTAGATGTCCAGGTTGGTGGCATTTATAGCACACTATATGTTTGGCTTTAGATACATTGTTTGCAATGGCAGGAAGACTAGGAATATTAGGATTTGGTTGTGAAATGGGCTTGGGATTTTGATTGGTATTGGATGGTAAAGCAGGTGGTTTTGCCCAAGACTTACGGAAAGATGATGAAGGAAAACGACCTTGATTAAATCTTCTAAAATTTGAATTGAATTGCTTAGATCCATAGTTACCATTGGCTTGAAATTGCTGTGGACGCTTGTCTCTTCCTCGAAGCTTGTATTCAGTGTCATGAGCTAATGAAATTGCGTCTTCAAGAGTTGCAGGCTTGAACATATTGACTTCAGCGTAGTAATGCCCAAGTAATCTAGACATATACTTGAGCTTATGAGTCGCTTCAAGTACGTCTTCAAGCATGCGTAACTGGAGTAATGTATTCCAAAAGCGTTCGGTGTACTGAGGAATAGGCTCACGATCTCTTTACTGAAGAAGGTCCCATTGCTTTATAGCTTTTTCATGAAATTGTGGAGGAAGGAAATTCTGCATAAACTTCTTCTTGAAATTCTCCCAGGTAGTGGGACAATCTATACTCTTACGAACCACGGTCCAACAAAGAGATGCTCTATCCACTAAATGATTAGTGATACACTTGATTTTATCTTTTTCTGCATATGTTTCCTCATGAAAGTAATCATCTAACTGACTGATGAATGCAAGAACAGTTTTTCCAGCTCGAGTGCCATTGAAAGTACGGAATTTGAAATTTCTTTTACTTATCTTTGTTTCTTTGCGGATGGATTGAGCTTCGAGAGCCGCGTCGATGGTACGTTGGATAAGATCTTCAGATTGTGGTTCTTCTTTATTAGTAGTCGATCTTTGTAAATTAGCCAATTGAGCTTGCAATGCTTGCCGAGCTCGTCGTTCTTCATCCAACTGCATCATAATTAAATCTAGCTTTTGCTCCATCGTAGGTTCAGGAAGATCGCCTTCAACCATTAAATCATCCATATGTGGTTCCGTCATCCTGCAAAACTTCAAAAGACCTCACACTCTCAAAATCCAATTAGCGGGATGAGCGTAGCTCAAAATCGGGTGTACAAGGCTTATATATTTTTGTGTGTGGCTTTCACAATCTTCGTCTTTGGCTATTGCGAGATTTGTAATCTTTGAAAAATCTGTGTTTTATCCTTCTGTGACACTCTCAAAATCCAATTAGCGGGATGAGCGTAGCTCAAAATCGGGTGTACAAGGCTTATATATTTTTTTGTGTGGCTTTCACAATCTTCGTCTTTGGCTATTGCGAGATTTGTAATCTTTGAAAACTCTGTGTTTTATCCTTCTGCGTGTGCTGAAACTCGTTCAGCGTCTGCGTATGCGAACAGTACCTTCCAGAGAACAACTTTGAAGTTCGGAGTTTCTGCGCATGAACAGTCCTTCTAGGAGTTTTGGACAGAAGTCAGTTTTGACTTCAAGTGACTTGTCTGACTTGCAGAGTTGCAGACTTATGAGATTTGCAGAGTACCAAAACTTGCAGAACTTAAGTGACTTAGAAGACTTGCAGAATTTTGTAGACTTTGTAGACTTGCAGAACTTAGGAAACTTGATGAACTTTGAAGCCTTGTGTGATTTAAGGCTTAAGAGACTAAGCTTTAAGCTTAGTAAAACAAAATCGTCGAATTGTAGGGGGGGGAGTTTCTTCACGTGGAATTTTCGCCAGGATGCCGCCCTGTTGCCATTTGTTGACGAATTGAAAATATAAGCTTTTTAAGCTTAAACTAAGCTTATTAAGCTTATTAAGCTTACTTGAGCTTTCAAGCTTATGGATTTTGAAGACTTATCTCTCTGTTTGTTGACGACTTGAAAAAGAGGATGTAGGAGTGGTCCTCCGTCGTTGCAAGCAGGTCCTTCGCGATCAGAGGATGGAAACAGAGATTCTTGACCGCCAGGAATCCACCCGTATCGACTGTTCGCGATGAGATTGACCGTAGAGCTCGATCGTTCTAGGAGCTCCGCCTTCGCTCAAGATGGGTAGCGATTGAAAGCTCTCAATCTCAGCTTCGCTCTAATACCACTGGTGCGCAGATCGAATGCCGTATGCTTGCGTAGTGAATGCCGGAAGGTCCCCAAGAACAAAAGAACTCTACCTTTTGCACAAAACTCAAGGTAAAAAAAGCATGCATGACATGAACAAGAGACCAATTGGGTGCAATCTCCCCCCATACCTTGTGTGAGCGCTCCACAAAGCATGTATTTTATGTATTAATCATCTTCAAGCTCAAATAATAGCCCAAATTACAAAATATTACGCTTTTGGCTTTTGAGTTTGCTTTAGCACAAAATAGAAATAAAGCTAATGGACAGGCGCCCAAAGAGTCAGGCGTACCCAGTACAATGTCCAAATACAAATATCATAATCGTGTGCCTATGCGCATACAAAATAATAAACAAATATCCAACGCCTCAATAAATAGGCACGACAAAATATAGGCACCATGCCTAAGGTATGCGCCCATCAAAATATAAGTGATAACTCGAATACTCGCTATCCTCCAATGCTTTCCTCCACCATTGCTGCTATCTCTACACATCAACTGAAGCATTCACAATCGTTAGTAAAATAATACAATTAAACCGACAAAAGTGAATATCTAGCAGTCTTCAGCTACATAAATAAATCAACTGGTTAGAAATCAATCCTAATCTTAATTTATTACGAGTGCGCACTCTAAACTCATAAACGTTTATTAATTTAATATGCATTTTGCGGAATCACCCGCTATGGAATCACCCATGTACACACTAAATTAATGAAACGCCCGAAAAGGATAGGCGTCCCCATCAACTTCTCGCATAAAGAATCCACTTTGTGTATGAGCCCCGGTCATCAAAGTTTACGGAATCCACCGTAAAACCTCACGAAATCCACCATGGCACGGAATCCACCGTGAAATATGCCTCCTTGCATCAATGGGCGTATATGACCCTTCTTGCCACAACGATGACATGTCACATTAGCATTTCTCCCACGAGACTTGATGCGCTACTTACTACTACGCGACTTGGACTTAGACTTCTACGAGTCTTTGCCATGTCCATATCCACATTCATTCTTTCCATTACCATCTTTGCCTCTAACAGTCAAAGCATGCGACACACGAGAGGCATCCAAGTTCTTATAGTTGATCTCTTCCTGTAGAAGAGCACTTTCTACATCATGCAAGTTCAAAATAGTAGTAGGAGCACATAAGACAGTGCGAAATACATCCCATGACTCACTTAGAGTCCCAAGCAAAAACAATGGAGTAACCTCATCGTTAAAGGTAATACCCTACGAAGTCAAGTTCTTGAGAATAGCATGGAACTGGCTTAAGTGAGTAGACATCGTCATATTCTTCTTCATGCGTAGGTCCATAAGTTGCTTCAGCTAATGCATCTGACTTTCTGGACTTTTCTTGTCATAGAGGTTTTTGATCCTATCCCTAAGCTGCCAAGCACTCTGTGCTTCCTCAACCACATTGTAATGCACCTGTTCAGTGAGAGACAAGATGAGGGTGGACTTGCATAACTCATGAAGCTCATCCCATTCGTCAATCAAAGTTTCAAGCTACTTGCTATGCATCCTTAGTGGCTTTATCTGTGATTTCTGCACCAATACCTGCCAAACTTGGCTCTTCCAATAGGCATAATCCGTACCATCAAGCTTAGTGATGTTGAAGATACCATTGTCATTGGAAGAAGAATTCATAATGCAATCCAAAACAATGCAGACAGTTCAAAACTACTTGTTTTCTATTGTAAACAGCCAAAATACCATCAAAACTGAGGAAAAATGACCACGAACTTATAGCTAATGATATTATCCACCAAGTACCATCAAAATAAAATCAAGATGATTCAACATGAAAATTCCACATCAGTCCATACATAACTGCTTGCTGTAATAAATTAGAGCCAGGTACAATGAGAGCAAACTATAGGCAAAATCAATGCACCAAGTCAACCACGGACTATCAAAGCATAACCAACATCAAGCGGGCATAAATCAACTCATGACAGTCATACAAACATTGAGCAAACACCCAATCATGTCAAACGAATCCTCGTCAGTAAGTCGACGCATCCCTTGTGTAACAGGGCAAAGTGTACACAACACTAGTAAGACCTGACACAAAGAGGTGTATGCTCAGTAAGTGTGAAGCCCAAATCAGCCCAAGTATATGTATGCGGACCACGGCATATCAACCATGCAACATGCAAGTGAAGAAGATCCCAGTCTCAGAAGACTCAAAGCTCAATAGTATAAATCACTTGCTCAATGTCTATCAAATATCCAACGATACTCCCACTGGCACAAAAGCAGTATGGATCAAGCCAAGAAGCTTATGAAAGGCATATGAGAGCACCGATTATGAAAGATCCAAGACCATACATTAATGAGACATCATCAGCATATAGCCTCTATAGCCTCCAAGTATAGCATCCATAGACATCAACTGTATCCCAAATACAACTCTGGAAAGCCAAGAAATATCCCAAGTAAGCTTTGGGAAGCCAGATGCAAGCCAAGATAAGGCACTAGTAGCAATTGGCTCCAAACAATGTAACGAGCATGTAGTAGTGGCATAGGCCAAGCATGTCAAGACGACCGGTCAGACATAGGTAACATACATGCCATATGTACATCCAAGACGGAGCATCAAATGCATTCCAAAGCCAAGCTCGAGTGCAAATAAAGATTTGGAACCAAAGACAAGCTTGATGTCATACCCCGAAGGTCAATACTTCATTGCATATCCCAAAGGCATAGCCTGAAGCCAGTAGGCATAACCAAACATGAGGTAATAGGCTTTAGCCCATTGTTGTATAATAGTGATTTATTGTTCAAAACTAAGTATTTTCAGCAAGAAAATCAGTCCAAAATGATGGCATAACATGTGCCTTGCATCCCCCAAACAATCAGTCACATCAATAGGTGTCAAACCACTTAACTAGGAAGCACCAAACAAGCATAGGCATCAACTACTAGTGCAGCATTGACATTTAATGTTTGTAGACTGATGTAAAATATTTCAAAATAGTGTTGTAGGACCTCAGATCAATGTCCAAGACTCGAGAGGCTTTAAAGCATGTCAAGCATCAATGCCAAGGGTGCCACGTGATCCAAGAGCAGGACATGACCTTTAGCAAGTGGGAGATGAGCTGTCCAAGGAGCCTATAGATCAGGCGCAAATCACGTTGATCTGCCAAGGGCTTTGGCTGCTATTGTTGTGCTGGTCAGGATGGTAAGGAAGCTCCAGGGGGTGCCTAGGGAGGCACACAACAAGCCTCAAGTGCCCAAATGCAAGAGGGAGCAAGATTCAAGCTCCAAGGGTTTGAGCTATGGCTGCCCTGATTAATTGCAACCTAAGAACTGAATAAAATCACTAATAGAACACTTCAACACCTATGTACCAATGCCTTGAGGGTGCCTCAATAGGTCGGGAAGGTGCTCAAGAAGTCAGGGAGTGACAGGAGCTCGAGAAGGTCGGCTATGGCTGCCGGGAAGGAGACCCAATGTTGTAGGTGTTTGAATGGAAGCCAAGAATGCCACGAACCAAGCTCAAGAAGACGGGAAGCCTCGCTCTGATACCAATTGAAAGGTGAGATGGATCGAAACTTGCTTGGAAGTGAGCTATGTCAGAGAGCAAGAGCAAGAAGAGAGAGAGACACAAATGGAAACTCCAACAGTCACAATGTGTGACCGAGCCTTCCTTTATTCAAACTGTCACTAAAAGAATAAAGAATAAAGTGATGATGATGGGTACCTACCACTTGCAGTGTGCAGTGGTGGGTACTATCAGTGTAGTAATAAACGGGCGGCTAGGAGGTGCCTTTACCCCCAACACTCTTTTTCAACAGGAGAGACAAATACTTGACCCATCTTTGCTTTGAAATCCTCCCAACTATCAACCTGTTGGTTTTCTCTTTTTTTTTAGCGCCATGATGGTAAGTAAAGCCCTCAAGGTGAAGCGTAAAAAAGTTAATCTTTTGGTCATTAGATTTATGGAAGATGTCAAAGTAAGAGTTGATGATAATGAATTGCCACTATATTTTGTCAACATTGTTTTATCATGGAGCTCCCTCTGTACATAGACTTACTACACATTCAATGCTTGAGGATGCATGTCCATATAGCTACCAATGGGAGCTAAAAGATTAGAAGCACTCTTTTGATAATTAGTTTGAAACCTACCTAGAGAAATAGGTGACTAACTTCTAGCTCCTGGAGGAGGGTTGGATGCATGAATGCTCAAAATGGGTTCATCACCCCTAAAAGAAGTCTCCCCAATCTCATAGGTGGTACGTGGTATAGACTTCTTGCCAATGATACTAGGATGTGGGTTAGGATTCAAAGGCTAAAATGATTGCTTGTCTCTACTCTCTTTCTCTGTCACATCAGTACTACCATAAGCATGGAAATCGGAGCACTATTTTATTTAATGATTCTTTGGTGGAAGAGGCAAATTTCTCCAAGGAATCCTAAGTAGAGTGGGCCATTTACTCCATAGCTTCCTTGGTTTGGATTTTTGATTAAACCACTTGCTCCACCAATTGATTCAACTTAGAAACTAACATGGTGATGGAATTTCTAGTTTTGTGGTTTTAAATTGTGGCATTTAGAGTGATTTACTTTTTTCTTCCCCTTGTTTTCAGCGATTTCTACTCACTATTGCCATGCGGTCTAAGTAGATCCCTTGTCACAAAAATGGCTGTAACTTTTCACCACAATATCAAAATCAAGAAAATTTTGACTAAAAATTAAGCTAACAAACAATTGTTCAAGATGAGCTATTAAACTTCACTTCAAATTGAAATAGAATGTATTGGGAATATTCTTTTATTGCTATGCATAATGGTCCAACATCTTGTAAATTCCCTATTTTGACTTTTTCACTACCCATAGGTCCAAACTAAGGTCTCCAGACCCTGTAGCACACTAGATAGGACCTATAGATACTGAACACACCTACAATACTATGTATAAGCACTGGATAAGTAACCAAGTGAATAAAGATCCAAAAATGGGTGCTAATATCTTGTTTCATTTAAATGCTATGTGAACAACTTGTAAATAGTTCGAAATAACTTGGCTGAATATCTGCCCAATAAGTGTCCAAGTGCCATGTAATTCCTACAAGTATCTTGCTAATGAAGGTTGAATAAACATATAATCAACATGTAATCCATGTAAAGTGATCAATAAAGGCCCTATTGAATGCTCGTCAGTTGAAATATTCAAGTATTCAATTGCTCCACTGGTGATACCTGTGTGACTATGAAAACAAGGATGATATGTAGCATTATTGAAATTATTATTTCAGTCTTCAATATATGCATAGATTGAATTGAAAAATGGGATTGGATGAGTTTCTTACCATTGTAAATTAGTGACTCACTAATTGCAATACTATCCTTTATAATTCACTTCTTGGGTACAAGAGAATCAAAATATCAAATCAAATTATGCATAAAAGCATGTAAAAATAGAACATGATTGAATGGGAATAGAATCAATGCTAAAATTTAGCAAAGAAGCTCTAATTTGACTAAATATGTATTTAATCTCTAATTGATGGTTCGTTCAAAGGCTCAAATAACCAATATCTCTCATTGGCAAGTGGATAGGGATTAAAAGTGAATGATACCTATTGTAAGCTTGAAGAGGATGGAAGATTCAAATATAGTCAAGCTTGAACCACCATTGATAGAAGAAAAATGCCCCAATTAAACCCATAAGCTCCATGCTCCATATATATCATCCTGTCCTTTCCTTGAAGACCATAAAGTCTTTAATAATAAGTGTAGCGAGTCTCCTTGAATGCTTAAATGCAAGAAATTCAAGCTCTTTGATCAAAATCCCCAAAATAGAACTCCATTGTGCTTGATAGGCTCAAATATCCTTCAATGCCTTGAATGTTGATGCCTATGTTTCTTGATGATGGCATTAGAATAGCCTTGAAGGTCAAGAAGAACCAAAACTTGAAGAAACCTTGAGCTTCAAGGTTGAAGCTATGGCTACCCTACTGTACTTTTAAGGTTTCGGAGAAAGAATGAAGATCAGAGGTTGAATCTTGCCAAGACTTGTTGGAATGGCTTTGAACTAAGTGCTCAATGATTGCTCGATCAACACATGAGAGATCAAAGGCAACGATGGGAGCTAAAAAGACTAGGGAATTCAGTGCAAAATGCAATGTGATTTTTGGGATGTTCTCTAATGCTTCCCCGTAATGATAATGATGCTCATAGTGCTTGGCAAAATCTCTTTAAACTTTGCCCCAAGGTTTCAAGAAGAGAAAGAGTGGTTACTGATCAAGAGAGATGAGTCTCTTCTATCCTCGATGAAAGCTTCTACAATAGCTTGAAAGAAAGAGGAAAGAGAACCATTTTACCTCCAAAATGGCCTATTTCTTGTCCAAGACCTGCATTTGGTCCATGAGGCCTCCAGCTTGGTCTCCAAGTCCTCCATTTAGTTCTTAGGCTAGAAAGATCCTTGATCTATGTACGTATTTGCTTCAAGGTTCACACCCTATCCTTGAGAAATCAGAATGTAATTGGTTCAAGAAGGAAATGTAAGGGAAGATTGTAACCAAATGGATCAAAGACCAATGCTTTGATACCACTTGTCAAGAAGAGGACTTAAAGCTGAGAGAAAAGAGTGCAAAAGAGAAAGAAAAGAGGAGAGAGAATGACTAAAAAGATAGGAGAGAAGAAAGGGAAGCCAATAAAGTTGTGAACAAGAAGGTGAGATGAGAGAAAGTAATTGTATTATTTGCAAAAGTGATCAAAATTACATATCTCACACCTTTTATACATGTGTTAGTGTGATACGGTATTATTAATAAACCTCTCTTAGATAATATTTCTTCCCAACTTCTTACACATAAGAATTTAATTATTGCGAATTTTATCTATTTGTTGCATAATTTGAATGTTATGGGATTATATTTAATTTCGGATGATTTTACTTCTTGTGGATTTTTTTCGTTCACCACATAATTCAAATCATCTTAAAATAAATATAATTTCATAATAGGGATAGTGAGAGGCCCTTGTTATGTGAGTTTTATGCATGTCTACAAGGGTTTCTAAACCATCAAATAGATACATCTCATCTCTAGACTATGTAATAGTCGTGAATTATGGTGAGCCTTCTTGTTATGCAAATGTTATAATAAGGGATGATAGTCACCTAAGCGAAAGAGGGCTATGTAGTTAGAGATGGATTTTTTAGAAAAGAATGTTAAGTGAGAGTTAGTTTATTTACCTAAGGGCAAACAAGCATTGCCATGTAAGTGGGTCTACGAGCTAAAGGCATCTCCATTTGATGCATTACCTAAGTATAAGACAAGATAGGTGGTCAAAGGTTTTAAGTAGGAGAATGGAATTGATTTTGATGAGATATTATCACTAGTATTCAAGATTGCCACCCTTTGTATAGTCCTTGCTCTGGTTGCTAGAGAGAATAAGAATAAAAAAGTGTATGAGAATTCCATGCAGTTAGTTCTTAATAAGCTATGTGAAAAGGGCTTGTATGCTAAATTGGAAAAGTGTTCCTTTCATTAACTAAAAGTGGAATTCCTTAGATATATTTTCTCTTAAAAGGGAGTCTCAATGGACAGGAAGAAGGTGAAGGCTATTCTTGAATGGTAAACACCAATAATAGTTCAAGATGTGTGATGCTTCTTGGGATTCGCAATTTTACCAAATGTCCAGTAAGGATTATTCCAAGATCACCATACCACTTACATGATTAACAACAAATGATTGGTCTATGTGGAGCTTCGAAGTAGAAAAGTCATTTTAAATACTTAGGCAACCCTTCAATAGCCCCTATATTGATACATGTAGATCCATCGAAGCCTTTCTTCTTGAAGACTAATGCATGGTATTTTGCTCTTGATACTAGTTTTTCTCAAGCCTATGATAATAGCCAACTACATGCAATGGCTTCTTAATCTAGAAAATTCTTAGCAACTAAAATAAATTATGAGATTCATGATAAGAAACTTTTGCTACTATTGACCCTTTTGAAATATGGAGGCATCTTTTAGATGAGGCATCCCCATGAAATCACAATCTTTACAAGCCATAAAAATCTAGAAAACTTCATGAATTCTCAAGTCTTAATTCGATGGTAAGCAAGACAGGGTACCTTCCTTTGAGATTTGATTTTGTCATAACATATAGACCTAGCAATCAACAAGGAAAATCAGATGCATTATCTCAATGCTCCTATCTTGCACCTAAAAAAGGAGATGCATTTCATGATCAACAAGATTCTATAGTCTTGAAATTAGGACAATTCCAACTTTGGAAAATAATGAGCAAAGCTCCAAAAAATCCAACCTTTAGTCTACAAGTTAAGAAAGAACTTTCCAAGGACCACTTTGCTCTGAATATCAAGCAAAAATTCAAGAAGGATGTACAAGTATTGGAGGCTTTCAGGAAGTTGAAGGCTTGCTCTTATATCAAGGGCTATTGTATACATCACTTGGATCACTTCAAATACATATACTCCAAACAAGGGATGACCTTCAATTTGCAAGACATTTTTGGGCCAATAAAAAAATAAAGCTCATCTCTTGAGACTATTGGTAGCCTCAAATATGAAAATTAGTCAAAGAATTTGTATATACATGTGATACATGCAACAGAGCCAATGTCCCTTGCCATCGACCTCATGGGTTGCTCCACCCCTTGCCTAATCCTATTCACCCTTGGTCATATGTGTCAATGGATTTCATCACATATCTTTGATTGATTTAGTAAGATGACATACTTTATCCTCACCCATAAGACACAAAGGCATGGCCAAAGACATTGTTGTCATGGGTAACCAAATGACATTGTTTTAGATTGAGGACCACAAGTTGTGTCAAGTTTTAAGAGAAGTATCCTCAAGCTCCTAGATTTCCAAACCAACATCTCTTCATCCAACCACCCTTAAAGTGATGGACAACTAGAGAGAGTAAATCAAGTATTGGAATAACATCTCTAATGTATAATCAATTACCATTAAGATAATTGGGTGGATTTACCTATCTTGACTGAATTTGCCTGCAATAATGCTAGTCATACCTCCACTAGGCAAACTTCACTCTTTGCCAATGATGGAAGACACCCTAAAATGAACATTTATATGTCACCAATTAAAAATCCAATAGCTAAGAATCTAGTTGAAGACCTGTCAAAGATCCATAAGGAGTCAAATTCACATATCTAGCAAGCTTGAGAAAGATATAAAGACAATGCCGATCAACAACGCATGCAATATCCAACTTATAACATCAAAGATTGAGTTTGGCTTTTAGGGAAAGATTTGTGTTATTCTCTCCCTTCCTAGAAGCTAGATTATCAAAGACTTCGGATGTCCAAGATATTGGCTAGGTGAATTCAATCTCTTATCTCTAGTTACTACAATGCATGAGAATTCACCCAATATTTCATGTCTCAATCTTAGAGCCTTGCAATACATTCTCAATTGAGGTGGGGAGGTTACAAACACCACCATGTGTTGAAAATAAAGGTCACATGGAGTATGAAGTCAAGACTATCCTTAATTTAGAAACTCTCATGGAAGGCTTGAATACCTTGTTCATTAGAAGGGCTATGATGCTAGTGAGCAAACATGGGACCTAATCTCTCACCTTCATGGAGTACCTACTAAAGTAAAGGAGTTTCATCAATGACATCCATTAAAGCCAAGAGTCTTACCAAGAGACCCCACTGCTCCTCATGGAACTCATTACTATAGGATGCCATAGATACTAAGAGACCTAGTATCATGTAAAAACTTCTACAAGATTAATGATTCATCATTTAGAGGCTTCTTCTTAACCTCCTCAACTCTAGTATAAATAGGGGGTTTGGGGCTACAAGTCATTTAGTCATGCCAACACCACTTGTGAGACTCTTATGAGGTAAGTCCTCTCTAGTTTCAATTCAAGCCATGTATCTCAAGTTCTCGTCTCGTCTTGTTTTGTCTTGTCTTTGATCTAGTCTTATATGGAGGTCTTGTCTTGTAAATATATTATTGCACTTTATCCTTTTATAATACATAAATACATTCTCCTTCTTCTACAAGTTATTCTCTTATAAGTCGTAAGTTGTCCTTACCAAATTCTTCTCGCCCTCGGAATAGTTGGTATCTTGATGTAAGCCATGGTTGCTAAACATTCGGGCATTGTCTATGCAATGGTAGTTGTTAGCATGTATATGACAAACCTTGGCAAGAAGTATTGGGAGGTAGTAAATAGTATCATGTGATACTCAAATGGTACTAGATTGATGTGCATATGCTTTGAAAGGAAGGATAAATTTGTTTGTGGGTACGTGGATACTGATTTTGTGAAGAGTGTAGACTCTAGGTGGTTTATTATAGGTTTTATCTTCACTTTCACAAGCAGTGCACTCTCTTGGGTCTCTTGATTTTGTGGATACATGGATACTAATTTTGTGAAGAGTGTAGACTCTAAGTGGTTTGCTATAGGTTTTGTCTTCACTTTCACACATGGTATAGTCTCTTAGGTCTCTCAATTGCAGCCATGGATAGCTTTATCTAAGTTGAGGCAAAATATATTGTAGCTACTACTAAGGCTTGTAAGGAAGCCATATGGCTTACTTGTCTAGCAAGATTCTTGGGTATTATAGGAGAGGTGCCTACATTGCATTATGATAGTCAAAGTGCCATTAAGTTGGCATGGAATCTTGACTTTCATGCACATTTAGTTAAAGAATCACTTCATTGGGGAGGTTCTTGAGGTGTGTATAAGTATAGGAGGGACTCTAGCAAACTCTAATAATATAGCATTGAGGTGTTTGGCCCAATAGAGACATAGCCTTGATGAGGAGGAGGAAGCTTCGCTTGTTGAGATGTTTCATAAAATAAAGAAAGATTGGTCCATTGTTTTCTATAGCAAAGGGAAAAGTGTCATACAATACCTAAAAGTGCCTCATGGCAAGGTTGCATATGCCTTAAAAAAGCACAATGATTTTTTTTCAATGCATAGCACACACACACACACACACACACACACACACAATAATCTCCTCATTTACAGATATATGCATTGACAACAATAATCTCCTCATTTATAGATATATGGCTCTCATTTGGCGATGCAAGCACTAGCCCTCAAGTAAGGAATCTTTGCTTCTACTATTACAAATTGGTATTGGATTTTAGAGTCCTGGGCATGTTAAACCCAGATCTAAAAGGAAGCTCAGAACCCTGGTTGGGCAGAGAGAGTTGGAACAAAGGTAAGGTGTGTTTGCTAAGGGTTTGTTGGTAGGATGGGTATGCATCAAGGGGCTAATTGAGTGCGTCCATGGGCTCCTTTGCTTCATCTATCTCTATTGTTGCCATCAAGCTACTCTTACAATAAATAGTTGAAAGATCCTTCATGTCTATCTTCTTGAGATTGTCCAAAACTTTACTGTTTATAAGTAGGGAGACGGATTACTTTTTCTCCTCTTTTTTGCAAAGGGATTTACCAAAGCATAAACACAAGGCTCCCCCACATGCAACAAACCTTTAAGCAGCCTCCATAGGCCCTTCCAAAGTTATAGTAAGATATAGCTTAAGATTTCCAACCTTAATCAGATTAGTTGTCATGTCGATTGTTTCTTTGCTTGATCTTCCTTATCATTCGTAGGCCAAAGGACTCCATCCATCTTAATGTTTCAGCACTTCTCCATTAGGAATGGAGGCGTTAAGGGAAATGCATTTTTTTCATGACATCCTATTTTCATTTTGAAGGGGCTTAAAGCAAATGCATAAATGGATGGATGAGCAATTGATGCCCTTAGTAGGCAATAAGCAATGTGCCAATGTAGTGATAATCAATGTATATTGCTAACAATGAAAATGAGCCATTATTGTCATGTTCACAAGTGCCTTTTATGTTCATTGTCATACTACGTAATGTGTTATTTTATTTCTTTGTAATTTAACGTTTCTATGCTTAATTTTGTGGTGTACATTAAGCGAGTATAATAACCTAGGGGTTTCTTATTACTGTACTTGTTACTTCTTTTGCTACTTAAATCAAGTAACAAGCATTTGGTGATGTTACTTGGTTGATCGGAGTGGGCATCTTGGAGTTATGTTTCACACATGTGGTGCAAACATCCTTTTGATACTTCAACGTTGTATCCTTTTACTTCATGAATTTATAAAATATTTGAGAGAAAGCAAGTAAACATATAAGAGGGATATATATACATGAGTGAGAGGAGGGGGGGGGGGGGGGGGGATGAGCTTGGGAGAAATGAGTGACTATTTTGAATATATCTAGCAATAGTTTGTTGATTTGGAGTTTATCTAGGTAAACACACATGAAAATTGCAATGAGATAATCTTAAGAATATAGATATTGGTTTCTTAGTGAAATGGCTTTTAACACACTGCTATTTATGCATGCATGCATGCTTGCTCACATTGGAAGGTGGTTAAAGTGAAGTGTGTGTGGGTGCTTGGACATAAATGTATGTTAGTTTTCTTAGGACTTTTCATATTTGGTTACTTCATTACAAGTAATTGCTACTATGTTGTGGATGGAAGTGAAATAAAGATTGTGTGTGCATGCACCTTTGCAGGTGCACACACACATGTGTAGACACTTAAAAAGAGAGGATCAAAACTTATTATATCTTCAAATGTAAATGGAAAACCACATGCTTTGATTGTTTTGAGTCCCCGATCATAAGACCCTTGAAACAAACACATGTGTACAGACACTTAAAAAGAGAGGATCGCAACTTACTATATCTTCAAATGTAAATGGAAAACCACATGCTTTGATTGTTTTGAGTCCACAATCATAAGACCCTTGAAACTTATCACGTTTCATAGGCTCATTAAGTCTCTCAAAGCTTGGTATCAATACCATGATGTTGTGTCATACCATTTGTAATTGGCACGTCATATGCACACACTAGGCCTCTATAATCACTCATATTAAATATTTAGTGTAAAGAGATTTATATAAGATGATCCAAACTAAATATTTTAAATCTTTTATCACTTTTTGAATACTTAATAACATGCCCATTGTTTTATCCAAACAACATTTTAACTTGCAAAACCTTGTCTCTTAAAAAATACCCTAGATGCTCTACTAGAGTAGGCTATCTAGTGTGGAGGACCCATTTTTTAAAGATGCCCTACATCCTTAAGAAACCACTCCAATGGGAAGTGATTGCTTGATACATGAACTATTAAAAAAATGATTTTGCTTGAGGGATTAGTTTTAAAATAGTTATATTGTGAACTGGATGACAAGAATCATCTAGGTCATGTTTGTTGAACCTTTCCTATTTATAGGATAAATTTAAACTATTGTTAGGGTCTTTCAATTTGTCCAAAGTATTGTATATCCATCAATGTATGTAGCGAGGTAGTATATGCCCCGTAGCTTAGTTTAGTGAGACCTTAAGTATGCATTTGATATTCTTTGTCTCTTTATGTAAAAACTAAGTTGTACATCCCCAAGGGTGATACTTGTGTAGTTGTCAAGAAAATGATAAACTTGTAGTTGCACATAGCCAAGGTTGATAATTGAGTGGTTGTTAAGAAATTTATAAATGTGTGTGTGTGTGTGTGCATGCACGTGTGCACGTATAATAGATTAAGAATGAGGGAGAGAGGGGTATATATAATATAAGGAAGGTGTCACTCGATAGAAAATTTATTGTACATCTATAAATAGAGGTGCACAAATAGTGCTATAACACACACACACACACACACACACACACACACACACACACACATATATATATATATATATATATATATATATATATATATATATATATATATATATATATATATATATATATATATATATATATATATATATATAGAGAGAGAGAGAGAGAGAGAGAGAGAGAGAGAGAGAGAGAGAGAGAGAGAGAGAGAGAGAGAGAGAGAGAGATGTGTCACAAGTGAATGCATTTTTACATGTAGATGGGCATATGTTGTTTATTCTTGACATTTCAAACATTAGGTGTGAAGCACCTTGTATTTTACATGCAAAGCACACGATTTTTTCTTTTGTGAGCACCCTTTGCTCACAAAAGCACAAAGTGAATGAGATGAAGCCTTATGAGTTTTGCAAGTTTGCAAAACGTGCAATATGCGATTAGTAGATCTTGTTGGCAATGTTGGCTAGACTAGCTCTAATGAACCTTACAGATAGTGATGCTATGAGGCATATTCCACGGTGGATTCCATGAGGTTTTGCGGTGGATTTCGTAAAATTATATTTATTGCTAGGGCTCATACACAAGGTGGATTCCTTGTGGGAAAAGTCGATGGGGACGCCTATCCTTTTTGGGCGTCTTGTTAATTTAATGTACAAGTGGGTGATTCCATAGCGGGTGATTCCGCAAAATACATATTTAAATTAATAGACGCTTATGAGTTTAGAGTGCACACTCGTAATAAATTAAGGTTAAGATTGAGTTTTAACCAATTTATTTATTTTGTAGTTGAAGACGGCTAGGTATTCATTTTTGTCGGTTTAATTTTATTTCTTTCTAACAACTGTGAATGCTTCAGTTGATGTGTAGAGTAGGCAGTGGTGGCGTTGGGAAGCACTGGGCGATAGCGTGTATTTAAGTTATTTAGAAGAAATTATCATTTTTGATGGGTGCGCATCTTAGGCGTGGCGCCAATATTTATTTTGACTCACTTATTTATTGAAACACCTGATATTTATTTATTATTTTGTATGCACATGGGCGAATGATTTAAATATTTGTTATTGGACATTGTATTTGGGCACCGCCTGACTCTTTGGACGCCCAATAGCTTTAATTCTTTAGTGGGACAAAAGCAAACACAATAGCTAAAGCGTGCTAATTGTAAATCGAGCTATTTTTTTGAGCTTGGAGATGAATAATATATCAAATACATGCTTTGTGGAGCGCTCACACAAGGCATGGGGGGAGATTGTACCCAATTAGTCTTTTGCTTCATGTTGTGCAAGATTTATCTCTTGTTTTTTGAGCAAAAGTAGAGTTCCTTTGTTTTTGGGGACCTTCCGGCGCTCACTACGCACACATACAACATCCGATCTGTGCATCAGATAGAGTGGGTCTTCATTGTATTCTTTGTTGGAAGTAGGTGTTGTTTGGAGATTAAGGTAAATTCAACGACATAAGCTATCAATTATGATTTGTAATTAAAGATGTAATTATTAGTTCTTAGGATTGCTATCCTTTTTGGTAGAACCAATGATAGTGTTGGTGTTTTAGATTTTGTAAAAGAAAGGCTTTATGCTGAAATAATAGCTGTTTTTGAACTTTTAATATGGCAAGTTGCTTAAAAAGCTAATGGCATTCCTGTAGAGATGATGCCAATATTTCATTTTTAAAATATAGATAAGTTCGTGTAGCTTGTTGGGCATGGACAAATTTCAGGATGGGAGAGATCCCTCGCCCAAAAGTGTTTAACATCCGTGAATCTCATGACCTATGAAAATCTAACATGTTGGCCCGATGGACACCTCTCTTTTAGCAAAATGGCCGTCCACAGCTCGGATAAGTGTTCGACATCTGTGAATCTTGCGACCTATGAAAACAATACACATCGCCCGATGGACATCTCTTTTTTTGTGAAATGGCCATCCATAGCTCGTCAATGTGTAACCAGCCTAAATCTAGTGTGGCATCAAACTTTGACAAATAGAGCATCATTCCTCTTATCAAAGCCCTTCCTATCTTTAATAGTATTGGCCAATTTAACCTCTTGAACTCGCTTACTTAGGCTGGTTACATACCAGACGAACGCCCATTTTATAAGCTTTAACCAATCAAAAAGGAGGTTGGCTGTCCATCACTTGGTGTGTAACCAGCATAACCAATCGGGCTCTTCGCGTCAAGAGCTTTGGGTCGATCACTGTCAATCGAAAAAATAAATTCGCATTAAAGAGAGAGACCCTGCCTGCGAGGCCCCCCCGTCATCGCAGTGGCAAGGGAAGTGTACGAATGAATCAGAGAGCAAGACGGTCCACGGATCTGCAGAACCAGGCACGATGTTACAGTGCATATTCCTCCTTTCCGACTCCGGGTGCGCTTCCCCGTTTTCATGTTTCCGTTCTTTGTTGTCTTCTCTGTGCTTCGCTGTTGTAGATGATGTGACTTGATTCGCATATGCCGTCACAAGATCAGGCATTTTTCCCGAAAGGGGCTGAAATGGCCAAGAGGAAGCTGGGCTTCGGCCAATCGGTGGCTTCGGAGCTACGTTAGTCTGACAAATGAGCTCTGTTCCATTTCATGGTTCGGCTGATATCTGGAGGACAGGCGCCCCCTCCTTCTGCGCTTCTGGCGTGCGGGCGTCTTACCTCAGGGCGGTCCACCATTGATCCTAGTGAACTTATTCATCCGCTATTAGTGCTTAGCCGTGTGTCTAAGGAACAACTACGCTTTCTGCTTCGTTATAATTAAGTTTCTGCTCAGCCATCAGCGTTGATTTTATTCACGTTGAAAAACGGCAACCTACACGATATGCCTTCATCATTTCAGAGTTATGAAGATCCAAATTATGGGTCTCTCTTAAATATATACAGGAATGCAAACATGACTTCAAACTTATGAAAAACTTATTGACGACTTGAAATCCAGAATTCATTCGAACACAAAGCTGAAGAATTGGAATATAAATCCCTTTTGAGAATATTGCAAAGCTAGGAAAAGTTAGAGGGCATGCTCCTCTCCAAACTTTCTGGGTCCAGCCAGTGATTTTTGAAGCCAAGCAAGAGTGGGTGCAAGAAGATTTAGTAGTTGTTAGTTTACGTGCCACAGCTGTATTTTCAGTATTTTGGGAAGGGATGTAAGTCTTCAACTGTAGTTCCTATTGTGGAGGTTGCCTTATCATGGTTTCAATCAGGACTGGTAGTTGCTACAATATGAGAGCAAGGAGTTGCATGTGCTTTAGTTGAGGACATGTCTTCTTTGTATTTGCACCCATGATTCTGGAGTCACATAGGTTTGCATAGAGCTGACGACAACTATAGTTCTAGTGGGGAAGAATGCAATGCAGCGAGTGTCCATACATGGTGGATTGTATGACACAAGTGGAAAGTTGAAGCAAGCTATAAAGAAATGGTAGGGTTTGTGGGGAGGGACTTATAGTGTGTATGGCAAATACAATGACACGAGACGCAGAAACACACAAACTAAATGAAATAATCAATTGTAAATAATGTTGATATAATGAAGTGAGCCTTAGGGTTTTGTGTTTCTAGGCTAGTATTGAGGTGAGCAAAATTGAGTTGATGAGGCCGATTAGAGCTCAGAGATGACTCCATTGTCCTAATTGATTAGGCAGCAACATTGTGGATGAGGATGCTTTGTGGAAGGTGCAGAATGCAAGCCACTAAGCAGGGGTGTCAAAGAGGTGATTGATGATGATGCCTTAAAAGCACTAAGTTAAAAATTCATATCCTCATGACACTATCTATCAATATGAGATCATCTACATAAAGTTTGATAAGAACACAATCTTGACCTGCCAACCAATTTCAAGCATTGGAAGCCATGCTCGAGAGAAGCAATCTATCTGTTGATACCAAGCTCTAGAGGCTTGATTGATGCCATAGAGAGCCTTATGCAAGCAATATAGATAATATTCCTTGTTGTGCACACTAAAACCTAGATGTTGATCCACATAAATCTCCTCTTGTAAACTACCATTAAGCAGACATTACATCCATTTGATACCCTAGCCAATGATGATGGGTTGTAAGAGCCAACATGGTTCTAATGGTGGACATTCAGAGAGTGAAACTCTTGGTAACAAGCCTTGCCTTATGCTTGTCCAAGGTGCCATTGGATAGGTATTTGTTCTTGTAGACCCACTTCACGTCGATATCTTTTGCCTAGGTGGACGGTGAACTAACTCCCATCTCTCATTCCAATCAATAGAATTGAGCTCATCCTACATAGCATGATGCCAAGTCTCCTATGCAAGAGCCTCCCAATAGTGGTAGGCTCATGGTCGTCCAATATCCTAGTCATAAGGGCATAGTTTATACGCAGTGAACACCCACTTCTCTATTGTAGCTTGGTTGATTGATGGGGCTCCTTTGGTGTCTCTAGAGAAAAAGAAACCCCAAACTTGTGCATCAAACATTGAAACCCTTGAGGTATCTCATATGATGGCTCATCCCACGAGGGAGGCTGAGAGATCTCTGATTTATGTGGTGCACTTATTAGCTTGCCCTATTTTGTTATGTCAATCTGTCATCTCTTGGTTGTGAGCTCGTGTCCCAGTTTGACGGAGACATTGAAACTTTGATAGTTTAGTATGCATTTCCATGGAGTTCCTCCATTTTAGGCACATTTCTTGTGCATTTTCTTTGTCTGTCAATTGGATTCCATCTCTTGACAATGCCAACGTGCTCCATGATTGCCTGGGATATTTTATCATTATTTTTCAAATTTTTTGTGCAATCAGACTGCATTTATTGGAGTCATATCACCTATTTCAGTAGTCAGCTAGACTTAGAGGCCTTTTTAGTAGTCGGCTAGTTTTAGAGGAGTTTGGCTATATATAGCCACAACCCACACTTGGCTAATCACTTCTTCTTGCAAATTTCAGCACACTTTGGCTCCTAGACACTTACCATCATCTCAGCGTGATTAGGTTCTCTCCCTGATGCCTTGGGCTATGTGCAAAGATTGATCGGTCCACATCATTGTATTCAACATTTAGGAGTTAGTGCAGTATTTCTTCATTTTATGCTCTCTCTCTCTCTCTCTCATGGCCTTCCTTGGGAAGGGCAAGTACTTGTGCTGATTGTTGACGACTTCAATTGTTGTGTGTGGCGGTACTTCTTCAAGTACTAGAGCGAGGCGTACTTCCGTTTCTGCGAGTGGAAGGTGTTTGCTGAGAAGCAGATGACCTTCAAAGTTCATGGTGTTTGAGCCAACCATGGTGGAGAGTTTACTTCTCATCTCTTTTCTCAATTTTGCAGGGATCACGGCATTCGGGTGGACTATACCCATTCAAACACACCATCGAAGAATGGTGTGGTGAAGCGTATGAATTGGACCATGCTAGAGATGGCCTGCTGATCGATGTTGGAGCATCGAAGATTACCGCATTCCCTTTGGGGCGAGGCGGTGGTGATTGGGGTTCACATCCACAACCATTCTCCTACCTCAGCTTTGCAGGATATGACTCCATATGAGGCTGTCTTTGGATGAAAGCCTTCCGTATCTCACTTTCACAACTTTGGGTGCGATGCATTTGTCCATAAGGACATGAAAAAGAGGAAGGCCAAGCTTGACTCTAAGTCGAGAAATTTCATCTTCATGGGATACAACACTATGACGAAGGGATATTGGCTCTATGATCCTACGACACAGAAGATTGAGGTGAGCAGGGATGTGATCTTCGACAAGGGTGTGACTCAAGGATTTGATTGATGGTTCTAGTGTAGGTGATTCTTTGTCATTGATTGCCCCTTGCCCTCCCCCACCCTCTATACCTCTCCTTTCCCCCAAGTTACCTCTCCACATCCCTACTTTGTCATTGGCTCCTCCCCCTTCCCCTTCCCCTTCCCCTTCCCCTTCCCCTTCCCCTTCCCCTTCCCCTCCACCCCCACTTTATTCTCCTCCTACTCTAGCTTCACTACCACCGCTAATGGGCTTCTCTACTCCTTCAAAGAGTACTCCTTCCCCTTCTACATCCCCTTAGCCTTTCGGGGATGCACAACCGTCAACCGGGGAGCTTTCTTCTGACAGGATGTACCTTTCCTTAGTGAGGGGGAACCCCTTTTCCAGACAAGTGCTTTGTAGGTATTGGAGGCTCCACAACCTCTCTCCCAACATAATGTGTTGAGAAACCCTTCACCCTTCACCCACAGTTTGCGTTTTTGTGTTTTTGCGTTTGCAGCCCTAAAAAGGGGTGCCACCCTAGACTGATTGTGCCTATTTATATGCCACTCTCTCATTCATTCCTCACGGCTGATTCATTCAGTTTGTCACCTCCTCTCTCCAGCCTCTCCACTACCCTCACACCCCTTTAGGAGGACATTGTGATTCGTGGTTTGTGGTTGTCTTCATCATCTTCCTTGTGCTACGACACCCTTGTTCCCTTGTATCACATTCACTCCATGATTCAGAACTTCATCATTCCATTCATTAGAGTTTCTTCTCTCTTCTCTTCTCTTCTCAATGTTTGCCGAGTTCACATCGTGTTCCTCCCCGCAAACCCTACTGTCTCACTGGTACGTCATCGTTTGAGATGTTATCAGAGCTGGATTTGCTCAAACAGTGGCAATGATCCTCCACTCCAGTGAAGGCAAAGACCAGTGGCGGGTTTGGCATCCACTTCTCTTCTTCTTCCATTGCATCAACATCCTAACTGGCGGCTGCTCCCTCCTATGTTTGCTGTTTTCTAAGCTGCGTTCTTAGTCTTTCTCTCTCCTTACTTGCGTTTTTAGTCTTTCTCTCTCCTGCATTGTTGTCTGCATCAGATCTAGCCTTTCTTGGTTGTGTTTGTCCACAAAGATCCTCCTCATCAAAGAAGACAAAGATTGGTGGTGAGTTCGGGGCATCAACATTTGATTTCTCTATCATTTCCGTTGCGCATTGGAAGATATTCTTTTTCTCCCACCTACCTTTCCTTCTCCAGTTTGCCACCCTGGTACCATGGCGTCTCCACCGACTGATTGTCCTTCTACTGGGTGCTACTACTGCGGCACGGACGGTCATCCCACCGAAGACTCTCAACATTGACCTTTACTCCCCACCTCTCCGGAGTATATGCGTCTTCCACCAAGCATTCCTTGTGCCATCTCTCCTGTCTGGGCCACAAAGATTGTTTTGCATCGGCTATCAAAGTACTATGCTCAACGCAATAAGCCGCACCCGATGTGCACTAAGTCCTTTCGAGCACACGGAGACTCTAAGACCTTACGAGGCGATAAGACCTCTTGGAGACCACCCCACTACATGGAGGTTTCCCCCACCTACTTCCAAGTAGAATGGCTTCCATGGCCCACATCTCCTCTACAGTCCACTCTCCTGAGAGCCCGCGATTGTTTCCCACCCTTGGCTCATCCTGAGCCTCCTTCTTCCCCACCCTCTTCCACTCAGGTTCGAGAAGCCACTTCTAGGTGCTTTGCGGCGTCTTCTTCAGAGCCCTAGATACCTTCTTTGGCATGACCGGTGGCACTTCCTTCGTCATCTGATGCTTTGGTTGGATTCCCTTTCTCTCTCAAACTGGGATTCAGAGGGGGATTTTCTTACTTTGCCCTCAGAGGGGGCTTCCAACTCTTCTTTGGCTTCAGAGGGGGCTTCTACTTCTACTCCTTTCGATTTAGAGAGGGACCCTATGTGCCATGAAGTTCTTCACACACCACCACCTTTCCCTTTTGAGGAGTGGCTCTCCTTTGAGCAGTCATTTCCTCTCCTTATACCCACAATCTAGAGGATCTACCTAGATCGGGGCCCTTAGGTCTTTAGTAGTGACTTGGTGGCTAGGCCATTTCTTTCAGCATGGAGTCATAGAGCTAGTGGCTTCTCTCTTGAGGTTGAGTTTCGGGTTCTACAGATCATCCAGTCTCCTGACTATCTTTAAAGGTCTCCTTTCAAGTGGTATTCTCAAATTACAGGGTGGGTCTTCTTTGTCCCTTGGTTAGCATGGAGCCATCTCCTGAGATCGAGTACGGGTATATCCTTATGGTTCTAGGTACCACACAAAGTCCACATTCCTCCTATGCATTGCATGCTTTCATCATCTTTGTATTAGGGCGCTTGGGCAAGTGAATAATTTCCCCACGAGGGACATTGTTCAAGTGGGACCTGTTACATGAGCATTCTTTAGCATGTAGCATTGCATCTCCACCTAACTCTTCTCTTGTTTCCCTTTTTGGGCTTGAAAGGGGGTGTTGAGAAACCCTTCATCCGCAGTTTGCGTTTTTGCATTTTTGCGTTTTGTGTTTAGGGTTTGCAACCCAAAAAAGGGGCGCCACCCTAGACTAATTGTGCCTATTTATAGGCCACTCTCTCATTCATTCCTCATGGTTGATTCATTTAATCCATCACTTCCTCTCCAGCCTCTCCACTACCCTCACACCCCTTTAGGAGGACATTGTGGTTCGTGGTTCGTGGTTCGTGCTGTCTTCATCATCTTTCTTGTGCTACAACACCCTTGTTCCCTTGTATCACATTCACTCCATGATTCAAAACTTTATCATACCATTCATTAGAGTTTTCTCTTTCTTCTTTTCTCTGCTCCATATTTGCCAAGTTCACTCTGTGTTCCTCCTCGCAAACCCTACTGTCTCACTGGTATGTCATCTTTTGACATAATGAGCCTATCACCATTCCTTGGTGGTATTGGCTGCTCATGGAGGATACAAGTATTACCCATTCTCTTGCTACTCCTACAAGTCCATGCATATGAGCTCGTTTACAGGCCCAGCGGGATAGTTTACTTTGTGTAAACTATGCTCTAATGACCCAGATTCTCCATGATAGTGAGCCTACTTCAATTGATGAGGCTCTTGCATAGGATGTTTGGAGATAGGCTATGTACAATGAGCTCGATTCTATCGAGTGAAATCAGACTTGGGAGTTGGTTTTGTGTCCTCGGGAGTGGAAGGTGGTAGGTGTGAAGTGGCTCTATAAGATCAAGTACCTTGTAGATGGTTACTTGGACAAGCACAAAGCTAGACTTGTTGCCCAGGGTTTTGCCTAGAGGGCAGGATTGGATTATTTTGATACCTTCGCACCTATGGCTTGTATGTCTACCATTCGAGCTATTTTGGCTTTTGCAGCATATCACCATTGGCTTGTCTATCAGATGGACGTCAAGTTTGCGTTCTTGAAGAGGAGATTTATGTCTCTCAGCCTCTAGGTTTTCTTGTGCAGGGAAAGGAGGCTTATGTTGATCGATTGTGGAAGGCCTTCTATGACTTAAAGCAAGCTTCGAGAGCTTGGCACCAAAGGATTGATTGCTTCTTTAGTGATAGTGGCTTATGAAGATCAGTTCATGACCCTAACCTTTATTTATAAGGTTAAGGGTGATAGGTGTATTTTGATTATCTTATATGTGGATGAGCTTATCATCAGAGGGAGCGCTTCTACGGAGGTTGATCAGACTTCAGATATTTTGAGATAGGAGTTTGAGATGATGGATCTTGGGATCCTACACTTTTTCCTTGGTTTGGAGATTTATTAGATGGCATGGGGCATCTTTATCTCGCAGTATAGGTATATCTTTGAGTTACTTTTGGAGTTTGGAATAGTCAAGTGTCAGCCTATTTCTTACCCCATGGACCTTGAGTCCAAGCTTGTTGCAGTAGGCGATTCCCTTTCAGATGCTACCCGCTATAGGTGCCTTGTTGGCTCCCTTATTTGGCTCATCCACACTTGGTCGGATATTTCTTTTGTGGTGGCTCTATTGTCTCTTTTTATGAAGACTCTTACACAGGATCATTGGAGAGCAGCCTTCCGTGTTCTTTGGTATTTACAGGGGACTCGATCCCATGGGATCATGTATGGAGAGGGGGTTACTCTTTTTGGATGGAGTGACTTTGACTAGGTAGGTGATGTGGATTCAAGACACTCCACTACAGGTTATGTCTTCTCCTTTGGATTAGGAGCTATCTCTTGGAGCAGCAAGAAGCAGCCTACTGTGGCCCTTTCTTCTACAGAGGTTGAGTACTGTGCCCTACATTCGATGGCTATGGAGGTAGTTTGGCTTCGTCGTATGTTGGCGGAGATTGGCTTTCCACAAATAGGACCTACAGAGTTGCACGTGGACAACTAGAGTGCCCTTGCTCTGGCGAAGAACCTAGTGTTTCATGCCGACATTGTTATGGGAGCAGTAGAATGTGCTCGAGAGACTAGACTAGATGCAACATTTGTGAGAAGAATTTTGATTACAAAATAAACCCACCTAGGGGCACAAGGTACAATGATAACTTTTCTAGATATAGAAAATCCCACAATCCGAGATCGTAGGTATAGACAACAAGACTCGATAGGATATGAAGGATCTCGCAACCCAAGACCGTAGGTATGGATACAAGGTATAAGAATTACAGGATCTCCCTCGACGGGGATGAACAAGATACAAGACAGTACTATACAAGATCTCGTACTACGAGATTATAAGGTGACAAGACAACAGGAGTGTAATGGAAGACAAGACAAGATTATATACCATGACTAGACAAGAACTAGAACTAAAACTGGAAGTTACTTACTTGGAGGTCTTGACTCCTTGAGCTCTATAGTGAGCCCCTCCTTTTATAGGTGTTGGGAGGGCAGCTAAAGATCATCTAGAATGTTCCACGATGACATCATCGATGATGTAGGCGATGATATGGCATATCTTCTAGAAGGTTCTATGATGACATGGCAAGGGTGGGTTGGCATGGTTGGCTCGAGGATGTCTTGTTAAGGGTGCGGTCGTATGGGGTGTGGATTGATATGGCATGAGCAAGAATTAATCCGTACACTTGATCATAGCATGTTTGTGATATCACCCCCTTCTCTACTAACAAGTTCCATGAGGAGCGGCTTGGTGGTTTGGTCCAAGTATCATTGGATTCCTCTTGTGAAATTCTTCAACTTTGAGAGGTGCTCTTTGGAGATATTCTATAGGCTCCTAAGTGTGATCATTGATGTCATATCCTTTCCAGTGAAGAAGGTATTCCAATCGACCTCGGGAGATCCTTGAGTCTAAGAATTGGTCAACCTCAAATTCTTCATGATCTTCAATCTGGACAGGTGGTGGGGGACTAGATCTCTTCTTCCTCAGTGGTGAGCTATGGTATGGCTCAAGCAAGGAAACATGGAAGACTGGGTGGATCTTCATGGTGCTGGGGAGTTGGAGTTGGTAAGCAATTGGGCTGATTTGGGCTATGATAGTGAAGGGCCCAAATCTTTGGTGGTCTAGCTTGGTGGGGAGTCTTGTTGTTTGGAGGTTATGCCTAAGTAACCATACTTTATCACTGACTTTGTATGCTAGATGTTGAAGACAATGCTGGTCCGCATAGTGCTTGTGCTAATTTTGAGCCTTTTGGATTTGTTGCTTGAGTTCTTGGTGTATATTTGCTAGTTGTATCTCAGGCGGCAAGGTTCTTTACTTGATTGGAGAGATGTATATGTTAGCAGTCATGTTTGTCATGCCTTGTCATCTCCTGCCTGTGAGCCTCAGTTTGAGCCAGACGAGGACATTAGGAGCTCTGACATGTTTGTCATGTGTTATGATGGGGGAGGCTAGTCACTCTTGACTGGCTGTCTTAGGTTGTGTATTTCTTTTTGGCCTCTTTTAGTGGGCAGCCACCTTTTTGGTCACTGTTGTGGGGCGCCCATTTTAGGGCACTTTTAGGGTTTGCGCCCATTTTAGGGTTAGGGTTAGGGTTTGTCCGTTGCCTATATATTGGCAGCCCCCCTCCCCACTTGGTCACTTGTCTTCTTGCAGATTCCGACACTCCTTCTCCCCCGTGGTGGTGCTGCCATCGTCATCAGCCTGATCTGGTGCCCTCACTGACGCTGTGGGCTGCGTGCAGGGACTGATCAGTCCATTTCAGTGTATTCAGCATTCATTTCAGTCAGTGCAGATTTCTCTTCCTTATTTTCTGCTTTCTCTCTCTCTCTCCCTCCGTGTTCGTATTTCCTCTTCCGTTGCGCACTCTCACAGTATATCCATCCTTGGATGTTGGCCATGGTTTGCAAAGAAAGGAGTTTGCTTGGTAGATGCATGGATACTATTATTATAAGCAAACTTTGCAAAGGGCAAGAGCACAAACCAACACTTAAGTCTTAGAATCTAGAGATATCAATCATAATTCATGAAATTAGGACATAATAATCAAGTTTCAACAATAATTGTCGCATTTAACATTGTAATCAACAATGTTGCATAAGTTCAACAAGCGTGCATTGCAAAGACACAAATTATGCACTAAACTTTAAAGTCTAAAGATCCAAGTTATAAGAGCTCCAATTTCCAAGTCAATACTCTAAAGTTCCAAGAGGCTAGCCGCTAAGTGCTCTCATTCATGGAAGATGGCTCCACTGTGCTTGAATGCTCATCCTATTAAATAGCATCTTGGCCATCACCATCACCATCACCATCTTTTTCCCAACGTATAAAAGAATCAGCCTTTGCAACTGATGTATGAGCTAGCAAGCGAAGATTGGAGCTTACATAAACTAGGTCATTTGTCTTCATTGTACCAAGATGATTTCTCTTCTTTGAGTGAATATGATTGTGCTAAGAATGTGATTTGCATCACCAAGTTGCTTCATGTCAAAGCTGCCATGAAGACTTTGCTTCAATGAATCCAAGGCATGAGTATCTCTGCCAGCAATCAACATGTCATCAACATACAAAACCAAGATAATTAGGCTGCCATCTGTTGCCTTCTTGGTGTACAAGGAGTGATCCACTTGACTTCTATGAAAGCCTTGGGAGTGCATGAATGTATCAAACTTGTGATACCATTCTCATGGTGCTTGTTTCAGCCCATACAAACTCCTTTTGAGTTTACATACTATTTTTTCTTTTCCTTGTTCAACAAACCCTTCAGGCTGCTGCATATATATGTCTTCATGTAGATCACCATGTAAAAACACAGTTTTTACATCCATCTGTATGAGCTCCATATCCTCAACTGCAACCAAGCCTAAAATTGTTCTCAATGTAGTCGTCTTGACTACAGGAGAGAAAATCTCATCAAAGTCAATTCCATGCTCCTGCTTGTACCCCTTTGCAACCAATCTTGCTTTGTACTTTGGTGAGGAACCAGAAGTGACCATCTTGTAAACCCATTTGCATGGAAGGGTTTTCTGCCCTTTAGGCAACTGCACCAAGTCCCAAGTGCCATTTTTTTCAAGAGATTCCATCTCTGACAACATGGCTTTATACCATTTCTTGCTGTCCTGTCTGTCCATTGCTTCCTTGAAGCAAGACGATTCACCACAGTGCGTCAACATGACATAATCAGCCACATTATTTGCATCAGCAACAAATCTGTCAGGTTGTCTAGTAGCCCTAGACGATCTCCTAACCCAATGGTCATTGTTTGCTGGCTGTTCCTGCAAATTTCCATTTTCAGCATGCTGTCCTGGCATTTCAGCCTGCAAATCAGCATTAACAGCTTGCTGTCCTGGCTATTCCTGCACATGTAGTGGCTCATTTTCATGGGCAATAGCTGGCTGATCATTTCCAGCATGGTTTCCTGCATTTACAGGTTCATTTATAGCAGGTATTTGTTGCTGTACAACGGGCACATTTTGTTGTCCAAAAGGTGTTTCTTCCCGGAATACAACCCTACGGACCTCCATAGTCTTTTCGGGCTGTTTGTGCATGCGATCTTCCCGGAAGATAACATCATTGCTACATATTACTTTCCTTTTTTCGGGATCCCGTAATCTATACCCCATTTCACCCTCGTCACCATATCCTAGAAAAATGCATTTATAGGACTTAGGCTCAAGTTTGCTGCATTTTTCTTTACGAATGTGCACAAAAGCCTCGCAGCCAAACACTTTCAAATGAGCATATGAAGGTGGCTTGCCCGACCACGCTTCTTAGGGAACTCCCCTCCCCCAAAGACCTATTTGGTGACGGATCAATCAAGTGAACGGCTGTCATAACAGCCTCTGCCCAAAAACCATGGGGTAATGCAGCATGAGACAGCATCGTACGGACCTTATCCTATATGGTCTGATTCATACGCTCTGCAACTCCATTTTGGGGCGGATTATGAGGGACAATGAGCTCCCTCTTTATCCCTTTGCTGTCATGAAATGCATGAAAGGCCTTGGACACATATTGTCATAGCGAAGACACTTAAGTGTCTTATCTGTCTGATTTTCAGCCAATGCCAAGAATTTTTTAAACTTGTCAAGCACTTCATCCTTGCTACGAATAGGGTAAACCCATACCTTCCGTATAGCATCATCGACAAAGGTGACAAAATATTTCTTTCCCCCTAAAGATAATCCTGGCATTTGACATACATCCGAATGTACTAACTCTAGAGGAGAAGATTTCAAAGAAAGAGACTTGTTGTGAGATGTTTGTGCATATTTCCCATAAATACAATGATCACAATGCTCAAAATCAGCATAACGAAGACAAGGCAAGTAACCCAAACTAGAAAGCACTTTCATTCCTGTTTGACTCATGTGTCCCAACCGGCCATGCCACAAAGAAAGGCTTGGCTGCTCGGTCACGGCAACAACATGGTCACGCACACTAGATACATGAAGTGGATACAAAGTATCACTCTTGCAACCTTTGGCAGTAACCCTAGATCCCTTATAGATGTTCCATTTTCCATCACCAAAGGTGGTATGAAAACCATCATCATCTAGTTGCCCTGTGCTAATCAAGCTCTTCTTGAGTTGAGGTACATGCCGTACATGTTGAAGTGTAAAGACAGAGCCATGCTGAAACTGTAACTGTACACTGCCAATATCTACAATCTCACATGCATAGTTGTCCCCAAAATGGACAACACCATATCGACCCCTTGTATAGGCGGAGAATCACTCACGATGAGGGGTGACATGAAAGGAAGCACCTGAATCAAGAATCTAGGTATGCATGTCATCATCTGTATCTGCAAGTAAAGCATGTGCACCAAAGTGTGAAGAGACAAAGAGTACATCACTCCCACTGTCACTGTCATGAGTGACTACATTCACCTCTTCAATTTTTACACTGCTCTTCTTAGGCTGACTGTTCTTCTTCTCTTCCTTGCTATCATCTGTCTTCTTGCCTTTTCCTTTCTCTTTCTTCCATTGTAGCAATCATGTTTAAAGTGACCCTTCTTTCCACAATGATGACATTCAACATCTTTGCCACGTGATTTGCTGCGTCCCTTGCTATCATATTTGCCCTTTTGGTGTGATCTGCCCCTAGTATGCAAAGCACTGGAAGACTTATTGGATGCATTGTTTTGCCAATTCATCTCTTCCATAAGTAGAGCACTCTCTACATCAGCATTCAAAAGGATTACATTAGAATTGCTCATAGGAGTTCTGAATGTATCCCAACTCTCTGGTAGAGTGCAAAGCAAGAAAGTAGCCTTAAATTCCTCATCAATCAAGAACTTCAAGGCAACCAGCTGGCTGAAAATGGAGTTAACTGACTCAAGTGAGTAGACATTGCTGTACCCTCTTTCATACGCAAATCCATAAGCTTTTTCAGCCAATACACTTTGCTTGTAGCACTCTTTTGTGCATACAGTTCTTCCAATCTAGTCCATATAGCATATGCAAAATCCAAACCTTCAATGTTGAACAGCAAGGCATCAGAAATCGATAGCTCTATGGTTGAGCGTGCAAGCTCATTTAACTCATCCCAATCGTCCTGTTCCATGTTTGCAGGCTTTGCCCCTTTGGTTTTGATTGGCTTTGTGTGCTTCTTTTGCAACACGATATTGTAGCTGCTTTTGCCAAACTGCAAAGTTATGTGTGCCTTCAAGCTTCTTTATGTGCATTAGATTACTGTTGTCATTGTTGCTAGCCATAAGCTATAAATGACCACGCAGAAGCACAGATTTCAGATCTTTAAATAAATGACCACACAGAAGCACATATTTCAGGTCCAATGTGCCTCAATGTCAAGAAATCGGGTTAATTTCAGCCCAATTTGTGCATGTACATGAAAACCCCAAATCTCGGGGACAAAATGTCACAAATTCTTGCAATTTCCGAGGCAAATTTGTTTCTCCTGCATCACATTCCCCAAATCTGGAAAAAGCCCCAAATTTTCTAGGTTCCAATGTCAAGAGATTTTGCTCAAAAGGGGCAAAATTTGACTAATCTGGCAAAATCCCCAAATTAATTTGGGTCAGTGCTTGCAATGTCTACAATTTTTGACTCGATAGTCACTGACAGACATGAACTATGTGCAATCTGGGAAAAGCCCCAAATTTCTGGGCCTAAATCTGCCCAAAATCCTGACTGTGCTC
Organism: Lygodium microphyllum; assembly: GCF_053477565.2. Taxonomy (NCBI): domain Eukaryota; kingdom Viridiplantae; phylum Streptophyta; class Polypodiopsida; order Schizaeales; family Lygodiaceae; genus Lygodium; species Lygodium microphyllum. Next base: position 157,677,504 of record NC_141135.1, on the reverse strand, counting down.
ACACGCACAAACACCCGTCATTGAGCAAAGGGCTTGGTTGCATGGAAACTTTGAAAAAATTTAAAAGTTTTGTTAAAAAAAAGACGAATCTTCCCCGTTTCCAGCCGCCAGCCCGTCGCCTGATCGCATGATCTGTGTCTGCCCAGAAATGACGTCGCAGCCCGTCGCTTGTTCTCGTGAACTGCGTCTGACCAGGAATAATGTCATAGCCCGTCTCGCTACAACTGACTGCCGTCTGGAGCTGCCCACTGCCTACACGTCACGTATGCTGCTGCCCACTGCCTGCCAGGTCAGTGCCTGCTGTCGCCTGGTTAAGAAACGACCTGTCATGATCCTGTCTGCATCAACCAACTGCTCGATTGTGACAGCTCCTGCTCGTCGAGTCCACCTGGAACTTCAGCAACACCTGAGCTGTCTCTTGCCAGCTCTGATACCAGTTTGTAGGGACTGGTTAGGCACGGAGATCGAGACAGACTGTCATTACACGCAATGAGAGACAGAGAGAGTGAGTGAGAGCAGGGTAGAGAGTGAGCACGTTTTTAGGCACAATAACGAGAGAGTACCTTTAGGTTTTCACACACACACACACACACACACACACACACACACACACACACATATATATATATATATATATATATATATATATATATATATATATATATATAATGTAAGTACAAGTGCTAAGGGTGTGTTCACACCTGAGCACATTTAAAAGGCACGAGGTCTTTATTCCCAACATAATTGGCGGTGATGTGCAGTCCCCATTTCCCGTTGTGCCTGCAGCCATGAGGATGTTGTCTCTTTAGTTTTAGCTTGATCCCTTTGAAGGAGAAGAAGAAATGTGATGAGAGGAGCACTAATTCATGGCTGGCCAAATAGACAGTGTACTTTAATTTGTATTAGTTTGATGATGTGCAACATATTGGGCAGATACAGTTTATGTGATAGGGGAAGGCGTATGCTTGGTGAGTGGGGCTACGTCCAAGCTAGAGACATGGGCAGATTTTCAATCAGTTTTTTAGAAGCATTTCGTAATTGGTGATGAGATTGAAAATTTTCGAAAGTTATAGTAGCTAGATATGGGAAGAAGAGCTGGGATGCATATTCATAGGAGTTTAAAGATTTGTTACATTAAACAAAAGCCTTGAATGATCTTCAAGTGTTGCTCTACACGCGATACCTTTTTACATTGCCAATGGACTACCAGAATGAGATACATTGAAATCTGTTACATTTGCTGTTGGGTGTAAAGGCCCTTTATGCGCTCTCCTATGTATATATACTTCACACATGTGAACCCACTCTAATGGGTGTAAGTGTACCATACCCTAAGTATAAATACATTTTTTTATTCTTTGTGTGTACCGCATTAGTACACACCTATCTGACGACTCACTCTTACACTATCGCTGTCAAACACTGTTCAGCTCTTTGAGTCATTGAACTCCTCGATTATTGTGCCTGCTCTCAGCTCTCTTTCTCTATCTGCTTCCGCTTCGACTCTGCAAATTGGTATCAAAGCCAATGGCTCACGCAAGCAGGCAATTGGTCTGTTAGGCCGTTGAGGAGTAATTGTGCAGGTATTAGGTGACTGGTGGTCAGGTGACTGGTTGGGTGCAGCTAACGTGCCAGGCGCCAACAATTGGGTGCAGGCGTAGCAGGCCAGGTGATTGGTCGGGTGCAGGCACAACGGGCGTCAGACCCGGACTGACGATTGACGGAACTAGAGGTGACTGCTGCGCGATGAGACTGGAGGCATGCAACACGATGGAAGGCTCGTGCGTGACGGGGATAGGGTGTCGGGCTGCACGGACGACGAGTGGGCCGCACGAACGACGGGCAACAAGTCAACCGCCCATTTTCTTGTTTTTTTACTTCATCTTATTTTCCCCTCTCTGCTGAGTGTTCACACATACAAGCACAGAGTGCAAATCTGTTTCTTAAAATTTGGGGCTTTTCCTAAATTTGGTGCCTGACATATATTGCAGTGACCTTTGGACCATAAATTGCAGACATTGAGTGCATTGTCTATCTTTAATAGCTGATGTTTGCTGAAATGGCTGAGAATTGCTGAGGGAATAATTGCAGATTAGATTGAAAGGCAAGAGAGAGAAAATTCAGAATTCTGTGGCCAGTATTGGTGGAAGTTCACTGCTGCCCTACTATAAATTGTTGAGAGTCTACAGCCCAACCTTCACAGATGCCCATCATGTAGTTGGCAATGCTCGGGGGAGTCAAATCTGTTGTCGATTGCTCTCGGGAATCCTTGGTCAGCTGTTGCCCGCATTTCGTGCACTCCGTAATGGCTGGAACAGCTCTTGACAGCTTGCCCCCCACTCACATAGGAAGGTTTTGCCAAGTGGCAGCCTTCCAAATGGAATTTTCAGCCATCTAATTAGTTTTCAGAATTAATAATTCTGAAAATTAATTTCAGCCGTTTGTTTTTGCCTAGAAAATTCAAAGCATCCATCCAAAATTAAATTGGCTAGGCCAATTTGATTCCCAAGTGGTTTTGTGCATTAGTTGGTCCGTGAATTGGTATTAATTAATTAACTAATTCCTAGTTTCTAATGTCAACATTGATATTTAATGGCAAAATAAATGCCCTAGCCTAAAATTGACACGTGGCACCCACTAGTACTTGACTAGTATAATTTGTTACAACTTTTGCCTTTGACACCCTTTGCAAACCTAGGGCCCTTAGCCTGTCATTGTGACTTTACCTGACTTGCACGTCACATGCGCCTCAAGTGCACATTTTATTAATGCCTAAATCAAATGCTAAGGAAAGCATTTAAAATATATGTCCCCATGACAAAAGCCAATGATCAGGGCTTTTTCAGTGGTAGTAGTCATATTAGCAATCAGTAATGATAAAGAAATACTGCAAGGGGTGTGAGGCCTTGGGGCCAATCTTTTTATATGTTCAGGTGTAAGAGCTTTCTTGCTCGATTGTTTGATTCGTCTTCTTGTCGCTGAATTTTTGTGTTTTTAAGTGCTTGCAATTAAATTTCATCACCCTTTTTTGGTTCACTGAAGGTTGGGGTTACTGGCAGCACAGAAATCACTCTATATGGGATAACTATACATAGTACAAGAATTTGGAATTTCAAAAGTAAAATACCTTGACTAGAAATTGGTGGCTACTGTCAGTATTTTTCACCATAGTGCCACTAGTATTTGATACCTCAACATAGAAGAGATCTCCATTTTATACCACACAATTGCAGTAGGCATTAGGTGTTGCAAGTTCTTATTGGACATTATGGGTTGTGAAACTGCAGCATGCTGTAGGCCTTCCTCATACTGTGTATACATTTTCCTTACATTTGTGGGGTCTTTTTATCGCAGTTTTTAATAGGCAACATCATCAGCTTGCTGATAATAGTTTTGTAATATGTAAAATCATTAGAACCTTGAAATGATGTGGATGAAAGGATGGAGTCTGGACAATGATTGTTTAAAATGGTAAGCTGAAAAAATGATGATAGCAGTGATGACTCTGAGTTACCCCATAAACATTTGAGAGTGAGCTGAATTTCAATCCTTTTCAATTGCAGGGAAGTAATGCTAGAAAAACAGTGGATGGGAAAACCTGTGGACCGGTCGATATGCAGCTGGTTCTGGTCTCAAGTCAATGCTGCTACAGGATACCAACAGGTTTGATGACTTCATCCTTTACATAGTTTCCAACAGGCTCTGATCTTTATTCTTGCATGGCTTTCAAGTATATTACTTAAGAACAGAAAGTTATTGGTTTTTTTCTTATATATAAGCCTCTCATTTGCAAAAAACAAGTTATTGCAGATAAACTGTAACATAATTGAGCAAGACAGTGAACATGCTTTAAATGGCTACTTCAATAATCTTAGACAATAATAGGACCTCAAAATAGAACAAAACCTGTGGGAATGTTGTAATTGCAAGGCTCAACCTTTTTATCATTAGAAGGTATTGAATGCATGCGAGGCATTGTAATTTCTCTGAGTCTGTGCAGGGTCTTCTTGTCTTCTTTTTTTTGCCATTCTTGGGACTGCATGGATTGTTTTCTCAAAAGCAGGCAGAAGTGAACTCTTGTACCATTGAGAAACACTCTTAATTGTGCAAAGGATCACCTTATTAGTCAAGCATGATTTTTGCCTAATCCAAGCATGCCACATATATGGTGAATGTTGGTGTCACGAGGACGTGAAAATTTATTGCTTTGCTTAACATCTGATTAAAAGTTAATCAAATGTGCTAATGAGACTTGCTCATGTGAGGTGTAAGTCAATTATTTCACAGTGTCGGGGACCTACGACCCCGAGGTATTAGTTAGTGCCAAAGGAAAAAGTTGTAATAAGTTATGCCTGACCGGTACTAGGTGGTACCCGGTGTCAGGTTTGGGCCTAGACCAATTTATTAGCTGCTAATGTCAGTTGTAGCATTAGAGACTAGGCATTGATTAATTTATTAATACCAGTCTAAGGGTCAATAACTGCTCAGGGATTCTTGGAAGACAAAATGGCCTAGCCAATTTAATGATTGGTTGGTGAAATTAATTTTTTGAGCACTAGAATAATTATTTAATTAGTTTTTAGAATTAATATTTTGAAAATTATTTTAATAAGTTGGATAATGTTGAAAAATGGGGTTAGAAGGCTACCACTTGACAAAGCTGCCCATACAAATGGAATAAACGTTTTTAGGTGCTGGTGAAACTGTATTCCAGTCATTGTGAGAGAGAAGGAGGTTGTTAGAGAGCAAGGAGAGGTTGCTAATGTGATTTGGAGCTACCAGGGATTAGTCCTATAGCATGCAACAACAACTTGGAGCTCTCTAGGGGCATGTCACAGCAGCCCAAGGTCCTTTTGGTGTAGATGACAACATACAAGAGGGGGCAATAGTCTTTGTGGTGGTCCTAAGCTGTAGGTGATAGCTTCCATGAATGTTTAAGAAGAGCAACAATAGCAATGAAACTCTGAAATTTCTCTCTATAGCATTTTCTCTCATCCCCCACCCATTTCTCAAGTTATATGCATTTTCTAGTAGCTTGAGCCATCAAAGGAAGAGATGTCAGCTAATCTTTGTTTTAAACTCTAATTTACAATAGAAATTAGGGCTTTGAATGCCACCTCGGAATGCGTGCTCAGAAAGAAGGGCCTAGGACTTGAATTCTAGTAGTTGAAATTGAGGAATTTCAAGGACATTCAAGAGGCTAGCTAGCCAAAATCATGTTTGGGGATGGATTTGTCTTTCAAGGAGGAAGGTGAAGGCTAATCCTAGAGCAAAGGAAAGGGCAAATTGATTTGGAGGCTTGTTGGTAAGTTTTGACAGCAAGAGGCACTTGGATTAGCGGAGGATTAGAGGATCTGAGTTGTATTCCATCCATTTGCAATAAAAATTAAAGAAATACTGCAAGGGGTGCCAAATTTAGGGCCAATAGGTTGTTCTCTATCCAAGATTAAGCAGTAATATTTGCATTGTCAATTTATGTGCATTTTGTGCTTGCTGTAATTAGTGTTAAATCAGGCTATCACCATCCTAATCTGAAGAGGAAGGCTGGTTTCAGTTGGAATTTAAAATTGCTTATATGCTAAGATAGATAAATACTACATTGAGGTGGCAACAACCCCACCCCTTTTCAGCTTCTTACTTAGTATCAGGATTGCAACATTAATCTAAATGCTATGACAAAATGTGTGAGAGTGTTCTTTGATGAATCAGATGCTTCCTTGTTAGAAAAAAGTTTATTTTTTGTAGGAGCTCTTAGTTAAATATTTACAGGTGCCCATCATGTTTGAACATGAGGGTGTCTTTTTCCTAGCTTTGATATGCGGCATCCCTTGCTCACCACAAAGCTTGGTAGATATTCCTTAAAGTCTCGGCTGTTTTTTCCCATGTTGGAAATTGATTTAAATGCCCTCCAACAGCCCAAAAATGTTCTCAATTTGCATGTACATTTTTGCCAAGCAGCAACCTTTAAACCCCAATTTTACCATCATCTAGCTATTAAATCAATGTTCAAAATTAAATTTTAATTAATTCTAAAAATTAATTCCAGCCCTTTTGAGCGTGCCCAAAATAAAATGTGCCTATCCATAATTCAATTGGCTAGGCCATTTGTATCTTGAAGTGGTTCCTAATCTTTGTTGGCAATATCCTAGGGTCCAAACTGACAGCAACAACTAACCACCAAAATCCAATCGGCATTACTTACCATGACTTTTGTCTTTGACACCCATTGCGTCCTCGGGGTCCTTGGGCTATTACCATGAAATAACTGCCATGTGCAACACGTGCTTAACAACCTTTTACATTTGATTAGTAACTTAATCAAATGTTACTACCAAGATTAAAGCATCTCAAAATTTCACTCCCCCGTGACACACCATGAGACCAGCCTTCCTCGTTAGATAGATGGTAATTCTTGATCAAGGACTTAATTACAACAATCAGCTATAAGCATAAATTGAAATGCACATGTGTTACCTTAATAATCTTGTAGAGGAGACACCTTGTTGGCCCTAACACTAGCGTCCCTTTCAATATTTCTTTAGCTTATATTGCCAATGGATTGCTTACAAGCTGAGATTTCATAATCTCCTTTGCTGATCCAAAAACCCCTTGATGTAGATACAATTAGCAAACAAATTGGGCTAATTGCCTCTTGATTTTCACTCACAACTTACTCTAATGGAACCCCAACTGACCAAATGCTGCCCTAAATTCACAATGGATGGGTTGGAATCTGAAATCCCTGACAATACTACAAAATGCAGGTGCTAATTTCAGTGTACCATAACTTCTATTGATGACATGGGTCCCGAGGTGATGCTAAACCCTGATTAGTGTTGTAAATTGGGACTAACAACGAAAATCTCTTGCTGGATATGTTCAGCTCCAAATAGCTGAGATAAGCTGAGATCTTTTGAGACTGGGTTGGAGGAAGTGAAAGAATGCCACAAAGAGAAAACTTATGGATTCTTCATGGAGAAACCCTCTAGAATGGCTGTTGCTTGTCAAATCTGCCCAAGATACAATTGCCTGTTGCCTAGGCTCCCCAGAATGGCTGTCGCCAGCCTCTAGATGGTGTTGCCAGCCCTTGATGGGCTTCTACTATCACCTACCTTTGAAGGGTTGTAGATGGCTGTCACCTACAGCCAATGGCAGAGTTTTGATCAGAAATCTGAATTGCACCACCTTCTCTCTCTCTCTCTCTCTCTCTCTCTCTTTTCGTAAAAGGTAATTGTATTAATTACGAAAAAAAGGTACAAGTTTACATAATTACAAGATACACGAGGGCTCTAAGCCAACATGTGTAAAATCCCAGTATTAAGCCACGAAAAAGTTACACAAGTCATGGCAAAGACCCAGAGGAAATTGCCATATGCCAGGGAAGTAAGTCCTGTCGAGGGAGCAAGTCCGACTGCCGAATGAGATCTATCTGCCAATCCAAGAGACCTTTAAGCCTGGCAATGTGTCTCGGTACATTAGAGGCTGAATAAAAAAGAAACGCATTCCGAGTGGTCCAATTGTGCCAGCATCCCCAATATCTAAAAAAGTGGAATAAGATCTTTATATGCAACTGTGGCGGTGTGGGGTATTTTGGGTGCACAAAAACCCAATCGAAAGGGGTTAGTGAGGACCCCACCACTGTGCGCCAAACCTGTGACAAGAGTGACCAGATATTCTTGGCGAGCGGGCAAGAAATAAATCGATGTCGGGCCGATTTCACAGTAGTGGTGCAGAAGAAACAATTGCTGTTCGAGATTCGACGCTTGGAAAGGGCCGAGGCAAGAGGAAGACCACCAATCATCACTCGCCAAAGAAAGAATTTACATTTGAAAGGTGTCTTATTCAACCAGCCCTCCATCACAGTCGCCTTCCACCATGACTGAGATTTCCGCAATCCCCATACAATATTAGCTTTAACACCCAGCCATTGATGATCTTTAATCAGAAGATGATACACCTGATTAGCAGAGGCCTTTTCCAGACTCAACCGGCCTGCAAGGTCCTAGTCCTGCCAAGGACGATCCATAGCAAGGGCAAGAAAGGGTTGCTTGCCCTGAAGCACTAACAAAAGCTGGTCCCATAAATCATGGTATCCATGCGGGATTCTGAAAAGTCTCCTGGCAGTACGAAACGATGCGAAGACATTACGACTGGCAAGGGTGGCATCCGCAACTGAAGCCACACCTAAACGAGCCATGCGGTTAAATTTTGGTCTGAGCTCATGTTTGTCTTCCCATGAAAGTAATCTCGAGACTGTCAACAATTCTAGTTGAAAGGAGTTAGTATGCAAGCGGTCCTCCATTGGATACCAACGCGCCTTTTGGAGCACCACTTTCCAGGAGTCGACCAAAAACAGAGATGAGGACAGACTGGAAAACCGAGAGTTTGCATTAAGGACATGCCACCAGGAGCTCCGAAGTTGTGTATTACCATGCTGAAGCCCGCTGTCCTCAAGAAAATAACGGGCTATATTCCACGGGTGATGATCCACACACATAGCGCGAAAAAGAGACCAATAAAGTGTCAGCATATGAGTTTCGGCATCCAAAATAACTCCACCACCCAGGCGTTTGGGGGTACATGTATGTGACCACGAAATCCACGAAATACCTGCGTGCAATGAATCCTTCTTCCATAACATGAAACGAATGGGGCGAGTGAGAGCCTTCAAAGTAGTAGGAGTCCACGGCAGCAATGGCAAGAAATATGTGAGCATTGGCAGTATAATTGTCTGAGCCACTTTGAGGTGGACATGGAAGGGCCACACTTGCGACTTCCAATACATAAACTTAGCTGCTAGTTTCTGTGAAATCCACTCCAGTAGTTGCTTTGGCCGAACATCAACACCCAACAGGTACCCAACATGCCTGACAATGGAGCCACGGGGAACAACTTGACCCTGCCAGCCCAATGACTGTAAATCAGACTCTGTGCAACTGAGAATGGCTGATTTAAAGGCATTGATGCGAAGACCAAAAGCATGACCAAAGAGCGTCCAAACATCTAATGCCTTGCGAATGTTGTCCTTGTTCGCACGCAAAATCATAAAGCTATCATCAGCCAAAGATTGGCTAATGAAGTGCTGTCCCAAAGGAAGAGACAATCTGGCCAGCTGGGCAGAAGCTGCCATTGAAGATAACATGGAAAGAACCGGGTGGATCGCTAGGGCAAAGAAGAGAGGACTCAAAGGGCAATCCTGTCTTATCGAGCGTGCAAGGACAAATGGCTCTGTAATCCCACCATTGAGCATAACGCACGAAGAAGCCGCAGCACTAATGATGTAGATCAATCGGGACATCCGAGTACCAAAACCCAGAGCAGACATAAGTTCTGCAATGAAAGACCAGTCTAAATAGTCAAAAGCCTTTTCTAGATCCAATTGAATCAATACCACTTCCTGACTACAGTGCCTTGCATAGTCAATAGCCATTTGCACATTTAAGATATTATGCAGAATGTTGCGGCCCTTAATGAAACCATATTGAAGAGGATGCACAATAGCTGGAAGGTGCTTGTGGAGCCGATTCGCTAGCACTTTGGAAAATATTTTATACATCGAACCCATCAAAGAAATTGGTCTCCAATGTTGCAACATTGATGGCGAAGGAACCTTTGGAAGCAGTTTGAGAAGGCCTTCTTTCCATGAGGAAGGCATGACCCCTGTTTCCCAAACTTGCTGAAACATAGCCGCCAATGGCTTCACCAGTTGGGTAGCCGAGCTCTCAAAGAATTCATTGGTGAGACCATCCCAACCAGGGCTTTTATCCTTAGGCAGGTGTAACAAAACATCCATAACCTCCTCCTCACAAATATCTGCCTCCAAAGTAGCTTGCATATCAAGTGGAACCTAATGGCGGACCAGATCATAGAAGACAGCGTGCATGCGTAACTTGGTCAGAAGGTGACGGAGAAGAACCAAGAAGATCCAGAAAATAATTTCTGCACATATTGACAATGGTCTGCGGATCAGTGACCATGCGACCTTCTGAATCCTGGAGTCTAGTCATATTTTCTTGAGCAAGAGAAACATGGAAGGCGTGAAAGAACTTATGAGTCTGACAAGCAGTATCTTGCAAATTGTCAGTCAAGTTGTGCAGTTTGGCCTGCTGATAAGATTTCAATTGAAATTCTTTAATAAGATCAGCCAAACGCATCGCCAGTGACAACAGAAATTCATCATCTGGGGTGCCCACCAGCAGGGAACGAATCAAAGCCAGTAAGTCCTCCGCTGCGTGTCGATGCCGCCGACAAATAGAGGCATGATGGATCCCATACTACCGAGCAACCTGCTGCACATTAGAGAGCAGTTGTGCAAAGGAAGCTGAGCCCTCAGAGGTGAAGTCCAATAAAAACCTCTCAATCAATTGCTGCATATAGCCCTGAAAGATTGGATGCTTCAAATAAGATGAGTTGAAACGTAAAGGGAGTCCATCCAGCAACTGCATAAAGGGTGCAATGGGTTGTGCAAGTATCTCAAGCTGGAGAGGGAAATGGTCCGACAAGGCATATTGCTGCAAGACTTTCATTTCCAGCATCTCGGGAAGAAAATCATCCTCCTGCATGATATACATTCGGTCCAACCGCAACCATGTAGTTGCATATTGTGCGGAATGAAAAGTAAACCCTGAAGAAGAATGGTGGAACCAAGACTAGAGATCTTGCTTAAGTACCTCAAGAGCAAAGGCATTCCACATCCTACTTTCCGAAGCATCCATCACCGAATGCCCTTAAGTGGACTGAGAAGAGTCAACACATATATTGAAATCCCCCATCAAAAAACCCCTTCTGCCAAGTGACATGGAGCTCTGCAAAGTCTTCCAAAGATCCCGTCGGGATGAAGGGTCATTCGGAGCATAGAGGCCCATCAACCATAAGATCTCTCCTTCAAATAAAACTTCGATTACCACAAAGCGGCCCTGTACATCATTTTTAATAAGAACAGGCTGGTATTTCTCATGGACAATCATAAGCACGCCAGAATAGTGCATAGCATGTGTCCCTGCATAAAACAAGCGAAACCCATGGCAATCCACAACTTTTCCTGCTTCACCGTGACTCTTGTGCTCAACCGCACACAAGACATCCCACTGGTTCTCATGCAAGACAGTCCACATGGCATGTTGCTTATGGCGAGAACAAATGCCTCACACATTCCACGTGGCTATCTTCATATATCTTCAAAAAGAGAATCAGGAACGAGGCACCGATTGCCTCGATTTCACATTTTCTGCGAGAATGTCAAGGACACCTTCATCCAGAAAATCAGCTAACACTGCAAAAGAATTCTGACTGCCCGCTTTAGAGGTAGATGGAATATCCACTGCCTTGGGAGTGGAACGGGGATAATGACGATCCCAGGGTGTAATCACATTACCTCTAGTATCAAACGCCAACTTAGCAAGTGGGCCCTTTGGACCGTTTGTATATACTTTCCTCGTAGACTGATTACGGGGAGCAGAAGGAATCACAGTACGCGCAGCATGCTGTGAAGAGAACATTTCTTTCCTGCGGATATACGTGTGCATCGAATCCTGTGAAACATTAGGCCCAGAATCCGCTAGGCCAGCATCCAATTTTTTACATTTTTTGAGACGTGCCTCTAGCCAATCATTGCTACGGGAATCCAAACCCAGGACTTGTTGTTTACCTTTATCCAAAACATTAGAAGGCTGGGTGGCCTCCTGTGACGGAGCATCAAGCACCATGTCATCCATAGGCAGCACAACATGTGCATCATCTGAAGACGGTTGCCTCTCTGGGCATTCGGCCATAAAATGCCCCAATTTTCTACACAAAAAGCAGTGTCCTGCAAAGTTGCCCCATTTCAAGCGAAAGTGCAAAGGATGCATGCCACAACAATTAAGGCGAAGCCACGCAGGCCTTTTCCTAGCCGTGTCCCATAACATACACAAACTGTTTCGATTCATGGCCCTTAGGCTTGGGGGAACTAGCACCATTCCCACAACTACCATCGTATCCTTTAACAATGGCCAATAGACAGCCAGACAATTTTCCACTTCAACCTACACCGGGCATTCACGTTGAAGCAGACGCTGAAAATCTGCCATAGGGCGCCATGGCACAACATGGACCAAACGACGATCAAAGAACAATGGCAGTTTGGATAGGAGCTCAGCCCGATGCTTCTCCGATTTCAACAGCACCTCATAGAAGCCTCGGGGTCCAACAAAGATATCCTTAACACACTCCCCTTGTAGTAAATGGTGCAGCCACTGGCGAATATGGGAAAGCACTGGAATCCTGCCAGTGAAGAAGAGTATAACCGCACGGTCATAAAACACTGAAAAAGAGCGTAAGACAGTTTTCAGGTCCACCGTGGCTTCCAGAACTTCTTCAATTCCCAAGTCAGAAAAAGCTTCATGATTATGTTGGACATAATCGCCAAGCAGAGTATTGACAAATTCCAGCAAATGCTCCCAGTCAATCTCCTGCGAATCCACAGAATCAGAGGCAACCCGCGCATAGGAACGTTCCTGAGAACCCATTGTCTTGTTGGAAGTATGCTTGGAGCATTTGCCCATAGGCGGAAAGTCAGAACCAGAAGGCATCTCCTCCGTGCAAGGAACCATATCCTCCGGTTCCTCTGTATCAGAATCCGGACCAAGGGCTGCCACGGTCTGGTCGATAAAAGCCATATCCAGGCCAGCCATGCTTCTGTCCTCTCTCTTTGTCTCTCACTCTCTTGCTCTCGCACTGTCGCTAGAGAATACGTGGGGCTGGGCGCAACCCTAACCGTGCAGATGTAGGAGGGCGAAACGCGTGGGGCTGGGCGCAACCCTAACCACGCAGGTGTAGGTGCTGGCAGATGGCGGCATGGAGCAGGCAACGGTCACAAGGCACAGGTCTGTCAGGGTGTGCAGCCGGAGTCGATGTCGCAGGTCAGTAGGGCTGGTCAAGCACGGGTGCTCAGTAGTAGGGCGGGTCAAATGACAGGCCAGACGGACGCACAGAAACAGGGACCCGCGGTGCAGGTCGATGCATAAAAGCAGGGACCTGCGATCACACACTCTCAGCTGGATAGAAGGCTAGGGCCGTCGGGTAGGGAAAACGGCTCAGTTTCGCTTGCCCTGGCTCACGATCCGTCTGCTGGCGCTCAGTGTTGCCCTCTCGCTCGCTCGCGTACAGAAGGTCAGGTCGATTGGGGGAAGGGTTCAGGCGCGCAAGGCAGGGTTGCGCAGGACAAGACGACGCGCAGGGCAGGGATCCGCCATCGTCTCTCTTTCTCTCTCTCTCTCTCTCTCTCTCTCTCTCTTTCTCTGTCTCCCATAAGTTGGAACTTGATGTGAATGCCCTTCAACAACCCAAAAACGTTTTCTTAGTTTGCATGGGTGTTTTTGCCAAATGGTAACCTTCGAAACCCAAATTTTAGCATTATCCAATCATTGAATTAATTTTCAGAATTAATTAGTTCTGAAAATTAACTTTAGCCCTTTGGCCTTGCCCAAAATGTGCCCATCGATAATTAAATTGGCTAGCCCATTTGCAACGTGGAGTGGTTTTCAACCTTTGTTGACCCTTACATTGGTGCTAAAATCCAACTAGCATTACTTATCACAACTTTTACCTTTGACATCCACTGCATCCTTGGGGCCTTGGCGTGTTGCCATGAAATAACTGCCATAAACAATACGTGTGCTTAACAACCTTGCACATTTGATCTGTAACTTAATCAAATGTTACTAGCAAGATTAAAGCACCTCAAAATTTGTTGTCCTTGTGATAGACCTACTTAGCATAAACCATGGTTGAAGCTATCAATGGCATTCACTAACATGTTGCTATTCATCAAATCTATTGTAAACTATTGAAAATTGAGCATAAACTGATCATTTACTGATATGAGAATTGATCACAAATTGGCGCAAATGTGATCCCAAATTAATCACAAACTAATTGCAAAAACTGATCAAGAAATGATGTAAAAATCGATGTGAAATTGATCCCAAAGTGATCATAAATTATTCTTAAATCGAGTTGACATTGGTCTCAAAACTAAGGTAAAAACTCATGCCAAAGTGATCATGAACTGACCTCAAACTGATGCAAAAGTATAGTTTCAGAGTTGTGGTAACAATTATACTTTGCATATTTCTCATAGTGGCTAGTACACTAAATAGTGACCTCATGGCAGACATACTGTCAGCATAGTACCTTGGATATATGTTGAATACATTTGAGATTCACTATGTACGAGATCTTTCCAAAACTGGACAAGTGGAAATGCTACCTCTCCCTTGAGCATCAGACATTGCTTTGGACCCCTGCTCTATTGAGTCTGACTGAGCCCAAAGTGAAGTCGGCTCTAACTGAAAGGCATCTAGGTAAAGCAACAACAACTGAGGACGGTTTGCCAAGTCATCCTCTTCCATCCATTTTCCATCCATTGGTGAAAAGTTTTGAAACTTTAGTAAATATCTGCTGGAAAGTTTACCTGTGACCCTTCTTTCCTTTATGCCAAAATTTGCTTAGGTACCAAGATCTCATCCAGTTTCTCAACCTTAGGTTGAATATATGCAGATACATCCTTTGGTATATCACTATGAAAAGGCCTTAACAAACTGACATGAAACACATTGTGTATTTGCCAATATGGAGTACAATCTCTCTTGTTCTTTTATTTTTTTCAGCCTTGGCTTTTCAAAACACAATGATATATAATTGCCCTTTGCAAATTGCAAAGATTGTCTATGGCGATCAATTGCCTTCTTTTGCTTTTCTTGTGATTTTTGAAGTGTATACTTTATCTTTGCATAGACCGCATCCAAGTTTTCCACATAGTAATCAACCTCAAATGTCTTATTCTTAGTATGCATGATAGGTGGTACCTTCATGCCACCCTCAACCACCTTAAACGTAGCTTTACATGAAACTAGCCTTCCTCTTTGGATAGGGTGGTAAAACTTGATCAAGCATTTAATTACAATAATTAATAACTGAGCATAAATTGAAATGCACAATTTACCTTAATAATATTGGACATTGGACACCATGTTGGCCCCAAAACTGGCACCCGTTTCGGTATTTCTTTAACTTTGATTGCTAATGGAACGAATACAAGTTGAGATTTCACAATCTTCTTTGCTGTTTCAAAAGCCCCTTGTTGTAATAATAATTAGCAAGCAATTCAGGCCATTTGTCCCTTGACTTTTCACCTACGCTTGCACAATTGGAACCACAAATGGGCCAAATGCTACCCCAATTTGCAATGAATGGATTGGGATATGAATTCCCTGACAATTACACATCAAGTGCTGAATTCAGTGTACAATACCTTCTCCTATTAGCATGGGTCTTGAGGTGGCTATCAAACCCTAATTTCTGTAGAAATTTAGGATTTACTGCAGAAATTCTTTTGCTGTCCACCAAATATGATTGAGATTAGCTTCAAATTGCAAAGAAATGTTGATATCTTTTGAGAATTTATTGGAGAAGGTGAGGGAAAGCCAAGATGAGAGAGGTTTGGTTTTCTTCGCAAGATAACCCTAAGATTTGCTTGCTCGGGTCCTAGCTTGCATTTAATGTAGTTGCCTACTATAAGGCACCTTCGAAATGTTGTCATCTGATCAAGAATATTGTTGCCAGCCCTTGGAAGGTGTCTCCTTGTTGTCCCTTGCTTGTTGAGGCCTGTAGATTGCTTTCTTTTGCAACAAATTGTTGTTCTCTGATCAACAAATGGACCATCATTTCCCTCTCTCTCTCTCTCTCTCTCTCTCTCCTCTCGAAGCTGTAAACTACTCGAATGGCTGAGATCTAGCCCCCAAAAACGTTCTCAGTTTGCATGGGTATTAGTGGCAGTCTTCTAAATCCATTTTGCAGCAGTATCTAATCATATAATTAATTTTCAAAATTAAATAATATTGAAAATTAATTTTAGTCTTTTGACCTTGCCCAAAATTAAATGTGCCCATCCAATGAAATTGGCTAGGCCATTTGCAGCTTTGAGTGATTCCCAACCTTTGTTGACCCTTTTACTCGCATTAATTAATTAATTAATACTAGTCCTTAGTGTCATCATTGAAAGTTATTGGCTAAATAACTGCCCTAGGGTCAAAACTAACACCAATTGATCCTCAAAGCCCAGTTAGCATAACTTATCACAACTTTTGTCTTTGACACACATTGCATCCTTGGGGTCCTTGGCTTGTTACCATGAAATAATTGTTGAAACCAGTTTTCCTTTTGTGGATGGGTGGTAAATCCTTGATTACAACTTAATTACAATAGCAAATAATAAATGTAAATCTGAAAATACAAAATTACCTACTAATCTTGGACAATACACACCCGATTGGCCCCAAAATTGGTGCCTTTTCGGTATTTCTTTAGCTTTATTGTAGAAGAAGTTAATTTACAATGGGATTCTCGCGATCCCCTCGCAATCTAAACTCCCCTTGCTGTCCAAAGTGACCAGCAAGTCTTCAATCTGATTTGGCTCTTAATTCGAGCACTTAATTGGCCTTCATCCACATCATAGACGATGGAAATTCCCCAAATTCAATGGTTGGGTAGTTCTGAATTAAGCTGAAATTCACCTTTAGCCTTGAAAAATCCAAGTCTTGGAGCTTTCAATTTTTGGCACACTTTTTGAGGCTGCTGCTAAACCCTAATCTTTGTTGTAAATTAGGAGTTACAACAGCGAAATTTGCAATTTCTCAGCTTCCAAGGATCCAAATGCTGAGATCTTTGGAGCAAGGCTGTGAAATGGTTGGGAGATGAGAGAGAAAGCTGTAGAGAGAGAAAATTCGGAGTTTTGTCGCGAAGAATGACTGAAAATCAGTCAAATGCAGTTGCTGCCATGCCACAACAGCATTAAATGCTGTCGCTTACAGCTGAGACATCCAAATCAGCTGTTACCTTGTACTTGGATGCAATCGCCCAGCTATGGAGGGTTCGAATTTGCAATTGTCTCAAAACTCACTCGTAGCTGGCTACAATGACTGAAAATAGGCTGGCCATTGTTGCTCACAGCTCTCCCACATTTGGTACAACAAGAATCATCTCGTTTTTTCTATTCTTCAGCCTTTTACTAGCATGTATGGGCAAGTTTGCCAAGTGGCAGTCTTCCCAAATATGGATGAATATAGTTGCCCCGTGTGATGTATCCATAACATTATCGATCCGAGAGATTGGAAACTGATTCTTTATCATGATCTTGTTCAAAGCACGATAGTTAATACATATATGCCATGAATCATCATTTTTTGCACCAAAAGCATTGGAGAACAAAAAGGAGATGAGCTGGGCTGAATCAACCCTTTTTCTAACAGCTTATTCACTGGACTCATAATCTTCTTCTATTGGGCTATATTGACTTTGGAGGGTGGCTTATTAGTTGGGCTACTTCTAGGGATCAGATCTATGCCATGATCTTTAGGCCTTTCAAGCGGTAGCTACCCTAGAAGTGACTGAGAGAAGCAATCATCATATATTTTTTCAGAAATGATATGGGATCCTTCTCTAACTTAGACATATTTTTAACATTCTCACTATCATCTTTATTCTTAGTGCTGAAAGATGATTTTTCATTACTTTCGAAATGGTACTTGTAGATATAACAAGGATAGATTTCCCTTTAACTTTACATAAAGTGTGAGAGTCTTTCCCTTATGTTGAACAATGATCTCTTTTGCATGTGAATCAATCACTGTATGGATACGGTGACACTATGGCGTACCAAGCAGCACATCACAACCCTCAAGTGGAGCAATGGAGAACTCTTCGTTATCCATATATCCTTGAATGTGCAATTGAAGCTTTCCAATGAGTGGTGTGCCAAGCTCTGCATGGCCTTTACATGCCATTTCAACTTTTCCCATGGGTCCCATTCCATTCTCTTTGATGTCTAGATGGGCTGTCATATCTACAAATATGAAGTTGGCTTGTGCAACATTATCAAAGAATATCAATGCATGTTGTTCCTTAATTTTGCCCCATGCTTTGCACAACTCGGTAGCATCATCATTGGGCTGATCACTAACAACATCATACACCAATCCCATTGACATTTTGGGCTTTTTTCACTTGGGATCTTCTTGATTTTTGGATTTTCTAGCTTGCTGACTATTGGGACAATCCTTTGTAATACGACCCTCCTATTCAGAAATAAAGCGTTTATTTGCAGCCATCAATTGACTATACTGTGCTAATGTTTTCTAGCCCTTTCTTTGCTATTTTGGCAACTTTTCAGGTTGATTTTCAGATCTGCTCCTTTTCTTAGTCTTAAACATCTTTTTATTTGGGTTCTCCTCACTCCCCTAGAAGCCTAAATCCTTCCCATGCAACAAAGCATCAGCTAGTAGTCTTTATGAGCTGAGACATGGTAGAGATGGTGAATTTTATGTAAAAATCTTTGATTCCTTTGGGCTGTCCATAGACATATTTTTCCACTTGCTCATGAAGGGGTACCAGACGATAAGAAGTGACGCGCATCAATGCATCCCAAAACTTCTTATTGTATTGTTCTAAATTCTTATATTCCCTAGTGTTAAGCTTATTCCAAGTTGTTATGATATCCACATCAAAGGTACTTGTCAACCAATTCCGTGCAAAAATTTGCGTGAGTTGTACCTATGTTGATGGTGCTCTACCTTGCATCAAGAGTGTGGACCACCATTGCAATGTATTCCCCTTCAACAAAGTGGCTACCTTTCGAATCTTAGAGGATTCGTTGAAGTTTCCCCCTGAGCAAGCTGCATCAAATTGCTGAATGAAGTTTCCCCTTGAACAAGCCGTATCAAATTGCTCAATGAAACTATAAGCTTTCAGCCTAGCTTGTGCATCACTGAAGGACGCAAACTTCATTGCTTTTTCACCCTCATCATAGTCTTTTGTTTCCCCTTTGAAAGTGAAGTTGTTATACACTGGTTGCTACAAAAAGGGTACATTTGCTGTATTTACATTATCACCAAACCCAAATGAAGCATTTGCATGACCAACACTCATTCCTTGAGTCCCATAAGCATTTGGGGTGCAGATGCATTACCAAAAATGCTACTTTGTACCCTAGGTATCAAGCCAATGCTGCCATATACATTTCTAGCCATATCAGCCTTCCTCCCGTGGATGGGTGGTAAATCCCTGATTACAACTTAATTACATTAGCAAACAATAAATGCAAATCTGAAAATACAAATTTACCTATTGATCTTCGACAATGCACACCCGATTGGCCCCAAATTTGGTGCCCCTTTCGGTATTTCTTTAGCTTTATTGAAGAAAAAGTTGACTTACAATTGGATTCTCTCGATCCCCTTCACAATCCAAATGCCCCTTGTTGTCCAAAGGGACTAGCAAGTCTTCAATCTGTTTTGCCCCTTGATTTTGGCACTTAATTGGCCTTCACCCACTTCATAGACGATGGAAATGTCCCAGATTCAATGGCTCGCTAGTCCTCCACCTGAATTGAGCTGAAATTCACCTTCAGCCGTAAAAAATCCAAGTCTTGGAGCTTCCAATTTTTGGCACACTTCTCGAGGCTACCTCAGAAGATTCTCCAATGGCTGCAAATTAGACCAATAGCATCTTCTCCCTCTCTCTTGCAGGCTGAATACACTAAAACTACCTCTCTCCAGCCTCTAAAGACGTTTTTCAGTCTTGCATGGGCATTTTTGACAAGTGGCAACCTTCCCAAATGGTTTTTTCAGCATTAGCCATAATTAAATATTAATCTTCGACCTTTAAATACTGAAAATTAATCTAATAATTATTTGGGTGTCCTTAAAAAATAATTTGATTGGCTAGGCAACTTCTATTCCCAAGTGTTTGTGCATCATCTTTGACCATTAGATTGGCGTTAGATACCATTAAACACCACTTCTCTAGTGTCACCAATTGACACTTATAGCCAAATGAATGACCTAGGCCAAGAATTTACACCAGATACTTCCAAGTACCTGTGCAACATAACTTATAATAACTTTTGCCTTTGACATCCATTGATTTCCTTGGGTCCTTGGCTCATAAGTTTATTGTAACCCGAGTTGCATCTCACATGTGCAACATTTACTTAATCATGTGATTAAGAATTAATCCATATGTTAAGTGAGGTTTCAAAAATACATGTCCTCAAGATAACCCTTCCTCTTGAAATCTTTGCAATCGTCCTCGATTGCACTGCCAAATACATCAAAAGCAAAGTACTACGCTGGAATCTCCTTAAGGCATCATAGTCAACACAACATTGGGTAGTGTTGCTCAACCATTTCTTATGCCCAACATACGCTAAAAATTACCATCCAACATAACATAACATAAGACTCACAAAGAATCTTAAAAACATTATCAGATTATCATGTGACATGTCCATTTCTCATCAGCTCAATTCATCTGGCAAAAACAAACCATAGCGTACTATAACCAAGCATAAACCATAGCTAAAACATCAATGGCATCATAACATATGTTGTTGTCCATGGAACTAGATGTAAACCATTGAAAACTGAGCATAATCTGATCATAAACTGATCACTTGCTGATCTGAGAACTGATCACAAGCTGTTGCAAATGTGACCCCAAATTAGTCACAAACTCATTGCAAAAACTGACCAGCAATCAATGCAAAAACTGATCCAAAAAGTGACCATAAACAATTCACAAGCCGATAAAAAACTAAGCTGAAACTAATCATAGTTTTTTTTCTTAAAATTGAGGCAAAATTCATGCCAAATTGATCATAAGCTGATGTAAAAGTATAGTTCCAGTGCCCGTGTGAAACTCATACTCATGTGCATACATCTCACAGTGACTAGTATACTAAGTAGTGACCTCATGGCAAAGATACTGTCAGCGCAGTACCTTGGATGCATAGTGAATACATCCGAGATCCACTACATACGAGAGCTGTCCATAACTGGAGCAGTAGAAGTGCTATCTCCCCCTTGAGCATTAGGCAATACTTTGGACCCTTGCTCCACTGAACTTGACGGAGCCTGAACTAAAGTTGGCTCTAACTGAAAGGCATCTAGGTAAAGCTGCAACAACTGTGGATGGTCTGCCAAGTCATCCTCTTCCATCCATTTGGCATCCATGGGTGAATAATTTTGAAATTTCACCAAGTATCAAAATTTCACCAAGTATCACTTGGAAACTTTACCTTTGACCTTTCTTTCCTTATGTGCCAAAATCTGCACAGGTACCAAAATCTCATCCAGCTCCTCAACCTTAGGTTGAATTTCAAGAGACATATCCTCTGGCACATCACTATGAAAAGGTCTAAGCAAGCTCACATGAAAGGCATTGTGTATCCGCCAGTGTGGAGACAGTTTCAGCCTATAGCATGCATCAATGGTCCTCTTCAACACTTGAAATGGCCCATAGTATCTCATAGACAGCTTTGGATACAATCGCTCTTTGCCCTTCATCTTTTTCAGCTGTGCCTTTTCAAATCGCAGCATTACTCATTAGAAAGCCCTCTCGAAGTACAAACTGATCATGCCTCTGGCCATTGCAAAGCTGATCATAGACATTTCCAAAGTCAAAATCAGCAGCATACTGATCCTTCTTGTTCACAAATATAGCATTTATTTGCAGCCATCAACTCCTTACGTCATGCATCACTTTTCCCACTCTTTCTCTGCAATTTGTTCCTCTTTCCAGCTCTATTTTCAGATCTGCCCTGATTTTCAGGTTTATTTTCAGATTTACCCTTTTTCTTAGCCTTTTCCTCTTTGACATGTGATTTGGCATCATCATCGTGGAATCATGCATCCTTTTCACACAGCAATGTGTCGGCTATAGTAGTAGTTTCTATAAGGTGAGACATGCTGGAAATAGTGGACTTAATGCAAAAATTCCGAATATCCTTTGGCAAACCACACATATACTTCACTTGCTCATGGAGGGGTACTGTGCGATAAGAAGTAAGTGGCAATAATGCATCCCAAAATTTCTTATTATACTGATCCAATTTCTTACAGTCTTTGGAATTCAACTGATTCCAAGTTGTCATAATGTCTACTTCAAAGGTACTTGTCAATCAATTTGAAGCAAACATTTGCTTGAACTGGACCCAAGTGGTAGGTGACTTCCCTTGAATAAGAAGCGTAGACCACCATTGCAATACATTTCCCTTCAAAAATGTGACTGCCTTGCATATCTTAGATGCCTTTGTCAAGTTGCCTCCAGAATAGGCTGCATCAAGTTGCTGAATAAAAACAAGTGCTTTCAGCCTATCTTGTGCACCACTGAAAGGCTCAAACTTCACGCTTTTGCCACCTTCATCACAGTCCTTCGGTGGACCTATGGGAGTCAAGTTATCATAAATGGGCTGCTGCAAAAATGGTGCGTTGGCTGTATTTGCATAAAAACCAGCACTATCTGAAGCACCTACATGACCGGCATCAAATCCTTGTGCTCCAACAGTCCCTGGGGGTGCCGATACATATCCATATGACCCACATTGTGCCCCAAGCATCATGCCTATGCTGCCATACATGGGGTTAGGCATTTCACTTGCATTACTTGGATATATTGGGTGTTGTGAGCCATGCATTGGCTGCTGCATACCATAGGGATTTGTGCCATACATTCCCGTATGTGGTGCCTATCCAATCATAGCATGAAAAATGGTATCACCACCAAAGTATCCTTGTTGTCCCATGCTTGCATGTGCATAATTGCCTTGCTGTCCATGTTCCCATGGATTGGCACTACCAAGTTGGCCATGCATTTGCACTTGTTACCCCACGCATACCAATTGTTTGTGCTCATTAGGCATTTCGGGCTCTTCTAAAGAATGCTTAGGCATTTCCTTCAGTTCTTGTGGCTGTCCCGAAGCTGTAGAAGGTGTCTTCTTCTCTTTGCCTTTGCTGCCCTTCTGTGGGGCATTCAAGAATCGAGTAAACTGGGGATCCTTTCCCAATTCAGCAAAAAGATTCGCTGCTATATGCATTTGATCCTTGAAGCTATCATCAAATTCTTCAGCCCCTTATTGGTCATTAGCTGTTTTATACATTGAAGTGCCAACATTTGGGCCATTTCCCACATTTTCAGCATGTTGTCCATGTTGAGAACCATGCCCAACATCAATCATTGCTCACCATGTGCTTGACTAAGGAGTGATACATCCTCTCCACTTGATCCCATATCACCATGTGAAGGCATGCTTGCTGTAATTCACTGCTGAGAACAATTTCAGCAATAATGCAATAGTCCCAAGTTGCAATCAAGTACCACGGGCCCACCAATTCAAAGGATTTGATGGTATCTCGGCATGGAACCATGAAACCAGTCTTCCTTCTGTGGATGGGTGGTAAATCCCTGATTACAACTTAATTATAGCAGCAAACAATAAATGCAAATCTGAAAATACAAACTTACCTATTGATCTTGGACAATGCATATCCGATTGGCCCCAAATTTGGCTCCCCTTTCGGTATTTCTTTCCCAGATTCACTGGTTGGCTAGTCCTCCACTTGAATTTAGCTGAAATTCACCTTCAGCCTTGAAAATTCCAAGTCTTGGAGCTTCCAATTTTTGGCACGCTTCCGGAGGTTGCTGCCAAACCCTAATTTTTGTTGTAAATTAGGGTTTACAACAGAGAATTTTGTAATTTCTCAGCCTCCAAGGGTCCAAATGCTAAGATCTTTGGAGCAAGGCTGCGAAATGGCTGGGAGATGAGATAGAAAGCCGTAGAGAGAAAATTTAGAGTTTTATTGTGAAGAATGATTGAAAATTAGTCAAATGCAGTAGTTGCCATGGCACAACAACTTGTAGATGCAAAGAACTGAAGAAAATCAGTCATTTAATGCTGCTGCCCTATCTCAACAGCGTGTAGATGTTGTCACTTGTTGTTGATTGCTCTTCTCTTGCCCTTGAGTGCCTCAAAAGATCCTCGAATGGCTGCAAATCGGACTAGTATCATCTCCTCTCTCTCTCTTGTAGGCTGAATACACTAAAAATACCTCTCTCCAGCCTCTAAAGACGTTTTTCAGTCTTGCATGGGTGTGTTTCACAAGTGGTAGCCTTCCCAAATGGTTTCTTTAGCATTAGCCATAATTAAATATTAGTTTTTAGTCTTTAAATACTGAAAATTAATGTAATAATTATTTCGGTGCCTTGAAAAATAAATCTAACTGGCCAATAATTAAATTGGCTAGGCAATTTCCAATCCCAAGTGTCTCTGCGCTATCTTTGATCATTAGATTGGCATTAGGTACTATTAAACGCCACTTCTCTAGTGTCACCAACCGACACTTATAGCCAAATGAATGACCTAGGCCAACAATTGACACCAGATACTTCCAAGTACCTGTGCAACATAACTTATAGCAACTTTTGGCTTTGACATCTTGTAATCTCCTCGGATCTTGGGCTCATAAATTTACTCTAATCCTAGTTGCACCTCACATGTGCAGTATTTACTTAATCATGTGATTAAAAATTAATCCACATGTTAAGTGAGGTTTCAAAAATTCATGTCGTCATGACACATTGAGCCTTGCACACCATGCATTTATTGTTGCATACCATAGGGATTTGTGCTGTCACCAGGTTGTGATACTTGTTGCAGTTGCTTTCTCTATTTACTTATATGAATATTTTATTTTTCTTTTCTTTAGTTGCTATTGCTTTTTACCCTCAGAGTTCTCTTGGATTAAGCCGAGATCTTTGCATGGTTTGAAGAGGCAGCCATAGGGACAAATTGGACTAATGATTTGTTTGAGCCTTAGGACCAGTTTCATATTGAATAGGCACGGAGAAATAGAATGCCAGTGGTTTAGGACTGTGTGCTTAGCCACTGGAGATGGTGCATGACAATGAGCCTAGCTAAGACAAAAGATGCACATGTGAGAATGCTCATGGAATAAAAGTCACCGTAACTGAGCCACATTACACTTTTTGATGTGGTTGCAATGATAAAAGTTGCTCAGAACAACTTGAGGAATGTAGGGGTCACCATCCCTAAAATTTAGGGAGTTACTATTTTCGGACCTCAGATTCTGTTTGTGTTATTATCTTCATTTTTGCACAAGGATTAATTCTTTGGTCTATACTGATGTTAAATTTCGCACCGATCATGGAGAATTTTAGACCGATATGTTTAAACGGGAAAATTGTTACATGTATGCCATGTGGCACAAATTCCCAAAAGAGAGAGAGAGAGAGAGAGCATTAAAAAAACCGTGATAGGCATAAGAGGCAGATTTGAGAGTGAAGTTTTGAGGAGCTGAGGGTAGATTGCTGCAAGTATATCAGCTATGGAGAGTACTTCTTTGTCTCTGACTCATGTACGGAGGTAGAGCTTGCTCCCTTTGGTCAACTCTCTCTCTATTCTCAGAGGAAATGCTTTGCATGATGGGCTGATTCCATCGAAGGTACAATTTTGTGTTTTCTTTGCACTTTTGCTGCTGAGGTAAGAGCCTCACTGTCCAAGGTCAGGAGCAGCTGTTGGCTTCTCCAATGCAAGAACTAAAGAAAGTGATGACCATGCCACACAGGTATAGGGGTTTTCAGCTCTGATTTAGTGCTGTTTGTGGGACCTGCTGTAGATACAATCAGAGAACCAATTGGGCTAATTGCCCCTTGAATTTCACCTAGGACTTGCTCAAATGAAAATCCAACTGGCCCAATGTTGCCCCAACTTCACAATGGATGGGTTGGCATCTGAAATCCTTGAAAATTCCACAAATTTCAAGTGTTGATTTTAGTGTACAATGCCTTCTACTAATGGCAGGGCTCTCAAGGTGGCTGCTAAATCTTAATTATTACTGTAAATCAGGGTTTACAATACAAATCCTCTTGCTGTCCACCAAATTTGGTTGTGTTAAGTTCCAAATGGTTGAGATAAGGTGAGATCTTTTGAGAATGGGAAGCAAGAAGTGAGTGAATGCCAAAGAAAGAAAATTCAGAGGTTCTTCGTAGAGAATCCCTCTAGAATGGCTATTGCCTGTCAAATCTGCCCAAGATGCAATTGCCTAGGCTGTCTAGAATGGCTGTTGCCAGCCTCTAGATGCTGTCGCCAATCCCTAATGGTTCTTCTCTTGCTTTTGTTTGTCTTTGGGGGGTTGCAGATGGCTGTCGGCTGCAGCCAATTGTAGTATTTTGATCAGAAATCTGATTTGCAGCATCCTCTCTCTCTTCGCCCAAAGTTGGAAACTGATAAGAATGCCCTCCAACAGCCAAAAACGTTTTCTTAGTTTGCATGGGTATTTTTGCAAGTGACAGCCTTCTAAATCCAATTTTCAGTATTAGCGTGCCAATGAATTAATTTTTAGAATTAATTAATCGTGAAAATTAATTTTAGTCATGCTGATCGTGCCCAAAATTAAATGTACCCATCCATAATTAAATTGGTTAGGCCACTTGCAACTTGGAGTGGTCCCCAACCTTTGTTCAAAGTTAGACCAGCATTGATTAATTAATTACTTAATACTAATCCCTACTGTCACGCTGACACTTATTGGCCAAACAACTATTCTAGGGTCCAATCTGACACCAACTGACCAACAAACCCAACCGGTATTACTTATCATAACTTTTACCTTTGATACCCACTGCATCCTTAGGGTTCTTCGCTTGTTAACATGAAATGATTGCCATGTGCTTAACAACCTGGCACATTTGATTAGTAACTTAATCAAATGTTACTAGCGAGATTATAGCATCTCAAAATTTCATGTCCCTGTGACACCCTCCCTCTTTGAGCTGTTCCTCCTTCCTTTCGTGCATGCGTATGTACGTGTGTGTATCTATTTGAGATAGCTCTCTAGATCTTTTTTTGAAAAAAATCTTCAATATATCTATTTTTGAATTTCCCGTTCCCAAAATGGGACCTCCCCCATTCTAGTGGTGTTTCTCATTCCTGTTTTCCGTTTACCTTTCCAGTTCCAGGTGGCTATGGAGCAGCCCAATATTATTCTCTGCCCCCATTCTGTGA
Source organism: Lygodium microphyllum (assembly GCF_053477565.2). Taxonomy (NCBI): domain Eukaryota; kingdom Viridiplantae; phylum Streptophyta; class Polypodiopsida; order Schizaeales; family Lygodiaceae; genus Lygodium; species Lygodium microphyllum. Next base: position 157,650,608 of record NC_141135.1, on the reverse strand, counting down.
AAGGGACAGGTTCATTCACACTGTTAAAAGGTTTTTTTGAATCAACATAGCAATAGCTCCTTCAGTTTTTTTGATGAGCTTCTTCAACAAGATCTTTGGCAATGTGACTGTCTCTTAATGTGAGCTACGTTGATCTTACATAAGGAGCATGATCATGTGACAAATTCTAGTACTTTTTAAAAATTATGGCACATGTCAGCATATTTCATTTGATGCGATGCAGCCATCAAAGAACATTATGATGTATAAATAGGAATGGAAAAATTTAACTAGTAGGTGCATTCTAGAGCTGATGGAGGTGTTGATTTTTCCCTTCCAATGTAAGCAGGGCAAATAGATACGAGCTCAACATAGGTAGGTAGAACCTTGGATGCTGATTTCATATTAGTAACTGCATCTGAAAAGCCACTGAAATGCTCACATCTTGTTTATTACATTTATGATGCCCCATCAGGTACCTTCGGTGGTTGCATCACCGACATATTATGTTCTACATATTGTGCGTGAGGGTATCACCTTTTTAGCTTCCACTAAGACAGAGATGCCTCCTCTCTTAGGTCTTGAGGTACCATGGTCCTGTTGAAGTGTATAAAAAGATGGTTAGTAAGGTTTTATTTACATGATGCTGATTTTGTAAGGTGCCCAAATCCAAAAGTTTCTGTGCAGAGTTGCAGATGTTCTTTCAGAATACTTGGGAGGATTAACAGAAGACCTCATCAAGGACAACTTTGTTGTTGTATATGAGGTACAAACTTGTATGCGAGTTATTGCTTATTCTGGACAGACAAGTTAACATTTTTCCGTCAAGTAGAAACCATAATTAGATTAGAGTCATTGTTTTTGTCTTTCCATGTTTGTTGAAGTTGATATAGCATGCATGCATAGGCCAGTTAGGTTTGGATTGCTGCTCATGAAGTTGTACTCATGTCTTTCAGCTTCTTGATGAAATGATGGACAATGGTTTTCCTCTTACAACCGAGCTGAATGTTCTTAAAGATATGATTGCCCCACCAAATATTGTGAGCAGAATGTTGAGTGTAGTTACTGGGGGGTCATCAAGTATGAAAAGCACTCTTCCAGGTGCTACAGCCTCAAATGTGCCTTGGCGAGGGAATGATGTGAAGCATTCAAACAATGAGATATATTTTGATCTGGTAGAAGAGATGAATGTTATTGTTAACAGGTTCATACTTCTCTCCTGGTTGCAATTTCTCTTAAATGAATGGACTGTTAATATCAAGTAAAAATTAGAGACTTTAAGCCTGTATGGAGTGTTACCATGATGTATCAATCGAGTGATGCAGCATTCAATAAGATGGGCACCAGTCATGCTTGGCTTATTTACAAAATTGGATTGTGATTGTCTACTTCCTTACCAATAATTTCTTCTGGGTTGAAACTGATGATGATTGTTGACTTGAAGCATGTGCTTGACCTAGAACTGACCCTAGTTCCTGTTATGCCAGCCACTCACACATTAATGGATGACTGCTCTTAGGTCTCTTACTTTCCAGCTATGGTTGATCTCTGGGGCCAAGTCTGCTGGTGGCTTGTGGCTGCTACCCTTGTTAGTGCATGTCATTCGTCCCCAGTGCAAGTACATGCTCGTGTGGAAAACTCGTGTGGCAAGTCTAGTAGCACATTATGGGCTCCCATATGGAGAAACCATCTAGTTTGCTGGCACATTATGGGCTCAAGGCATGTTCACATATGTCTACACCCTTGATGATGAGGCTGGGTCTTGTGGATGACTGCCCCTATGGATGGATTGCCGTCGAATCTTGATCTCATTGATGTGTACTAGTATGGTTATAGGGAGGTTGCATGGACTGCCTTACATGGGATCAAAACTTCCAAACCTCAAACAAGACTGTTGATAATGATGGTGTCACCCACAATTGAACTTTGAAGGGTGGCATAGGAAAAATTTGGAATGGGTGGTGAAGCGGGGTAACCAGCAGAAAGTGCAGGCCATTTGTTAGCGATGCTAGACTACCAAGAAGGTTCCAAAGAAGCAGCAGTGATTTTACGGGATTCAGAAGGGCTGTTGGGTTATTGATGGGGCTCATGGTGTACCCATTGGATGGACAAAGACATGAAATAGGAGCTGTCACATTTATAGTGGAATGTGTTTGCCTCTTGGTGAGGAGTGGGCCAGGGTGAGGGAGGGAAATTAAAATGTTGATACTTCAGTCAGTTCCTTCAAAATTGAGAAAACTTGATAGGTTACCCTAGTGTGTTTGCAAGAAGTTGTAAAAAATTTACCAAATCAGCATGTTACGCAAGGGTGTTTGTAAGAAATTACCGGGTTACCCAAAGGTGTGCACAAGAAGTTAGAATGTTTGGGTTAGGAAGTTTGGGGTCTAACAAGGTAAGCTGAATGCAGAAGTTATTCTTGTTCTTGTACTCAAACAAGGAAATAGGAAGAAGAAATGTTGCACAAGTATTGATAAATGACAGGAAATTAGGAGTTTTGGGGTGTAACAAGGGAAGCTCAATGTTGAAGTTATTCTTATTCTTGTAATCAAACAAGGAAATAGGAAGAACAAACTTCTCATGAGTGTTGATAAATGATTCTAGCCATAGACACATGTAAAGAGATCGAGACAGCTTGAGGGTTGAAGATATCACCATCGAAGCTTCCCAAAATGGCATTTCACTAAGCCAAAAGGGAATTAGCGATTCCAAAGGTTTTTGGAAACTTGTGTTCTACTGTATGTGAATTGGGAGAATACATACCCCTGTTATCATACATGTTTTTGCAGTTGACACCTTCATTTTCAGCTTATTTACCTTCCATTTTGAGAATTCTTTTCATCTCTCTTCAGCCTTCAGTCTTCAAGCTTGGAAGTTGGCTCATCCTCCTCGTTTCAAGCTCCAATCTTGCTTTCCTTTTGGTTTTGTACAATGTGCATGAAGTGACACAAGGGTGTGGCAGAGATCAAAGGAGTGGAAAGTATGTTTGTTGCTTCTGTTGCTGTGTTCTTAGGATGAGGAGCATGACACAAATCAATGACCATCTCTGCCCTTCTGAGTGGTAAAGTTTAACCAGAGCCTGCTTGCATATGTTTTTGCAAGCTTAGAGCTATGGGGAATGCCTAACAATGTTTGAGAGCTGTTAAGAGAATTTATAGTACTAGAGAGGTGGCTCACCCTGACTGATTATGTTTTTGTTCCAAAAAGCGGTAAAGCATTGAGAGGTTGGTGGCTGGGGTTGTATTGACAACCATGTGGATTTGGATGCAGATTCAAGTGCAGCCACATTTATGGAGCTTCCCATGGCTATGCGAATGTAGATTCAAGTGTGGGCACATTTATGGAGCTTTCCATTGCTATAAGACTCATCTATCTTGTAGGGTTGGTCATGGTGATAGGAACTTATTCAGAAGCACCTCTTGGTACAAAGGCAATAAAGTAATCATTAAAAGAGCAACAAAATTTTTAAGTTCACTTGTGAGATCACAATACAGTTCATATAGTGTGCTATCCCATTTCTATTGCATGTATAAGCTAGTGGATAAAGATGGTCTGAGCCGCTAGTTGGATTGGATGTGACCCAATATATGAGGCCTTGTGCAAGAGAGCTTGTCAAGAAAAACAAGTTGTAGAGGTGGATATCCTATGAGAATGTGCAAAGGATCAGAAGTGAGAAAAAGATAGTACGAACATTGTCAGAAAGTGACAAACACAAGAAATGTACTTGGAATGTAATCCATAAGATGAAGCATGAGATGTGAAATACAATACCACTAGATTACTGGCACAATGATCACCAACAATAGTGCCTCTAGTTTTCCTCTCTCCAAGGATACAAGATGATGTGATATAATGATGAGAGTGAAGTGGGGCATATATAGAAGCCATAGGAAGAGACCTTAGAGACTCGGGATGAGACCTTAGATAATGGAGCAAATCCTAAATGAGTTGCTTGGCTGTCTATAATAGACATCTAATTCTAAGCTAAACACAATATCCAAAACCCATGATATGTACCAATGTCCAAAATATAAGAGTATCATGTGGAAAAATTCTCACTTGGATAGTTTTGTAAAGAATTACTCTCATCTTAAGAGACGTAAGATAATATGCAAATAATTTGCATGCTCCAATAATTTGCTATGAGTAAGTATGCAATCAAGAAAAATGACTAACCACTTCCCAAGATACGAACGAAATAAATCATTCATGCCAAAAATATTGATAATGTCCATATCATATCTGAAATATAGTTTTCGGGACATCCTCTAAAGCTATCTGTATCTAACGGTAACTAGGCTTAAGATCAATCTTGGTGAAATATTCACCGCAAAGTCAATCTATAAGGTTATCTATTCTAGGTAATGGATATTTATTCTCGGTGGTTACTTTATTGAGACCTTTACAAACAACATAGAAGTGCATTGTGTTATCCTTATTTTTAGTGAGCATAGACGTGCTGCATGGAGATTTACTCGGCTTAATAAAATCCTTAGCTAGGTAATCATGAGGCTGCCTAGCTATCTCATTCTTTTTTTTTTTGGGCTAAACCTATAAGGTTGCTAAGAGATGGGATGGCTATTGGGAACCTCTCGACCCTATGGTTTGATGTATCGCAAGATAGCGGAGATCCATTGGATAATTTGGATGGAAAGACATCTACATATTTGTGTAGAATCAGATCCAAATATTTACTGATATTTGAATTCATATTAATATTATTATTGAAAGAAATTAAATTGTATTGCAAATTAGATGATTAAATGTTTTCAATGAAACAAATATAAGCAACAACATTTGGATCTATAAACATCTACTAAATTCGAAAGATGATATTAAATGTATATTAGCTTCTGTGATGCTACTGAGGGTAAATAGGCCTCGATCACATCAAGTTTAAAAGAGAGTACATGAGTTTTATAGTCAATGTACAAAGAGAAATATTTATAAGAAATCCATAGAATACCAAGAATTACATTGACATGGTCAAGGCTCATCAGTCAGAAGTCGAAGATCTGATGGGGCTACTGGATCAAAAGATTCAAACTTTGTATCATCTAGTTGTAACGATCCATAGTAGGGCTCTTCGTATAATAGACATGGTAAGCTTAGTCAGCGGGTATGGTGTGGAGGTGCAATCTCTATTCCAAACCGAGAAGAAAGAAAATTGTAAGTAAGACTATTATGAAACAAAATTGTAACTTATTGGCCATTAATATGCCTTAATGACCTTTCAAAGATCATGCAGACTAAATGTAATTTTATTTTATGAAGCAACAATTGTAACTACTTGCATTAACAAAACAGTCTTCGAATAAAAATTTAGAAGAGATACTTGGAGCTTCTACAATATTTATTGAAGCCTTTGAAGTAGACTTCGCCTTGTTATTTTAGGGATACTCTTTGTCGCCATAAAAGTGGCTTGTTTGATGGCAGACAACGTAATGACCCTTTAAGCGATTTTCGCTACGAGTTATGTTGCGCTTACTATTCCTTTTTTTGCGTAACTCCAAAGGTGACTAATGATTTGTTGCTGAGTTAGAAGATTTCTTTCGCTTAAAGGTGGAGGCATCTTAATGGGAATCATTTGTTGACTGGCTACTGCTACTCGCAGCTAAAGTATATAAATTTTTTTTGGTATACTTCTAGACATTCTCTATTGAATGTAACGAATTGTGAAGCACCTCGTTCTTGTAGTCTGGTGGCAATCCAAAAGGATTTCATATATAGAGTAATGTCCAAGGATCACCCAAAGCTTTTGTTTTGTGAAGATCTTTGAATTCTTGTGAATATGAGTCCACTCAATGTCTTCTTTTCTATATCCACCTCAAATAATTTATGAAAATTTTCAATTGGGTTGTTAATTACAAAACGCTTTTGAAAAGCAGGTTGAAAATCTACCCATGTTTTTGGCTTGGGACGTAGTCTCGCCCACTAAGAAAATCTACCCATTTGTATCTATCTGATATGTTGAGCATTATTGGACCAATACAAATCAAAGGAAGCCGTCCATTTGGCTAGCCATGAATCAATGTTCCTCTCGTCACATTTTTGCTTTTTCCCTTTAAAGGAATCAGGTCGGAATTGAAGAGGCAATATCCTCATGGATGTGGGCACAAATGGAAAATGGGGTGACACAACTCCTTATCATATGCAACAACCAATGCATGGAGTGCAAGGCCCAAGGTTATTATATGATTGGTAGTATTCATAATCCCATGTATAACAATGTTGGCATGATGTTGGGGCATAAAGTGGCAAGTTTGGCAATGTATATATGCAGCCTACAGTGTTTGGGGCTCATGGTATTAATGATGGTTATGCAAATGCTCCATACAGTGTTAGTCATGAGGATAAATGCAACTAGTAATGTATGCAATGTATGGAAAAATGTATAATGGTATGGCTTATAGTATGCAAATTCCCATGCACAGTCACATTACAATGGTCCAAAGTATACAAACAGGAATGTTTCCTAATGCATTTGGTGCTCCTAGTATGTCAAGTACACATGAAGGGCTAGTCAATTGGATGTAATGTCGCATATTAATTAAGTTGGAATTGCAGCAATGCGAAAGTATAAAGCATCTCAATGCTCAAGGAGAAGAAAGGCCTACAACCTAGTGGAAGTTTGAGGCAAGTAAAGTTAGAGGTAAAGTTTCCATATGTTTCTTAGTGAAACTTCAACATTGCTCCATCAATAGATGCAAAGTGGATGGAAAAGGATGACTTGGTATACCATCCTTAATTGTTGCAGCTTTATCTAGATGCCTTTTAGTTAGAGCCAACTTCAGTTGGGGCTCAGTCAAGTTCAACAGAGTAGGAATCTAGAGTATTTCTTGATGCTTAAGGGGGGGGGTAGTACTTCCACTCCTCAAGTTGTGGATAACTCTCGTATGTAGTGGATCTTGGATGTATTCAACATACATCCAAGGTACTGTGTTGACAATATGTCTGCCATGGGATCACTGCTCAGTGTACTAGTCACTATGAGATCTATGAAGATGAGTATTGTTGCTATTGTGGCTTTGAGACTATACTTTTGCATTAGCTTGGGATTGGTTCATGATTAGTTGGGCATGAGCTTTTGCCTTAGTTTTGAGATCAAATTCTGATCAATTTCAACCCAGTTTTTGATCCATTTGAGAGCTGTTTATGGTTTCTTTTGGGATCAATGTTTGCAATCAGTTTGTGATCAGTTTGGGATCACATTTGTAACATTTTTTGAATAGTTCTCAAATCAGCAAGTGATCAGTTTATGATCAATTTATGCTTAGTTTTCAATGTTTTACAGCTAGTTCCATGGACAACAGCATGTTAGTAAATGCCATTGACAGTTTCAACCATGGTTCATGGTGAGAATATGCTTTACTATGGTTTTGAAGTTGGAATAGTTGAGAAACATTAGTTATGGATGTATCCAATGGATTGTTTTTCAGATTTGTCATGTTTATGCTGGCTGGAAATTTTCAGCAAGGTTTGGGGCATGTGGCATGGTTAGAAAACTTTGATGCCTTATGGAAATTTTAGTGCAGTATGCATTTTCTTTTGGCATAATGCAGTGCAACCAAGGACGATTGTAGGGATTTCAAGGGGACATGTTTGTCATGGGGATGTGAAATTTTGAGATGCTTTAATCTTGCCGATAACATTTGATTAAGTCAATCATCAAATGTGCAAGGTTGTTTAGCATAAGTGATGCACATGGTAGTTGTTTTTCAGATTTGTCATGTTTATGGAAATTTTCAGCAAGGTTTGAGTCATGTGACATGGTTAGAAAACTTTGATGTCTTATGGAAATTTTAGTGCAATATGTATTTTCTTTTGGCATAATGCAGTGCAACCAAGGAGGATTGCAAGGATTTCAAGGGGGCATGTTTGCCATGGGGACGTGAAATTTTGAGATGCTTTAATCTTGCCGATAACATTTGATTAAGTCATTAATCAAATGTGGAAGGTTGTTTAGCATATGTGATGCACATAGTAGTTATTTCATGTTAACATGCAAAGGACCTTGAGGATGCAGTGGATATCAAAATAAAAAGTTGTAATAAGTTATGCATGACAGGTACTAAGTGGTGCTTGGTGTCAGATATGGACCTAGTTCAATTTATTGGCTACTAATGTTAGTGGTGACATTAGAGACTAGGCATGAACTAATTAATTAATGCCAGTCTAAGAGTCAATAACTACACAAGGATACTTGGAAGGCAAATTGGCCTAGCCAATTTAACTATTGGTTGGTGAAATTAATTTTTAAAGTACTAGAATAATTATTAAATTACTTTTCAAAATTAATATTCTGAAAATTAATTTAATAAGCTAGATAATACTGAAAAATAGGATTAAAAGGTTGCTACTTAGCAAAACTTGCCCATGCAAATGGTAAAAACGTTTTTAGGGGCTTGTGGAAGTTTATTCTAGCCGTTCTGAGGAAGAAGGAGATTGTTCGAGAGCAAGGAGATGCTGTTGATGTGATTTGTATCCACCACTAGGGATTAGTTCTACAGTAGGTGACAACAATTTGGACCCCTCTAGGAGTAGATGATAGCAACCCAAGGTCTTTGGTGCAGATGATAGTATATAGGAGGAGGCAACAGTCTTTTTGCTGGTCCTAAGCTGTAAGTGATAGCTTCCATGGTTGTTTGAGGAGGGACAATAGCAGTTTTTTAGTGTTTCTTGCAATGAAACTTTGAAATTTCTCTCTCTACAGCATTCTCTCTCATCCCCTAGCCATCTCTCAAGTTATCTTAGCATTTTTTAGTAGTTTGAGCCATCAAAGGAAGAGATTTCAGTCAAAATTTGTTGTAAATCCTAATTTACTGCAAAAATTAGGGTTTTTGATAGTTTCCTTGGGATGCGTGCTTAGAATTGAGGGCCTAGGACTTAAATTTCAGCAGTTGAAATCGAGGACTTTTAGGGAGATTTAAGAGCTCAGCCAACCAATATGAGATTTGAGGCTTAATTTTCAAGGAGTAGAGTGAAGACCAATCCCCTAGTAAACCAAGGGGCAAATTAGTTTGGAGGCTTATTGGTCAGCTTTGATAGCAAGAGGCACTTGGATTAGCGGAGGAGGTCAGAGGATCTCAGATGTGCTCTATCCATTTGCAATAAAAGTTAAAGAAATAGTGTAAGGGGCATTGGTTTTGGGACCAACAGGTGTCCAATGTCCAAGATTAAAGTGGTAAAGTGTGCATTTTTAGTTTACGTGAATTTTATGCTTGTTGTAACGAGTGCTTAATCAGGTTATTTATCACCCTATCCGAGGAAGGGTGGTTTCATGAGATCGACAGGAGTGGGAATATCAAAATCAGAGACTCCATGGAAAGTCAATAAGAGAAGGGAGTGTAGAGAAGGAAGAAAGTTCAGAAAGATAATGAGATATGAGAGTTTAGATGTTAAAGAGTGTGAGAGAGGAGAGCAAATTATAAATTGCATATAACAAAAACAATCTACATTTAAGGCAGAAATGGGTCTTTTTTTTGGGGGTTTTGGGAGAGAGAAGGGAAGGATAGCTTAAGGGGCTTCCTAATTCAAATTGAAACCTTGAAAGATAGATGAAAAATGTTAAACAAAAGATACAATTGGATTCCAACGAAGATAGCCATTCATGTATCATATGGAAAGGAGGATTTTAAGTCTTTGAAGATTGCGTACCCGTCCTGCTATGCAGCCCCCAAATCATCACAAACAATACTACGTGGATTGTATACATTCAGACCTCTTGCTTCCCCTATGTGGGGACACTGCGGAGCAGCTTGCGCTCTATCGAATGCAAACAAGCTACTTCTATAGCTGTCCGATTCCAGGCCTAAGCCCCTGCCCGTGATTGTACACACCCATCCACACCCCACCCACCACGCCCCCAACCCCCCAGAAACACAAAAAAATTTCTCCTCCCCCCCCTCTGTTAACCCTCAGATGAACAAGGTGGAACATCGAGAAACTCTAAAGCGGAGGACAAGGCCAAGGCAAAAGTGAAACAGAAGACGAAGGCACGCCAAGAAAAATATGGAAACACAAGAAGTGCAGAAAAGTCATAAATCAAGGAGAAAGACGCAGAAGAAAAAACGCAAGTCAATACTTTTGTAAAAAAGTGCAAGGCGCATCATGATTTATTTTAAGAGTTCCTGGCTCCCATTCGTGCAAATTATAAAGGGAGATGGGCGGTAGGAAGGAAGCTAGGAAGATAGGAGGACAATGGGAAAAAAGGCCTAGGCCATGGCCGGCTATGTAAAAAAGGGGATAAGGGGATGACCGCCTGAAAGGGATTTAGGGCTTTGTATATAAAGTTGAAAAGGGAATGAGAAGCTCATTCTTGTGTGTGGCCAAAAGTTGCTATTCTCTTATTCTTATTCTTCTTGTTCTTGCTTGCTTGAGCTTGTGCTTGAGAGAGGGAGTGTGAGAGTGTGAGGGAGTGAGTGTGTGAGGGTGAGGGACCGTGGAGGAGAAGCTCTTCATCTTCTCCTCTCTTCTTCTTTTCTCTACTCTTCTCTTGTCTTGCTCGCAGCAATGGAGCTTGGAGCGTGGAGCTTGAGGATGGAGCTTGCTTGAAGCTTGCACTTGGATCGTGGAGCTACCGGAGTGCTTGGGAGAGGAGGTAACTCGATCGGGTATGGAGGTAAGCTTACTACACCCGTAGAGATGAATAGCGCGTTAGCTATGTGAGAGATAGCCATTAGTGCTCAGCTTGGAATACTTGAAGCAATAAGCGATTGGTGGGTCTTAGCGGTTGATCACCTCTACATTTTGCAACGTTGCCAAGAGCAACGGATTCAAGCCTCAAGCGCTTGCGTACTTCAAATCGAGCATTGAAGTAGGGTTCTCCCTGAACCGGTGCTTGAGGTAGATAGGTAGGAAGCGAGGGAGTTTGGAGAGGTATTCGATCCCCTTAGCACGTAGGTTTTTGGTTTTTTTTGGATTTGGAAAAGCATGTGAAATAGTATAGGTATTTGCCTTGTGATTTGAATGCATTAGGGTAGGAAAAAACAAAGAAAAAAGAAGAAAAACAAGCATTAGGGTTTCTATTGTCAGAACAGGACAAGAGGGTTTGATTCGTTTGCCGATTTGCATTTTAGAGTTTATTTACTATTCGAGGTATATACAACTCTTCCTTTCTATCCATAGCTTTGATCTGGAGGTGCATGGCCATTCGGCCCACCACCATTTGGACGTTTAGGACTCGGCCCGAACGAATCAACCATTCGGCCCATCTTACCCAGACACATGAAAATTCAGCCCTCGGCCCTGCTGATGCAGTTCAATCCCACTCGGATAGGTTGACATTCAGCCCGTTCGAATTCACCATTCGGACCTCTGTCCACTTGACTTGGCCCTCGGCCGTTCAGCCATTCGACCCTCGGACAACCACATTCAGACTGGCCGAAGTTGACATTAGAACTAGTTACATGTGGCCCTTGGCCATTCGGATGGGTCGAATTGGACATTCGGTCCCTACAATCGGACGGGCTAGGCCGAATTTGGATTTTTTCAAAATTTTAAACCTGTAGATTCTGAAACCGACATAGAAACCATATAGAACTGAAAGCACATCATAGATGTATCAGTAGGGTGAAATCTAGAGCAAGTAGTTCAAAACTTGGCTATGAACGGTTCTTCAAATCGCGCATGGTGCTTACCGTAGTGGCCTTGCGGGCCGGGGGGGGGGGGGGGGGGATTGCTCCGCACCTCCCCAGGTTGGAGAGAAAACGCGTGCTGTGACAGGTCCTCCAAATTAGATTCTAGTGTAGTAATGGCTCTGCACAAGCATAGATTTTCACGTGCAAAACAACAACCAAAAGCCCATACCCGAACAGAGACCCTAGAACCTCAATGGGTCAATCTAGTCAACAAGGGCAAAAAGGCCACACCACAAAAACATCTATAGGTTGCATTCGAATTGCATCTAGTCAAAGGAGAATGCAAAAACATCAAGCTACAACTGCGAGGATGATTAGACATGACAGTCGTGATGATAGATACACCTTGAATGGCATTGCACAGATGGCCCAAGACCTCAGTGGAGAATCCATATCTGGTTGTGCAGTTGGGGACTCAAAGGCATGTATCAGAAGGCTTAAATTTATAAGCCAAGACTCAGAAGATGAAGACATAGTACCGCTTGCTTATCTTAGGGTCAAATTCACTACAAAAAGAGAGTATAGTGTTGATGCTCTTGTCGAGGAAGGAGCTGATTTTAATAACTTGACCTATGAAGCATGGACCCTACTAGGCCAACCAGAGCTCACACCAATTGATGCAACTCTTAATCCTTATGGTGGACACCTATAAGCACTTATAGGGAAGTGCAAAATCCTTGTAACTATTGAGACTGAAAGTTTTTCTATCCTATTTCACGTTCCTCTAAATAGTGTTGAATGTGGAAAAAAAATCCTTCTAAGAAGACAATTCAAAAGGGCGACAAAGTGCGAGGCCGATTATGTAGCACAGAGAATATACTTGACACTACCGGGTGTGAGGATAATCACAATCTTTAGCAAGGGTTACCTCATTAAACCTTGAGGGAAAGACAAGGAATGCTTTGACATACAGGGTAAGCGTGGTAACGAGAGCAAGGACTTGTTGAAAGAGTTGATCCAAGTTCATGTTGAACAGAGAGAACCAGTGAACAATCTTGAAACAAGAAGGTCAGGAGACAATGCCAAGGATAGGCTGTGGACTTACAAATATCGTAGAAGATCGCAAAAGATGCCCAAGCCTTCTAGACGAAGGTATCGATGGAGAGCTAGCACAATGCTGCGATGGATATCCAAAGCGTTTCTATGCGCTCAAGGGTAATATGCAGGTAATCAATGGATTTGGGTACCAAAGCCCTCTACTAAACTACCTTTGTCAGCAGTAGCTGAAGGCTAGACCATATCAGAAGCAAAGAAGCGTAGGAGGAAATCTAAACGAAAATGCAAGCCTTAGGGCAACAACATTGGAGATATTAAGTCCCTCATGATTGAAATCAAAAGACCAAATATGATTGTTCAAAAGGTAGATCCTCAGCCTAGCGTGCTTAACAAGCGGATATCAGATGTAACCATTGAGTGTGCACAAAGATCACTAGTGCCCAAGGAGCCTTTGACTTCCCAAGAGGATAATGAGCACCATAGGCATAACGTTGCTCATGATAAGGCTGATTGCTCAACAAAGCAAATGGTAGAATCATCTAATAGACATGAGTAAACCTTCCAGCCAGTGTCAAGTCCACTTAGGAGTCCTAAATCTCCTACACTCTCTTTTCCTAAATGGACACAGGAAGCACAACAGCAGTTGCCAAGTACAACTGCTCAATCCCAATCTCTATCGCCATCTAAGCTTCCAAATGTCCAAAATGTGGGACCTAACACCGCCTTTAGCTCTCAGCCTAAGGATATACCTGTGCAACCCACTGTGACTAGCTCAACTGATGCTCGATTTGCACAAATGAATGCTCGAAGGGCAATAAAATACACGACCACTCCCGATTTGCTTAAGGACTTGGCACCGCAATCCACCAACAATAGTCAGTCCACTGAACCAGCGGCTACTGTTTCCAAACAGGAATCGGATGAGGAGTCAAACAAGGGAGAATTGACCAAAGAGTTAGACTCCCTAAGAGAAGAGGCAATTGCACCCTCACAACCCTACAAGGATGTTCAACAGGCTGCGGCTATGTCCCATGAGGATATACTAGAGGAAGAGAATGCTGAGGCCCAATTAAGCACATCAACATCTGACCTAGTTCAGGGTCCTGAATCCTTAAAGGATACACTACAATTGGCTAAGAAAAAGAGGAGAAAACAACAAAAACAACAGCAGTTGCCAATGGTTGTGGACACCAAGAAGATTGAGACCAAGAGTGTTGAAGAGTTGAGAAATAAAGCATCGAGTCTATCCACCAATGAATCCATTGCCATCTCTCCTAATAGTGGTGAAACCTCAGACACATCCGTGTGTTCTGAAAAATCAAAGCAACCGTTGATGGTAATAGTGGTGAAACCTCAGACACATTCGTGTGTTCTGAAAAATCAAAGCAACCATTACCATCAACTGTTGCTTACAATACTTAATCCACCGACAACAGAACTCGCATTGACAAATCAAGAGTGGATGCAACAGTGTCACAACAAGGTGATAAAACTATACCAGTCATATCCAAGGAGAACCATGACACAATAGCAGCAAGGCCTCAATAGAAAAATGGAAACCCCAAGGACATAAGCAATTCTAGCATTGACCAATCTTGCTCATCTAGGTCTAAGCCCCCCCAGCCATGCTAAAGCCTAGGGAAACTCCTAGAACCTTGCATGAGATGGCAACTGAGCAGGCTTTCATAGAACATAGAAGTGTCACAGAGTGCTTGACTGAGTTGCATGCTAAACTCAAATTATTTGCACGTGTCTACGTCCTTGCAGATATGGGCATATTCCCTAAGGAGCAGCTTGAGGAATACTTGCTATGTTCCCTATCCTGGGGAGAGCAAGAATATCTTAACGACCACTACGACACACTCCTACATAAGCGCATGCAACTCATCTCTGACGAGGAGGCTGACGAGCTACGCTTAACTGTGACATTCAATGAAGCGCTGTGCCAACCAAATCTCTTAGAGATAGAGCAACTAAAGTAACAATCAAAGGGTCGAAGTCAATTTGAAAAACGTTGGTTTGAAAACCATGTTATATCGGCCGAACTAGGAGCCCAGATTATGACAGTTTTAGAGGAGCGATTGGCCAAATGGCGGTCTCAAAGAGACCCAACCTATGTGTCAGGTGACGACCTTGACAGGAGGCCCTGAAGAAGACGATGAAGACCAGAGAAAAAGCAATTCCATACCAATGAGCACGAGCGATCGTTTCACCTCCCAGCCTTGCCTAGTTCATTGCTGGCCACCCTCATTGTGATCCGATTGCTAGCCGTCAAACTTTGGTGAGTCCTACTATTCTTGGACTCTCTTTGGTTCTAGGTTCCCCTAAACCCCGTTCGGGCGCCCAAGACCCCGGACGGTCATCCTCGTGCATGTTTCCCTTAATTTACCTTATAATGTAACATTTCCTTCCCCTTAAGAATCGGTTTCGTCCTCGAAAACGATACTTGGAAGGTCTAACTGTAAATTGGGAAACCTTTTCTTTAAAGTACTTACTCGCTCCCATGTTGAGCTTTCTACTGAACAATCTTTCCACTTACCAAACATTCTTGATAAATAGTATTCCTTGTTCGTCTATTACGAACATTTAATATTCTTTCTGGTTCATGTGGACTAGATTGGTCATTTAATAGCTCTTCAATGTTATCATTTAAGATTAGATTATCCAAGTGACCCAGCTTCTTCCTTAACTTACTTACATGAAAAACTGGATGTATTTTACTACCAGCAGGTAGTTGGAGCTTGTAAGCCAGTTCTCCCACCTTTTTAAGTATTATGAAAGGACCACAATACCTCGGTGAAAGCTTTGGACATTGTCCCTTTCTCATAGTTTTAGTTTATTCAGGCACCTTAAGATAGACCAATTCTCCTTCGTCAAAGGAGATGTCTCTTCGGTGAGGATCTACATATGCTCTAGCTCGATTTTGAGCTTTTTTAATATTTTCTTGTGCAAATTTTAACATACTATTCATATCCTCCAAAAAATCTTTAGCTGCCTGAACCTTTTCCTGCATACAGGAGCTCTGGGCTGAAACCCATACATTAACATAAATGGACTATATCCAGTGGAAGAGTGCTTGGCACTATTGTATGCAAACTCTGCTATCAGTAGATACTATTGCATAAGGAGCTCTGGGCTGAAACCCATACATTAACATAAATGGACTATATCCAGTGGAAGAGTGCTTGGCACTATTGTATGCAAACTCTGCTATCGGTAGAGACTCTTCCCAATTAGTTTGCCATTTACTTACATATGCCCTAAGCATATCTTCAAGGATTTGGTTAACCCTTTCAGTTTGCCCATCAGTTTGCGGGTGATCCGCCATACTCATGCTAAGTTTAGTATCCAACTTCCTAAATACCGCACGCCAAAATTGACTATCAAATTTTCTATCCCGATCAGAAACTATATTTGCCGGAAGGCCATACAATCAGTATATGTTCTCTACGAACAATCTAGCCAATTCTGGTGTTTTAACATCAGTTGAAGTTGGAATGAACCTAGCCATTTTGGTTAACCTATCCACAATCACCTACACAGAGTCGTGCCCCCTCTGTGTTCTAGGTAAAGCAACAATAAAATCCATGGAGATACTCTCCCATTTTCCCGAAGGAATCTCTAGTGGATGGAGAAGTCCTCCCATTTTCAATCTTTCAGCTTTATTAACCTGGCATTGATTACATTGGACCACATAGTCAAGGACGTCCTTATTCATTCCAGGCCAATAGAACTGCCTTTTAATAAGACTATAAGTCTTATTAACTCCTGGATGTCCTGCGCTAGGGGTATCAAGACACTCAAAGAGTATCTGGTGCCTTATTTCTGTATCTTTTGGGACACATACCCTACCCTTGTAGAGTAAATAACCATTATCAATGTTAAAATTTTTCCACTTGAATCCGGTTTGAGCAACCCTTAATGCTCCATTTCCTTGTTGAACATCCTCAGATATTCCTTCCTCAATAGAAGCACTTTTATTTGGATCCCCCTTTTTTATTGCTTTCCATATGTTGGAATATGCCGGATCAGCCTGGCATTTTTCTTTTAAAGATTCAAGCAAGTCAGAAGTGAACTGAGTAAAACTCAATTCATTAATGATGGGCATTCTGCTGAGTGCATCAGCTACTATATTATACTTTCCTTTTCTATATCTTATCTCATAGTCGAACTCTTGGAGGAGTTCAGCCTATCTGGCTTTACGGCCGTGTAAATCCGGTTGATCATTAAGCCACTTAATGCTTTCATGATCCGATAAAATCAAAAGTTTGGCACCGTACAAATAGTGCCTCCATTTCTTCATTGCATGTACTATTGCATATAGCTCCCTCTCATAAACAGAATAATTCTGTTTTGCACGGTCTAATTTCTTGCTTTCAAAAGCAACTGGTCGACCTTCTTGTAATAAGACCGCACCTATCGCCTTATCACTGGCATCAGCTTCAACCACAAATGGTTTATTGGGATCCACAATTAATAGTACTGGAGCTGTAGCAATAGCTAACTTAAGTTTTTGAAAACTTTCATTTTGGTCTGTTCCCCAATTAAAGCTCTTTCCTTTCCCTTTAAGTTGGTCTGTCATTGGAACAGCTATTTTGGCATAATCTCGAATGAATCTACGATAAAATCCAGATAAACCTTGGAAGATCTGCAGCTCTTCCAGGTTCCTTGGAGATGGCCATTCAATAATTGCCCTTACTTTTTCTGGATCCATATTGATTCCCTCTTTCGAGATAATATGCCCCAAATATTTGACCTCTTGTGCAAAGAATTCACATTTAGTTATCTTCGCATAAAGGGAATGTGTTCTTAACAGTTGGAATACTAATTGTAAGTGTTCCAAATGTTCTTCTCTTGATTTACTAAAGATCAAGATATCATCTAAGAAGACTACTACAAAATGTCCTAGATAGGGCCGTAAAACATTATTCATCAGCTTCATAAAGTTAGCTGGTGCATTAGTGAGGCCAAAAGGCATCACCAAAAAATCATAATGCCCGTATTGAAATGTGAGAAGGATCGAAGCTTGCACGCGAGCTATGACGGGAGAGCAAGAGCAAGAAAGAGAGAGACAAGAAATGGGAACTCCAACAGTCACAATGTGTGACCGGGCCTTCCTTTATTCAAACTGTCACTAAAAGAATAAAGAATAAAGTGACGTGACGGGCGCCCGCCACCTGCAGTGTGCAGTGGCGGGTACTGTCAGTGTAGTAATATACGGGGCGGCACGGCGGAGGCGCCTTTACTCCCAACAACAGTGATACCTCACCTCAATGTGTTTCGTCTTCGCATGGAAGACCGGATTCTCAGCCAACTGAATGGCACTCATAGAATCCGAATGCAGTGTAGGTGTAGCATCAATCCCAAGGTCAGCAACTAGACGGCCTAACCATATGGCCTCCTTGCAAGCCTCAGTGGCTACAACATACTCGGCCTCAGTGGTAGACAAAGCCGTATACTTCTGGACCCTGGACATCCAAGAGACAGCCCCTCCAGCATAGGTGAATACATAGCTAGAATTGGACTTCCTACTATCTGTATGTCCTGCATAATCGGAGTCAGTGTACCCCACGACCCCTATATCCTGGCTGCCATAGCAAATACACATATCTGCTGTGCCCTTCAGGTACCTCATGATACCCTTCACGGCATCCCAATGTCTGCTGCCAGGTGTAGCCATATAGCGTGCCACAACACCAACTGCATGCGCAATATCTGGACGAGTGGCTATCATGGCATACATCAAACTGCCCACGGCTGAAGCATAAGGGATCTTGGCCATCTCGGCCCTCTGCTCATCTGTCTGCGGACAATCGGCGTGTGATACCTTCACATAAGAAGGTAATGGACAGCCAATAGGCTTTACGTCCTGTATGCGGAAGCGTTCAAGGACTTTATGAATGTACTCCCGCTGTGAGAGATACAAAAGCCCCTGATGCCTATCGCGCTTAATGTGCATCCCAAGTATATGTGAGGCCTATCCCAAATCCTTCATCTCAAAGCTCTTCTTCAGCTGAGATTTAAGAGCATCTAGCTCATCATGAGCTTTCCCTGCTATCAGCATATCATCAACATAGAGTACCAAGATAAGCAAATTGCCATCACGGGCTTTTGTCGTGTAAAGACACGGATCCATAGCACTCCTGCTGTAGCCCTGTGATTGCATAAAGGCATCAAACTTATGATACCATTCCCTAGGTGCCTGCTTCAAGCCATACAAGCTCTTCTTCAACTTGCACACTAGGTGCTCCCTGCCAGGTTCTGCAAAGCCCTTAGGCTGATCCATATAGATCTCATCATGCAAGTCCCCATGTAGAAAAGCCGTCTTGACATCCATCTGATATAGATCTAAGTCAAGCTGTGCAACCAAAGCCAAGACTAAGCGCAGGGTGGTCATCTTAACCACAGGAGAGAAGACCTCATCAAAGTCCACACCATGTTCCTGCTTAAAACCCTTTGCTACCAATCTAGCCTTGTATGCCGGCTTGGGGTGTCCAGGGGTACTTTTCAGCTTGTACACCCACTTGCATGGCAAAGCCTTCTTGCCCTTAGGCAAGGCAACCAAATCCCAAGTCTCATTCTTATGCAGGGAGTCTATCTCAGACTGCATAGCCCTCTCCCAGGAGTGATTGTCACCCCTGCGCATAGCCTCATCATAAGTGAAAGGCTCTCCTGCATCTGTAACCAAAACATAATGCATAGAGGGCTGAAATCTGTCAGGTGGACGTCTGTCTCTAGCAGACCGTCTCACCGCAGGCTCTGCTGCCTGTCTAACTGCCTGTCCAACACCCTGGCCCTGTTGAGGAACTGCTGCAGGCTGTACTACTGGCTGTGCTGGAGCTCTAGGCTCCTCCTGAAAGATCACTCTGCGGATCTCAACCACCTTCTCAGGTTGCCTGTGCATCTTGTCTTCATGGAAGACGATATCATGGCTGCGTACTATTTTCCGCGCCTGCAGATCCCATAGGCGATAGCCCATCTCTCCTGACTCACCATAGCCAAGGAATATGCATTTAATGCTCTTTGGATCCAATTTACTCCTCTTGTCCTTGGACACATGGCAGAATGCCTCACATCCAAAGACACGGAGATGCGCATAAGAGGGTGGCTTACCAGCCCAAACTTCCTCTGCAACCTGGAAATCCAATCCACTGGAAGGCGATCGGTTTATGACATGCACTGCCGTACTAACTTCCTTAGCCCAAAAACTCTGGGGTAGGCCTGCATGGCTAAGCATAGAGCGCACACGCTCTTGAATAGTCCTGTTCATGCGCTCAGCCAAACCATTCTGGGGTGGGGTGTAAGGGGCGGTCAACTGACGCTTAATACCCCTGTCATCACAAAATTGCTCAAAAGCATACGAGACATATTCTCCCCCATTGTCAGTCCTAAGGCATTTCAGCCTATACCCAGTCTGGTTCTCAACAAGAGCAAGCCAACGCTGAAAGACTGCCAAGACATTGGACTTTTGCTTTATGGGATAAGCCCACACTTTCCTAGAAAAATCATCAATGAAGGTAACAAAGTACTTCGCGCCACCCATAGACATGCAAGGCATAGGCCCACAAACATCGGAATGCACCAATGCCAAGGGCTCACTCATGCGTGGCCTACCCGATTTCTTATGCGTAGACCTATTCTGCTTACCATAAAGACAATGATCACATGAGTCAAAACATGCATAATCCAAAGGCGGAAGATATTGCAAACCAGATAACATTTTCATTCCCTTCAAAGACATGTGCCGTAAACGAGCATGCCAAAGTGATACATGTGGGATAGAATCCACTGCAAAAACATGGTCAACTGAGGACCCAGATACAACAAGAGGATAGAGGCTGCCAGCCTTGGCGCCTCTAGCAAGCACAAGTCTGCCACGAGTAATCTTCCAGGCAGAATCCCCAAAACATACATGAAATCCTGCATCATCTAGCTGTCCTGTAGACATAAGACAGCGCGTAAGCGCAGGTATATGACGTACATCCCTAAGCAAAAATGAACTGCCAGTGGAAAACTGCAACTGAATATCACCCATGCCAACAATGTCAAGAGACCTGTCGTCTCCAAGTCTGACTGAACCAGATATAGTGCGGTAAGAGTGGAACCACTCACGGTAAGGCGTCACATGGAAGGATGCTCCGGAATCCAATAACCAGCACTGTGCATACATACTAGATGTCTCAGTCAAGTGTGAAGCATCAGAAGAACTAGCTGCAAGTATAAACTCATCACCACCATCGGACTCCTCAGTCTGCGTGACATTAATTTCCTCAATCTTGACGCTGGACTTCGCAGGTACTATGCTGCGATCAGAGGACTTCTCCTACACTTTATCTTTCCCCTTATCCTTGCGCTTCTCATTGCGCAACTCATGACACTATGGTCTAATATGGCCCTTTTTCCCACAATGATGACAAGTGACATTTGCATTGCGCCCACGCGACTTACTACGCGACTTGCCACGAGATTTAGACCGACCCTTCTGCGAGTCACGGCCACGGTTATTACCACGATCATTCCTGTCATTCCTGCCTCTAACTGTCAAAGCATGACTACCACGAGAGGCATCCAAGTTTTTGCGATTCACCTCTTCCTGAAGAAGAGCACTCTCAACATCTGCCAATTTTAGAGTAGCACTAGAGGCACAAAGAGCATTGGGAATACATCCCATGACTCATTCAGAGTCCCAAGCAAGAAAAGAGGAGTTACTTCCTCTCCAAAGGTGATATCCTGCGAAGTCAGGTTCTTCAGTATAGCATGGAACTGGCTCAAGTGAGCAGACATAGTCGCATTATCCTTCATCCGCAGATCCATAAGCTGCTTCAACCAGTACATTTGACTCGCCGGACTTTTCTTATCATAAAGATTCTTGATCTTATTCCATAGATCCCATGCACTCTGTGCTTCCTCAAATACATTATAATGTACCTGTTCAGTGAGAGAGAATACAATCGTGGACTTGCATAGCTCATCAAGTTCAAGCCAGTCGTCATTGTCCATAGTTTCAGGCTGCTCCCCACTCAACCGAAGTGGCTTAATCTGAGATTTCTACACCAAGACCTGCCAAATTTGACTCTTCCAATAAGAGTAGTTGGTACCATCCAACTTTGTAATGTTAAAGATGGCACTATCATGCGAAGATGACGCCATTATGCAGGCTGGAAATGCCCAAACAGTCCAAAACTGCTTGCTGTTTTACTGCAGAAACTGCCCAAAAATGACCAAAACGGGGTCCAAAGGGCGAGCAAAGTGTGCCAAAAGTTGCTGCCCACTTAGTACTAGGTGCAGTACACCAAATCAGGATATTTCAGCATGAAAAGTACACCTCAGTCCACCAATAACTGCTTGCTGTAATAAATTGCAGGTATGCAGTCTAGAGAGTAAACTGTCCCAAAATAGGATCCAATGTCAAGCAAACAATGCTAGGTCCAAAGCCGGCATGAAACGGACATAAGCAAGGCCAATGACAGTGAAAAGAACATGAGCTCAACATCGAAGCATGTCAAAATAACATTTGCCAGTGAAAGGCACACCCCCAGACACTCTAGGCAAAGTGTTCCTGTAACTGCCAAAACTTGACACAAATAGGTGTCTGCTCAAAGAGAAGGATCCAAATATGAGACTCAGCTCATAAGCATCCTGTGAACCAAGAGTACATCAATGCATATCCATAAAGATCGGAGTATGATCCCAAAGTCTCAATGCGTATGTAGCTGCTCAAGACATAAATTGCTCCAAATACATGTAAGTGCTCCAATAGCATGCAACTGTCAAAGGTCAAGCAAGCATGTAAAATGCTCCCACTGGCACAAAAGGCTTACAAAGCGAGCTCAGAAGCTCAAACAACCCAAGAGAAAGCACCAGTGATAAGTGACCCTGTCAATGCATCAAGCGCATCCAAGAGGCATGACATACATGAAGCACCAGTCGTATTAACCATGAAGCAATACATAAGCCCAAATAAGCTCTCGGTCAACTCAATGACATCCAAATAGCAACCAAGATCAGTGATTAAGTAAGCCGGGAATGCTCAAATACATCCAAATCCAAGCTCCAAATGTCGGTATGGCATACACGAACCAAATAGCATATGTCATGAACCAAAGCATGTAATGCAAAAGCCTAACTGTCAAGCAGAGACATGAGGCATAGACGGTCGACGAGCATGCCAAGTCGGTCCAAATGCCAGTGAAGACGGAGCTAATGTGAAGCTCAAAAGCATCCCATAATCTCATACATATGCTCCAAGTCGTCCCCAAATGTCAGAGACATCATGCCAAAGCTCAAAGCATACATCCGGTATCGGTAGGTAAGTGCCAAAGCATGTAAAGTACCTTCAGTCCACTGTTATTCCAGCATGTATTTACCGTTCTAAACAGTAGATTTCAGCCCCGTATTCAAGCCAAAAACGCTCCAAGTCGTCTCCAAATGTCAAAGACATCATGCCAAAGCTCAAAGCATACATCCGGTATCGGTAGGTAAGTGCCAAAGCATGTAAAGTACCTTCAGCCCACTGTTATTCCAGCATGTATTTACTGTTCTAAACAGTAGATTTCAGCCTCGAATTCAAGCCAAAATCATGGTCAAACCAAATGCATACATCCCCAATACATCCGGGTAGGAAGTAGACCGCATACGGGCATCAAATAGCTCCAATGGAATGAGGCATAAGCAACAAATGTCAGTGTCAGGGGTGCTGCCCTGTTTCCAGCACTGTTATGCAGTGAATGACAGTTTCAAAACTGAGAATGATCAGCTCCCAACCTCAATGTCAAGCCAAAGCATCAAAATGACATCCAAAAATGGCTCAAATGCCCTCCAAATAGGCCAATGATGAGTGCTCCATGAGCAACAAAGCATTCAGCTGTAAAACGTGGAGGTCAAAGTCTGAAAATGGGCACCATATTCAGCGTGTTGAGGCCTGGAGTGCTGCTGCCAATCACGTGGAGTTAGGATGGTTGGGGGGGGCTCAATGATGGCCCAAGGTAGACACATACCAAGCCATGAAGGCCCAATGCAAAGGGGAGGGAAGATATGAGCTATGGAGCTCAAGAAGAGTGGCTGCCCTTTGTTCCTGCCCTATTTCAAACTGAGAATACACTCAAATGCCTGCAAATGCTGAAGCAATATCTCAAGGGCAAGGCCCTGATGAAGCTCAAGAAGGCCGGGATGGAGCTCGGGAAGTCGGGGAGAGTCGGGAACTCAAGAGGTCGGCTATGGCTGCCGGGATGGAGACCCAATGCGTGAAGCGAGTCGATGCAAAGGTCGGGAAGCACCGAGTCGAGCTCGAGCAAGAGAATGGCAAGCTCTGATACCAGTTGAAATGTGAGAAGGATCAAAGCTTGCACACGAGCTATGGCGGGAGAGCAAGAGCAAGAAAGAGAGAGACAAGAAATGGAAACTCCAACAGTCACAATGTGTGACCGGGCCTTCCTTTATTCAAACTGTCACTAAAAGAATAAAGAATAAAGTGACGTGATGGGCGCTCGCCACCTGCAGTGTGCAGTGGCGGGTACTGTCAGTGTAGTAATACACTGGGCGGCACGGCGGAGGCGCCTTTACCCCCAACATGTATCTAGTACGAAATGCTGTCTTAGGAACATCTTGTGCCTTAATTCTTACTTGGTGATAGCCTGATCTTAAATCTATCTTTGTGAAGAATTTTGCCCCTTGTAATTGATCAAAAAGATCTTCCATCTTGGGCATAGGAAATTTATTCTTCACCGTTATTTTATTAAGTGCTCTATAGTCAACACAAAGTCGCACAGAACCATCTTTTTTCTTTACTAATAAAATTGGTGAAGCCCAAGGTGAATTACTGGGTTGTATAAACCCTTTATCAAGGTAATCCTTAATTTGTATTTCAACTTCTTGATGCTGCGTTTCACTTAACTTATAAGGTGGTTTAGAAATACGGTGAGTATCCTTATTTGTGTCAATTGGGTGATTTATATCACCCCTATCTGGTGGAAGGCCACTTGGTAAATCAGAAGGAAACACATCTTTCAATTCATCTAACAAACTACTTAATTCATTATTTACATTCAACTCACAAACATAAGAAAATTGTTGCTTTATATTACAAAAAGTAAAAGTGTTTTGTACAGGAAGAGACCATAACATATATACCTCACAAACTTCCTTCTTTAGCAGCTTCTGAACCTCAGTGGAACACAACAAAGGATTATCAGATACTTCATGTTCACCTTGAATGACAAAAGTCTTACCATCCCTTTCAAATTCCAGTGTATTACGATGGTAACTATGTTTTAAGGATGGTTCCAATCCCCATAGCCACTCCCTCCCTAGAGCAATATCAGCTCTTTCCATATTCATGATTTGGAAATCAAGTTTATCTTTATATCCTTGAATCTCAATTTCCAAATTGGATACCATTGTATCCCATATTTTATTATCTTGACCTTGCATCATACGAACAACATATTGATGCCCACTCTTTTGTTGGGGAAGTTGCAATTTTTTGACAAGTGCATAATTTATAAAATTATGTGTAGTAGAGTCATCAATCATGACTCTAACCCTCTTTCCAGCTATCAATCCATGCACTCTGACTAAATCATGTGGGCCAAAGGTAGGCTGCCATATAGAAGTTGACATACAACACTTGCATTGTACATCCATGTGCAAGACCTTTAAAGATTTATACCTTTCATGCCCCTTTAATTCTAAGGTCTGCACTACATGGATTTGTTTTTCTTTTCCCTTGCCCTTGTCCTTATCCTTTCCTTTGTCTTCCCCCTTTTTTCTTTGAGGGCAATTCCAAGCAGCATGATTAGGGGATAGGCAATTGAAACACAGCTTTTCTTTTTTGGCCTTATCAAAGTCGTCTGGACTTAACTTTGGCCTCACATATTGTTTCTTTTCAAAAGGTTGTTTTTTACCCTTAAAAAATGGCATTTTTCTTTTAAATTTGCCCACAAATTTTGAGGTTTCCAATTCCTTTGACTTGGGCTCTGTATCAGTGAGACTAGTGAGTATACTTGGACGCATACTATCTTCATTAATTAATGCAAATTTAATTGCTTCTTCCAGCGTCTTAGGTGAACTCCTTTTTACTTCCTTTTTACAGGCTTTATCTAGTCCCCTAATGAATCCTCTTGTCTTTTGAAATTCATCTATTCCTTCCAATTTGAGGATTATCTCACGATATTCCTCCAAATACGTCAGCAGGGGTCTTCCCTTTTGTCTGACATAATCCCAATCTTCCCAATTTCTTTCCATTTCATTTTCAGGAAGGAATTCTTTCAAAAAGACGGATTCAAATTGAGCCCAAGTTTCAGGTATTTTATTTGCCTCCTTTAAAGTTCGCCACCATTTATATGCTTTGGGCCCCAAAGTTAAACTAGCCTCTAGTGCTTAGAGATGTGGTGGAGTATTTTTAAGTTTATGTAAATCTTCCCATTTTTGGAGGAAATTAAAGATTGTATCTTTATTTCTATCTTTTTCCTCCCCGTGAAACTGAGGGGGTTTCATATCTTTAAGAACTGGATTATCCCTCAACTTATGGTGGGGTTCCTTAGGATCTCGCATAGTCACATCTAAATCTTTCGATGAAGATGGGATATCCGAGGTTTCTATCTTATTTTTATCTCTTTCTAACAATAAAGTTAATTGAGATTTTATTTCAGTGAGTGTTTGAGTTAGAAATTCCATTTGAACCCCCTGAGCCTGCACATGAGCAATAAGATCATCAAATTGTTCTCCTGTAGCAAAGAATTCTTCCCACTGTTCCTCTTGCATCTCTGATTCATGAGGATCTACCATAGGGTGGTCCCCAGAACTAGAACCTTCCATTACTCCCTCTTTCCCTTTTTCTGCCATTAATTCACTGAAATTGGAAAGCAAAGATAAGAAATTTGCATACAAAGTAAAGTACTTCCCTGGTTTTAATGGCAGGCAACTGTTGCTGGTTTTGTAGATAAACCCGAAGAGTAAGGAATAAATTTTGCCTTTCCGGACTAAAGCAGTGAACCGGTCATGCTGGAAATGAAGTTCTGTGGTAGAAACGAAAGAATCATGGGAATAACCGGTATATCTTCTATGTAAAAAAAAACAGGTCTGATTGACTTTAGTCCGCCGATAACGAACTGACTCCTGACTTCAGTCGTGTATCATTTGACGTTTTTCCGTCCGTCCCACAGTAGTCGCCTCACGCACAACAGTCCCCTCATGCACAGCAGTCGCCTCACAGCTCTGACGTCTTTTGTCACGTTTCGCCTCAGTCGACCGTCGTCTCATGCTCCGCCTTACGCCTTTCTTCTGCCTGCTACGTGTCACACTTACGTGACGTGGCACAACCACGAATTACCACTTCGTATAGAAATCTTCGACGATTGACGAATGACGGGCGACCTTAATCGACTGATAGATGACGTGTCATGTCCGTCGAACCGTGTGGCTCTGATACCAATGTCAGGCGACGACCTTGACAGGAGGCCCTGAAGAAGACGATGAAGACCAGAGAAAAAGCAATCCCATACCAATGAGCACGAGTGATCGTTTCATCTCCTAGCCTTGCCTAGTTCATTGCTGGCCACCCTCATCGTGATCCGATTGCCAGCCGTCAAACTTTGGTGAGTCCTACTATTCTTGGACTCTCTTTGGTTCTAGGCTCCCCTAAACCCCGTTCGGGCGCCCAAGACCCCGGACGGTCATCCTCGTGCATGTTTCCCTTAATTTACCTTATAATGTAACACACTGTGCCACCAACTTTCCTTCGAGTATTGACTGCCATTCGGGGTATGGACTTAGCTGGAACTAGCCAAGAAAACTCTCTGGTTGATAAGATTCTCACTGAGGAGGAGCTATACGTTGCGAGTAGACTCGGACAAGGTACCATGCTACTCGATGTGGCAAAATATCTATTGTTATTGAGTAGGCTGCCACGAGTACTGGATGCGTGTGCCACACTCCAGTACAATCCTGAGTTCTACAATTGGTTTTTATCCTCACGAAGTGACATGGATTTATAAATGTATATATAAATAAACAATGTGTTTTGTGATTGTGTATAGATAATACAAAAAAGAAGAAGAAGCAAAGCCAGCACACACACAAGCAATGATAATCAAACGCAGGTGATATGCATCCAAGTTAACACTATGAGGTTCAGATAAGTGATGTCTTTTGAGCTGCACTTGCTCATTATGATTGAAACATATGACTTGCATATACTCTTATGAGTTGCCAAGTGAATGCAGGATGACACAGGTCTTTGTACAAAAGCGTTCAATGTCCAAGTCACCACAAGACCACCAACCCCACAAAGAACCATTATGGAGAAACTGACAAAAATACCAAGAACAAAGAGCCATGATGGAAGCCAAGCTTCCATTCACGGCGGAAGAGCAAGCAAAGTACGGCTTGATGATAGAACTGGGGGTTTCAGCCAGTTTACATTCAAGCTTACCCTAAATCTAAAAGACGTCATCATGGAGGAGCCAGTTGCCGTAAAACAACTCTGGGACCAGTGTAGTCTACAGAAGTATGTAGAGAAGTTCGGGCAAGCTATCGATTACAGCAAGTGCGCAAAATTTCTGAGGAGCTTCAATGTTGAAAGAAACTGTGGCATGGTGACGGTAAGAAGAGGAGAAGAAGCTTGTCAAGTAGAGGTGGAGTGGAGCCTTGCGATGATGGAGAAGGCTTTGGGTCTAGCCACAATAGCAGGACTGAGAAACGCTCAAGGAGAGATGTGCATAACATGCTAGGGGTGAGCTGTCACCAATCTGGGAACAAGAGGGAGATAGTCCACAAGGAATAGCAGGACAACATGGAGAGAGTTACTAAAAAAAAAAAAAAACGAGCAACCATCTCAACAACAAGAGAGCGAGAGGACAATCCGTGAGCAGTAAGGCTAAAAAATTGTCAAGTTAAGCGAAAATAAAAGATCACTCTCTCGAAATTTCCAGAAGAAAAACTTGATTCACCTCCAAAGAAAATAGAGCATTGCAAAGGGTGGAGGAGAAATCGAAGAGATTAGAAGAAGAGTGCAAGCAAATGCGAGACAAGGAGGAAGAACGACTAAGGCAAAAGGGAGGAGGAGATTACTCTTAGGAAGATTGAATCAAAGATTTAGCCTACAAGTTGGCACATCGCTTTACAACATGGACTCGAGGCCATGACACCTAAGCCTAATCGTGGCTTAGGAGTGGAGGAGGAATGTGCTTTCTTAATCTCAACTGGCTGAACCTTACAGGAACTGTCACGGGGACGTGAAATTTTGAGATGCTTTAATCTTGCTAGTAACACTTGATTAAGTTACTAATCAAATGTGCAAGGTTGTTTAGCACATGTGATACACATAGCAGTTATTTCATGGGAACGAGCCAAGGACCTCGAGGATGCAGTGGGAGTTAAAGGCAAAAGTTGTGTTAAGTTATGCCTACTGGGTTTTGGTGGTTAGTTGGTGCTATGTTGGACCCTAGGACAATTGTTTGGCCATTAAGTGTCAGTGGTGACACTAGGGACTAGCATTAATTAATTAATTAATGCTAGTCTAAGGGTCAACAAAGGCTGGGAACCACTCCAAGTTGCAAATGGCCTAGCCAATCTCATTCCAGATGGGCATGTTTAATTTTGGGCAGGGTCAAAAGGGCTGAAATTAATTTTCAGAATTAAATAATTCTGAAAAATTAATTTAATGGCTGAAAATGCATTAGGAAGGCTGCCACTTGGCAAAACTTTCCCATGCAACTAGGGAGAAGGCTGTTGGAGGGTGGTGGAAGCTGAATGGTAGCCATTCGGAGCTTGGTGGAGGGAGAGGAGGTGATCAGATTTGGCTCTGAGAGGCGACGACGACTGATCGCGCGCCGCGATAGGATAGGGGGCGGCAAGTTTTCTCTTCCGCCTCAAGAGAGGCGGCGGTAGGAGAGAAGGGCTCGCAAGCGAAGCTGGTGTTTTACCCCCTTTTGAAGCTGTTGGTGCCATCAGATTTGTCATCAGAGCTACGAATCAGAAGATACATTTTAGTTGATTTTCTCTCTTTCTACAGCATTCTCTCATCTCCTTCAGTCTATGCTTAAGTATTCTCAGCAATTCTGAGCCATGGGTAGTAGAGTACAGCCAAATTTGGTGGACAGCAGAGAGTTTACTGCTGTAAACCCTAAATTACAGCAGTAATTAGGGTTTAGCAGCCACCTTGGGACCCGTGCCATCGGTGAAAGGCATTGTACACTGAAATCAGCACCGGAAATTCGTGGAATTGTGAGGATTTCAGATGCCAGCCCATCTATTGTGAATTTGGGGCAGCATTTGGCCAGTTGGGGTTCCATTAGAGCAAGTCTTGGGTGAAAATCAAGGGGCAATTTGCCCGAATGCTTTGCTGATTATTGGAACAGCAATGGGCTTTTGAATCAGCCAAGGAGATTGTGAAATTTCAGCTTGTAATTTATCCATTAGCAATTGAAATTAAAGAAATACCGAAAGGGGCGCCAGTTTTGGGGCCAACAGGGTGTCCACTGTCCAAGTTTATGAAGGTAAAGTGAGCATTTCAGTTTATGTTCATTTGCTAATTGTTGTAATTAAGTGCTTAATCAGGTTAAACCACCCTATCCGAGAAGGAAGACTGGTTGCAGGAACTCTCCTTGCTAAGGGTTTTGGGGAGCCAAAACAGCAAATGCAATCGCCTCAACAGGAGCCACTGGAGTTGGTCCACGAAGAAGGGCATAACTCTAAATGAAATCAATGATAGAAAGAACGAGTGTAGGAACCAAGCCCCCTCCGTGGCTATAACAAGTACAGTCAAAAGAGAAAAGGGCTCTATGCCAAGCCATACATTCCGTGGTAAATCTCTTAGGCCCCCTCGGAATGTAACTATTGTAGAGCATCAAGATGATGTCTAGCTTGCCTCCTCCCAATGCATCTAAAAAAAAAAGAGAGGGAAAAGAGAAAACAAACAAAGATCCCCACAAAGAAAAAGGAAATGAACAATGAGCTTTTCCATATATATTAGAGTGCCACAAATACTGTACCTAGGGGTCCTCAGGTTAGGTATGTCTGGTGGCCTTGGTTAGCCGGCTCCGTAACCCCCCTAGCCTTTCTTGTCCCCCCACTTTACACTCAGGGCATATCAAGGGTAGGACACACCTAGGGAGTTTGTGCTCGCCTATGGTTAGATTTGTCTCCCTAAGTGACACCCACACCTCCCCTATACTCAATCTGGGTCCTCAAGTGTGGGACAACGCCACAGGATTCCTTGAGGTTCAACCCAACTCCCAGTTTCACTAGCATGAACACCATGCAATACTGCACAGTGAGGTAGACACGCTCCCAGGTAGTGCACTCCCTTTTTCTACTCTCAGATATACTCAACAATGGTGGTCAACCACCGACATTGAAGACCCCCACTACCCGATCAAATCTAATCTCGGCCTCGGCAATCTAATCTTGGCGTCAATGAGCTTAGTTATACTACATCATGTTGTCAAAATCCCAAATGATGTCTCAAGAGGCCTTCAAGTGTATCCTCCTCAACAATGATAATTTTTTCCGCCCTATTGAACCCTTGTTTCATCCACGCATTGCTACGAGAAACTAGACCAACAGTCTTCTACTTACGTAATATGTAAGTATACACGTGCACTCACATAATATTTGCATCACAATCTATACACAGTTTGGGTCCTCAAGTGCAAGACAATACTCTCAGCTTGCTTAGAGTTCGACCTGTCTCCCAAACTAATCAAACTATGACTTGTGCACGCTAAGAAGACTAGCGCTACCCCTAGGGAGAGACCACATATGAGAGGTTTTCAATTGTAGGTATTGAAGACTCCAACGAAAGTGTCTTCGGCTCTTTATCAACACTCAACTCTGAATGCTTATCCTATGCAAGCCCACCAAAGAATCGTCACACGTAGAATCCCTAGACCACCAATACCTGTGCTAGCCATTAGTGCAATTCCCAACAAAGAACAACCCTATCACTAACTCCAACAATCCTACCACCAGCCAACAAGGCCAACAACGTGCCCCCAACGACCTTCATCTCTACCACCACCAAAATTTCTTCGGAACAAACCACAGATGTCCCTACCGCCCACGTCTTCGGTGCATGCCAAAGCTTGCTACCTACGATGGTGAGTGCCATGGGATTGGTACTTGTCTAGGAACATCAGAAAACTCTAAAGCGGAGGACAAGGCCAAGGCAAAAGTGAAACGAAAGACGAAGGCGCGTCAAGAAAAATATGGAAACACAAAAAGTGCAGAAAAGTCCTAAATCAAGGAGAAAGGCGCACATGAAAAAGCGTAAGTCAATATTTTTGTAAAAAAGCGCAAGGTGCATCATGATTTATTTTAAGAGTGCAGGGCTCCCACCCGTGTAAATTGTAAAGGGAGATGGGTGGTAGGAAGAAAGCTAGGAGGATAATGGGAAAAAGGGCCTAGGCCACTGCCGGCCATGTAAAAAAGGGGATAAGGAGATGACTACCCAAAAGGGATTTAGGGCTTTGTATATAAAGTTGAAAAGAGAATGAGAAGCTCATTCTTGTGTGTGGCTAAAAGTGGCTATTCTCTTCTTCTTCTTCTTCTTATTCTTACTTGCTTGAGTTTGTGCTTGAGAGACGGACCGCTTATTGCTTCAAGCGTTCCAAGCCGAGAACTAATGGCTACCTCTCACATAGCCGATGCGCTATCCATCTCTACGGGTGTAGTGAGCTTACCTACGTGCCCGATCGAGTTACCTCCTTTCCCGAGCACTCCGGTAGCTCCACGATCCTAGTGGAAGCTTGAAGTAAGCTCCATCCTCAAGATTCACGCTGGAAGCTCCATCATTGTGAGCAAGACAAGAGAAGAGAAGAAGGGAGGAGAAGATAGAGAGCTTCTCCTCCACGGTCTCCCACCCTCACACCCTCACTCCCTCACACTCTCATACTCCCTCTCAAGCAAGCAAGCAAGAATAAGAAGAAGAAGAAGAAGAAGAAGAAGAGGAGAGCCACTTTTGGCCACACACAAGAATGAGCTTCTCATTCCCTTTTCAACTTTATATACAAAGCCCTAAATTCCTTTTGGGCGGCCATCTCCTTATTCTCTTTTTTACATGGCTGGCCGTGGCCTAGGCCCTTTTTTCCATTGTCCTCCTATCTTCCTAGATTTCTTCTTACCGCTCATCTCCCTTTACAATTTGCATGGGTGGGAGCCCAGCACTCTTAAAATAAATCATGGTGCGTCTTGCACTTTTTTACAAAAGTATCGACTTGTGCTTTTACTTGTGCGCCTTTCTCCTTGATTTAGGACTTTTGTGTACTTCTTGTGTTTCCATATTTTCTTGGTGCGCCTGCGTATTCCGTTTCACCTTTGCCTTGGCCTTGTCCTCCGCTTTAGAGTTTCCCGATGTTCCACCTTGTTTGTCTGAGGGTTAACACCTCTCCTCATCAATTGACCACAACCGGCACCACATGGTTGATCGCAACCGGCACTTTCAAAGACTGCATTAATATAAAGAAAAATCAATATAATTCTCTCTTTCTCTTCT
This sequence comes from Lygodium microphyllum, assembly GCF_053477565.2. Classification (NCBI taxonomy): domain Eukaryota; kingdom Viridiplantae; phylum Streptophyta; class Polypodiopsida; order Schizaeales; family Lygodiaceae; genus Lygodium; species Lygodium microphyllum. The sequence goes on along the minus strand of NC_141135.1, from coordinate 157,617,506 downwards.
AGTTGACAAAACTCCTTTCAAATTCTCTCTCAGACACCTTTATATTTCTCTTTCCCTCTCAAATTCTCTCTTGGGCACCTTTAAACCCCCCCAAATCAAACTTTTTTTATGTACTCATGTTTAACATTAAATCATGAACATTGATATTAGCAAAAAAATTAAGCATAACATTAACATAAGCATTAAACGGTAAGAATCACAATAACATCTAATGTTAAATCAACATTAAAATTATTGATAGCGTTAACAACTAATGTCAAATTAATAGTCAAGAGAGAAACTCTGATGCCAATACAAATCAAGGTTTTAGCTACTGATGATGGTTTGCCATAGCCTCGGATTGGAAGGGAAGGAGTGCTGGAGAAGAAACACACCTTGTTGTATCCACCATCTACAATATGTGCCCCTTGCGCATGCTCCTTCTGCTAGCAGTGTCCTATACCACCATAAACAACATAAAAACGCACATGTTAGGCGTGAACCATTACGGTTCCATGATCAAAAGTTGTTTTGTGCACGTCATCGGATCTCCTACCCAATTGCTGGTTGATGCTATGATACCAATGGAACATCCCCCTAGGACCCAACTTGCACACGAGACATGACACCAGCCATATTCACGAATATAAAGGATTGGACATCAAACTCACCTCCTAGCCATAGAGCCAAATGAGCTTACCCCCGAGCTTGGGAGCTAGCAACACTAGTCATGGCCTCATCCCAATGGTTGGTGTCCCATACCACCAACCATCTTGGTAGATGGATGTGTCGGCCAAGGAGTCAAGAGTACAAGAGTGGTGATCACACAATGAATGCACAATAGGGCCTCCAGTCCTATAAATAGGACTTGGTTGCCCTAACCCCGAGGTGTGCTTAGTGCATTTGCACTAAGTCACTTCACGACCACTATGAACAATGCTACTAGCAACCATCCAGATGTCCAAGGATGTAACGTCCCTCCTCATCTGGCTTATCCTATTTATCTGTTGGCTCCCAAGTAGAGGGATCTCAAGTGGTCATATGCTGTGCTGAGTGGTTGGGACTTGTAAGTTGGAAGCTAAAGTTTGAGGGACATAATGATGCAGGGATATTACAGCCACTCTGTATGCTATTTTAATCTTTGGAGTTTTCTGATGGAGTTCATTATGGATTATGGTGGATAGATTCTACAAGAAACCTCACACATGCCAAGCTATCAAATAGATATTATGGGCCTTCTTTGACTCTACAATGATATAACGAGGTTGCTTACAGATTGGTTTTGATGTACCATTGGGAAATTTATAACGCAGTTAATAAAAAAAATATGTTGATGAATCACCTGATCAACCAATTTTTGAAGATCAACTGGAAGGGAGTGAGTTGAAGTTTTGAGCTAGAATTAATTGTTTATCTCAAAGGCATATGATAAAGTTCAAAATTTACTCCATCAGTGATGCCAAGTGGATAGTCTTAGAAGTCTGCATCTCTGACTTTCAAGAAGCCTCTTGCAGTGTTTGGAAGCTTCAGCAATAAGTTGTCAATAAGCAATGCAAGGATATGTCTTGATGAGTTGTCATGTTCTATTTCTACATCTAGAAGATGCTTACTTGTACATGTGCATTCCTGCAGAATTGAATCTTGATTGGTAGGGATAGGTATCATATTTGTGTAATGATTTTGGTGATGAAACCCTTTCCTAGTGGTCAAGCTGATCAGCTGCTCTCGCAATCTCAATATGAAGCCTTTCAAGGACATTATTTGATTGAAATCTTGCTTGTTGAGATCTTACAACATTTCATTTTTCTTAATAATGATGCTCTCATTTGAGGATTTGTGCCTAAAGTGATAATACTGTACCAGGGAAGGGTTTTTAGTCAAGTATGAAGTGTATGGAGAGATACAAGTGAATGCCCTATTGTCAGGTGTGCCAGATTTGACACTTACATTTGCCAACTCCTCTATATTGAATGATGTGCAATTCCATCCTTGTGTTCGATATCAACCTTGGGAGTCACGCCAAGTACTCTCATTTGTACCACCTGATGGGCATTTCAGGCTCATGAGCTACAGGTTTGAAGCTGATTGAAACATGTTCAGCCATGTACTGCTGCTAACTAACAGTCAATTCAGGCAAGCCAATGATTTCTTTTCTTATGCAATACCTTGATACAGAGTGAAGAACTTGAAAAATACTCCTATATATGTGAAGCCTCAATTTAGTGGCACTGGTGAGATTTGCCGTGTGAATATTCTGGTGGGCATTCGAAACGATCCGGGGAAACCTATAGACTCTGTTGTTGTGGAGTTTCCTTTGCCGCCATCAGTAGCCTCATGGTATTTGACTGCAAATCATGGGACAGTTTACAATGCTCCAAATTCAAAGGTAATGATGGTAGTGTTGAGACCCTAAATGCTTTTAATTAAAGATGCACCTGGAGGAAAAACTCTGATCTGTTTGCCATCTATGCTTGTGAGCATCCATTTTGGAACCAAGACAGGAATTCTGATCTTGGGATTTCTTGTCTCTGAATTCATTTTCAAAATTGTTTTGTAGGTCTTATCCTGGACAATAGGAAAACTCCCAAAAGACAAGTCACCCTGTCTGAGTGGTACAATGCAGTTGGTGAAAGGTGTTGATCGACTTCAGGAGTTCCCAACATTACTTGTTGGATTCAAAATCATGGGTGTGGCAATGTCTGGACTGAAAATAGATAAGACCGAACTGCATAATGTGTTGTATCGTCCTTACAAAGGCTTTCGTGCTGTAAGCAGAGCCGCCAGCTATGAGATTCGGACGTAGCACCTTGATCCATGATAATGCTGTTTCTTCAAGTCTTCAGTAGACATTCATTTGTCTACTAAAATCTGCAGAAGTGGACCAACTGTGGCGATTTGTAAGAAATAGCTGCCCTGCTGTTTGAAAAAACAAAAAAGTTTAGTCATGATGCATGTGTCTTTTTTTGATGCCACAATGCAATAGCAGGTCTTCCACCAATCCACTCCTCAGGCAAAGTCTTGATTAACCTGATCCTCCTTGGGGCAATTAATGCTACGCCCAAAGTTTTGATATTCATGAACCTAAGCATTTATGCCACCGCATAATTCATGTTATGCTTTCAAGCCACTGCCTAGTGTTCTTAAGAAGTACAAGAAGATAGGCATGCACAATCATCTTATATGAAATCTCTGGTACAAAAGGTTGTCGAGGTGGTGGGTGCTGACAAAGGACATTGTGAAAATGCAAGTCTTGTTCACATGGAGCATTTGAATATGCTAGAAATGTGATGGAGGCACACTTCTTGACAAACACATCTTACCTTGCTTTGCTCTTAATTTCAGGGTCTCCACGATCGCATAACAATCCACGCCCCAAAAGCCTTGCAGCTAGTTTGGTAGTAGACATTAGTTTATTCCAAGTCACAAGCATGCCACATTTGTACTCCACAAGTAGCTAATTTGCATATGGTATGTGCGCCATGTCTTTTCTTTGTTACACTTAAAACTCCATAGAGAAAACAAACTATGGTTATGTTTCAGTGCCTCTGGAGTGTTGGTGGAATGCAACACATATACTTTTCCAAATTTCATAGCAAATTTAAATATCCTAAAAAGTTGATTTTTATTTGAAGTATCTCAGAATAGAAGAGCTTTCAACAAGCTTCATTGCATGTTTCTAGTTTGCTTGTGTTTTAGGCCCTTTGCAATAGCATCACTCTAGGTTGTTTGGAACTATGCTTGTGTCACCATGGAGCTTGACCAAAGTTTCCTACTGCCCTTTCTTGGAAGAGGGATGGGTCTTGTAAAGACCCATTCTACATTTGCATTCGGCAACCGAACCCTCAAGATCATACCACCAATGAGAGTGTATATGTCAATGTGGCTGTCCTACTTCCGATCAACCCTTGATGTATTTTTGGAGTGAAGCATGAGATGCAGAGGGAAAGGGAATAGGTTGCACGCATTTTTGATGGATGAAGTATGTTTTCTATTGTATTACACTTGAAGGTAAGACCTATAGACATCAAGTGCTTGAGATTACAAAAGTTCTCCCAAAGCTTGCATTTTATATGTTTCAAGCTATGAATGCAAATGATGCAACATTTGACTTATGTGTAATTATGGACAAGCAAGCAAGTTGTACATGTTTGAGTGATTCTCTCTATCTCTCAACAAATAATTAATTGATCAATTTACAAAGGGTCCAAATCTCTTGCATGCACATGTAAGCACATGTGTGTGTGCGCTCATTGAAATGCACGTGTGAACACACATTCACACCCACATGCATAGAGGGAAGCCCCCTTTCATACATGGAGGGATAAGCCATATTTATAGTCTTTGTAGAGTTTTTAAGTGCATCAAATTTTGACCTTACAAGCAATGGAGCACAACATGAACAAATTGTAATTTTGATATTGTGTTCAAGAGAATTTGTTGAGAATGTCTTATAATTGATGGATTTTTGATGTAATGGAATAGCGACATCCTTTTGTGTAAGAATTATAGTAATTTTTTAAAGCTTTTCTTAGTACGTTGCAAGCAAGTAGGGTAATATTGCTAGTCTTGAAGTTGGAGGCAGAGAAGCATATCACATCCTTAGATTATGGGTATGTCACACTTGCTCTTGTTTCTCCCCATTGCTTTAGATAGTGTGATCATTTATACAACCTTATGGCTCTCTTTACACAGTGAGGGTCCTTGATCCAAAGTAAAAATATGAAGACGGTGGCAATTTTTATGAATAAAAGCTAGTAGAGAAAAAGGGAACAACTTATCGCAAATCGTTGTCATTAACAATGTGAGGGGACAAACATAGTTACAGCTTGATATGACGCTCAACACCAATAGAGTTGGCATTGCTATACATTCTGGATTAGATTAACTCTAAATTTGGGTAAAGATCCATTTGCAAGTTTGCAAATGGCAATGGGTTGTTGATTTGAGCTTATCAAGATCTTAATTGTAGACGTTCCTTATGTGACATATGTGGAATTGATGGTAGCATCCATATGTAGACACCACGAGGATATAGTTGAGTTTCTTGATCTCATAGAATTGTGGTCCCGAAGGTTGAGTATTTAATATTTTATAATTGTGAGGTTATGAGTCTTGTTAGTTGCATCACCTACTTTGGATGCCTATGTACACATGATGTGTGTTAAATGAAGTTTTGGGCAACAGCTTCATTAGCCTTGCATTAATACATGTGCTTGTACTTAACACTCTACGATGTTTTTAAGCAACACTAAGGATCATGGCAACATGGAAAGGTTAGGGAGGGGGACGGTAAGGGTGAGCTGTGCACTTTTTGTGCATGCGTGTGCACGTGTGCTTCCCATTCTTAACCCAACAAGCTCACTTGCTCTCCCTTTCATTCTCTTATATATATTTGCACATGCCTTCCTCTCATATATGCCCCTCACCTCTTATGTTTCTCTCATCAAATGATTAGATTGAGGTAGTTGCGTGGGTTATGAGGTGCACTTCTAGCATAATATCTTCAAGGAGCAATTAGATTTCATATACTTGTTAATAAGTGCCATAAACAAGGGTTAATTTAATGAGATTTGTTGTTACAATTGAAGCATTATTTTGGTATACTGGGTTTGGATTATTGGGCTTTAATACACAAAAGAATTTAATACATAGTCCCGATCATAATTTTAAAGCACAAGAGATGATACTTAGAGTTAGCAGATATCTGTATTGATTATTAGGTACACAAGATATGATGCTAGTTACTAAGATACTCTTATTAAAAATCGGGTTAAGTTGTGCATTAAGAGAAAAGCATCAAAATCCAAATTTTTTGAAGATAGATTTTCAAATACATGTTTGATGGATCTATAAACATTAGCTTGTAGAGTGGCAACTCTTTGATGAATTGCATATTTTAATGCTAAAGAAGTTATGCCATTTCAAGTTGCATGTCTTGCATACGAAACAAATACACAACCTTTCATATATATATATATATATATATATATATATGAATATTGGGAGAGAGAGAGAGAGAGAGAGAGAGAGAGAGAGAGAGAGAGAGAGAGAGAGAGAGAGAGAGAGAGAGAGAGAGAGAGAGAGAGAGAGAGAGAGAGAGAGAGAGAGAGAGAGAGATGGAATATGATAAGCTTAATAGGATGGCAAGATTAGGTTCGAGAATCGTACGATATGATCTCATTTCTCATCAAACTTGCATTATTTTTTTAATCGTATTTGTTGATATTTTAAGTTCCTTGGGGTTAGCAGATAATTTGGACTAGTTTGGAGGAATGGATTCAATACTTCCAAGACTTTTGTGTACCATGAGGATTTTTTGAAACAATCTACCAATCACGTTTATCACAAGATGGTTTAGGGTTACATATATCCATTAGGGTCAAAAGTGAGGCAAGGAAACATGAGAAAATTTGATTAGTTTCTTAATCGCATCACACACACACACACACACACACACACACACACACACACACACACACACACAAAATCATTTAAGTGTGTGCATGTGTGTATGTTTTTGTATTGATGAGAAGGTTATTGACTGCTTATATATTCTATACTTGGACACTTGACATTGCTATTCAGAATATCGAGAAAAATATTTCTTTTTAAACCTTAATATATATTGTTTAAAGGAAGTTCTCAAGTACATTCAAACCCTTGATGTGAGGAACTCTTATCAAGAATGGGCTCTTGTGGGGGCCATGTGCAACTTAAAAAAGATAAGACTACAATTTAGAAAGTTAAGTGATGTGTTAAGTGCTATATCAGTGGGAGGGGGAAAAAGCTAAGAGGTTCCTATGTACATTCAATAATGTGCAACATAACGCTTCAAGAGTTTGTAAATAACCACGTGAACACACAATCAGTGTGCTTATTAATCCCATATAATAGTGAATAAGAATGTGAAGTTTTGGACAAAAAGAAACTATGAGACTCTTAAGATGAACCAAGAACAATGCAAATTATTCTCATACTTCAAGAATGTTAAAAATGTGTGATAGATAAAATTACAAAGGCTTGGGAAACAAATGATATCGCATTCTATTTGGTAATCACTTTGTCTTTCAATGTGAGCTCATATGGAATATATATGTTGGTAGGTCAACAAAAGAAAAAATGTAGTTTGCATGTACAATACTTTTGTTAGGAGACACTTCGATATATGAACATATATGGTGGGGTTTTTTATGAAGACATTACTTATTAGCAATATGAAAGTTTTGTATAATGAATGTGATTCTTACTCCACTGAGAAGAGAGTCAAAAAGTATTCTCTCATTTTTTGCTACTTCCATTGGCATCATCTTTATCCTCTAACAAACAATGTCTTTTTTCTTGTGCATAAAATACCCTTGTTTATGTGGCCTTGGGGTTTTTTACAAGATGAGTAGCTAAAGCATAATAATTGTGACATAAAACATTGCCACTTCTAGATTGTCAAAGGTTTGGAGCATTACCAAAGATTGGGAGGGAAATTATATCTTTCAACAAGAATAAATTGTCTCTAATTTGGCCTATGCGAGCATAGCTCACAAATTTAGACAAATTTTCGAGTGGGTACAATGGAACAATGGCCTTATTTGAGTACTTGTAGTGGTAGCTCTTTACCGGATCAAGTTAAAGCCTTGGAATATACTCTATAAGTGCAAAAACTGTTGCGAAACTCTTAGCAATATTTGCTATTATCATCATATGCTTCAACTGTAAGAATAGCAGACTTTTAAATTAGGCCTTGATAAGAAATAACTCTTAATTGAGAAAATATGAAGAAAAGATGGAGCTTATATTTTTTTAGATCTCATTAGTCTCTATCTAATATGGCCTTAAGGTACCATAAGGTATATCTCACATTGTTCAAATGAAGCTTATGAGGCACTTGCATAAATTGTCTCTCCAAGCCAATTGTGTAGTGATGAAGATCAAACTTCCCACCATCTTCCTTACACACATGGGATCATCCAATATCTCACCCACACTAGTACTTAGCTTAATATTTTGATCCAATGGCACTGAGAGGTCTACAATGAACTATACCATACTTGATCATTATATCCAAGATGTATTGCCTTTGTGAGATCTATATTCCGTTAGATGTTCTTATCACCTCAATGCCAATAAAGTACTTCATCTCTCCCAAACCTTTCATGTCAAATTTTGGCTTGAGAAGACTCTTCACATGCTCCACCTTCTAGACATTATCACCCCTAACAATCAAATCGTCCACATATAAGGTAATCATAACAATGCCTGAATCACTTTGATGCATGTAAAGTGAGTGATCTGCATTTCCAACATGGAAACTGATAGAGACAAGATACCATGCTATCTTGTCATGCCATGCTCTTGGTGCGTGTTTTAGCCCATACATGGCTTTGCACACCATACACACATAATCAGGGTGAACCATGATCCCATACCTTGTTTCCACTCCATATATACTCCTTGTTGCAACTCAATATGCAAGAACACATCCTTTACATCTATTTGATGAAAGGCCCAACCTTTTTTTGTAACCATTGCAATGATAGCTCTTATAGTTTCCATCTTTGCCATTGGAGCAATTGTTTTCTCATAGTTACTTCCATAAGTCTATGCCTTTGGCAACTAGTCTTGCTTTGTAACTATTCACACTTCCATTTTCATTATGCTTTACTTTGTAAATCCACTTGTAGCATATAGCTTTCTTTCCCTCAAGAAATGGTACCAAATCTCAAGTTTGATTTACATCCAATGCATCAATTTCTTCATCCATGGCTTTCTTCTAATGCACATGATCAATAGCTTCCTAAAAATGAGTGGGTGTAACGGAATTCATAACATTCTCCATGTATGCATAATGGCGAGATACATAACTAGCATATGCCAACCTATTTATGGGATATCTTACTCTTATTGACTAATACATTGTGAAGCACTTTGTGATTCCTTTACATTTTCCCTCTTTTCCTTACAAGAGGTATATGAACAATTGGAATACCAAACCTCTCACTCATACTATGATTTGAGCCATCAAACCCACCATCTACATATGAATAGCATGTGAAAACATGTGGCACACTAAGTGTCTCAACCACTTTTTCTTTTCCCTTTTGTGATACATTTTCTACACTTGTAGGAGCGTTATTCACATGCAACTTGCCACTCCATGGTCTCTCAATGGACCTACTAGAAGAGGACTCTTTTTGGCCGCTCAATATCTATGAACACCATATTAGAGAATTTGGGAATTTTCCAAGTCCCAATTTCAAATAAGTGATAAATATCTGACCACGTAGCTAAATCTTGATCCATATTTGAAAGTGGGTTTAGGAAGGTAGGTTATATAATATTTAGGGTAGACTCTACCTTTAAGTAAGAAAACAAGATCTAACCATTTGGTCAAATAATAAAGATATTGGGGGTTCCCAAAGTGTATGGAAATTTCCAAAATCCCTAATATAGTGTTTATGACTATGGTCCTTTATTTTATGTAACCACCTACTCTTTTATATCATATATAAAAATCTATTTTTCAACAACATATACCTAAGAAAATAAATCTCTGCTCATCCATAACTTACATAATGTAATTAGGTTATAAAACCTATAACCCTTGTGCTCAAGGGAATAACTGACAAATACATACTTTTCAACTTTTGGATTCAATTTCTTTCTTAGCTCATTAGGAACATGTACATATATAATGTATCCAAATACTTTAACATGTGACAAATTTGTTTTTTTATTAGTAAACTTCTCATCTAGTGTCACATCATACACTACAACGATGGGAGTATTGTGTGTGCTTTTCCATTCAACAACACCATTTTCTTGTGGAGTGTACATGTATGTAAGTTACCTTTGAATCCATGATGTTTAAAAAAATAAATGAACTCATCGGAAAGATACTCTACACCCTACATCCGACCTTAAGTACTTAATCTATATACCTATTTGTTTCTTAATCAGATTTTCAAAATCCTAAAAGTGAGAGAATGCCTCACTTTTCTCCCTCATGAAATATACCCATCTCTTCCTTGTATGATTATCAATAAAGACAATATAATACTTACATCTAAGTATTGATGCGTTGCATATCAGCTACTTTGAACTTAGGTAATCTCATCACAATTTCATAAGACTACATATTTTGCAATCATGACATATTTACATACCCAATACATCTATGCCAAATATCAATATAGCCACAACACTTGCATCTTGTGCAAACATAGTAGCCTCAAGTTTCAATACATTTACATCCAAGGTAAACATCCTTCTCACACACTTACCTTTTGCAACCTATTTATATATCCATTCTTGAGATCTTCTACAAAGTAGCCATTTTGATTGAACTTTACTTGGAATCCTTGCTCAAACACTTTTCCAACATAAACCAAGCTCTTTGTGATATTAAGCACATGTAGTACATCAACCAAACACTTAACCTTTCCATCCTATGTAAACAATGGGACACTCCTAACATGAGCAATATGATGCATGTATTGTCACATGTTTCCACAAAATCAGGCATTTTAGGTTTTTTAATTACTCTAAACTATTATCCATGAGACATCATATGGTTAGAGGTACCTGAATCTACATGCCATACATAATCAGTCCATTAGCCAAATAGGAGATCAAAATACACTCAAAATGTGATTCTAACAACAAAAACTTAGACTAAGGTCTGTTATACTCCCTCGAGCACTCTAAGCTTATGAAGATGGCTCGTCAAGTGGAGACCATATGACAAAGATCTCCACAAGTGTTTTTCATAGTAGGGCTTTGTAATAGACTCTTGTGGTTGTAGCTCATAGCTCCAAGCTTATGAAGACGGCTCATCAAGTGGAGACCATATGAGAGAGATCTCCATAAGAATTTTCCATAGTAGACCTTCTAATAGACTCTTATTCTTGTGGCTCATAGCTCCTTGATTGAGCACCACTCTAATACTATGAAATCATAGTGGGAGAGAGAGGGAACTTGAGCTCTTGCAGGACACACAATACATAGAGAATGCACACAAGGTAGGAAGCTAAAAATCCTATTCTTTCTTCTTTTTCTTCACTATAATAATCTACAAGAATAAAGAGAGAGTACAATATATATAGCATATGAGGAGTCGATAGTGTGAACACGCTAACTAGAAAGATGGCTAGATAGATATCTTGTAACTTGGGTAGGAGGACTAATTAATGTCCAATTGTAATGTATCATTGGAATGATATGTTGATGTAAGTACTAATTATGTCAGTGATATGAATGTAAAAATGGTCATCCAGGAATGTGAGTGTCATCTCATGTTGAGTTTGACATTTGAACACATCATCATGTGGAGCACATAACGATTATTGTAATGAAAGCTTTGTGGAATTTGAAATATCTTTCGCATTAAAATTTTCTTGTATTGGTTTTAAAATGAGCTTTTTTTTTTTGGTTTGAAAACAAAATTTTTGCGTAAGAGGTGATGATACCCGAAGATCAAAATGCTAGGATTTGGTTCATAGTGACTTCTATGGACATATGGCTACAATCTCATTGGGTAGAGCTTCATATTTTGTGACTTATATGAACAATTCCATTAGGGAAGTTTGCGTTTATCCTATTTGTAAGAAGAAAAATTTGCTAGATGCATTTCAAAATTTCTTGGTATTGATAGAGAATTAGCTAGGCAAAAAGTTGTGTTTAAGAATTGCCAATGGTAGTGAATACACTTTCATGTCTTTATGTGCTTTTGTACAAGTTGTGGTATCAAAAGAGAGTTCAAAGATCTTGAGAATCCTACTCAAAATGGTGTGGTTGAAAAGATGAATATTACCATTCAAGACAGGGCCCCTAGTATGCTCTCTAACACTAGTCTCACTAATGGGTTTTGGGTTGAAGCTGTAAAGGAAAAAGTGCATTTAATCAAGAGGTACTCCTAGGAAGCCATCGTATGAAAATATTCTAGAGGAGTTATGGTCTAGAAAGAGACCTAGCTATGATCACTTGCATATCTTTGGCTAGAAACATTTATGCATGTATCTAGGAACTAGTAGAGTAAGCTTGAACGTTGAACTTAGGTAAAACCATCACAATTTCATGAGATTGCATATTCTTCAATCACTACACATTACATGTCCGATATATTTATGCCAAATGTCAATATGGACCACAAATCTTGCACCTTATGCAAACATAGTAGCCTTTGGCTTGGGTACATTTATATCCAAGGTAAACATTCTTTCCATATGCTTAACTTTTGCAACCCAAAATAGCCATTTTGATTAAACTATACTAAAAATCTTTGCTTCACCTTTTTTCCAATATAAACCGAGTTCTTTGTGATGTTAGGCATATGTTGCGCATCAACCAAGCACTTAACTTTTCCATCCTACATAGACAATGGGACACTCCTAACATGAGCAATAGGATGCACATATTGTCACTTGTTTCCAAAAGACTAAGCATTTTAGGATTATTAGTTACTCTAAACCATTCTCCTTGAGACATCATATGGTTATAGGGACCTGAATCTACATGCTATACATCATCAATTTATTAGTCAATTAATGTTCATCCATTTGCATTCATTGCATATATCATGTGCTACATAACATATAACTTCTCATTATCAATCCGATTACTAGAGTAGATGTACAATTGCTATGCTACCTTCTTCCATTTTTGCTATTTTCATCTCTTCTCTTTTTTGGATAGTCATATGTAATGTGAAATTTCTAATTGCAATTATAGCATCCTTTGTTATCATAACTTGCGTTCAAATTGCCACATTCTCTATGGATCTCTCTTCCTCCAAACTAGCCTCTAGCACTTGTATATCATTGCTCTTGTGAGTAATGAGATTGCCCTTCACTTTTTCCATAATGGCCCATCACCATCACCATGGCCTCTACCTCTACTTGCATTATAGTGTAGAGCACATGTTCTGAGCTATTCTTGCTTTGTGATGACAAAGATGCAACAAGACCTAAGTTTTTCTCTTCTAAGATCAACATAGATATTAGATCTGAAAAATTGGGGATGGTATCTCTTATGTTGATGGAGGTTCAAAAATACTTGCAGTTCTCACCTAAACCATCCAAACATGTAGCCAATATATCATTATCACGAATCTACACTTTAATAGGTCCAAGAGCTTCAATAATGCTCTTAATATTTAATGCATACTCATTTATAGATACATTGCCATGCTTGAAATTGTTTAACCTACTAATTGATAGAACTTCCAAGCATAGGGATTTTACTTGTAAAGCTTGTCATTGACAATTTGATTAAACCTACTAATTTAGAAAAAATTCCCCTTGTAGTGAACTCGCTATCTAAGCATACCTTAAGCAACACATGTAATGCTTGGTAGTTTGCAAATATTACCTGCGATACCCAATACCTTGCAACCTATTTGGGAAATGCCAAGGTTTGCAAAGTATGTAAATCTTATCTCGTTCACACACAAACAATCGCTAACTCCCAAATGCGGCCGAAATATGCTCAAAATGCAAATCCAATAGCACAAACTTAGACTAAGGTATGCTATGCTCCCTTAAGCACTCCAACCTTGCAAAGATAGCTCTTCAAGTGGAAATCACATATAAGAGAGATCACCACAGTGTACTCCACAATAGGGATTCCTTGTAGATTGTTGTTGTTGAGTGTTGAAATGACTTGTTTTTTGGCTGATTTTTGTTGTTTTTGAGAGTTGAATGGTTGATTTTATGAGATGATTGATTGGTTTGGAAGTGGTTTGAGAGTGTTTTGGATGATATTGATTGTGTTTTGGAAGTTCATGATGTTTATCAGTGGTTCTGTGATGTTCTGATAGGTTCTGATTGGTTCTGTATACCTTCTGTATAGCTTCTATTTTGATCTGTTTTGTTCTGATTGCCTTCTGTAAGGAGGGATGGAGTATTGATTGATGAAGATTGAGATCTTGTGAAAGCTTATTGAATAGTTTTTGAGAGTTTGGAATGGTTTGAGTATGAGTTATGTGGGTTTGATGACCTTCTGTAACCTTTTGTAGGTCTTCTGTAGAGCTTCTGTCTCTGTTCTGTTCTGTTCTGTACTGTAGTTGTTCTGGTACTGTTCTGTGACTATTCTGTATGCTTCTGTATGTGTTCTGATGGATGAGAGTGTAGCTTGGAAAAGTTTTCTAGCCTTGGAAAGAGGTGAATACAAGTGCAAAAGAGCTGAAAGAAGTAGCTGCTGAAAACTCAAGTGAAGACTAGAGTGAAGTGACAGTAGTGAGCTATGAAAGGACACTGTAGTGGCTCTGGTGACTCTTCATATCAGACATACCTCTTGGGAGGGGTATCCACGACCTAAGAAGGATTATTGAGAGTGATTTTGAGATATTGTAGTGAGGATATGATGTATTATTGATGGAGAGAGAGAGAGAGTCAGAGATAGCCAATTCTATTGAAACAGAGTGATTGTATGTGAGAGATTGAGAGAGAAGACTATGAAGATATTGGAGATGAATAATATGTGATGTGTTTCCATTCAAAGATGGTGTATTCCTTTGCTTTCTTTGTTTTATTGATGGATTTTGTGAAGATATTGAAGAATATGGTTGATTCTATCAAATCCGTGGGAGATCTACTTGATGCTGCATGAAGATTTGTTGTGCCTGGTGTTCTTTTCTTCATTGTGATAATATGAAACATAATAAACAAGCTTGTTGATGTTACAAGATAGATTTTCTTGCAAGAGAATTTCCTTTTCCTTGGTGTTCCTCTTGGGGCTCCATGTTTTTGGTGCGCAGCCGGGGAAACTTGCCATCAACAAGCACCAGAAGAGGCTGAAAATGAAGGAAAATGCATTGCCAAGAAGAGAAGAATTCAATGGACGTTTGTAAAGTTCCTTCTTCCACTGAAGAGTTGGAATTTCTCATAATCAGAGCCACTTTCCACAAGAAGTTCATCCCACAATGGCGGAAACACATCACCATCATGATGCATGCTCTATGTGGTGGACAGTTTCCTCTGCCTGTTGAAGCAGCAGAAACTTGCATCTTGGTGGCAAACTGTTTGGGGGCGAACTGAAGAGAAGAAGCAGAGAGAATGACCATCCATGGAAGATTTGGCATTCATTGAGAAGTTTCCAGACATCATCAAGTGGGAGATTGTGAAGAAGCTTCAGGAATCGATCTGTAGAGGTTCACAAAGATAAGAAGGAAAAGAGTTGGAATTTGTTTGTGGATGCTCAACAGCAAGATACATGGGATGCTTGGTGCACTGATAACCTTCTGTTTGTTCAATTACCAACCCACTGGAAGTTGGTAGACAGAGTGTTCTTTACAACATACACTGTTGAAACCATCAGAAACTGGCATTACTATGATGATGGCACCACCACAATGCTCAGACAGATGCATTTTGACACCTTTAGAATCGAATACCTTCCTCTGTGCAGTGGCATGAAAGCAGAATTCAGAGACGTTGAAAAGGAGGAAGTAGAAGAAATGTTGGCAAGAGAGTTCTCCAGAGACTGAAGCCTTCTGTTAACCCTCTGTGGAGCACTAACAACATAGTGGAGCCAACCCCCTGATGAATGACGCAATAAAGAGGCAAGCGTTAGAACGAGTCTAGAGGTACATGAGAAGAGAGAAAGCAAAAATCAGAGTCGAGAACGAGCTCGCAGCAGAAGCCACCTTTGACGCCCTTGCGAAACTCTTTACAGAAGCCCCAATGGCACATCAAGCCCTTCCTCCTCTTGCTGGAGGTCCACTTCCAAGCCAGATCCGTCTTGGAAATATTGATGACAGGCCGGCGAATGTAGTTCCATTGCCAGTTTTTAAGGGAGAGTACAATGAAGACCCCGATCTTCATGTAGCAGAGTTTATGGTAGCATGTGTGGCTAACAATGCCAGAACCCCTGAGCATTGGTTAGCAATATTTCCCACCACTTTCAAGGGCGCGGCGTTTCAGTGGTATGAGAGACAAGCAACAGGAACTTTTGGCATATGGGATGACCTGAAGTTGGCCTTCCTCACTAAATTCAGGCGTAAAGGTTTTGAAGAGCGGATGCGAGAGGAATTTATGAACCTAATTCAATCCTCTGGAGAAAGAGTAGAAGCTTACGTCTCACGAATGGAATCCATCCTGAAGAGATGGACTAACCATAATCTAGATGATGGCATTCAGAAGGGGGTGTTTCTCAGAGGATTACAACCAGAAGTCCGTAAGTTTGTGGAGCTGCAAAGACCAGCCACACTGCAAGCTGCAACAGAAGGTGCAAGACTATACGATGAAGTGGAAGCTAGATTAGCAATGAATCCCGAAAGAGGAGTCCTACCTCCTCTAATGCCAGGAATGATGTACCCACCAAATGCAGTCCCAGGGACTGTTCCCTACCCCTACCAACAGATGCCCCCAGTATCACAGTACAGTGCACCAAATCCACAGTGGCCACAATCCATGCCTTCAATGATGGTTCAACCACAACAATGGTCCCAACCAATTTTCTCAATGCCAAATCAGCAGCAACAGTGGAACCCTACCAACTGGAGCCAACAACCAACAGTTCAAACAGGAGCTCTGAATATGAATCAGAAGAGAGATCCCTCTGCACCAGCCCAACTTGTTTATGCAGTGATTACCGAGACTCCTCAAAACCCTCCTGTCAGTGCCTCAGGAGGAGAAAGCTTGAAGGATTACTTATCCAACTCAGTTGCCAACATAAAAAAGGAGTTGATGGATGTGATTACAGAGCAGCTACAGACGCTGAAAGTGAATACTGCTAGCATATCCAACGTCGCAGGAGCAGGAAGAGATGTGATGCGGTCAAATACTTGGTGTGGTAAGTGTCATCAAGCAGGCCATTTAGCCACTGAATGTACACGAAAACCAACAATTCTTGGAGCCTTCTGTTCCTACTGTTTGCGGAAGAACCATACAGAGGACATTTGCTCTCTGAAGGAGATGCATGATAGGAGAAGGAAGGAAGAAGACGCAAGATTCAACTTGCTGGAATCCAAAATGACAACACAGGATATTGGACCCAAGCCTAGAGAGTTTGGTCCTAATTTCGGACCCAAAAGATTTCCATCCCAAAGTTACAGAGGAAGACAATCTGGCGGTGGTCAGAGATCAGAAGTGGAGTGTTACAGATGCGGAGAAAAGGGACACATTTCACCAAATTGTCCAGATCCCAGAAGGTCAGTGGATTATAAGCCCTTATGCAGTCGATGCAAAGGAGAAGGCCACACTGCAAAAGACTGTCCAAGCCCAGCCCCAGTGAAAAACAGTGCTACTGATAGTTCGACTAAGGCCCAAGAGCCTACCTCCAATTTAGTGGAATTGGAAGTTGCTGCCAAGCCAAGAGGTAACTGATCGTGAAACCAGACCCGAAACGGCTCTCATCCCATTCCAACATCCCAAGGAGCACCCTAAGTCTCCACCAATAGAAGAAGTTGGGTCTAGTGGGACATCCGAAGAGGACATCACTTCCTTGAAGGAGTCGGATGTGTACCTAGAAGCAGTCCGCGGGACCTTCATCCGTGAAGTAGAAGGTGAAAGGCAGCTAACCTTTGTGGATGCAGATGGCACTGAACGCCACTTGAAGGTGGGTAGCAGCCTCCCAAAAGAGGAGTTGTCAACCTTGTACAACTTGTTGAAAGAAAACTTGGACGTGTTTGCGTGGTCCTACAAAGACCTAAAGGAGATTGATCCCACAATATGTCAGCATCATATTGACTTGGAGCCTGATGCCAAGCCAGTACGGCAACGACAGAGGCGAATGAACCCGAATTATTCCACATTGGTGAAAGCAGAGCTATTGAAGCTTCTGGAAGACGAGTTCATCTATCCAGTGGCAAATAGTGAATGGGTCTCACCCATTGTGGTCGTACCCAAGAAGAATGGAAAGCTTCGTATATGTGTGGATTTCCGCAAGCTCAATTCCAAGACAAAGAAGGATCACTTTCCTATCCCTTTCACAGACCAACTGTTGGACACAGTGGCAGGACATGAGCTTTATTCCCTTCTGGATGGATTCAGTGGATACAACCAAGTGCAGATCGCAGAAGAAGACCAGTCTAAAACAACCTTCACCACAGAATGGGGGACCTCCGCTTACCGAGTGATGCCATTTGGGCTTTGCAATTTGCAATGCCCCTGCTACTTTCTAGCGAGTCATGATGGCCGCATTCCAAAATCATTTGCACGACTTCATTGAGGTATATTTGGATGACTTTTGTGTCTATAGTTTGATCCGTGAACACTGGGGACATTTGGAACAATGCTTTGACCGATGCCGGGAGTATGGGATTTCCCTCAACCCTGACAAATGCATCTTTGGGGTCTCTTCTGGAGTTCTATTGGGCCACATTGTCTCTGCACAAGGGATATCAACAGACCCTGCAAATATAAAAAAGATTGCAGCTCTGACCGCACCCACCAACCTCAAACAGTTGAGGGGATTCCTAGGCCATGTGGGTTACTACAGAAGGTTCATAGCCCATTTCGCAACAAAGGCAACCTCCTTGCACGAGCTTCTGAGGAAAGATGTAGAGTTTACTTGGACGGAAGAATGCGACAAAGCCTTCAACACTCTGAAGCAGTGTCTGATCGAGGCACCCATTCTTCAACCTCCTGATTCGACGAAAGAGTTTCATGTACACACTGATGCATCTATTGAAGGCTTAGGCGCAGTTCTCTGCCAAAAGGGTTCCTCGAAGCTGGATCAACCGATCTATTACGCAAGCCGAAAAGTCACTGATAGGGAACGGAACTATACAGTGACAGAGCTGGAGTGCTTGGCAATGGTGTTTGCCCTAGAGAAGTTCCGCCACTATCTCCTATCCACCCACTTTAAATTTTATGTGGATCATGAGGCCCTGTCCTTCCTGATGAACAAAGCAGATGTGAGAGGACGAATAATGAGATGGCTCCTTCTATTCCAGGAGTTCGACTTTGAGGTAATTACTAAGCCTGGTCGTTCCCATGTTCTGGCTGATCATCTATCGCGTATCCCACAAACTGCAGACGAGGAGCAGGATGATCCAGACCTCCCTGATGCTTCCCTATTCTTGGTAGAAACTGTAACTCCCTGGTATGCAGACATTGCCAATCTGCTGGCAACCCAACAGTACCCTCCTGGTATCTCTAGTCGAGAGAGGAAGAAGCTTATGTTGGAATCAGCCCCCTACACCCTGCTAGGCGGTGCACTGTACAAGAAAGGCGTAGATGAGGTGCTTAGAATATGTGTTGCAGGAGATGAGATTGGGATTGTTCTGAAGGCTTGCCATGACGAGCCATGTGGAGGTCACTTTGCAAGAGAAGCTACAGCCAGGAAGGCTGTGCTAGCAGGATACTGGTGGCCTACCCTTTATAAGGATGCCTATGATTACTGTAAAAGATGTGATGCTTGTCAGAGAATGGGGAAACCTATCCAATCGATCCTCCTATCAGAAGGAAACAGAACCGATACATCCTGGTATGTACGGATTATGTCACAAAGTGGTGTGAAGCTAAAGCCCTAAAGCTGGACGATGGTAACAGCATGGCCCTGTTCATGTACGAGAATATCATCACCCATTTTGGCAGTCCCTTAGAGCTGGTAAGTGACAGAGGCACTCATTTCATTAATAAAGTCATGGAAGAGTTGACAGAGCTGTATAAGATCCGCCATCGCAAGTCCACTCCTTATTACCCCAGAGCCAATGGCCAAGTCGAAGTCACGAATCGCATCCTCTGCTCGATTCTGACAAGAACAATTGCCGCACATCGTCGTGATTGGGATGATCGACTTACAGAGGCCCTCTGGGCGTACAGAACCTCCCATAAAGCAACAACAGGACAGACACCCTTCCAGCAGCTGGTGTATGGTACAGAAGCTGTTTTCCCTGTTGAACTGGAATTACCCTCTTTGAGAGTGGCTATCAAAGAGCGTTTGGGGGATAATGATTCACTACAACTCCGTCTCCTGCACTTGGAATGTTTGGACGAAATTCGTAGGATGGCTCTACAGTGCATGGAAGCCACACAAGATCGACGCAAGGCTTACCATGACAACTTCATCAAGCACAAGGAGTTCAAAGAAGGTGATTTGGTCCTAGCCTATGACTCACGATTTGGCAAGTTTCCTGGCAAGCTCCAACAGCGGTGGATGGGCCCATATAAGGTACTTGCTGTCAACCCTAATGGCTCTGTCACAGTGCAGACCGTTGATGCCTCTGATGATCCCTTCCTGATTAATGGATATCGCCTGAAGAAGTACTTTCCTCCTTGGGGATCTTGACAATCATGGTCATCTGATCCTTTCCCTCATTGGCGCGGCACTGTACTTCTTATGATGCTACTTCTGATAGCCGTTCTTCAGCCACTCCTGATAAGGTGGACACAACCCTCTGTCCCCTCCACCCCACCTTCCAGCCTTGATCTCTTATCCTCTATTTTCCACCAGTGACAGTGGCGAGGTTGGTTCTGATACATGGTCTTTCTACCGTTCCCTTGCTTAATTCGAAGAGAAAGAAAAAAAAAAGAAAAAAAAATATACATATCGGTCATGGAAGAAAAGGACTTAGGTCCCTGTCATGCCGACCTATTCTTCGAGAAAAGGTGGAAACACCCTCGGAAATAGGAGAAAACAAGAAAAAAAAAAGGAGAAAGAAAAAAAAACAAGAAAAAAAAAACAAAAACAAGAAAAACAAATCTGTTATGAGAGAAAAGGAAGCAATTCCCTGTCATAGTAGGCCTCGTTCCAAGAAAAGGTGGTAAACACCCTTGGGCAAGAAGCTAGCTGTGGAAAAGGTGGCAACACCCAGCAGTCCAGAAAGTGGATTTATCACTTGATATTTCCAGGATCCAATTCCAAAGCTACCTCCCTTGGTACACTGTGTCCTGGGTCTCTCTGCAGAGCGTCTAACTGTCCTCTAGCAGATGATATGACCTATCCAACTCAACTTTCGATTTGATGGCTACCTCCCTGGGTATGCCTCTTCAACAACTAACGACGCGATCTTCATCGACAAACAATCGAGTGATGTGAGCTTTCATCCTAACCGGATGGGGACGTGAGTATGGGTTGCCCTCTGTAACTATCAACAGAGTGTGAGACAGAGGGTGAGGCGAGAGACCAGTCTTTTCCCTTCAAATCAAATGAGAGGTGAGTAGTGTGAATGAAGTGTTGCACACACGGGATGGGCCTCTCAATGCACAAAGCACAATTTATTTCTGTGCACTGCACTATAAGGCTCCCTGGCCTTCCTTCTCGCACCGTATACTGGCACAGGGCGGGATGCACAGTTGCACCATCCAATACACACAAGGCATACAACCTTTGCACATGTGACTGTGCGGATTACATCAATGGGTTTCAGGACATGGTTGCCCTCCTGTATCTATCAACAGAGCATGAGACAGAGGGTGGGTTGAGTGTGACTGGAGTTTCTTCAATCAATTACCGAGAGGTGAGATTGAGGGACGTTACGACACTTGGAGTCAGGTATGTTCCCGTTTCCCTATGCACCCACGGGATGGGTCTTTGCCGTCAACACAGGACACGTCACCCTGTTCTGTACACTGCACTGTAAGGCTCCCTTGCCTTCCTCCTTGCACTTATGCCAGATGGGTTCGACGCACTAATGCACCATCAACTGTGCACCCTGGCATACTCCCTCTGCACCATTCCCCTGTCGATTCCTAAACCGGGTACGAGATATGGGTTTCAATCCTTATTCCTCGAGTGATATTCGTCATGGGGCAAGTGACTGTTCTTTCATTTCATTTGAGTGACTGTGAGTGGAGTGTAGTATTCCTTATCATCGATAAATTTCCTGCGATTCCTTCCATCAGCTACCTCCCTGGGTGCTGCCGCGTGGTCCCTGCCATGATGGACATGTGCTGAGAAGATGCCTTGGTACCTCTAGCAGCCGACAACAACACAGGACATGCCATCGACAATCAACCGTGATCCTCAACAAAATGGGCCAAGTTTTTCTAACCCTATAACTTTTGTTTCTCAGTGACGTTCATGTTTTAAGTGTGGGGACGTTAGTGATAGTCTATGGTGTGGTTCTAGGTCCCTGTTGCTCGGTTAACCCTATCTGTTAAGGTCTTAAATGTGGGGACGCGTCCCTGCGCGTCTACATTGCATACCCTTCTGCATATGTCTTAACCTGCTAATGCATCTATGCCATGCCTTGCTGTTACCCTAATGGGGTCCCTTCCCACCCACTCATTCATTTTTCACCCACCCTTGGGGCTGTTCCCTTGCAGTTTTCCTTCATTCCCTGATTTTGAGGTCTTGCCATGTGAATGCATCCTACGTTCACCGAAGTCCAAATCTAACCTTATAGCCATGTTCCTCCCTTTGAACTGACCATTTTTCCTTTTTAGCTACCCCTGTTCTGGTGCACGGTTTTTGAGTTATTAATTTTTGCAGCATTTTATGTAAATTAGCCGGTTTTCCATATGAATGTGCTTTGCTTGCTTCGAAACCGTGATCTGACATCATCACACTGACAATCACTTTTCCTCTGACATTTTTCCTTTTTACTCTGAGTCATTCCGATGCACGGTTTGTCCAATATTAATTTTCCGGGTTTTTAAGACTTTTTCGTGCGTCTTTTTGACATTTTTCCATGTGAACCTGTCCTGTTTGCATCGGAATTCCAATTTGATTTGACAGTTGTGTCCCCTGTGCCTTCCCCTACCTTTTTTCTTTTTCCTCCACCCTCTTTCGCCTTCTGAATTTTTTATTGTTAAATTTTAAATGAGTTTTCGGGCGTATTTTTGGTGTTTTTTGCATGTGAACCCCTCCTACTTCCATTGGAACTGCGGTTTAATGCGATAACCCTGTGCCATTCTTTCTTGCGGAGATTTTTCCTTCTTACTGCATGTCATTCCGGCGCACGGTTCGTTCGATATTAATTTCCGATCCCATTTTCGGGTCTTTTTTTGGGTTTTTCCCATGTGAACGCATCCTATCTCAGTCGGAACTATGTTTTGATGTGATAGGATTGTTGGGCACCTCTCCCTCTTCCTCTCTCCCGCTGCTCCTTCTGCGTACCTACCTCCATCCCTTCTTCCCCTCCCTCCCTCCCTACCTCCATCTCCACCTCCTCCTCTTTCCCTTTGTTTCCCCTCCTCCTCTTCTCTTCCTTCTTCTCCCTCTTCCCCTCGCCCTGTGTTCGCCCGTTGGCGCGCCTGAGTCGGCCGCCCTGCGTGCATCGTCGGAGTTGCCTCGCCCGGCGTCCGCCACCTGCCGCCTCACTGTCAGACGGGCGCGCCTGAGTCGGCCGCCATGCGTGCATCGTCGGAGCCGCCTCGCCCGGCGTCCGCCACTCGCCGCCTCACCGTCGGACGCCCCGTTGCGCTCCTGGACGCCGACGCCACCCATCGCCTCACCGTCGGACGCCCCGCAGCGCTCCTGGCCGCCGTCGCAGGCCGCCTCGTCTTCTACCACCCTGCCACCCTCGTCGAAGCCGCCCGCCCGCCTCGCCAGTCGGCCGCCTTGTGGCCCTCACCGCCGCCCGCAGCGCTGGGGCTCCGTCGGAGTCACCCACCTCCGCCCGTTGCAGCGCGCTTCTTCCTCTCCCGCCCTGCCACACTTCCTGCCTTTCCCCCCCCCATTTCAAACACACCCCCCACTAACCCCCCTTCCCACCCCCATAACGTACCCCCCCACTAAACCCCCTTCCCACCACACCCAAAACACCCCCCCACTAAGCCCCCTTCCCTCCCTGCCACCCTTACACACCCTCTACCCCTACCCAAACCCCCCTTCCCACCCCCATTTCCAACCCCACCCCCCCACTAATCCCTGTTCCTACCCCCAGCACACACAACCTCCCCCTCTCCACTAATCCCCCTTCACACCATATAACCACACACTCCCCACCACCCCTAACCAGGCCCCCTTTCCCCCCACCTTTGCACACACCCACCCCCCTACCCTCTGCAAGCCTCCCGTCCCATCACCAATACACCCACCTCTGCTGTACCCCTTCCCAAACCCCTGTTCCCGCGCAGACACCCCACCAGCCGAACCCACCGTCCCCCTTTCTCAGCCGCCGCTATTCCCCCCACACACGCAGCTACCCTTTTCCGTCCTTTGACACGCACACGGGTGTGTACGCGCGCGTGGGAGCTTGTGGTTGATCGTGCGCTTGTTCGTGCGCGGCTGCGGGACTTTGATCGTCGGTTGCTGACATGCAGCTGCCACGCAGCCTATTGCTGGGTATTTTCCCAGATTTTTAATTCACACACCCGCAAACCCTTTTCCAATAAATAAATACAAAAAAACAAAAAACAAAAACATTGAAAAATACAAACAAATCATTAGAAAACACTTAAAATTCTGAAAAAATTACAAAAAAATCTAGGAAATTTTTCTCTTATTTCTGCAACCCATGGCCATATTTTTCTACACCTGTAAATTTCAAAAAAAAATATATTTTCCCATTTTAAAATTCCAAAATCTTTTAAAAAATACCCAAATAATTTGAAAAATTCATTAAAAATGCTTAAAATTTTCAAATTAATTTTTGAAAAATTTCTAACACTTCCCTTAATATATTTACTTATTTTTGGCATATTTTTCTAAGCTGTCACAATATTTTATTTCACGCCTCAATTCCTTACAAAAAAAAATTCAATAAAATAACAAAATTTTTTTTTCATCCAAACACAAACTAAACATCTAGAGAAAATCCAGATATTTTTGGATTAAGGAGAGCGCATTCTTTGCATTTCCATACACCCACTACCATGTATTTTCATTTTTATTTGTTATTTTTTCAGCTACCTCGAAACCCACGGTTGATATAAAGATAAAAAAAATAACAAAGAGAAAAAAAAAAACACACACAAACAAACAAACAAATAATAAAAAATGCACCCTGAACACTACCATGGCACGCGCATTCGCGCTAAACACACAATTTTTTTAAAAGTAAAATAAACCCACCGTTCACTTAGTACGCGCTACGTGCGCTATAGAGGCACTTTAATATTTTTAATTAAAAAGAACCAGGTGTCACAAGAGCATGCGCTGGCAAAAAGGTGCTCCACATCACCTTAATTTGTAATAAATGAACTTGCATTTAGAGACCTAGTCTGGGTATCGAAGTCCGGGATTTGACTTAAAGCACCGTTTTCACCTAATAATTGGTAATTTAATTTTTAAGAAGGAACCGCCCTTTTCTTGCTAAGGTTTATCACTTAATAAAAATTCACCCATTCTTAATAATTTATTAAAATAAACCCTTCATTAAATTAATTTCCCCCTCACTGCACTTAATTCCCCTTTTTAACAAACCCGTTTCGTGGGATGGGTATGCATAGTCATTAGAGTTATTTCCATGGTCAAACACTGGTCTATCACAAGTTGTGGTCTTGATATGTGTAGGTTGTGGTGATGTTTTGGTTTAGTGTCTTTGTTACGGTTAAGGGTACGGTGTGTAGTTTTTTCTTTTATTGCCTGATACGGGGTTTTGAGTGTTTGTCTGATACATAGCATGAAGCTTTTGGTCGCATATGTCTTAAGGTCATGTCGATTTTTTTTCTAGGTTGTGGTTTGCTTAGGGTTAGTTGGTCGAGTCACGTTTTATTGTTTTGGTTGTTCTCTTATCCTTGGTTTTTTGTCTGTTGCTTTGCAGACATTCTCCTTGATTGTCTGTGTTTGTGGTGTGTGTGTAACCATCTGAATGGCGCCTTCTCATGCTCCTCCTCCTATCCAGTACGTCCCATTAGTTAGTAGGGATTACTCTTCCCTACTCACTTTTGAGCCTCTCACGAAGGCGGGACTCGCTACTTTTGTGGTTACCTCCTTTCCATTATTTCCAGAGGATCCGTCATTATGTGATGAGTTTCTGGCCTCCTACAGCAAGAAGACAGGACTAGTCCAGGGAATTTCTATGACTTTGACACCTCGAGGCCTAGGGAAGGCTTTGTCTCTTCCCTTCAAAGGTGAACCTTTTGTTACCACTCGTCAGCTTTTCTCTAATGAAGAGATTCTGAAGCTGTTGCAAAAGCAGACAAGGGAAATGCTGGATGTTAAGAAGGTGATCAACTCTTCAGGAGTTTCCTTTTCCATGATCACTGATCCCGTATGGAAGATGGTTTGTCAGTTTCTCCAGGACAGGTTTATGCCTGCCAAAACGCCATCCCAGTACTTGTCCAAAGAGCTTTTCACAGCTTCCAAGATGGTGTTGAAAGGAGTTGCTATTGATTGGAGCACTTACCTCCTCACTAAAATGGATCAACATTTCGTCAAAGTCACCAGGGGTAATGTTACCAATGTCACATATGGATCATACTTGTCTGCCTTCTTGACCTATTCAGGTTTACAGAAGACTGTGCCTCCACCTCCTCCATCAGATCCAGTACCTCCTCCTCCACCTTCAGATGAGTCAGAACCTATTGACATAGAGGATGATGATTCTCCGCCTCCCTTGGTCATCCAGCGCAAACGCTTGAAGCGGGTAGCGGATAAAGCTCCTTCAGTATTTCCTTCAGTGCCCATTCCTGCTACCTCTGGCAGTGATCTCCCTGGGTATCTCACTTGTAATAACCTGTTCAGAGCACATCGAGAAGGTTCGTTGGACATATCAGTTCCCTCACTGAACAGTCTAGTCTCGGGAGATGCAATTCATTTCCTCTGTAAAGATATTCAGAGTTCCATTGAATTGTCAGTGACAGCCTGTGTTCAACAGCTGTACGCGTCTTTTTATGAAGAGATCATGCAGTCTAAGGACCAGTTGCATAAGGCAACATCCGAGTTAGCCTCTGCTAAGGATACCCTAGTAGATTTGTTTAAGCAAATGGAACAACAAACCCAACTGGTTGCCACCCAAAGAGATGGGATCTCTTCTTTGAAGATCCAGTTACTAGAGGCTCAATCAGAGGTTACTAGACTTTCAGAGGAGAAGGAGAGGATGTCCAGAGAAGCGCAGGAGTTCCAAACTCTCTTAGATGACAAACTTTCAGCCTTACAGACTGCTAATGACACAGTGGCATCCCAAGCCTCCCAAATCAAGTAGTTGCAAGATCAACTGGCAAAGTCACGGTCTGTTCCTCCAAGCCCTAATGTTCCCTTGATTCCTTCTCTCTCACAGTAGGACTTGGCTGCTCTTCAGAGACATGCTACCTTGTGCCCTCTATTCCAAGATAAAGTGGAAAGATTGCAATCCAGAATGGATTTGATATGGTCTACATTTGAGCAGTTTCAGGAATATGTTCCACTAGACCATTCTTTCTTTGTCCACTACAAATTACAGAAGTTGGTTTTCTACATGAAGCTTTCCACGATGGATTTACTCTTCCAGAGGATGGATGGAGTGGGGCTTGGTCTGCTGAGTTGCTGACAGAGGTGGTAAGGATGGTGTTTGAAGATTCTGTCATGCCAGATACCATGTTGATGTCATACATGTATATACGAGGAGACTTGTTAATTCCAGATGAGGTGGATATGGCATGGTATGTGGGGGATGTGGTCCTACAAGCTGTTTTGTATGTCAACCATTTGGAGTTGCGCATAGCTGACATGTTCCAGGGTTACTCCTCCAAAGTGGCTGATTGTCATGATAATTCCTGGCATACCATGATTGATTCTGTGGTCTCGAATCAAAGACAAAACACAGCTCCTACCTATGCCCAGAGTACTAATCAACTGAGGATGGATCTCTTAGCCTATCTTTCAAAACATAATCCGTTTGATTCTACCTTCTTTGATGCCTATCATAGACGATCTCTCTTAGGACCTTCTGTTCCTACCCTCCTATATTACCAACAAATGGCTCACCGCTATGATCTATATCTTTCTCTTTGTCAATCTAATTCCACCACTATTTTACCCCTTCTTTTCCACCCCTCATCTTTCCCTCAAATTCCCATTTTTACATACTGTTCCTTTATTGAGGATAGAGTATTTTCCCCTTCTCTACCCTGTCCTTCTCCATCCATTCATGTACCTTCCACATTTCCTATTTATCAGTTAACACCCTTCCTTAGTGATTCCCTACAAATTTCTGCCACTCCTTTAAATCATTCTTCCTTTTATGATTTTGCCTATCTCTCACTTCATCCACTTTTCCTTATTCCATTTCCCTCTCCTAACACTTCTATATCTCAACCACCTCAGTTGGTTAGTGACTATGATGGGTTTGATAATAATCAGATTTCCAGAAGAAGGGGATGGAGTTCGAATGATTCCCTTACAAGACCTCAGATCAATTGGCTAGTAATTCCAGGAGAATGGACAGCTGCCAGTCAAGCTTATCAGAACTATATTCATTTTGCTCAGTAGTATTCACAGTTTGCAGATCCTTCAGTGCAATTAACTGCTCACTTTGCTTGGTACTTGGCGTATATGCATAGGCACTCTCATAATGATTCCAAGCCTATTCCAAAGTTGTGCATGAATGTCAATGTGAGCATTGATTCCCAGTAGT
The DNA here is from genome assembly GCF_053477565.2 of Lygodium microphyllum. Lineage (NCBI taxonomy): Eukaryota > Viridiplantae > Streptophyta > Polypodiopsida > Schizaeales > Lygodiaceae > Lygodium > Lygodium microphyllum. Next base: position 157,589,149 of record NC_141135.1, on the reverse strand, counting down.
TGGATATATTGTATTTTCATGCCCTTTGTTTGCCTAGCAGATACCTGGTCCTGTTGGAAAGGATGTGCTATCTTCAGTTTTTTCAAAATCCTCCCAAAACCTTTGTAGATGAATCCTTATCTATGGATCGTTTCCGAAATCATCAATCTTTCAAGAGGGATCATCTTCATTAATACCTTTCCAATGTATGGTGGATGCTTTTTAATAAAATCTCTCTTTTTGGAGGAGTCATTCAGATGGTTGTGTTCTGTGTAGTGTTTGTGTTGTGAGTTCATTTATGTAAAAAGAACGTGGTGGTTGCCTATTGGATTGGATTTTGTGCGAGCTACATTTTGGAGAATTGTGGTGATGGGGTCGTGGTTGTCGAGTTGAAGCTGATGCTGATGAAGAAGAAGAAAACTCTTATATCCTTTATAAATTTATTGTGATTTTTAGTTTGATAAGAAGTGTTAATGTATAAAGGGTTTTCCTTTCGTTGTATTTTTATATCAGATACAGGTGATAAGTTGAGGTCGTGGTGGATGGATTGTTTTTGAAGAGATATTGAAGATTACAGTTGAGCTTTTACCTGAACTTGTATTCCCTTTTTCTTGAGTCGCGAGGACGCTTCCTTATTAAGTGTGGGGATATGTTGAGTGTTGAAATGACTTGTTTTTTGGCTGATTTTTGTTGTTTTTGAGAGCTGAATGGTTGATTTTATGAGATGATTGATTGGTTTGGAAGTGGTTTGAGAGTGTTTTGGATGATATTGATTGTGTTTTGGAAGTTCATGATGTTTATTAGTGGTTCTGTGATGTTCTGATAGGTTCTAATTGGTTCTGTATACCTTCTGTATAGCTTCTGTTTTGATCTGTTTTGTTCTGATTGCCTTCTGTAAGGAGGGATGGAGTATTGATTGATGAAGATTGAGATCTTGTGAAAGCTTATTGAATAGTTTTTGAGAGTTTGGAATGGTTTGAGTATGAGTTATGTGGGTTTGATGACCTTCTGTAACCTTCTGTAGGTCTTCTGTAGAGCTTCTGTCTCTGTTCTATTCTGTTCTGTACTGTAGCTGTTCTGGTACTGTTCTGTGACTGTTCTGTATGCTTCTATATGTGTTCTGATGGATGAGAGTGTAGCTTGGCAAAGTTTTCTAGCCTTAGAAAGAGGTGAATACAAGTGCAAAAGAGCTGAAAGAAGTGAAAGAAGTAGCTGCTGAAGACTCAAGTGAAGACTAGAGTGAAGTGACAGTAGTAAGCTATGAAAGGACACTGTAGTGGCTCTGGTGACTCTTCATATCAGACATACCTCTTGGGAGGGGTATCCACAACCTAAGAAGGATTATTGAGAGTGATTTTGAGAGATTGTAGTGAGGATATGATGTATTATTGATGGAGAGAGAGAGAGAGTCAGAGATAGCCAATTCTATTGAAACAGAGTGATTGTATGTGAGAGATTGAGAGAGAAGACTATGAAGATAATGAAGATGAATACTATGTGATGTTTTTCCATTCAAAGATGGTGTATTCCTTTGCTTTCTTTGTTGTATTGATGGATTTTGTGAAGATATTGAAGAATATGGTTGATTCTATCAAATCCGTGGGAGATCTACTTGATGCTGCATGAAGATTTGTTGTGCCTGGTGTTCTTTTCTTCATTGTGATCATATGAAACATAATAAGCAAGCTTGTTGATGTTACAAGATAGATTTTCTTGCAAGAGAATTTCCTTTTCCTTGGTGTTCCTCTTGGGGCTCCAGTTGTGCATGTGGCTCATAGCTCCTTGCCTTAAACACTATTTTGATACCATGAAATGGTAGTAGGATGATAGAGAGGGAGCTTGATCTCTTGCAAGACACACAACACATAGAGAATCCACACATGATAGAAAGCTAAATGCCCAAGTCTTTCTTCTTCTTCTTCTTCATGATAAAAATGTACAAAGAATAAAGAAAGAGTACAATATACAATGTATGAGCAGTTGATGTTGTGAACAGGCTAACTAGAAAGACGTCTAGATAAATATTTTGTAACTTGGATAGGTGGAGTAATTGATGTTCACCACTTGTAAAGTATAATTGGAATGATATGTTGATGCAAGTACTAACCATGTCAGTGATATGAAGCGAAAACATTCATCCAAGTATGTGAGTATAATCTCATGTTGAGTTGACATTTGAACACGTCCTTGTGTGGAGTAGATATTAGTTATTATAATGAAATGTTTGTGGCATTTAAAATATCCTTTTTATTTGAAATTTTCTTATCATGGTTTTAATGAACATTGTGTTTTTGGTTTAAAAACCAAATTATTACATAAGAGGCAATGATACTAGAAGATCCAAGTGCTTGGATTTGGTTCATAGTGACCCTTGTGGACATATGCCTACAATCTCATTGGGTAGAGCTTCACATTTTGTCACTTTCATAGATGATGCCATTAGGAAAGTTTGTGTTTATCCTCTTCATAAGAAAAGCAATTTTCTATAGATGCATTTCAACATTTCTTGGTATTGATAGATAATTAATTAGGCAAAATGCTTAAGAGTTTAAGAATTGCCAATGGTAGCTACTACACTTCTCATGCCTTTATATATGTTTTTTTACAAGCTATGGTATCAAAAGAGAGTTGAGAGCTCTTGAGGATCCTACTCAAAATGGTGTGGTTGAAAATATAAATAGGACCATTCAAGAAAGGGTCCCTAGTATGATTTCTAACACTAGTCTCACTAATGGATTTTGGGCTGAAGCTGTAAAGGTAGAAGTACATTTGATCAAGAGGTACTCCTATATTAAGACATTGTATGAAGATATTCTAGAGGATTTATGGTCTGGAAAGAGACTCAGCTATGATCACTTGTGTGTCTTTGGTTAGAAACATTTATCCATGTACCTCGGGACAAGTAGAGTAAGCTTGATCCTAAGTCCAAGAAATGTATCTTCCTTGGATATGGAGATTCAAGAGAAATGGGCTATCACTTATAGGATCTTGAATATAAGAAGTTGGTATGTAGCCATGATGTCATTTTTAATGAGGATAAGATGGATATGTAGCCCATCAAAATAGTTGAGATTTGCAGGGTATGCTATAGAAGGATAGACAACCATCACATGAGCATTATGTACCGCTTGTTCCATAGGATGCAAGGCTTGGACAACTAGCTAATGTTGAGGTAGGAGTGATGACCCAAGCAAGTGGACAACCTCATGTTTTACAGGATAGATAGTTGGGACAGGTAGAGACTCTTGTTGATCCACTTTTATTATGGTCTACAAGGGATGCCATAGATACACTTTGTCTATAGATTATGTCATAGTTATAGATTGTAGTAAGCCTTCTTGCTATAGTAATGCTATGATTAAGGATGTCAGTCATAAGTGAAAGAAGGTTATTTAGTTAGAGATGGATTCTTTGATGAAAAATGCTATGTGGGAGTTAGTTCTTTTGCCTAAGGGCAAACATGCATTGCCATGAAAATGGATCTACAACCTGAATGTATCTCCATTTGATGCATTGCCTTAGTAGAAGACAAGATTGGTGGCCAAGGGATTCAAGCAAGTGAAGGGGATTAAATTTCATAAGATCTTCTCATCAGTAGTCAAGATGACCACCCTTTGTATGGTACTTGAATTGGTTGCCAAAGAGAATGTGGAGTTGGTTCAAATGAATGCCAAGTTAGCTTTCTTACATGGGACGTACATGAGGACATTTATATACAATAGCTTGAAATAGTTGGTGTGTAATTTATATGGTTTGAAACAGGTTCCAAGGGAATGGAATTATGAGTTTGATGCCTTATGATTTTGATTCTCTATGTGGGTACAGTAGAAGTGAGACTAAATACTATCTCCACTAGAAAGGCTAGGGATGGAAACCTTATGATTTTGATTTTCTGTGTGGACAACATGTTGATTGGTAGAAAGTTAGTCACGAATGTGGATGTACTTAGGAAAAGGATGTATGAAACCTTTGACATCAAGGACTTGGAAATGCTAATTACACTCTTAATATTTATTTTATGTAGGATTTAGATAAAAGGATACTCTATTTGTCCGGAAAGAAATACATTGGGAATGCTAATTACACTCTTAACATTTATTTTATGTAGGATTTAGACAAAAGGATACTCTATTTGTCCGGAAAGGAATACATTGGGAAGATATTGGGGAGCATTTCAATATGGAGAAGGGAAAGGCTATCAGTGTTCCATGGCCTCCATATTTGAAACTTACTCAAGAGCACAATCCCAAGTTAGATGGGTAGAATGCTAAAATGGCCAAGGTTTCTCATGCATATGTAGTTGGTAGCTTGATGTGCACAATGATTGCTACATGTCCAGAGATCTTCTATGCAATGGAAGTGGTAAGCATGTATATGACAAGCCCTAGCAAGAAGTATTGTGAGGCAATTAAGAGTATCATAAGATATGTGAACAACACTCGACCTATGCATATATGCTTCAAAAGAAAGAATAATCTATTCTTGGATATGTATATACTAATTTTGTAGGAAGTTTAGACTCTAGGAGGCCTACTAGAGGTTTTGTCTACTTTCATAGGTAGCATTGTCTCTTAGATGTCTCAAAGGTAGCCATGTACCATTTTATCCACCACTTAGGTAGGTTGAGCATGTTGTAGCCATTGGCCTACAAGGAAGCTGTATGGTGTATTTGTCAAGTGGAAGACTTGGACCTTGTAAGAAAGGTGTTTACATTGCATTGTGATAGTCAAAAAGCCATTCTCTTAGCATAGAACCTTGTCTTTCACATGCAAAGAAAAAGTGCACTGAGGTGAGATATCACTTCATTAGGGTGGTGCTTGAGGACAAGTGCATTGAACTTGTGAAGGTCCATATATAGATGTTAACCTTGGAAATCTTCTTATGAATATCTTACCTTCTGATGAGTGCTTTGCACATGATAGAGTGTTGATGGGAATTGGATCAAATCTTTGCTTTCTTCTTATACTTGCATATACAAAATCAAGCTAGGGAAGAAAGAAAAAGGGAAGACAAAGAAAATTTGAATGAGCTCATGTATTTGGAAAAGGAAAATCATGAGAGACTCTTATTTATCCCAATGAAAGTAGTGAGAGATGGTTGGGATGAAGACAATCCCTATTACTTGGTTATCTCTCTCAAGGGTACAATATTTCTTCACATAAAGTCAAGGAGATAGATGTCATCCCTATTTTGGTGCTTTTTAGGTGTTTTGTATAGTCAAACCCAAAATGCATGCTAAGGGGCCCTCCAGCTAAAATGGAATTGCCTTTAATGCACCGTCCGATAATAAGTTAGGTACCAATGGCCTCAAAAAAATTCTCCCAAAAATGAGAGGTGAAAAGAGAATCATGATTGCTAATAATCCTTTTAGGAAATCCATGCAGCCTAAAGATTGCCCTCATAAAGATCATTGCAAGATTTGAAGTCTTATAGGTTGTTTTAACTAGCATAAGATAAGCAATCTTAGTTAGCATATCCACAATGATTAAGATTGAATTGTATCCTCCTTGGACACTGGTTAATCCAACTACAAAATAAATGTTTATAAATTTTCACTTCATTTGTAGGATGTCAATGAAGGGAGAAGCCCAAGTGGAAGCAAGAGAGGTGTGAGTTATGATGGATGGAGCAAGAGAGCAAGAGAGAGAGACTCAAGATGTGGGAACTCCAACAGTCACAATGTGTGACCGGCCTTCCCTTTATTCAAATGTCATTGAAAGAATAAAGAATGATGTGATAGTGATGGGTGCTTGTCGCTTGCAGTATGCAAATGCGGGTATTGTTAGTGTAGTAATACATGGGTGGATAGGCAAATGCAGCTTTATCCCAAACAGCCTCCCATTGAAAGGAAAATGTGCCTTGAGTGAATAGGAAATAAGAAAAAAAAACAGACAAAGTATAATGTGTACATAGAGTACAACAAGATGAGGAATAGAGGTCATCCCATCCAACACCCATCAACTTCCTAAGGAAGGCAAAATGCTCTATTTAGACTTTTCATAAGTAGATTTGCAAGATTTTGGCTAGTTGAGATCTTGACAAGATCAATAAACTTGTCCTCAACGACCTCTTTGATAAAGTGGTACTGCATCTCAATGTGATTCGTCTTCACACAAAAGATCATATTCTTGGCTAATTAGATATCACTCATAGAATCCAAATGTAGTGTAGGAACCACGTCAATCATACTAAGGTATGCTAAATAGCCTAACCAGAGAGCCTCCTTGCAAGCCTTAGTGGTTGAAACATACTTGGCCTTTGTAGTAGAGAGTGTCGTGTATTTTTGCACCCTAAACATCCTAGAAATAGCACCTCCAGCAAAGATAAACACATAGCCAGAGGTAGATTTTCTACTATCTGCATGTCCTGCATAATTAGAGTTAGTGTACCCCATGACTTATGTATCTTGTCCACCATAACATATGCACATATCTTGTGTGCCCTTCAGGTACCTCATGATACCCTTGATGGCATCTGAATGCCACCTGCTAGGTGTAGCCATATAGCGTGCCACAACTCCCACTGTAAAAGCTATGTTAGGACGAGTGCCTATCATTGCATACATCAAGTTGCCCATTGTAGATGCATAAGGGATCTTGGCCATCTCAGCCTTTTGCTCATCAAACTACGAATAATCGACCTGGCTCACCTTCACATGAGAAGGCAAAGGACAACCAATTGGCTTAACATCCTGCATATGAAATTGCTCAAGGACCTTTTGGATATACTCCTTTTGTGACAAGTAAAGAAGCCCCTGAGAGTGGTCACGCGTAATGCGCATCCCAAGAATATGTGAGGCTTGTCCCATGTCTTTCATCTCAAAGCTCTTATTGAGTTGACTTTTCAAAGCATCGAGCTCATTAGGAGCTCTCCCAACAATCAGCATGTCATCCACATAGAGTGCCAAAATCAAAAGGCTGCCATCACAAGTCTTTTTTGTGTATAAACATGGAGCCATATCATTGCGTGTATAGCCCTATGAATGCATAAAAGCATCAAACTTGTGGTACCATTCTCTAGGTGCATGCTTAAGGCCATAAAGGCTCTTTCTCAATCTGCACACTGGGTGTTCCCCACCTTTTTTCTCAAAGCCCTTAGGATGCTATATATAAATCTCCTCATGCAAGTATCCATGTAAAAAGAATGTCTTAACATTCATTTAATAAAGGTCCACATCTAACTGAGCAACCAATGCTAGTACCAAATGTAGGGTAGTCATTTTGACTACAAGAGAAAAGACTTCCTCGAAGTCAACACCATGCTTTTGTTTAAAACCCTTAGCAATCAATCTGGCCTTATAGGTAGGCTTGGGGCATCCAGGGGTGCTCTTCAACTTATACACTCACTTGCATGGCCATACACACTTTCTACCAAGCAAAGGAACCAAGTCCTATGTATGATTTTTCTGTAAAGAGTCAAACTTTGACTGCATGTGTAATATTCCCGCCACATCGCTTCATATCAAGAAACAAATTCAGGCTTGAGGCATTTTAAAAAGTACTCGTCGAGCTATTACATAAGTGATCGCACATAATTTTTTTAATATTAAGTCTTGCATTAAATCAATTCCGTAATCCGATATGAGAAGACACCTCAATATTCCTAGCCGACAAAAAGCAAAGACATCTCGTAAAATAATATTATGATGACTTGATCATAAATTCCACATTATATTTGATTTAGCATTCTCGATTCCATTTAATGCGTGAAAGATCGCATTGATTTCCTAATCGCAAGACAAATCGCAAAAGCCTCAATCGGTAGACAAAGAAGGGCAAGAACGAGCATGATATTGAGTAAGTTAAGTATCAAAGAGTATGATATGACTTTATAAACTAGATAACTCATGAGGTAACTTGGTCAAAAACCACCAGATAAAGTTGTTTTGAAAAAAAAAAGATGTTTTTGAAAAAATGGGCCAAATATCATGAAGTTTTTGCCACTTGGGAGGGAGTGAAAGCATTTAAAAATCATCCCCATGCCACCATCCAATAGGTAGATAATCAATATGTATTTTTAATAAAGCTCAATTGGCTCTTGACAAGTAGCCAAAAGAATGAGTCAATTGCATGCTTCCCCTCATGCCTATAAATACACCCCCTCTCCTTTAGAAAAAAAGCAAGAAGGAAGACCTCCTAATGATGGAAAAATTTCTCTACTTCTCTTATCCCATTGAAGCTTTGAGCTTGAAAGAGGAAAATACCCCCCTTCTACCTCATTTTCATTTTCTCTACCTTACGCCTTCGTCCCATACGACCATACCGCTAAGCGGAACACTAGCAAATTTTTTTTGGATGACTACCAACTCTCTTTGAACTACCACATCAATTTCTCTTGACATGCATGGTTGTGGGTGGTCGCAGAAATTCAAAAAGGCCATGTGAAGCAAGGAACATGGCCGATGGAGAAAATGATGCGGTAGAAATTGACGAAACCCTCGTTACTGCAAACCTGATAGAGATAATATCTCGTCAGCTTGAAAAAATCTAATATTTTATTAGCTTATCACTATATTTGGCTTTAAATGATTATAAACATATTCTAAAGAAAATGCATATGAACTACCGCTTAGGAAAATAACCTAAGTAATATAATAATTAACTATTCAATAAAAATACTCTTTCACTTGGAAAATGATTATATGCTTATCATTAAGAAAATATTGTAATTATGGTTTATTTTGTGATATTTATTATTATTTCATTAATAGCGTATGTGATCATAATAATAGAAAAAAGATAAACATTTTTAGGAAAGGGAATATTTTACAATTTTACCTTGAAAGTGACTATCTCTATTTCATTTTGCTAATGTATAATAATTTATAGAAGATCATTTAGAAAATATCATGAAATAATCATTGCATTAAATCGATAGAAAATTGAATAGGAAAATATATACTAGATGCACATAAATTAAGTGTGTGGAAATATAATTCAATGTCTAAAAGATGAAAGAAAAATTATGCTTATGATTTTTGCACTGCCTACAATAAAGTTTTTAGAAAAATAATCAGCATTGCACTTAGGACATAACTAAATGAAAATTAATCTTTCTAGATAACATTGAAAATTAAGCAAATAGTCAGACATTGTTGATTAAACTATAGAATATGAGTAGAATAAAATAAAAATTATTTTCTTATTAAAAATACATATAATATTAATATTAATGATTATATTAGGAAGAGCATCAATATCATGAGTTGATCCATGTATGAATCAACAAGAAAATCTAACCTAAAATATCAAGAATGTTGAAGCAAAAATAACTATAAAATACTTAACAATCTTGAAATTATCAGTATCATGAAATTAAATAAATATCAAAAGTTTGTAGAAGTTATTGAACATTGATAAGAATTTGTCGATACAAATTCTAAAGTCTAAACAAACTTGGAAAAGCATTTGAGATCTTGCTAAGTGTGGGTTAGGGTAGGGCAACAGTGCATGAATTAACTGCCATATGTATAAATGCCCATATTATCTTTTAGGGTGGAAATACCAAATTTTTCATAAGGACAAAACAGACTTTAGATTCGCGAAATAACTTACAGATCTCAAAAAAGAGTTATAAGAAGGAAGAAAAACCCTAAGAATAAGGTGGGACCTTAAAAGAGAAACCCTAGATTTGGGTGGGGCTCCTTCCTATGCTAAAAACACTTGCTGTTGTTTCTTTTTTATTTGTGCATGCATTGATGGTTGCACAGGAACTATTGATTGTGCTTGCAATAGTTAGATTTGATTGTAAATATATAATCAAGATAATAAGAGGAAAGATCATGCTATGTCTCCCCCACGGCTAGACGTGGAACCCTGCTCCAAGGGGGATTGTTTTGTACCGTCGGGAGGAACTTTGGACCGACCCCCATGAGAGATCACTCAATGAGGAATTTTTTAGGCAGGAGAAGGCGGAAGTGCTAGGGGACTCTGGCCATAAATCTCTCGATCGCTCCTAGGAACTGCATGGCCATCACACGAATCATGATGGGCTCTTGGAGTCTCGGGTACTAGTGAAGGGATAGAAATCTTGGAGGGTTTCTTTTCTTTTGTGTAGACATAAGGGATTTTTCAGTGAACAGAGGTTTATCTTTTGTATTGGCAGAAGGGAAAAATCATTGTAAATAAATTTGCAAAGTAAGAAATAAATATGCTTTGCCAAAAGATTATTTTCTTTGTCTTTGTGTTGTGCTCGAAAATTACGCAAAGGAATGTGTGATAATGGGTTAATTAACAAAGGTGCTTTTATATGCCATAACCTAATGTGATAGGTAATTAGAAAACTAAATAAAACCATTTGTGGGAAGCAGGTGGGTGAGATCCTTGATGGATTCGTCCTACGGATGGGTGGTCCCGGTAAGCTGGGAGCTTCTCTTAAGAGATTGAATGAAACATTAATTAGAAAAAATTAGGTAGAGTCGAGCATTGACTTACCTAGGGACAACAGGTCTTAAAACCTTGATAAAAAATTATCTTAGGGAAAAGGTGTGGTGGCTGTGCCAAAACTCCATTAAGGTTCCATGAATCCTAACCAGTTACTGGAAAAAAGCATTGCACTCCATGAACCAAGGGTAACTACAATCACTCCAGTCAGACGAGAAGCCCTTATGGGACACCTCCGATGGAGCTAACTGATGTATTGAGATCTCAGTTGTCAAATTAGGACCCCGAGCTTGTAGGTTCATCTCGTGTGGGGAAGGCCAGCCGGTACCTTCCATTTTACGGGTGGACTTTGGGAAACCTAGATGATAGACCCCGTGCATTATCGCAAGTGTCAGGTGAAGTTGTCTAGGATAGTTCCCCGATGATGAACCACTAAAATGTACTACTAGGAAATTGTTAGACAAGCACATGACATGTGGTATCCAAGGTTACTCCAGCTACTTTTTCTTTTGTGGTTGAAACTGTTTGATTCTGGCCATAAAATTGTCCTTGGTAGATTGATTTACCTAACTTCAAACATTGTCTTTTGAAGTGGCCAGGTTGGTTGCAATGGATATATCTTGGTGCCTCCTTGTTACCAACTATAGATATGAAGTTTCCAATAGCGCTTGTCTTGGCCTTCTTCCTTTGACTGGTCTAGTATTATCCTTGGATCCTCTTGACATATCCTCGTGATCCTTTGTAAGTAGAAATTTGTTCCCAAAATTTGCCACTCTTGGATGCTGATTTAAGTTCTTGGATAATAGTTTTGGCTTAAATTAATGCATCTTGTAGATCAGATGGACACATTGCTTTGAGACGAGTATCCAATGGAGGGTTTAGCCCATGACAAAACTTTGACACCTACTACTGCATGATATCCATGGATGGGACATACTTCAAAAGGGACATAAATCTAAAATAGTAGGTTTCCAAACTCAATCGAGATTACTTCAAACTAAAAAACTCATTTATCTTTAGTGTATGATGTGTCGGTGGGAAATATCATCCGCGTATAGCTTCCTTTAGTTTTTTCCAAGTAATGGTTTCCAAATGTTTACTTTAGACGCGAGATCCTTTCCTTTACCATGAAACTCAAGCCATTTGATTTGTTTGAGAATGAATTTCTTCTCTTGCACTTTAGCTAGGGTAAGCTTAGGTATGGAAGGCATAATATCCTAGGATGGAATTGTTAACATTGGCAAGATTACTTGCACATCTTGTATGCTTACAACATTCACCTCTCTTTAAGAATTTTAATACTTTGAATCCACAAAATTTTCATTTACAGTATAAAGGAAGTACACAGTACACAATCTTGCAAAAATTTAAGACTCTTTTATTATTCACCGCTCGCAATAGGGCTAACTAGATTTGCTTACTACATAAAGTAGATAATTGGAACCAAGCTAGGGAGATTTTTGGGTTGAAATAGTTTTAATTTTGAAATTAAGGTACATAAATAAATCTTTAGGTTGGAGGCTCATCAAATATATATAGGACCTTGTATTTTTAGGGAAGATTTGAAAAACCATCTTTACAATAGTTGTGGTGGCACAAGTATCCTAAAATGGCAATACACTTGGCTAGTAGAATATGGAACACTTCATCATAAAGATAATGGTTTTGGCGAACCTCTTCTCTGCTTATCTTGAGGATAGGATTTAGATGTGATTCTTCAAAGATAAATAGCTTAATCAGCTTAAGATCTTTCATCCACTCAATTATTTTAAAGTTGTTTTGAAGATAGGCAAGTTGATTGTGGCATTGATGAAGTAGTAGACTCTGCTTCGTGTCCATCGATGCTCTCACCAAATGGTGAAGAATTATACATATGCTCCAATATCCTCATGAAGCAATCTACCCAATCAAAATCAACAGAATACATCACTGATGTAGACATTGCTTGAAATACCAATTTTTTTTTTCAATCTTCATTATTCTTAAAGAGATTCTAGTGATAGTTAGAGGGTGAATAATTTTTACATCGAACATATCATTAAACAAGGTTAGAACAAATCTTCCTATACATTAATTCCATTTCTCTTTCATACCATGTGTGACATGAGTGCTTTGAAATAACATTAGCAGTACGATTTAGTGATCTATTGAGATGATTTTCTTGGCAATGCCGCTTAGTACTTCTTTCGAATTATATAAGATTTGCTGCACCTAGAATCTCTTCAATCCAGTTCAGAATTATAGGTCTTGACCATTCTCATGAGAATCGACCTGAATTTAGGATTCTAAGCACAATAAGGTATCCTATTTTGATTAACTAGCATCAGACTATGAGCCATTGCATTAGCAAGTCAACTCAAACTGAAGCAGATCAATGCTGCACTTGGTTCATAGTGAGTGAGAAATGAGTGGGAGAAATATGCATCAACCCCTCTACCTGTAGGGTATAGTCTTGACTCCATTCCCCTAAAACAACATTTGATCAGGATCTATACTAGAGAGTTATGTATTGAGCCACTTCCAAAATCTAGTGTCTTAAGAAAAACTCAGTTCATCGAGACTACCAATCCATAGGATGGACCATTGGGAATCTCATCCTTATGCTTTTCTCGATGGTTTGTTTTAGTTATCTAATTATCTTAACAAATTTATGTTGCACATATAAAATCATCTTCCTTAATTAGTCCCTTTAGTCACAATGTTTGTTCATGTAACTTAAGTCATGTCACACAAAAAATGAAAAAAATTCTTTGAAAAAATAACATTTAACTTAATGAAGAATCTAGTACGAGTGTTTACCTTTCACCCATATGGAAGAGCATAATGGTGGCCTTTACTTTTCCAAGGTTTTTGCTCCTAACTAGTATCAATGCCTCAAGAAGTCCATGCTAAGTCACGTAGGGGTTTGGACAATTCTTATGAGTCTAAGAGTTTACTAGCTAGAGCCCCCTAGCACTCTCGACTCCTCCTACTCGAGAATCTTCCTACAAAGCGACCTCTCGCCATTGGGGTCAATCCTCAGAGGTGGCAAAGCTAATCCCCCTTGGAAAAGGGATCCATAGCTAGCCTTGGGGGAGGTCTAGTATATTTTCAATTTATCTTGTTGTAAACTTAATATATTAGGATTTTGATTCAATTCAATCAAACTTTCTAAGTGCATCAAGTTAAACTTGTATCCGCCATTGCAAGCACAAGCAATTCTTCCTCAATCAATATTGTCTACACAAAAATGGAGGCAATTAGAGTAAGTTTTTAACTTAGTGGTAATTCTTTCTAACTTCATCCTATTTTTTGGCTTCTTGGACTTCTCCTAGAATTCCTTTCGATTTTTTCCTAAGCTCCCTTTTTCTTTGAAAATCTGAATTCTAATTAGTCTTCATTCATTTGATCTTTTCTTGATTATTATTAGCCTTTATTTGCAACCTTACTTGTAACCCTTGTTGAGGATTGGTCACTGGATCTTATTACGAGAATTTGTGGAAACTAAGTTGGAACCTTGGAATCACGATTTTTACTTCGGAAGCTATGTGAGTTAACAAGGTGAGTATTTTTCCTAGGAATTTTTTCAACTTCTATTTTTCTCAAAGAAGAATTACATTGTCCCTTCTGGTTGCTTCATGATCTAGGGCTTGTATTTCACTTTATCATGTTGGCAAAGTGAATTGATTCAAATATCCTATATTCTAATAGATACGTACTCAATTCAATAATTTTCTAATGACTATGTATGTGCTTTATTAAATTTGACTTAACTTATAATGATGGAGTTTTAAAGAGGATACTTTTAATAAAAAAATTTGATAATGTACTTTAATTATATTAGTTCACCTTATATGAATTATAAATATTAAGAAAACTATTTCTTTCTATTTACATGATTTATAGATACAAAGAAAATAAGTCTCTATATTTACAAATTCAAAAATACTAAAAGAAATATGCTTAATATAATCTTCAATTTTTCCTATCGCAAAAATAAATATTCTTGATGCTCTTTGTTTATATGTAGTTAGAGGGAATTTATTCAATACTTTTTAATGTCATGCAATTTATTTGTTGAATGCTGAAATGACATGTATTTTTTGGTTGGTTTTTGCTATTTTTATAGGCTAAACGGTTGAATTTACATGATCGTTGAATGGTTTGGAAGTTATTTGGGAGTGTTTTGGATAGGGTGGAATGGTTTTGATAAGCTCATGATGTTTTTCAATAGAGATATGAGGTTCTGTGTTAAAGCCGTGGGAGAATTGTTTCTATGAAGCAGCGTGAAGATTTTTTGTTCTTGGTGTTGTTTTCTTTGTTGAGATCATATCAAGTATGAAAAATATGGTTGTTGATATTACAATTTATATTTTCTTGTAGTAGAAACTCGGTTTTTCTTGGTGTCTCTCTTGGGGCTCCATGTTTTTGGTGCATGATCGGGGAAAACTACTATCAACAAGCATTAGAATAGGCTGAAAATGAAGGAAATGGCATATGAAATGGATGCTTGCAAAGTTCCTTCAACCACTGAAGAATTGGAGATTCTCATTGCCAAAGCCACTTACTACAAGATGTTCATTTCACAATGGCGTGGAAACATATTCCCATCATGATGCATGCTCTATGTGGTGGACTATTTCCTCTCCCTGTGCTGAAGCAATAGAGACGTGCATCTTGGTGGCAAGTTTCTTGGGAGTAAATTGAAGTGCAAAAACAGAGAGAATGATCATCCATAGGAGATTTGGCATTCATTGAGAAGTTTCCATACGTCATCAAGTGGGAGATCATGAAGAAGCTTCAAGAGTCATGATCAGTGGAAGTTCATGAAAACAATAAAGAAAAGAGTTGGTATTTGTTCGTGGATGCTCAATAGCAGGACCCGTGGTACACATGGTGCACTAATAATCTCCTATTTGTCCAATTAGCAACCCACTAGAAGTTGGTAGATAGAGTGTTCTTCACAACATACACTGTTGAAACCATTAGGAGCTGGCATTACTATGATGATGGCATCACAACAATCCTCAGAAGAATGAGTTTTAACACTTTTAAAATAGAATACCTTCCCCTTTGTAGCAGTCTAAAAGCTAAATTTAGAGACATTGAAAAGCAGGAAGTAGAAGAAATGTTGGCAAGAGATACCTCCACAGACTGAAGTCCCCCTGATTCTATTCTGTTGAGTACATACCAACTGGATGGAGCTAATTCCCTGATGAATGACACAATCAAGAGACAAGCACTAGAATGAGTCCAGAGGTATGCTCGAGGTACGTGAGAAGAGAGAAGGAAAAAGTCAAAGCCGAAAACGAGCTAGAAGTAGAAGCCTCCTTTGATGCCCTCGCAACACTCTTTATAGAAGCCCCTATAGTGACTCAAGGTTCCCTTCCTAGTTAGATCCATCCTGGAAATATTAATGACATGCCAGAAAATGTAGTTTGGTTACCCATTTTTAAGGGAGAACACAATGAAGACTATGATCTTCATGTAGTAGAGTTCATGGTAGTGTATGTGGCTAACAATGCCAGAACCCTTGAGCATTGGTTGGAAATATTCCCTGCCGCTTTCAAAGGCGTGATGTTTCAGTGGTATGAAAAACAAGCAGCAAGAACTTTTGGCACATGGGACGTGGCCTTCCTCACTAAATTTAGGCATGAAGGTTTTGAAGAGATGATACAAGAGGAGTTCATGAACCTAAGTCAGCCCTCTAGTGAACGAGTAGAGAGCTATGTCTCACGAATGGAATTCATACTGAAGAGATGGACCAACCATCATTTCAATGAAGGTATTCAGAAGGGAGTTTTTCTCAGAGACCTACAACCAGAAGTTTGTAATTTTGTGGAATTGAGAAGATCAGACAACTTGCAAGATGCAGTGGAGGTGCAAGACTATATGATGAAGTTGAAGCAAGGCTGTCGATGACCTCACGAAGAGGAGTCTTACCTCCTCCCATGCCAGGAATGGTATATCCACCAAATGCAATCCCAGGGACACTTCCCTACCCCTATCCTCAGATGCAAACAATGCCACAATATAGTGCACTGAATCCACATTGGTTGTAGATGACAGTGCCTCAAATGATGATTCAACCACAACAGTAGTGGCCTCTAATAGTTCTCCCAATGGTGCAACTCAACAACGGTGGAATCCTATCCACTGGAATCAACAACCCCTAGTTCCAATAGGAGCTTTGAATCAGAATCAGAACAGAGGACCCTCTGGATCAACTCAACTAGTGTATGCTTAGTGATTACAGAAGCTTCCCAAAACCCTACTGTAAGTACTCCGAGAGGTGAAAATTTGAAGGACTACCTGTCCAATTTAGTTACAAGGATTAAAAGGATCTTATGGATGTGATTATGGAACAACTACAGACATTGAAGGTGAATATCGCTAATATATCCAATCCTCCGGAGGTGGGAGAGATGTGTTCTGTTCTAATACATGGTGTGGAAAGTGCCACCAAGCAGGACATTTAGGGAAAATGACAATGCAAGTCATTGGACCAAAGCCTAGGAAGTTCGGTCCTAACTTTTGCCCAAGGAGGTTTCCCTCTTAGAGTTGTAGAGGACGATAGTCTAGCAGTGGCCAGTCGTCCACAACAACCAAGCCTAATAAAACCCCAGAACCTGTAACAGAAGTGGATGTGGCTAACACCTTCTTGGATCTTGGAACCCCAGAGATTGGCATATGGATTGAAGGATGGTTTATAGAAGACACATTTATTGATGAAGGCTCATAAGTGAATATAATGACAGATGTGACAATGAAGGATCTAGGCTTGCAAGGAATGTAGCCTACAGAGTGGCTTATCATATTGGTGGTACCAAAGTAGAATCAAGCCTTTGGGCATCCTCCCATACATAAAGACAACCCTCACATGAAGAGATTATTGGCTAACATATCTGGTGGTCACGGACATAGAAGTAGAAGCAGAGGACATAACACAGAGTTTGTTCTTATCTTACAGAGCCCCCACAGAGGCAGAAATAGAATCTGAAGAGGACGATGATGACAGTGCAAAAAAAGACTATAAAAGAAGCTAGAAGAGTCTATCCTAGTCACAAAGCATGCAGAGATAAGGATGAAGTCCAAAAGCCTCAGAAGCCAAAGATCTCTTGCTGTTCGACATAATGACTATGGTATCCTTTGGGACTGGCTAATGGGTCACGTCTTATGCAAAGCCTTTATAAGAAATAGATTAAGAAGAATAAGCCTTCCTTTAGCTGTGGTTCTTCCCACCCTAATACGTCTAAGATTGAGAATATTCCAGACTTAACAAAGCCAACAAACCTCAAACAATTGAGAGGATTCCTTGGCCATGTGGCCTATTACAGAAGGTTCATTGCACACTTTGTGACGAAGGCAACCCCTTTGCATAAACTCCTTAGAAAAGTTGCAGAGTTCATGTGGATCACTGAGTGTGATGATGAGGCGTTCAACACCCTAAAGCAGTGTTTGATTGAAGCACCTATCCTGCAACCTCCTGATAGGATGAAAGAGTTCCATGTGTACACTGATGCATTAGTTGAAGGCCTAGGTGTAGTCTTGTGCCAAAAGGGTCCCTCAAAGTTAGATCAACCTATCTATTATGCAAGGTGGAAAGTAATTGATAGAGAAAGAAACTACACAGTGACGGAGCTGGAGTGCCTAGCAATGGTGTTTTCCTTGGAGAAGTTCCGACACTATCTATTGTTGATGCACTTCAAATTCTATGTAGACCATGAAGCCCTGTCATTCCTTATGAACAAGGCCAATGTGAAGGGAAGAATGATGAGATGGCTCCTTCTATTTTAGGAGTTTAACTTTGAAGTGGTTACCAAGCTCAGTCGCTCTCATGTCCTAGCTGATCATTTGTTGCAAATCCCTTAGAGCATGAAGAAGAGCAAGATGATCCAGACCTTCCTGATGCTTCCCTATTTCTAGTTGAAATTGTTACCCCATGGTATGCAGATATAGCCAACCTCTTCACAACCCAACAATATCCCCCTGGTATCTCCAGCTGTGAGAAGAAGCAGCTTCTGTTGGAATCAGCCCCCTACACCCTACTAGGTGGTGCTTTATACAAGAAAGGCAAAGACGAAGTATTGCGAATATGTGTTGTAGGAGAAGCGATTGAAATCATGCTGAAAGCATACCATGATGATGCCTGTGGTGGTGGACACTTCATAGGAGAAGTGACAGCTAGAAAGGCTTTGCTTGCAGGATATTGGTGGCCGACCCTCCATAAGGATTCCTATGACTATTGCAAACAGTGTGATGCCTGTTAGCGAGATGAATGGGAAAGGCTACCAATTCAAGCACCATGCCGCTACAACCCATTCTTTTCCTAAAGCTATTCAAGAAGTGGGGAATTGATTTTGTTGGTCCCATTGATCCGCCAACCAGACGGAAATAGGACACATACACCTTGGTCTATACAGATTACGTGACCAAGTGGTGTGAAGCCAAAGCTCTCAACTGGGATGATGGCAACAATGTGGCCCTGTTTCTGTATGAGAATATCATCACCTATTTTGGTAGTCCCTTAGATCTTGTAAGTGACCGAAGTACTCACTTCCTTAACAAGACTATGGAAGAACTGATCAAGCTATACAAGATCCGCCATCGTAAGTCCACACCCTATCACCCTAGAGCCAACGACCAAGTTAAAGTTACCAATTGCATCCTTTGCTCGATCCTGACAAGAACGATTGTTGCAGATTGTCATGATTGGGACGATCGACTTATAGAGGCTCTTTGGGCATGCAGAACCTCCTATAAGGCTGTTACAAGACAAACCCCTTTCTAGTTGGTGTATGGAACATAAGCCGTCTTTCCCGTTGAACTCGAGCTACCCTCTCTGCCCATGGCTATCAAAGAAATCTTGGGCGATGATGAGTCCCTGCAATGCTGTCTCTTGCATTTGGAATGTCTAGATAAGACTCACAGGATGGCCCTATAGTGCATGGAAGCCACACAAGCTCGTAGAAAGGCCTATCATGACAGCTTCATCAAACAAAAGGAGTTCAAAGAAGGTGACTTAGTTCTAGCCTATGATTCACGATTTGGCAAGCTTCCAGGCGAGCTTCAATAAGCTGGATGGGCCCCTATAAGGTACTTGCGGTCAACTCTAATGGCTCTGTCCAAGTCCAGACAATCGATGCTTCTGATGATCCCTTCTTGATTAATGGGGGCTATTGCCTAAAAATGTATTACCCTCCTTGGGGATTCTGACAATCACCATTGATAGCTTTCTCATTCCTTGCACGATGGTCGATACGACTTTACCTAATACTCTTGGTAGCCCTCTTGCTGATCCTAATAATGTGGCTTCATTCTGTTAGCCCCTCATAGCCACCTTCCTCTCCTTGGCTTCCTTTCCATTTGACGCATTAGAGGTGGTGAGGATGGTTCTGATATATGGCATTCCTACCATTCTCCTCTTCTATTCTATTAAAAACAAAAAAACAAAAAGCATATATTGGTTATGGAAGAAAAGGACTTCGGTCCTTATCTTGCTGATCTATTTTTCAAGAAAAGGTGGAAACACCCTCCAGAGTAGGGCAAAAGAAAAGAAAAGAAAAGAAAAGAAGAAAAAATAAAAACAAAACTGTTATGGGAGAAAAGAAAGAAATTCATTGTCATAACATGCCTTGTTCCAAGAAAAGGTGATACACACCCTTGGATGGGACGTTGGTTGTGGAAAAGGTGGTAACACCTCGCAGTCCAGGACATCTGAATCTCTAGCAGAACTCTTGCAGAAGAAGTTCCCATGTTGCCTCCCTTGGTGCACTGAATCCTATAATCTCATCAA
This sequence comes from Lygodium microphyllum, assembly GCF_053477565.2. NCBI lineage: Eukaryota > Viridiplantae > Streptophyta > Polypodiopsida > Schizaeales > Lygodiaceae > Lygodium > Lygodium microphyllum. The sequence goes on along the minus strand of NC_141135.1, from coordinate 157,569,013 downwards.
GTGCTTCTAACTCCTACAACAGACGATGTTTCCAACATGCAATTCAAGTGGCTAGCTCCATGGGTATGCCTCTTCATCAACTAATTCATGTTGACGTCATCAACTTACTGAAGCCGATCTTCATCGACAAACCTAGAGCGATGTGAGCTTTCATCCTAACCAGATGGGGATATGAGTATGGGCTGCCCTTTGTATTCATTAATAGAGCGAGAGACAAAGGGTGGGGTGAGTGACTAGTCCTTGCCCTTTATATCCAACAGAGAGGTGAGATGTGTGAATGGAGAGTTACACGCACAGGATGGGCCTCTCAATGCACAAAGCACAAAATTGTTAATGTGCATGGAAAAATAAGGCTCCCTAGTCTTGCTTCTTCTTGCACTATATGTTGGCGTAGGGCGGGTTACACCATTACACGATTAATTGCGCACAAGGCATACAACCTTTGCACAAGTGACTGTGATGATTCAATTAATGAGATGTGAGGAACTCGGTTTCCCTCCTATAATCATCAACAGAGCGTGAGACAGGGGGCTGAGCGTGATTGATTTTCCTTTCATCAACTAAGAGGTGAGGATTGAGGGACGTTTCGACACTAGAGATAGGTACGTTCTCGTTTTCTTATGCATACATGGGACAGACTTTCTCTGCGCCATCACTCTATATCTCATTCTCTTTGGCACATTGCACAATAAGGCTCCACAGTCTTCCTTCTTGTACCTATGCCAAATGGGTTGGGATGCATGGATGCACCATCAACTATGCACATTGGCATACTCCCTTTGAACCATTTCCTTTGTCGATTTCTAAATTTGATGGGAGCTATGGGTTTCAATCATTATTCTTCGAGTGACATGTGCCATGGGGTGAGCACTTGATCTATCATTTCAACATGAGTGACCGTTGAGACTGAATGCTGTATACCTCGCCATTGACAACCTAACCTACATTTCAACAACAAAGCTACCCCCTTGGGTGCTGCTATGTGGTCCTTGCCATGCTGGATGAGTACAACATGGTGAGCTGTGGTATCTCCTGCTGATGACAATCACCACTCTTCACAAGTTGATAACGGTTCCCTTCAATCATCTACAAATTGGGCAAGTTTTTCTAACCCTACCCCTTTTTATTTCAAGAGTTAGTCATGTTTAAGTGTGGGAACATATGTGTATGGGTTATGATCCCATGTTAGGGCCCTTATTGTGTCGTTAATCTGATCTTTTAAGGTCTTAAGTGTGCAGACACGTCCCGGCGTGTTCGTTGTGCATACCCTTATGGAAACATCCCTATCAAACAATTTGAGCATACCAAATCCTGGTCCTCCCCTAATGGGGTCCCTTCCCCACCCATCCATCCTCTTTTCCACCCGTTTTGGGGTTGTTCCTTGTCTGTTTTCCTTTTTCCTTTATTTTGCCACTTTTTCATTTGAATGTACCCTACGTTGACCAAAATTACAATCTGGCCTAATAGCCCTATTTGTCCCTTTGAATTTGCCATTTTTTCTTTTTATAGTCCCCTATTCTGAGCCACGGATTATGCGTTATTAATTTTTGAAGAAATTTCTATCCATTTAACGTGTTTCCATGTGAACGCACATTTTCTATTTTAGACCAACAATCTGATGTGACCCCCCTGACTTATACCTTCCCCTAGACATTTTTCCATTTTACTTCCCATCATTCCGATGTCCCGTTTGTCCGTTCCTAAAATTTTTGTCAGTTGGAGTATTCTCGGGTGTGTTTTGATTGTTTTTCGATGTGAATCTTCCTTAACCATCTCAGAATTTAATTTTGATTGCATAGCCCTATCTATCTTGGTCCCCTTCCAGACTTTTCTTTTTTTCCCCACCCTGATTTGGCCTATTGATTTTATTTTATTAATTTTTTGTGACTTTTGTGCTTGTTTTTTCTATTTTTTCCATGTGAATGCCCCCTAACTCCCTCGAAACTGCATTTTGACCTGACAAACCTATCCCACCAAAACTTCCCCCAATATTTTTTGTTTTCAGTGCCCTTTGTTTTGATACACATATTTTTTTGTATTAATTTTTGACTCTATTTTCGTTGGAATTTTTACCATTTTTTCCATGCAAATGCACTCTACCGTCCTCGAAAACCGTGTTCGACCTTACCTATCCTATTCGACCCCTTCTTGCACACATTTGTCCTGTTCACCTTGTCGGGTTTCGATCATTGGATCTTTCCATAATCTTTTTTTTTTCAATTTCGGGCATGTTTTTACACTTTTCTCCATGCGAATGCATCCTCTCCCTATCGGAATGGTGTTCTGATGTGATAGGCCTGTCCGGCATGTCATCCTACCGACTCTTCCTTCTTTCTGCATGTCTCAAAATTAAATTTTGTCTACTTTTCAACCTTGACGTCACATGGGTTTGCGCGTGAACGCCCTCATTTTTGTCTTCTGACACATGTTGCCGCGTTTGTCCCTTTCGTCGTGCTCCTGCCTGTCCTCTCATTTTCCGTAATGCAAATTTTTTTACCCTCGCCCTGCGCATGTGCGCGAGACCAGGGGGAGCTACATTTTAAGAATTACATTTAAACCAAAAAAAGAAAAAACAAAAAAAACCCCCTCACTCCCCTCCCTCCCGTAACCACCCACTCCCCCTCTCTCTCCTCTCTCTTCTTCTTTCTTCTCTCTCCATTAGGGCTAAAAATGAATTAAAAAACACACTGTTGTTAATCAGGGGATTAAGAAAAGGGCCAAAGAGAGTTTGCCATGTGTGCAAGAGTATGGTATTCTTGTCTCCACTTTTTTGGAGAGAGTAGAGTCCATGTCGTGATTCTCTCCTCCTTTTTAGCCAAAATCTCCAAAGTCTGACATGTTTTGGTAGTCCTGAAGTCCTTATTTACTTATAAAATTTGACAAAGGGCGTAATAAAGATGTTGTGAAGCTAATGATGACTTTTTTGAAAGTCAAGAACTTTTTGGCGCCCAATATATTTTCATTAATCTTCTTTATATTCCTTTTTAGTTCATTCACCTTTCTCGGTGAGCTTATTTCTCTGCTTTTTAGTTCATTCACCTTTCTTGGTGAGCTTCTTTATCTGGAAATTTAATTTAAGTATGGCATCCAGAAGGCACCCTTCTCAGTTAGTAAACTCCTACACTGTTTATAGCCAGGGAGGTGATAAAAATTGGGAGCCAAAGATCTTTAGCATAAACAGTTGTGTTGCCATGCTGCCCTCTCGCAAAGACTCTCATAAGGTGAAAAGAAGAAAATGAGAGGATATAAAACATCACTGAAAAGAACATATCATTTCTTTCAAAATTATGATTGAAGGGTAGTTTATCAAAGTTCAACATGTTTACATGGCCAAGGATATGCACTTGTCTCCAAAGGAGCGTGTTTCGCAACAAACACATTGTAAGTCTTGAGTTGATAATGTATGTAATATTTTTTCATTTAAGCAAGTACTAATAATGAATTCTTAGTTGTAGATATATTTCTGTCACAACAAGTACTGAATGACAACTTATGGAAAGCTTAAGTGGAACCTTCCATGCGATTCATAAGGTGTTCGTAGAAATTATCTATGCTGATCAGATTGTGGATTCTTTTACTGAGGGAAGGGTTTTTATATACTATGCATGTTCAGTGGCTTTGTGGAGGGGAGTCAGGATCAACTAGTGTGATTGCCCTATGCAAAATCAACGCAATACATTGTTCCCTTATCCACCACATATATGAGTCAGGGAAATCTCAGCATTACTAGAAAAAATGTAACAATTGGTAAACTGAAAAAGTTCCCTAAAAAAACCAACAATATGAAAGAGACTTATATTCACCCCATCTATATTGAGTATCTTTGAATCTATTGTCATGCATACGTTTGAAATCACTCTCCATCCACAAGTATGTGTATGACTTTGTAATGGTACTTCTTGTTAGAGAAAATTATATGGTTTTTTAAGATCATCAATATTCTCATATGTGCTGTCCAAGAAGGTAGTCACATGAGCATGCCAGCACTACAAATGGAAACATGTAACTAAAATAGACAATCAAATAAAATAAACAATTAACCAAAAATCAAGTAGTATTCTATTCAACGCACATTCTTGCTTGGCCATGGATACCACTTAGAGAGTTCATGAGGATAATTTCTCTGGTGAGTATATCCAATGTAAGGGAAAAAAATATGGTAGTTTGTGATGGAATCAAAAGCTTTGAAAGACATTGCTATGTTTGAACCAGATCTTGAAAACAATTCCATTGATAGCAGTGGATCAACAATACATATAATTTTAGAGATTTCTTGGCTAAGATGCAATCAATGCCCTAAAGCTAATAGCAAAAATAAAGGAGTGTTATTTGCAATCAACAACAAAATCATTCTATATACTAAAAATTTTGAGAGTCAAAATGCCTTACCTTATGCAACAATAACTACAAAATCTAACAATTAAATATCCTTTCTAACAATTAGCATGGACTTGTCTTCAAGAGATATGCTAAGATAGTTCTCTTTCTCAAAAGTGTAAGAAACATTAATAACCATTTTTCATACACCTTACCCATTCTCTTATAATTAACAGGGCCAAGCACATCAATTTTTCTCTTGCAAACATCATCCTCAGTTTCTATGACCTCTTGTGTTTTTTCTTCTTGGATAAACTCTTGCAGGGATGCAGTCCCTGTTGGGTATAGATGTATCACATCCGATCTTTGGCCCTTTCGCTTTCCTAGTTGGGGGAATGTTAAGGATCTCAAAGGCTTTTTTTAATCAATAGTGGGCAAGGGTCTCAATACCTTGTTGAATATTTACCTTATTTTCCTGACCATACTAAAATATTTGTTCATCAAGTGATCCTATGAGCATGAGCATCAACAATCTAAGCATCATTCATAAAGCCAATAACAAAGTCTTCAATTGCCTCCTAAAGACAAAGAATCACTGGCAAGTTTCCATTTCTTTTACATGCCAATTTTAGTCACAACACTGTTGATAATCTATCAGAAATATCATTGATAACTTTGATCAAAGCTGTCTCTTTGGAATGACATGTTGTAAAGCTCTCTAGGCCTTCCTAATCTCACTAAAACACTTCTACATCTAGTAAAACCTAGATATTCTCTTTCTCCTTGGCTTGGAAGGCTCACTTCCTTGAGTAGAGGAGGGTCTAGATTGATTTGTTGCTGGCTGATCAGGTACTCTAGAGGAGATTGCAACCTTGGCAGTTGTCTGCTTTGTCCTTGCCATCACTGTTGCCTGAGAGAAAATGACACGAAGAGTGATAAAAAACTATTTGTTGGTATCGTCAATACGACACGTAGAGGATAAGTTGATACGATGCGAGAGCAGTGAAGCGAAATCTTCGTAGGGTTCTATTTGCGCCGTATTGTGGAGCAGCTAATATGGCGCAAGCGCTGCAAAGTGTAATGTCGGCACGATCCTTTTCGCTTCGTATCATGGACGAGTTGATATGGCGCGAGAGTGGCACAACAAAGACCCAACCCCCCTATTTGCACCATATCATGGTAAGCTATTTTTGGATGATTTTTTGTATTTTTGGTCATTTTAAGTTTTTTAAAAAACTTAAAAATAGTTTTACAATAGCAAATGAGCTCAAAAAATTCTTAAAAAATTTCCAATTTTTTTCAGAGTCTAATACTCTTATGGAAAAAATTTAGACTTTTTTTGATAGGTGTAAGATTTGACTAAAAACAAAGATCATAACATTATCACAGAGTCACATGCGAACATTATCCTAAAGCTTAAAAATTTTTGGACTATTCCTTTGCTCTTTTTTCTAGCTATCATTATATAATTTAGATCCAAAAGAGACTATATTTTTTATTATCTTATTGTGGATTAAGAGGGAGCATCCTGTCATGCTTTGTAATCCAATGCCACTTGGCATTGAGGGGGAGGGGAGGTGTTGAGAGTGTATGCATGTGAATCCTCCTTATGTTGGAGAGGATAAGGGGATGTGAGTGTGAATGGTCTTGAGGGGAAATGAAAACCCTAACAAAAAAAAACACAAAAAGATCACCAAAAAATAGGCCATCATGCTATGGCGTGAATAGGGGGGTTGCGTAATGACCCAACCCCCTCATTCCTGCTATATCATGATGGCCTATTTTTTGGTGATTTTTTTGTGCTTTTTTGGGGTTAGGGTTTCTCCTTTCCCTCAAGACCATTTACACTCATCTCCCCTTATCCCCTCCAGCATAAGGAGGATCCCCTTCTCCTTTTTTGCTAAAAAATAGTTTTAAAATAGCAAATGAGCAAAAAAAATCTTATAGTACTTTGATGAAAATATTTTATAATTTTGTTGATAGGTGTAAGGTCTTACTAAAAATAAAGATCATAACATTATCACAGAGTCACATGTGACAATTATCCTAAAGCTTAAAAATTTTTGGGCTATTCCTTTACTTTTTTTTCTATGTATCATTACATGATTTGGATCCAAAAGAGACGATCTTTTTGAATAGATATTGCGTTAGCATATATTTGCTATAGAAATTCTATCTTCTTTATAGGAGCTTTAAAGATATATAAGAGATATTGAGCAGTTATATATTTTTGAGATAATATATATTTTTAATAATTTATTTACTAATCATTCTATCAATTCACTAAAATATTTTTATTTTAGAGAGAGTATCTTTTTGAAGAGTTATGAAATATATTTTATTTTTACTAAATAATATATTCTATCATTTTGAGCTATAGAAAAAGATTGAAGAGATATTGAATAATTATATCTATTATCATGGGTTTCATGTAAAAATTTGACTACTAAGGACTTATTTATTCAACTCCATTGATTTATCAAAATTTTATATTATTGTATAAATAAATCCACTAATAATTTATTTATCTAACTCCATTGACTTGTCAAAAGTTCATATTATTTCACGTAGAGGGCTTTGTATAACATCATATAATACTCTTTAAACTATTTAAAATAAATAAATAAAAGCATGAATGCTATAGAGTAAAGGTGATCTATAATCATAAGGATTATTTTGATGGTCTTTTTTTTTGTGAAACGTGAGATATATTACATTTGAAGAAAAATATACAAGGATAAGGCATCAATAGTATAGTGATGCTTGCAATTATAAAATAAGTTTGCATTAGAATCAGCGTTCTGAGAGAAAGAAATAGAGTCAAGTCCTTTCTATTTCTTCCTATAAATCAAGGGAAGACATCTTAAGAGATTTGCCAAGATATGATAGCATGAGTAGTATCATCCCATGACATCAACCCACCATTTAGGTATTGAACTCTGATAGTACTATTAAGAATCACAATCAATGATATTCAAACCCGATAGTGTTATTAAGAATCACAGTTGAGTGGATGATGAGAAAAAGACTTCCAAGAGAGCTAATATCAAGTAAAAAGTTATATCATTCATATTCTCCAAAGCATTCCACACACATAAAATCCTTTTAGTACACAATATCACTAATACTTCTATCTATTACTAGGTTAACATTTTTTATATTTTAATAGAGATACAACACCATGGGACTCTTTCAACCATTTTTCTATGAATCAAATTGAAGAGATGGAAGAAAAAGCTTGGATTTGGTTGAAACAAAATCTTACAGAATGGATGTCTTAGGGGACGAAGTAAAGATGTGGCTTGGATGTTGCAACCTAGTTGGGTCTACTGAAAACTAACGAGTTGATCTCGTTTCAGGGAAGACCATATCTCTATAGCTTAATCGGCAAGTAAGTGGTATTGGTCCTCTATGTAGAGACTCTTTTGATTGTTGATCACCTTCTCAAGATTTTGTGAAAGGAGACGAATGGAGACCAATGCAGAATGCTGGTAAGAACTGAATGTGATTTTGGTGAGAAATTTTAGGACATAGTAAAATATGATTTTAAGAACTAAGAAACAAAGAGAAGGGGAGAGAATGATGGTTCAAATGAATGTAGACGAGAAAAGAAACGTGATTTTAGTGGGAAATGTGGCCTTAGGCATTTAATGGTCGACCTCTTAAATGAATAATATATTCTCTCATTAATCATGTTTGAATGGCCAAATTTGGAGGGTTCATTCTTTTAAAACCTCAACTAATTAGCAACATTTTTGGCTCTAATAGTCTTTCTTTTCCTTCCCCCCTCTTTCTCTCTCCACGTACCCTCTTCTTCTTCTTATCTCCCTCTACTCTCCCTCCCTCTCTCTCTTCCTATGTGCTCTATTCCCCCCCTCCTTCTTCCTCCCTACCCCGGCCACCCTATCCTCTCCTTCTCCCTCTTCTCCTTCTCCTCCCTCCTCCTCCTCCTTCTCCTTCTCCCCCCTCCTTCCTCTTCCTTCTCCTCTGTTTTGTCGCCTCCTCACCGCCTACCTGGCCGTTGTATGCCTACCATTGTTGCTTGGCATCATCGTTGGGACACTACCCGATGCCCCCACTCCCTGGTGCTTCTTGCCGCCCTGCTGTGGTGCTTCCTGTCACTGCCATGATACTGAGATCGCCGTCGGCCCTGCTGAGCAACTGAGCCAAGATAAAAGGTGGCATCACTTCCCCAATCTTTTCCCACCTCTCCAACCTTCCCCACCTCTCCCATCCACCCCTCCTCCACCTCACCTCACATGCCACCTTTTCTACCCTACACTCCACGCACTCGCTTGTGTGCCTCCCATCCCTATCCTGCCCCTGCCAAACTACAAACACCAACACAAACAAAATAACCAAACTCAATTTACCACTCCATAAAACCAATAAATCAAAACATCCAAAACCAACCACAAATACCATTGAGCCCTTACAAAAAAAGTAAAAAAATAAATACAAATAATTTGCTTCACTCACACATGATATATCCATTTGAAATTTTTTTCATGCGCCCTATCTTTTTTTTTTTGTACCATGGTGTTAGTATTTGTTTTTCTGTACTTGACAAGAGGCTGTTACCTAGTCGCCTTGTTGTTTTCACTTGTGGATTTTTCTCTCTTATGAATTGTTTGGACGAGGGATTGTGCGCTTCAAACCTTACGAGTGTCCACACACCACCATGTTTTTTTTCCCCTGTCCCACATGCACAATAACACACATGTAATTGTAAATAAAAATACACCGACTATTGCACCCACAAAATTAACACAATGCACTTTTCATAAATTTGTAACTAAAATGAACCTAACCGTTAATTGTAAAAGGAACCCCCACCGTTGCACGAGCACTTTGGCATACTAACCCACCTAATTTTCTAAAATTAATCCACAGTGCATGTGCACACATACTACAGACACATGAATATGGTAATTAGAAATGAATCTCCCAAGTCACGCACGCATGGGCTTTGTGCCAAAGATCATATAATTTCTAAAATGAATTGCATTTGTAGAGACCCCTAGTCTAGTTAGTCAAATCAGTCTGAGTGGGGTTGGGATGTGAATTCGATTCACCATGCATCAAGGAGTTAATTACTAATGAATTGTAACTTAATTTCTCATTGGCTAAAAGGAATTCGGTAGTGATCACCCGCTCACTTCACCGCATCTTAGGTATACACTCAATGTTTATAGGGATTGGGATTTTTTAATTCGAGATGTTAGTCATATTTGTTTGTGGTTTTTCTGATGGTCCGAATTTGTGATTTTGTTTTGAGTCTTTGGGATATGATGTGTTTGAGTTTTTGTTCTTTTTGAGTGCTTGATTATGGGGACCCACGTGCCTGACTCTCTGCATTGCATGAAGCTTTCCGTCACATGAGTGTGTAGGTCATGTCAAAATTTTTACATGGAATGTGAATTACTTGGGGAAGTCTGGTTCGGTCCTTTTTGTTATTGTGTTTCTTTTTCTTGATATTTTTCTTAGTAGTGGCTTGTTTGGGTTTTGTAAGAATTTTCCTATTTTTCTTGGTCATGTGTGTGGATATCTTGTGTAGTCTAAATGGCATATTCCTCTACTCCCTAGATTGTGATCCATCATGTGCCATTGTCGGTACATGACTACTCCCTTCTCTTAGAGACGGATTGTATTCGCTGTGATGGTCTCCATTCATTTGTAGCGCTTAAGTTTTTGCCAGTGGACAACAAGCTCTACTACTCTTTCTTAGTGTCATACAAAAAATAGTCTGGTTTAGTTTATGACCATCGGCACTTCTGCCTATCCACTGCCAAGCATTATGTCCGCCTCTTTCAACTTCCTTTATACCCAGTGGCAAATCAATTTTATTGACTGCTGAGGAGATCCTTTCAATTCTTCGGAAGGAGATATCTACCCCTTTGGTGTCCAATAAAGTTAATACTAGGTTTAGGGTTTCTGTTGCTCATATATTCTCTTTGGTGTGGAAGCAACTATGCCCGTTTCTCCAAGATAGATTCATGTCCAGAAAGCATGCTTCCAAATGTCTATCCAAGGATCTTTTCACTGCATCTATTCGGATCCTTAAGGGAGCCAAGTTTAATTGGACTGCATTCATGCTAGCCAAGATGGATCAACATTTTCAGAGAGTCAAAAAGGGTCAAGATAGTAATGTTTCTCATGGTGTCTTTCTTCAAAAAATTATTACTCTTGCCTCTTCTCCTGGTGGTGTGCCATTGGGGGCTGATCCTACTCCTCTTTCGAAGAAACCTCCACCTTCTGTTCCATCTTCTTCTCCTCCATTACAACCAAATTCACATTCAGAGGATGAGCCCCCTCCCAGTTTTTTTTCGAACTAAATGTAGACGTACCACATGGCTGCCTAGTCCCTCTTCAGTCGCACTTGCAGATCCTCCTGTACAAGACACTACCCCTCCTATTTCTAGTAGTTACCTCCCTTCATTCCCGTCTTGTCCTAACTTATTTGCTACCCAACAGGATGGATAGCTAGATAAGAAGATTCCATCTTCTCTATAGACAATGCTCGGACCTCTGCTTTCCCAGTTGATTTTTGGTGTCTAGTCTACATTGGAGACTTCCCTTACTTCCTGTCTTCAGTCTATTTACACGAGGGTTTATACTTAATTATAAGACAAAGTTGATTCCATGACTAGTTAGTTGAGCAAAACTTGGGAGGACTTGGCATCTGAAAAAGCTACCCTCAATGACATTCATAAATAGATGAGTGAAGCTACTACTTTGATGGATGCCCAAAAAGCCCAAATCAAAGAGTTAGAAACTAAAGTAGCTACCTTGGAAGCTGAGAATGTGTCTTTAACTAAAGAAAACCTACCTTTTAAAACTCTAAATTAATAGAACCTACTTATTCTAACACTTCTTTCTTGTTAAATTTCTATTTTTTAATTTAGTTATAACTTCTTCATTGAATATTGAACCTCTTTTACTTAGATTCCTATTTGTATATTAATAAATAATAACTAATCTACACAAGTACCTAGTTTTTTGTTGCATGTGATAGTGTGTTGTCAATGTTTGCAATCCTATTTGTAACCCCCATGCTCCTCGCCTCCAAAACATGGTCTCTTCAGGGCCATCGTGGATAGGGAGGCTAGAAGTGCTAGCTTTGTTGTAATATTTCACCTCCCTGCGTGCTCTGCATGGGAACCACCCCCCAAAAAAATTAAGTTAAATAAAAAAAATTTAATTCTCCCCTTGGTCGTTGCCGAACAGGTGGCGGGAGGGGGAGATGGCATGGTGATGACGACAAGGAGGAAGAAGGTGACAACAGCGGAGCTGACGAAGACGATGAGGAGGAAGATTAGGACAATGCCGATGAAGTCAATGGGGGGGAGGGGCACACATGTGCCATATCCCCCCCCCCCCCCCCCCAATCATAAGGAAAAAGGAGGGAACAAAAGGCCTTGAACAGCATGCTGAAGGGAGAGGGTGAGAGAGAGAGAGAGAGAGAGAGAGAGAGAGAGAGAGAGAGAGAGAGAGAGAGAGAGAGAGAGAGAGAGAGAGAGAGAGAGAGAGAGAGAGAGAGAGAGAGAGAGAGAGAGAGAGAGAGAGAGAGAGAGAGAGAGAGAGAGAGAGAGAGAGAGAGAGTGTGTGTGTGTGTGTGATAGAGAGGAAAGAGAGAGAGAGGGTGAGAGAGAGAGAGAGAGAGAGAGAGAGAGTGTGTGTGTGTGTGTGATAGAGAGGAAAGAGAGAGAGAGGGTGAGAGAGAGAGAGAAGGAATATGCCAAAGGGTCTCCTCCCTTTCCTCTCTTGAGAGGGTGGCCACATGCACCTCTCTATTCTCCTTCCTCGCAAGATTGTCCTCCACCCTGCAAACTCAAATTTTCCCCAAGTGACCTTGCCAATCGAGTAAGAGGCGCTGAAGTCTTGTGTGAGTTGTGCCTAGAAGCAAAGAAGGTCGAGAATAGCCCCCAAGCAAAAATTGTCACGCCTAGATGGCAATCCCGCAATGAAAGCCTCGAGTGAGGACATCACTGCCCATCCGATTGCAGTACGATCGTAAGTAATGTATTTCCAAATTAATAAATGCTTGCTTTGATTCCCACATGAGATGCATTAGACCGGAACTATACCACACGTGAGAATAGCTCATTCAAAAAGATAAACTTCATCTCGATTATTCGAAGAATTAAGTTCTCAAGTGCATGTATCTGGAGAAGTTAATTGCATTTAGATGCCATAGGATAAACTCATAAACGACTTATAAGGCTTCAAGCATTGCCGTCTTCCCATCCTCGCATTGCTGTCTTCAAGAATTGAGTTTCTGCCATGGGGATAAATGAATGTTTTCTTGGAAGATGATATTAGGCTAATTGCTGTGATTGTGCTTGATTCTTAATTGGATTAATTAAGAAAAGGATAGTTTGCACGGGTGGATCATCTCCAAGGTCACACAGTGCTTCAACTCGAGAGGGCACTACTCGATTCCCGGGCCAAAGGTCGAGTGGTGAAAAGGCCAACCACGGAAATTGTGTCTCACTTGTAGGCCACTTGTGGTCAAATGGAGCTTTGGACACCCCTTGCCTAGTCCGAAACGAAGTTGAAGACTGCCATGAGCCCAATGTTTGTGGCGTTTGAAGATCCTATTCTAGAAAATGGATGGAATTTGTGGTGCCATGTGATTTGGACCATGCACTTCTGCAAGGTAGAAGGGATACATAATTTCTCCTATATGGGCAGGAGACAATGGAAGATAAGTTAAGGAACTTGTTTGTCAAAAGGACTGCTTGCTCTGTTTTCATGTCAGTGCTATAAATTATGCAAACGAACCCTATTACCTAAAAGACTTAATTAAGGAAGTTGATTTTAAATGTTACACATAAATATGATAGGACCTAATTAGAAAACTAAAGTTATCAAGGGAAGTGGGTGGGCGGAACCTCAAATGGGTCCGTCCTACGACAGGATGGTCCCAGAGAACTGGGAGGCTTCTCACAAGGTTTTACCAATGTCCGCCGACCTTTAGGTATTGCTAGGTTAGAACCCGATTCATGCCATTTTAGGGGACCGGAATGGGACTATGCCTTACGGGATCAGGAGCCTTGAGTGCCTAGGGTAATTCCTTATGAGATGGAAATTTTAAGGAGAGAAGAAGGATTGTTCTCCTATCTTCTTCTTCTCTCTACAAGATTTCCATATTTTCTCACTCTCTTCCTTCACTCGAGACTAGGGAAATTCCTTATGAGATGGAAATCTTGCCGAAGAGAAGAAGGAATTGCCCTATCTTGTTCTTTCACTATCTTCCTCTCTATTCTCCTCTTCTCTTCATTTACCTCTACATCCCTCCTTCTCTTCTTCTCCTTCCCATTCTTCTTCTTTCACTCTCTTTCTCTCTATTCTCCTCTTCTCTTCATCTACCTCTACCTCCCTTCTTCTCTTCTCCTCCCCTATTCTCTCTTTTTTTCTTCCTCTTCTCCTCTTCTCCTTTTTTTCCTCTTTCATTCCTTGCTTCTTCTCCTCTTCTTATATTCTCCCTCCCTTATTCTTTCTCTCTTCCCTTCTTCTCCACCTCTTCTTCTTCTTCTTCTTCTTCTTCTTCTTCTTCTCTCTCCTCCTCCTCCTCCTCCTCCTCCTCCTCCTCCTCCTCCTCCTCCTCCTCCTCCTCCTCCTCCTCCTCCTCCTCCTCTCTCTCTCTCTCTCTCTCTCTCTCTTTATTTAATCATGAAATAGTGCTAAAAAATAAGACTAACTAGCTTTTTTCCTAGCTATTGGCTAAGGCTTTATAAGCCTTAAAATGCTTAATCTTCTTGTTCATTCATGAGGCAATGAAAAGTCTCACTTTTAAGGACTCCCTTCTTTTCATAATTGACCATTGTAATAGGCTATACTCGTCTTCATAATTGCTTGTTGAATCTTGTTCTTCTCACCAGTCTTAAAACTAATTGTACAGTGGCATGGTATTCTTTGGTTTCGTCCGCCTTCGCATTGGACTGTTCGATTGCACACACATGAATTGGCAGTGTCGATTGGGTGGAAGTTTGCTTCCTTTTTATTAAAGAGATTTTTCTTAAGGTTATAAACCTTATGAGTATGCCTCACCTTCACATGCGAGGATTTATTGAGGGTGGGTTGAGTCACACTTGAGATGTTACAATGAGGGTTTGTAGCAGTTCATATAGAGAAAATGCATAATGTTCCATCTTTGTTGACACATATATTTTTGCCATAGTTGAGGGGTCTATGAACGATTCCTCTTGGGAAGATGTTATCATGTAATTAAACCTAATTTTGGATAGATTTTTGTTGACTGATTTAATGCCTATATTGTGTTTTCATTCAACAATAATTGACGTTTTTGCAATTCAAAAAATATGTCAATATGGGTGCTTGTGGGCCTAATCCCTTGTGCTAATCTTGTTTCATATTTGACTAGAAAATTGATGTATATGCATCTTGACTAGTATTGATACTATTTAGAATATTTGGCACTAGCTTAGGATCCAAAGAATGGTGCTTAATGAAAGAATCCAAGTATTGTCTCTTTACTTTTTTGAATTTTTTAAAGAATATCCTTTGGGATATTTAAAGCTAGAACATGATAATAAAATTGAGATGCCTTTGATGTATCTCTCTCACTTGCATTGATTGAAGAGAAGATCTAAACAAGGTCAATATTGCAAACTAAATACTAGTATAAACAAAGTTATAAATCTCCTTCTCATTTAAGATTCTCAATGTTTTTTAGAGATATTTGTAAATAACACAATATTATGAGTTTGGGAATCTCCCAATTCCCATTTTTTGAATACTAAAAAGGGGGCACACAAATAACATGCCCATAAGTTCCTCAAAACCATATGATGTGACCCATAATTGGAAAACGCTTGAAAATGGGAATCTATTGAGCTATAGAGCACTCGATTTGGAGTTATAGTGTTCAAGTTATGACAAATCCAAAGATTTGACCACATGTCCCAAACTTATGGGAAATTCCCATATTTCCCAATATGGTGTAATTTTGAATTCCTAAAATAGTTTGCATTCGCTAGTATGCTTTGATACATTTCTCAAATAAAAAGGTGTACCTTGTTGCTTGGATTCTTTTAGTGCAACCACCTCCTTCTCGTTTGAGATTTCTAATGTTCTTTAGAGATCTTTGTTAGTTTTGAATGTCTAAAATAGTTTGCTTTTGTTCGTATGCTTTGATACATTTCTTGAATGAATGAATATTTTATATTGAGTATGTAGTTTTTGTAGCATCTCATCTTTTTATTTTGTTAATAATCAATTCTCTAATCTAAGAACATTCTTCTCTATAACAAGATAATGTTTAGTCTAAAAATCCATTATAACCATCATGAACAAGGGGTAGTTGTTGTAGAAAGGAGATGTCTTATTTTTTAAAAGGACCTTTGGGGTATAACCTTCCATCCAATTAAAGATCAAGATTCTTTTTTTTCTAAATTTGAGCACATGTTTCATAGACTCTAAAAGAGTATTAGGTTTTTTTCTTTTTCTAATAGTTCATACTCACTCTGTAGCTTGATGTGAAAATGATACAGATAAGTTTTACTAGCACTACAAATATAATTAGATGATTGATCCATAACCAAGGATGCGATCTCAAGATTTGTATGGAAAAAATTGTGTGAATTCAAAAAAGAAGGAAAATGAGGAAGAAACTAGTGAGAAGGAAGAGAAGGCAATGATAATTAAGGGGGGTAATTAAAAAAGAAGAAGATTTGTATGGAAAAATTTGTGTGAATTCAAAAATCAAGAAGAATGAATAAAAACTAGTGAGGAGGAATAGAAGGAAAGAAGACAATGAGAATGAAGGGAGGTAATCAAAAGTCTAAATAAATTCAAATTGAGTATCTTTATTTAGATCCTATCTTTATTGGGATTGTCACCTTTATGGATGCCTAGATGTCTAAGTTTGATGTAAGCCGTGAGAATGTGACGATAATGTCTTTTTAACAATAAGATCAATGAGGTTTTAGATAGGGGCTACAAACTTTTTGAAAAACCAAAAGATGATTTATTTTTCTCAATACATTTTCACTCTCTAGGATCTCTTACTTGAATTCCCCTAGTGTTCTACCTAGTTTAAGTAAAGTTAAAATAAACATTCACTTTAACATTAAAATCAACAATAATTTTATCATTATTGATAATAAAGCTAAGAGTTATAATGTGTTATTATTATGAGATTATAAAAACCTAATGATATCATTGTGATCGTTGCCTTTAATAAATACTTTAGTATCCTAAAATGTAAGCACCAAAGATAAAATATTGATAGTATCAAAGATGATAGAGCCAATAGCAATGTATTGATGATTTTGAGATTATTGATGTAATATATATCAAGTATTTATTTTTTTCCCCTCTCGCATGGCGGCGCGTCATGTTGGAAGGGGGAAGGGGATAGAGGAGCCAGCAAGCTCCTCATTGGAGCTTGCTCGGCTCCACAGGCATGCATAGTGACACGCTTGAGAGGGAGGATTCCCTCCCCTCCCCTATATAAATGAGGGAGGGCCGCAGGTTAAATGGTACGAAGGAGGGAGAGGCACAGAAGACAAGGAAATACTGCCGCCCGCTCACCGTGAGGTAGATGCCAACGCCAAACTGTTGTGAGGGAGCTTGCTGAGGACGAGAAGGAGCTTGATGGGACTGCCATCGCATATGCCATCACTGGCTGCCGCCGCCAATGCAGCTTAAAATGCCCCCCCTCCTGCCACGTGGAGTATGGAAGCTTCCTTGTAGAAGCTTCTTAAGGGGGGCTAATTAAGCCCCTTTCACCCCCCCTCATATTCTTTTTTTAACACACATCCCTAAGCCCTTTTTTTAATCCCCCCGTGTTCCCTTTCTCCTTACACACCCTTTTCCTTCCCCGTGCTATAAGCCTTCACCCTTCACCTTTAGTAGCTCCTTGACCACGGCATGTTCCTTGGAAAGGCGCTTGGCGATGTCCTCCGCCGAGCTTGGGACATTGCCTCTTGAAGTGACCGGGTTCGTTGCAGTGGAAACAATGGAGATTTCGGCCATTACTTTGAGTAGGAACAAAGTTGTTGACGTTTTTCGTCCTTGCTTTCTTTCTTTGTCCCTGATTATGACCTTGAACTCTCTTCATTTGAGGTCTGAATGCTCCTCTGTTCGGGTCATTATAAGACCAAGTTTTGTTACCCCTTGGTCTAGCTTGCACCTCCTGAATTATAGGCACCGCTCGAATGAGTGTATCCTGAAGATCTGATGGACGCATAGATTTGAGACGGGTATTTACTGGTGGATTTAAGCCCGCACAAAATTTGGACACCTGCTGTGTCATGTCCATCTGTGGCGCATACTTTAAAAGTGAGACAAATTTAGAGTAGTATGCATCAAGAGTGAGTCCTAGCTGTTTTAGCTCGTAGAACTCGTTCATTTTCTGCAGGTGGTAAGTATCTACCCTGTACGGCTTTCTTCAGCTTCTCCCAGGTAATGGATCCCTCTGCGATCCCTTGATCCCTGTACCATTGCTTCCACCAAAGTCTGGCTTTGCCGGTGAGTTTTAACTTGGCGAGCATTGCTTGATTGGCGGGTGCAGTACCGGCTGCTTTGAAGTAATCCTCCATGGATTCAATCCAAATTTCAGCATCAGCCTGAAAGAATCTGTCTCTCCCGTCAAACTCGGGTGGCTTAATCTGCTTGAGAAGGAACTTCTTCTCCTGGATCACAGCAGTAATTGATGTAGGAGGCGAATTAGGAACCTGTACCTGGGGTTGTGTCTGAATAAAGGTTTTCTTAACGTTATTATATGATAATCGACGTTAGCTTATATTACATCTTTAATTCAGCTATCTCCTAAATAATGTAGCTACTTAACTTTTTATCAACTCTTATACACAGCCAGACATTGATTTTAAAAAAATTCTTTATTTGTATTTACATGGGCATAGCCCTTTCGAATACAATGTTTCATGTGATGATAAGCCAATTGTTACATTTAGTTTGGGGAGAACAATGTTGTATTGCATTTATCTACAGGAACTGTGTAATAGTAAGGTTTTGGGTCATGGATCTTCAGGAATCGATAAGTCATGGGAAGTTCAGGATATCCTTTCCGTTGGAATCCATACTTCTCATGGCGGCCCAACACTTTAATCCTGTCGGCGGGGATTACACGAGTTACTTCCTCATATACATATGAGTTCATCTAAACCCTCCGACCTCGAATATGTAAAGTCGAATTTACGTGAGCTTCCACAAAGCCGAACAGCTTCACGACTTTCAGGTCTTCCAACCACTTGATCCTCTTTAGGTTGGTCTGTAGATAAGCAAACCGGTGGGCGGCTATATAGTAGATTCCTGAAGCACCCGTCCATCTTTGTTCCATGTACAAAGGTGATGGATTATAGATCTGCTCCAAGATGTTCATCATCCCAATCCTTTGTCTATAAAGCGGAGAATGCATTGCAGTCATAAACATGACCCGAAATACCAAAAACTTGTCCCACGCTTCGTAATTCTGCAAGACAGCATTGAAGGTAAGGAAATGTTTAGACATCAACAATTTTTTTACTTCATTTCATTGAGATCTCATAAAAACAATTTCGTTGTTGGTCGGCTCTGATACCAACTGTAACGTGTCCACTAGTATTATCCAGGACATGTCTTAGCAGTCCATCGGAAAGGATGTCTAGAAAGCTCCGCCTAGAACTCCCATGGAATGTTATGGGGTTTGCGATCTAGGGCTTTTCGCGTCTGCCACGTAGCGGAAGTATTCTAGATGTTCCCACTTAGGATCGACCGAAATTTGGGTTTTCCTGATTGGTCATTTCCTAACAGCAACTAACGTCGGACCCAAGCGAACTAGTTTACGCAGAAACACCAGGTCCGAAGCGGATTCACGCCACACTTGGTTCAAAGAGAATGGGAAACGAGAGGGATGCAAAGCTCAACCTATCTGCCATAAGGCTTAGTCCCATTCTATTGGACATGTAACAATCAGCTTCTTTAATTAATCCGTTAAGCACTGGTTCCTTCACGTAATCTTATCACGTGACATAGAAAAACAATATCAGACAAGTTCTTTGTTAATACATCATCATATTTATCTTTGAAATACAAGGAGTTCCGTGGAAGCGAAATTAGAAAGAGCGATAGTCCATGCCGCTTTACACAAGAAAGGGCCGAATCGCCAGTTCTCGGTGATTCAGACACCGTCGGACTATCAAGGTAAAGGTTTCAAAACCTTGATTGATTGTGGCAGTACACATTCCTTTATCTCATCAGCATGTGCAAAAAGATTAGGAATAGCCACAGTAGAAGCACCTACCCTGCTTGTGGAATTGGCAAATGGTCGTGAGGTAACTTGTACCAGGCAAACTGCTAAGGTGGAATTCTTTTTGGAAGGAAAGAAGACTTTGGTCAAATTCAGAGTCATGAATTTAGGTATCCATGAGTGTCTACTCAGAATGGATTGGCTTAAGCCCAACGACACCCACATTCACTGTGGAAAGGGTCAAGTTTCCTTTTGAAACTCCGAAAGGGAATTAGTCACAACTCAAGGTGAGACAGGAGTGCCAAGAATCCAATTGGCCAAAGTATCTCGGATCATAAAAGGAGTCAGAAAAGGATTACCCGTTTACTTGATCAAACTCAACAAGTTAGATCAAAAGCAAGAGTCTCATGAAGGACCTTCTTGGCTAAAGGAATACGCTGACGTATTCCCTGAAGAGTTGGCCAAACTCCCGCCTCAAAGAGAAGTGGATCATGAGATTAGGTTAGTGCCTGGAGCTGTGCCAATTGCCAAGAGACCTTATAGAATGTCCATACCAGAAGCAATTGAGCTGAAGGAACAACTCAAGTAGCTATTAGATCAGGGCTACATCCGGCCTAGTAGTTCACCATGGGGAGCTCCAGTACTATTCCAGAAAAAGAAAGATGGGACACTTCAACTATGTATTGATTACCGAGGGTTGAATCAATCAACAGTCAAGAACAAGTATCCTATTTCTAGAATAGATGAGCTTCTTGATCGTCTTCAAGGTGCAAAGATCTTCTCCAAGATTGATCTCAGGTCAGGTTATTATCAGGTAAGGATCAAGGAAGAAGATATCCCAAAGACGGCCTTCAATACAAGATATGGACACTTTGAGTTCCTGGTTATGTCATTCGGGCTTACGAATGCACCTGCCACCTTCAATAGATTAATGCAGGATATATTTAGGCCATATCTTGATGATTTCGTGCTTGTCTTCTTCGATGACACTTTAGTCTATTCTAAACAGGAAGAAGATCATGAACCTCAACTTCGGATTGTCCTTGAGACAATGAGGTCACATAAGTTGTATGCAAAAATGAAGAAGTGTGCATTCTTCAAGCGTCAGATTGAATATCTGGGATTCATAGTATCATCAGAAGGAATATCAGTGGACCCAGCCAAGGTCAGAGATGTGCTTGAATGGCCAACACCAGCATCTGTCAAAGAAATACGCAGCTTTCTTGGATTGACAGGATGGTATAGGGTCTTCATAAAAAACTATGCTTTGATTGCAGCACCTCTGACAGATTTACTAAAGAAGCAGACTTCCATTACATGGTCAACTCCCGAACAAAATAGCTTCGACAGATTGAAGCAAAGTTTGGTATCAACACCTATTTTAAAACTTCCAGACCTCAATAAGGAGTTCGAGGTAGTAACTGATGCTAGCATTCTTGCCTTGGGGTGTGTACTTATGCAGGAAGGTCATCCAGTAGCATACTCTTCAAGGAAACTGAAGAGCCATGAAAAGAATTATGCTACGCATGATCTGGAATTACTAGCTGTCATCCATGCTCTAAAGATTTGGAGACACTACTTGTTGGGTAACAAGTTTACTCTAGTAACCGACCATAAGAGTCTCAAATGGATCTTTACCCAGAACGAGCTCAACAGGCAACGTCGGTGGATTGAAGTGTTGGAGGAGTATGACTTTGAAATCAAGTACCGACCAGGGAAAGAGAATGTAGTTGCCGATGCACTTAGTCGCAAGGCATTCCTAAATTCCCTAATCTTGCAGAATCCATCAACAGCCATATCTCTAGCTACAAAACTATCTATGCCAAACAACCCTATACTTGAGTTAGCTAGAGAGGAAGCATGCCATGATTTGGCCTACCAAACAATGCTAAAGGAGATCTCTACCAAGGAGCAGAATCAAAAGTTGCAAGCTAAGTATCAGGAATTTTCCATTGATAATGGACTTGTCTACTACAGAACAAGGCTGTGTATACCAACAAGCCAATCACTTAAGCAGAAGATATTGTGGGAAGCTCATGATTCTCCTTTCGCAGGACATCTTGGCTACGCTAAGACTCTTAATGCAGTTAGGAAGAGCTACCATTGGAAGAGGCTCAAAGGTGACGCTCTCAAATATGTCACTAAGTGTTTGTCATGCCAACATATCAAAGTCGAACATGTCATGACGCCAGGGAAACTGCAACCGCTTGACATCCCCCAAATGAAATGGGAACTCATCAGTATGGATTTTGTTGTAGGCTTACCCCAAGTCCAGGGAGGATACAACTCCATCATGGTTGTGGTTGACATGCTTACTAAGGTTGCACACCTTATTCCAGTAAAAACAAACTATAAAGCCTCCGACATTGCAAGATTGTTTATCAAGGAGATATTCAAGCTACATGGTTTACCCAGAATAATCATTAGTGACCGTGATTCTCTCTTCACATCACACTTCTGGAGAGCTATCTTTGAAGCTATTGGGACTCAACTCTGTTTTAGCACCGCCTACCATCCCCAAACGGATGGCCAAACAGAGCGAGTAAATCAAGTCATCGAGGATATGCTTAGGGCATACTGCTGTCGAGAGCCGAAGAGGTGGATTCAATACTTGCCTTTGGTAGAATTTGCATACAATGCTTCTTACCAGCAGAGCATTCAGATGACCCCTTTTCAAGCATTATATGGTCATGATTGCAAAAGTCCCCTAAACTTCTCAGATCTAACCTTAAGGGTTGAAGCTTCAAGACAGATGTTGGAAGACATGGATGATCAAATAAAGTCAATAAGACAAGACATACAAGCGGCCAAGGATAGACAAAAGGCAGACACGGATTTGAAGCGTCAAGAAAGAGTCTTCAAAGAAGGAGACATGGTCTTCATTCGCGTACGCCCTAAAAAGAGTTCCCTATCCTTAGGAGATTGCAAGAAGCTAAGTCCAAGGTATTGTGGGCCGTACAAAATCCTCAAATGCCTAGGACCCAATGCTTATAGATTGCAACTCCCTGAGAACCTAAAGGTTCACAATGTATTCCATATCAGCCTATTGAAAAAATATGTACCCAACCCTAACCATGTACTTGATGACCAACAAATTGTAATGCCTAGTCAAGGAGTCCTTGAACTAAGGCTGGATAGGATCTTAGATGTTAGGGAGAGACAGTTAAGATCCAAAACCTTGAGAGAATGCCTCGTCCAGTGGAAAGATTATCCCGAAGAGGATGCCACTTGGGTAGATGAAGGCACTCTCAACCATCTATATCCCCAGTTTATCTCGAGATGAGGACATCTCGATTCCTCTAAGGGGGAGAGAATGTAATATATATCAAGTATTTATTTTTTTTCCCTCTTGTGCAGTGGCGCATCGTGCTGGAAGGGGGAAGGGGATAGAGGAGCCAGCAAGCTCCTCGCTGGAGCTTGCTCGACTCCACAGGCATGCATAGTGACACGCTTGAGAGGGAGGATTCCCTCCCCTCCCCTGTATAAATGAGGGAGGGCTGCAGGCTAAATGGTACGAAGGAGGGAGAGGCACAGAAGACAAGGAAATACTGCCGCCTGCTCGTCGTGAGGTAGATGCCAACGCCAAACTGTCGTGAGGGAGCTTGCTGAGGACGAGGAGGAGCTCGATGGGACTGCCACCGCATATGCCGTCACTGGCTGCCGTCGCCAACGTGGCTTAAAACGCCCCCCTCCTGCCACGTGGAGTATGGAAGCTTCCTTGTAGAAGCTTCTTAAGGGGGGGCTAATTAAGCCCCTTTCACCCCCCCTCATATTCTTTTTTTAACACACACCCCTAAGCCCTTTTTTAAATCCCCCCGTGTTCCCTTTCTCCTTACACACCCTTTTCCTTCCCCGTGCTATAAGCCTTCACCCTTCACCTTTCCCCTTCACCTCGGGTTAAAATCCCTAAAGCCTTTACTACTTCGTGTCCCAAAACCTCTGCAAAAATCCCCATTCCTATACCTTTTACCCCCAAGCCCAAAGATCTCCCAAGGCCCTTCATATGTTTTTTGAAACCACACTCACACACACCATTTTCACCGCATATGAATCCCTATAGGGCCTTTTTCTTTTAGGCTTTATAAACCTTTCCCTCTCCGAAGAAGCTAAGACCTTAAAGGTCTTATTACCCCCTTCTCGTGGTCAATTCCTTAACGGCTCCTTGCCTCGAAAGAGAGAAAAAGAGTATTGAAACAGCGGTGGAATTTCGGAAAGGAGTGTAAAGCTGCCTTCACGTTCGAAGGATTACAACTGCGATGCCGCCTAAGAAAGTCCAAGGAGTAGCTGCGGGAGGGTCATCTCCCGGTATCCATGTGGATATCTCACCCCAAAACCAGGTTTTTCCCTCTTGGTTTTATATCGGTTTTAATTCAATCATGCTAGATGAATTGTTAGGGACAAGATATACTTTGTCTTAGATATTTACGATGAAGGAATTTAGTTTAATTGAACATGCAAAAATGGATAAAGTATAAAACACAGTTTTCCTTCAAATAGCATTATGCATTGAAACGAATTACGAGTAAGATTATCTACCCACTATAGTAGTATATTTCAGTTAAATCTTGAAGGTATAAAAACTACATCTTGCACCATTAACCCCTATTCTTTTTACAATGAATCCTCATAAAAGGTGAAATTCATGAAAGGTTTCTTACGTTGCTTAAACTCTAGGAAGTTATCATTGCTAACTGCATATCCTAGCAAGGAAAAGATTGTTTATTTGGCATGAGTTTTGTTCGCAAGGAAAAAGGAAGATTAATTGAATTTACCTAACCACAAAGCAATAAAGTTTAGGACTGAAAAATCAATTGTCACATAGATAACAAATCGTGCCGAGGTGATCTCGATATTACCTTCTAAAAGTTAACCGAGTTAATATAAACTTAGAAATATCCATGCTGCGAAATATGCATTGGGAATGATTTAAAATCCAAGAAACATTTATACCTTAAATACTTGCCCACCTTCCCTGATTGTAGGGTCAATAAATCGTTAACGTAAAAGAACTACGGTTTGTCCCTGAGGTTCATAAAGAAAATAATAAAAGGAGACCCTAGGTCTGACAAACATCAGCTTAAAGAAACTGAAACGGATTGTTCCATCGCATATTACGATGCAGGACTTGCGCAGCAAGTACGAAGTCATATGGTCTTGTGATTGATTCACAAGAAGAAAGGTTAAATGCCCTCAACAAGGATGGCGGATCCTTACGCAAGTTATCTTGCAAAAGGATGTATTCTTTGATATCCTTCTAAGTAAGGAAGGTTAAAAACCGGAAACTAAAGTATCCAATGAACTTTAGGGTTGACCAAGTTGGGTTAATAGGGTATGCCCTAACCCACAATATAAAGGATCTTGCCAAGCTGCAAGGTACCCCGGATCGAGTGCTAGATGTATTCAAAAGGAAAGATTCTTTCCTTAGCAGTTTGCCAACAACAAGATCGGTTAATGGAAATGTTTGTGCTTGCTAGAGATTTTAGAGCACTGTTTGATTTATGAATTACAAATTAAATGAATATCTATACTTTAGGTTGAAGGCCTGAAGGGAGAGGTAGCTTCAATTACCCCCGACTGCCTGCCTGACCCTAACCAAGGGGGTTGTTGACCATGCCGGGAACGTGGACCAAACCCGCCACGAGAGGTCTCTCCGTTGAGCTCTACTTGGAGCAGGAGGACGCTTGGGTGCTAGGGGGGGCTCTGGCCGTAAATCCCTCACCTTCCGGGTCCTGCACAAGAGGCTAACGTGACTCGGGATTGGATCTCGAGGCCCGCATACTAGTCTACGGGCGGAAGCTTGGAATAGTGATCCCTGTGGATTACTGGATAGCCTTCGAGCGGATTATGGACAAGCCTACGGGCGGAAATCCTTGTATTTCAAAGATAAATATGATGATGTATTAACAAAGAACTTGTTTGATATTGTTTTTCTATGTTACGTGATAAGATTACGTGAATGAACCAGTGCTTAACAGATTAATTAAAGAAGCTGATTGTTACATGTCCAACTAACATGTTAGATAATTACCTAACTAAAACAAACCGAGGAAAGTGAGGAGGATGGGCCATGGGTCCGTCCTATGGTTGGGTGGTCTCGGTTGGCTGGGAACTTTTCTCAAATCTCGCAGAACAACGGGATGATCGTCAAAGGACACGAACAAAAAAAGCGTTGACCTAGAGTTATGTCTTAACCAATTTACACTGTTTTAGGGGAACGGATTGGGACTATGCCTTATGGCAGAGAGGTTGAGCTTTGCATCCCTCTCGTTTCCCATTCTCTTTGAACTAAGTGCGACGTGAATCCGCTTCGGACCTGCTGTTTCTGCATAAAGTAGTTCGCTTGGGTCCGACGCTAGTTGCTGTTAGGAAATGACCAATCAGGAAAACCCAAATTCCAGTCGATCCTAAGTGGGAACGGCCAGAATACTTCCGTTACGTGGTAGACGCGGAAAGCCCTAGATCTCAAACCCCGTAAAATTCCATGGGAGTGCCAAGCGGAGCTTTCTAGACATCCTTTTTGATGGACTGCTAAGACATGTCCTGGATGATACTAGTGGACACGTTACAATTGATGCCTTTAAAAAGTATTCATTTGGTTGTTGGGAGTAAAGACACATATGTCTATACTGCTCGTGTATTCACTACAGTGACAATACTTGCATACCTATATGCTGTAGGTTGTGGATACCCATCATTGTCACTTCATTCTTTGTTCTTTCAGTGACTAATAAAATAAGGGAGGCCAATCACACATTGCGTGTATTAGATTTTCCACATCTTAAGTCTCTCTCTTGCTATTTGATCTTGCTCCAACTGCCAGAGCTCACACCTACAGTGCTTCCACTTGCTTGTGCTCTCACTTAGGCTTCTCCCTTTAAATGGTATCAAAGCCTTTAATCAAGGAGCTTCATCAACTTCACTTCAGCCTGGATTTGAAAAGCTTGAGCACTTCACTCATGATAGCCATAACTTCTTTCCTCAAGGTATGCATTTGATCATTCGCTTCTTCCCAACTTTGTGAGCTTCTTCCAGGCTTTGTAGAGCCTTTCTTGAGCACTTCTAACTACCCTCCCAATCATGCTTATCTCAGTCAAGCTAGTAGCAAGGACAATAGCAATAGTGTGATTTGTGTCTACTAATGTTGCCCACTTCTTGATCAAATTTGCTACCTCCTTTAGCTCTTCTGAGCTCCAAGCCACCTTGGCAATCATCTATTAGCTCCTAGGTATCCTCATTGTGAGACTTGGGCACCATTTGAGCTTAAAACCTCTACTATTGCTGTAGATGAACAACAAACCTAGTGTTATAGACTTGGAACATGGTATTGTCAAAGATTGTGTCACCCATATTGCTTATATTGATGCTCAATTGATACTGGCTCTTTGATATATGCTTGGATGATGACTTGAGATACTCTTGGCTTGACTTTAAGCTTGCATTGTCTCTTTTTAGCAGTCATTTTCATTGCCATACATAGTTTTGGATAGTAAGGTTTAATAGGGAAAGCTTTATGCCAATCATGTAATGATGCCATTTGGCTATGCTACTTGCTTACAATGATGCTTAGCATTGAGCTACGTGCTCAAATGTGATTACAGTTTGCCTTGACATTCAATTTGAGATTGATTACATGTATTTGGCATTGGCCTTATGCTTTGGGTGCTTCAGTGATTTGACTTTCGAGCTTGAAGAAGATATTGGGTCATATGTTCCGGATGTATGTCACATGTATCTTTGATGATTGGATACTATACACATGATATATTGAGCTTCTTTTACTCATCTTGCATTCATGATTTGTTCTAGTGGGAGCTTTCATGACATTTGAATGTTACATAGATCTTTGGATATTTGCAGTTGAGGTTGAGCTTATTTCAGTGAGACCATGGGATTCGTTTGAGTTATGTATATACTCTTTGGATGTAGTTATTGCCTAGTGGGCTTATTTGATTAATGCTTTGAGTAAGAACCTATCTCTGTCAATGTGTTATTAGTGATGTATTCATCCTACTTGTCTATGTATTGAGCTACTTTACACTTGCTCAATCAATTGTGTATTTGACAGTTCTCTTCTATTATCTTTTGAGATCTGCTATACATATGATAATTATGCCTATTGGATGTATCCCACTTTGAAACATTGAGTTTAATAGTTCTTGTTACCAATTGCATGCTTACTGGAGTGCTAGTTGTTTGTACATATCTTGCTTATTGCAATATATACTTGGTAGTTGTGCAAATTAGATTCTATGCTGATTGCTCACACTTGGCTTTAGATTTAGTGCTATCATTCTTTGTAGCATGTTGTAATTGTAGCTTGTTTATGCATCATTTATGAGGTAGATGCTTTAACTCGATTGTCATTTATTGGTAGTCAATGAAAAATCCTATTCATTGCTGATGTTATTTGTTTAAACACTGTCTTGGTGTCAATTTTAGCCTATTTTGCTATCATTTATAGCAACTTGTTTGTCTTAGACTATGCTTTCATTTTATTGAGATTGTATTATGGTTGATGTATCAAATGATAGTGCTATCTTTAATATTGACAACCTCTAGAGCTCCCCTACCTCTAAAGTTTCCATGGCCTCTTATGACTTGCATTTTACCAAAATTGCTGATTTAACTTATTTTACTCATTGACTAGCACGTCCCATAACATGGCCTCTTGAAGAGGATATGCCACGTCTCCTTGAGCTTGAGTAAAATTCTTGGACTTGTTCACTAATTATTTCAGATGATTCACCATGCATATTAATCTTTTCAATGATCATGAGAGAGGCCAACTCATCAAAATCTAGAAATGGTTTCCATACATAAAATAAAAGTGATGAATCATTTCTAAGCCTTCTCACTATTAAGGCCACCCAAAGTAGATGAAACCGAACTATCATCATTAGACATTGTATTTATCGCCACGCCAAAGCATCTACAATGCTCGTCACTTTTAAAATATACTCATTGATATACATTTTCCCTTTCTTCAAAAAGTATCCAACTCTTTCTTGAGTTGAATCTTTCATGCCTTTGTATTTACTGAAAATATATTCT
Source organism: Lygodium microphyllum (assembly GCF_053477565.2). NCBI lineage: Eukaryota > Viridiplantae > Streptophyta > Polypodiopsida > Schizaeales > Lygodiaceae > Lygodium > Lygodium microphyllum. The sequence goes on along the minus strand of NC_141135.1, from coordinate 157,540,428 downwards.
CAAAAATTGCCCAAGCTACATATGAAGTTTTTTCATTTTTGATATGTGGATGTTACTAATTATAGCTATTGTGACGTACAAATATGGAAATTTTTGGCGCAGAGATTGTGGATTAAGCCAATGAGACATGAGGGTGTAAAGTCTAAATGCTTTAATATAGAGAATTGGGTTGCATTGGATGAGTTATGTAAATCTATAATAATTTGTCACTCTTTAAGTAATTTTTCTATAATGTTGTCTCTGAAGGGTAGACTACCTAAGAGTTACGGGACAAGATTGATGATGTTTATGACAAGCAGAGCCCTGCCTCTTAGATGTATTAGCTAAAGTAACTCATGGAACTTTGTATGAAGGAGGGGAATTCAATGTCCATCCACTTAAATGAGTTTCATTCTATTTTCAGATCCTTGTATTCATAAGGGATTGACTTTAAGGTCTTTCTTTCTCCCTTCTTCTTGTTGGTTACATTGCCTGAATCATAGGACACATTCCATATTGCTATGCATGCAAATATGCCTTTGATGGCTTGAAATTATAGGATGTAGAGGGTGCACTATTGAATGAAGAGGCTAATAGAAAGAATGTTGACACTTCCCATAGTTCTCATGCTTTGATAGTCAAAGACAATAGTAATAGGAGCAGTAATGATCAGTGTGGGAGAGACTCTCAAAAGTCTCATTCTCTCAGTCACGTAGATAGTCTCGTAGCAAGTCCCATGGCCATAAGTCCACATCGACTTGTCATTATTGTGGGAAGTAGGGTTATATTTAGCCACAATTTCATAAAATATGTGACGATAAGCACAAGGAAAAGTAAAAGAGCAAAGAGTAGAAAAAGAATAATGATCACATCATTATTTCTAGCAAGACTAGTGTGATTATTGAAGAGAGTTAATGTCATGCAAACTGATTGCAATGATGATTATATACTTCAAGCTTCTTCTCTTGACTTTTCACAGTTAATTAATGCCTCATCCACCTATGCTTAATGTTGGTTGATTGATTTAGGAGCTGAGTTTCATGTTAGCCCTCATCGAGAGTGATTCCGCTCCTATTGCAACACGATAGGATCTGTTATCAGATTGGGTAATGACTCATGGCATTGGATATTGTTGGTATTAGACATATCTAGTTGCAGTTTGCTTTAGGTAGTATCTTTACTTTCCATGATATATGCCATGTTCTGACTTTGACTAAAAGACTACTTTTTGCTGATTCACAGTTGGATGATGCAAGTTATATTGTATCATTTAGGGATTCCTTATAGAAGATTACATGTGGGAATCTTGTACTGGCATGAGGTGCCAAGTTTGGCACTCTTTATTCCTTGTATTTGGGTCTATTGACCATGTTTTGACATTGGCTACAGTACCACCACATGTATCATTATGACATTGCACCTTGGACACATGTCATTAAAGGAAATGAAAATGCCTACTAGTTTATAGTATCTTTTATCCCTTGACTATAAATATTTTGACTGTTGTAATTGTTGTCTTTATGGTAGGCAAACATGTAGTTCTCATAAGAAGTCTAGCATTGTATGCATGGGTAATCCTCTAGCTCTTGTTCATTCTGATGTTTGTGGCCCTATGCCATGCAAGTCATTAATTAGCACAAAGTATTTTTTTATTTTTATTAATTATTACTCATATAATATTTTCACATACCCCATAAAGCATAACTTAGAAGTCTTGGCACATTTCAGCATTGGCTTACTTTTGTTGAGAACTAGTCTAGGCATAGGTTGAAATGCCTATGATGTGACAATGGACAAGAGTATGTATCTAAAACCTTTGAGTAGTTTTGTGAGAAGAGGGGTATTAAAAATTAGTTGGTTGCCCCATATACTCCACCCTAGAAGAATGGTATGTTTTAGCTAGGTAGGCTTACCATAGCACTCTTGGACTGAGGAAGTTACCATTGCTATACATTTGATTAATTAATCCTCATTGCTATTGACTATTAGGTTTCCAAGGAGGTATGGTCTAGAGAATCTCCATTATATGCTTATTTATGTATCTTTGATTGTGAGGCTTTCTGCTATGTTACCAAATAAATGCACAATAAGCTGAAAACTAAGTCCATGAAATGCAAATTTCTTAGTTATGGGGATGTAGGTGAGATGGGTTATTGCATATGGGATTTGTAGGCTTACATACAAGGTCATTCACAACCATGATGTTATTTTCCATGAGGAGAAAATGTATAAGAAACTTGAGTAGGTCATTGAGGTATGCAAGGTGATATTTTAAGAGGGGTCTCCTATTATTGTGCAACTAGCTAGATAGTCTATAGGAGCTAAGGCTCTAGTGGACCATAATGTTAGACAGTGTTGGGGGTAAAGGTGCCTCTACCTAGCCGCTCGTGTATTACTACACTGATAGTACCTGCCACTGCACACGGCAGGTGGCAGGCACCTATCACCGTCACTTTATTCTTTATTCTTTTAGTGGTAATTTGAATAAAGGAAGGCTCGGTCACACATTGTGACTATTGGAGTTCCCATATGGTCTCTCTCTCTTTCTTGCACTTGCTCTCCCCCCATAGCTCTTCCAAGAAAGCTTTGATCCTTCTCACCTTTCAACTGGTATTAGAGCATGGTTGCTCGAGCATTCCAACTTGGTTCGTGACTCCTTCAGCTTCCTATTGATTACCTACACTCATTGGGTCTCCTTCTCAGAAGCCATAACAGCTGACTCTCCCAAGCTCATGTCACTCCCTGGCTTCCCAAGCACCTACCCAGCCCATTTAAGCATCCTCAGGGCATTCCTTCAGAGGTATTGGAGCTCTTTTTGTTATTTTACTTTAGTCCACAGGTTTTGTGAAGTAGGGTAGCCATGTCCTCTTGCTTCTTGTGGTGCCTACTCTCTAACGGTAACTTTGCCCTTCAAGAGGAAGCTCCTGGTGATCCTTGACTACTCCCCCAACCTTTCCTTGACCTTTCCCAGCCCTTTCACATGCCCTAGATCAGTTTGGGACAACTTGAAGACCTGCAAAAAAATTCGTTTTTTACTTCAACCCTCCCTTGGCACTTATTAGTAGCTTGAAAACACTTTAGTTGGCACTTGGAAACACCCCCTTGATGCTCAACATTGGTGGTTATCATTGGCATTTACTTTTGGACTGATTTACCTCAGTTAAGGACTATTTTCCATAGTCCATAGGCAGCCGCAAACAATGTTACATCAACACTTTATGTTTATGCTTGGTTGGCATTGACATTGGTTGCTCAGTTGGTGGTCCCGAATGCACCTCCAATGCTAGGGGAATGTATGCCTATGATTGGAGATGCTTTTGGGGCTGAAGTTAATCAGGCATTAACTATTTTACATAGTCCATGAGTATTCCTCTATCATTACACTTTATACTCATGCTACATAGTCATTTGATGCCCAATTATGCTCGGTTGGTGCCTATACATATGGGAAAGTATGCCTATGTTTTGTTTTGAGCTTGGATTGAGCCATTGTTTACTCAAATTTTGATGTTTATTTGCTGTTGGAATATTCAGGGCTGAAGCTCTTTTGCTTATGTTTGGGTATGCTTATTGCATTCAGGCTATGTCTTGGATGTATACATTGATGTAGTGACTCTCGGGGATCAACATAGAGCTTGGATTTGCTCTTGAATCATTGGTTGAGCTTGAGCTCACTTTGCATAGCATTGGGATATTCATCTATGATATACTTATGGCATGTACTTTGCTTATGTCTGACTGGTCTTGACATGCTTAGCCTATGCCACTACTACATGCCCGTTACATTGTTTGGAGTTGGATGCTACTAAGCCTTGCTTTGGCTTGACATTTGATTTATCAGAGCTCACTTGCGCTATTTCTCGGCTTGCTAGAGTTACAGTTTGGTTGTACTTGATGTCTATGGATGCTATGTACGGATGCTACACGACCTATATGCTCATGAGGTCTTATTGATGCTTGATCTTGGATCTTCGGGCATTGGTGCTATCATATGCCCTTGTTGAGCTTCTTTGCTTGATATTTACAACTTTTGTGCCAGTGGGAGCATCTTGATATGCTTGACAAACATTGACCAGATGGTTTATGCTACTTGAGCATTCAGATACTTGAGACTAGGATCTTCACTTGGATGTTGCATGGTTGATATACCGTGGTCCTCTCACAGATGTATTTGGGCTGATTTGGGTTTTGCAATTCCTAAGCATATACCTATTTGTGTCAGGTCTTGCTAGTGTTGTGTACACTTTGCCCTATTACACAAGGGGTGTGCCAGCTTACTGAAAAATTCATTTGATATCCTTGGGTGTTGCTTGATGTCTGTATGATTGTTACATACTAAATTATGCCCACTTGATGTTGGTTATGCTTTGACAGTTAGTGGTTGAATTGGTGCATTCATTTTGCCTACAGTTTGCTCTCATTGTACATGGATGTAATTTATTATAGAAAGCAGTTATGCATGGACTGACATAGAATTTTCATGCTGAATCATCCTAATTTTATGTATTTTTAATGGTACTTGGTGGGTAGCATCAATAGCTATCAGTTCATGGTTATTTTACCTTGATTTTGGTGGTGTTTTGGCTATTTCCAGTAGAAAACAACAAGTAGTTTTGAACTATCTACACCATTTTGGACTGCACTATGGCATCTTCTTCCATTGACAGTGCTATCTTCAACATCACTAAGCTTGATGGTACGAATTATACCTATTGGAAGAGCCAAGTTTGGTAGGTATTGGTGCAGAAATCACAGATAAAGCCACTAAGGATGCATGGTGAGTTGCCTGAAACTATGATTGATGACGAATGGGATGAGCTTGATGAGTTATGCAATTCCACTCTCATCTTGTCTCTCACTGAACAGGTGCATTACAATGTGGTTGAGGAAGCACAGAGTGCTTGGCAGCTTTGGGATAAAATTAAGAACCTCTATGACAAGAAAAGTCCAGCAAGTTAGATGTATTGATTGAAGCAACTTATGGACATGTGCATGAAGGAGAATATGACAATGTCTACTCATTTGTGCAAGTTCCATGCTATTCTCAAGAACTTTATTTCGCAGGGCATTACCTTTAATGATGAGGTTACTCCATTTTTTTTGCTTGGGACTCTGAGTGAGTCATGGGATGTATTCCACACTGCCTTATGTGCTCTTGCTACTATTTTGAACTTGCTTGATGTAGAGAGTCCTCTTCTGCAGGAAGAGATCAACCGTAAGAACTTGGATGCCTCTCGTGTGTCACATGCTTTGAATGTTAGAGGCAGAGATGGTAATGGAAAGAATGACCATGGGTATGGATGTGGTAGAGACTCGCAGAAGTATAGGTCTAAGGTGCGTGGTAAGTCGTACAAGAAGTCTCGTGGAAGAAATGCTAATGTGACATGTCATCATTGTGGTAAGAAGGGTCACATACGCCCATAGTGTCATGAGTTGTGCAGTGAGAAACACAAAGAGAAGGGGAAAGACAAAGTACAAGAAAAGTCCTCTGATTGTAGCACTATGCCTGCAAAATCTAGTGTGAAAATTGAGGAGATAAATGTCATGCAGACTAACGACTCCAATGGGGAGTACATACTTGCAGCTGGTTCTTATGATGCTATGCCATTGATCAAGGTTCACTCTATGTATGCATAGTACTGGCTTTTGGATTCTGGTGCTTCATTTCATGTCACACCATGCTGTGAGTGGTTCCATTCCTACTGCACTGTCTCTGGTTCAGTTCACTTGGGTGATGACAAGTCACTTGCTATTGTTGGCATTGGGGATGTACAACTGCAATTCTCTACTGGCAGTACTTTTTTGTTATAGGATGTACATCATGTACATGCGCTTACACACAGTCTTATGTCTGCAGGGCATCTTAATGATGCTAGATTTCATGTTTCATTTGGGGATTCTGTAGTGAAGATCACCCATGGTAGACTTGTCCTTGCTAGAGGTGCCAAGGTTGGTAACCTCTATTCTCTTGTAGTTGATGGGTCCCCTATTGACCATGTTTTGTCAATCAATTCCATCCCACATGTATCTCTTTGGCATGATTGTTTGGGCCATATGTCTTTGAAGGGAATGAAAATGCTTTCTAGTTTTGCAGTACTAATCGCCCCCCCTTGACTATTCATGTTTTGATTCATGTGAGCATTGCCTTTATGGTAGACAGACTAGGGATATGCATAAGAAGTTTGATCAGACACGCATGGGTGAGCCCTTGGCATTAGTACATTGGATGTCTGTGGGCCCATGCCTTTTCAGTAGTGCAAAGTATTTCATGACATTTATTGATGATTTTTTGCGTAAAGTCTGGGCTTATCCCATTAAGATTAAGTCAGATGTCTTAGCTGTGTTTCAGAGATGGCTTGCATTGCTTAAGAACCAGACTGGGCATTTTGAAATGCCTTAGGACTGAAAATGGGGGAGAATATGTGTCACGTTCCTTTGAGCGGCTATGCGACAAGAGGGGTATTAAGTGTTAGTTGACCGCCCCCTATACCCCATCACAGAATGGTTTGGCTAAGCAGATGAATAGAACCATCCAAGAGTGTGTATGCAGTATGCTTAGCTATGCAAGCCTACCATAGAGCTTTTGGGCTGAGGCAGTCAGTACAGCTGTGCATATCATAAATAGATCACCTTCCAATGGTTTGGATTTCCAGGTTGCAGAGGAGATATGGACTAGGAAACCTCCGTCTTATGTGTTGAGATATCGAGCTCCACTCGTGATACGCCAGGGTGACCATTGTGTATTTATGTCACCGACTTGTCAGTTGTTGCAGACGTGGTTGGTACACCGCCCATGAATAATAGCTACATGATAGCTATCCTTATCTACTCTAGTTTGTGGCTCAGTTAGTATGCCACCTTAGTTAGTTGAGTTTGGTTTTGAGACCCATATATAGGGTTCTTCTATTTCTTTGTATTAGAGTTCTTTTGGCTTACACAACTAAGAAGAGAAAAACTGTTTTCAGCCTCCACCCTTGTGTGTATTCCCCCATTGTGCAAGCAAGAAAGCTACAAGTGAGACTCCTTCCTTCTCTCCCACAATCTTGACATGGTATCAGAGCCTTGTTCGTGGTAAGGAGCTCAAGAAAGCAAGCCAAGCTCGCGGTGATCTGGTAAGAGGAGCAGTGTTGCTTTCATTTTCTGTTTTGGGAGCAGATCTCTACAGGTAGCACAGCCGGAAATTGCAGGAGTGCATTGTCTCAGGTTGAGACGCCCTTCGCGGTGAAGCAAGAGGGCAGTATATGCTGCGGGCAAGGGCTTTAGCCCTTGACGACCTTATTTTTTTGATTTGAGGCCATTTCGGGGCCTGTTTTGGAGGCGGAAGTTTTCTGCACGCACTCAGGAAAAGGCCCAGTTTTATGATGTGCAGCCACTGTTCTACAGTTTTGCAGATTTGCCCTTGTGAGGGTGAAGCTAAGTTTTTACAGTGACAGAATTTTTCGCAATGTTCTGTAATGGCATCTGATTCTCTCTCACAGATTGTCACTGAAAAGCTTGACAAGAACAACTTCCAAGAATGGAAGTTTAGAATGACGAATTTCCTTATGGGAAAAGGATATTGGGAATTTGTTGCAGGAAATGAAGAAGAACCAGTTCTTCCTGATGTTCCCAATCAACAGCAAATGCAGGCATTCAAAGCATGGCATGAGAGAGCCAGGAAAGTTATGTACTGGCTGTCTATCAGCATTTCAGACTCTATGATTGTGCATATTCAGGATGCAAGTACGCCAAATGAGGCATGGGATACTCTGTCAAAGATGTATAGCACAAATACACAAGCTAGGAAAATGCAGCTCAAGCAAGAGTTGCACAATGTGCAAAGAGAAAATATGAGCATCAATGACTACCACATGAAGGTGAAGAAGATTGCAGATGCACTTGCTTCCATTGGGTCGCCAGTGGAAGATGATGATTTAGTTTCTGTGACCTTGAATGGTCTAGGAAAGGATTATGCGCAGTTTCGGACATCCATTTCCGTCCGTGAAAGATTTCCTGATTTTGAGGAGTTGATTGCTCTTCTAATTTCTGAGGAGCAGAGAAATGGTGGTGCATCTTCTTCAGGAGGAACTTCAAAAGAAACTGTCTTCTACTCAAATGCTGGAAGAGGTAGAGGCAGAGGTAGAGGAGGCCGATTTGGAGGCCGTGGTAGAAATCAGAATATGCAGCAAACTCAAGAAAACCAGTCCTATGGAGGAGGACGTGGTAACTCTAGAGACAGGGGGAGCCAAAGAGGTCATGGTGGATGGCAAAGAGGCCAAAATGCAAACTGTAATGTTGAATGCTACTATTGTGGTAAAATGGGTCATATGGCTAAAGACTGCTATAAAAAGCAGAATGACATCATGAATGGAAAACTGCAACAAGGAAATTATGCATCTTCTAGTAGACAGGGTGATGACAGAAATGAGCATTTGTTTATGGTGCAGCACATGAACAATTCTGTGACAAGTGCAGAAGAAAGCAACGATGTGTGGTATGTTGACTCAGGTGCATCAAACCACATGACAGGTCATGCAGAATGGATGGAGGATGCAAGGAAAATGGAAAAACCAGGATTTGTGGAGACTGGTGATGATACTGCACATCCGATTGTGCAGATTGGAAAAATTCCTTTGTCTATGCAGGATGGGAAAAAGAAATACCTGTCCGATGTATTTCATGTCTCGAATATCACCAAGAATCTGGTTTCTGTTGGTCAAATGGTTGAACAGGGCTTGCAGGTCAGATTTAATCCTCATGGATGCTTTGTTGAGGATATGAAAAATAAAGGTCGCTTGATAGCAAAAGGAAAGAAGAAGGGCAGAATGTTTACATTGGATGCAGACATGCCTGAATTGAGTGCAGCAATGTTTGCACATGGGACCGGTGTAGTTGCAGATATTGATATCTGGCATAAACGCATTGGTCATGTTAATGTACAACGACTTAAATCAATGCAGGCCCAAAACATTGTTGCAGGATTGCCTAAGTTCAAGGTTGCAGAAATGCATAAGGTATGTGAAGCCTGTCAGTTTGGAAAACAGGCAAGGAAACCATTTCCTAGACATGTTTAAGAGAGTAAGAAGCCATTGGAATTAATCCACTCTGATGTGTGGACTACTAAAGCTGCATCTCTTGGAGGCTGTCATTATTTTGTCACTTTTATTGATGACTATAGCAGAAAAGTTTAGGTGTATTTTATGAAAAAGAAAAGTGAAGTTTTTGGGCATTTCAAAACTCTTAAAGCTATGGTTGAAAAAGAAACAGGTCTGCAGATAAAATGCCTAAGGTCAGATGGAGGGGGAGAGTACCTCTCAAATGAGTTTGCAAGGTTTCTGCAGGAGCATGGCATAAAGCAGCAATATTCATGCAGTCATACCCCACAACAAAATGGAATTGCAGAAAGGAAAAACAGGCATATTGGAGAGGTATCTCATGCCATGCTCAATGAAAAAGACTTGCCAGATTTTTATTGGGCTGAAGCAGTTGCTACAACAGTCTACATAATGAACAGGACTCCCACTGCAGCAATACATGAAATGACTCCAGAGGAGAGGTATACTGGTAGGAAACCAGATATTTCTCATTTGAAAATTTTTGGTTGCATTGCCTATGTACATGTGCTAGATGAGTTGAGATCCAAGTTGGATCCAAAAGCTGAGAAGTGCATCTTTATTGGTTACTCTCTGCAGCAAAAAGGGTATAGATGCTATAACCCTTCTACTCGTAAGTTTACAGTGAGCAAAGATGTTGTTTTTGATGAGATGAGTAGCTGGTATAAACCAGTAAATGTGATTGATGATGTAGATGCACAAAATGGTAATGCTGCACAGAATTCACAGCAGCAATCGCAAAATATTAGTGGACCTGGAGCGTCTTCTAGCAGTGGTTCACATTCTTCGCCATGGACAGGCAGATTGAGATCAGGAGAATCTTCTCAAAGTAATGCAGATAGTGGTATGTAGGTATCACGAAAAGGAAAAGAGAAGATTGATCAGCCCATGTTTGATGTGAATGCAGGTCACTCTTATGTGGATGGTGAATCCAGTGGCTCAGAACAGAGCATTGATGATGAGTTGGGTATTCCTTCTATTGTTACACCTGGAGTAAGGAAGACCAGGGATGTTTTGAGAGCACCTGGGAGTGAACCCACTTTGCGCAGGTCTACCAGAGTTAGGTATCCTGTGGATAGGCTGAAATATGATGGATTTACAGCCATTCACTATCCATATATGGTCAAGGTGATATAGGAACCAGAACCCACTTCTTTTGAGCAAGCCATGGGAAAAGAAAAATGGGAGAAAGCCATGGATGAAGAAATGGATGCCTTGGAAGCAAATACTACATGGGAATTGGTACCTTTGCCTAAAGGTAAAAATGCAATTGGCTGTAAGTGGGTTTATAAGGTGAAGCACAATGCAGATGGTTCTGTGAACAGATACAAGGCAAGATTAGTAGTCAAGGGGTATGCACAAACATATGGCATTGACTATGAAGAAACATTCAGTCCGGTTGCAAGGATGGCAAACGTAAGAGCAGTCATTGCTATGGCTGCATCAAAGGGATGGTCTTTACATCAGATGGAAGTAAAGAATGCCTTCTTGCATGGTGATTTGCAAGAAGAGGTCTATATGGAGCAGCCACCAGGTTATGTGCATGCTGTTCATCCTGAGTTTGTTTGCAGGTTGAAGAAAGCCTTGTATGGCTTGAAGCAAGCACCTAGAGCATGGTTTGACAAGATAGGACAGTATCTTGTCACTATTGGCTTTCAGATTTCCAAGGCAGATTTCTCACTTTATGTGAGAAAAACAGAGAAAGATATTATGCTCCTTGTCATTTATGTTGATGATTTGATTATGACAGGTGACAGTGATGAAGATATCCTTCATGTGAAAATGCTATTGAAGCAGAAGTTTGAGATGAAGGATTTGGGAGAGCTGCGTTATTTCTTGGGCATTGAGGTGATTAGATCACCAAGTGGGATACAGCTCTTGCAGAGGTAGTATGGATTGGACATGCTGTCCAACTGTAAGCCTATTTCAGTTCCTTTGGAGCAAAATGTGAAGCTGAGCACATATGCGGGTGAGCTTCTGGAAGACCCTACTATGTACAGACGCATAGTAGGAAGTTTGATTTATATGACTATTACCAGGCCAGATTTGAGCTATGCTGTTGGATTGGTAAGTCAGTTTATGCAGGCTCCAAGGAAACCGCATTTGGATGCGGCTAGACGCATACTCAGGTATGTGAAGTCCACATTGCAGTATGGACTATTTTATGAGACTGGGGTTCAGATACAGCTGCATGGATACACTGATGCTGATTGGGCTGGTAGTATTTCTGATAGACGATCTACCAGTGGATATGTGTTCTCTTTTGGGAGTGCTGCAGTCTCTTGGAGCAGCAAGAAACAGCCTACAGTTGCCTTGTCGAGCACAGAGGCTGAGTACAGGGGTGCAGCAATGGCTGCATGTGAGGTAGCTTGGTTGCATAAGCTACTTTATGATATGCATTAGTCTACAGATGGGCCAGTTGTCATTTATTGTGACAACATGAGTAGTATACACTTGGCAAATAACCCAGTCTATCATGCTAGAACAAAGCACATTGAGGTGCATTATCACTATGTGCGAGAGAGGGTTTTACTAGGTCTTATTGATCTAGTTTATGTCAGCATAGAGGATCAGGTAGCTGACATATTTACGAAGGCATTGGGCACAGAGAAACTGCGCAAGTTCAGAGACCTGCTTGGTGTGCAGGAATTGGGATTGAGCTTGAGGGGGAGTGTTGAGATATCGAGCTCCACTCGTGATACGCCAGGGTGACCGTTGTGTATTTATGTCACCGACTTGTCAGTTGTTGCAGACGCGGTTGGTACACCACCCATGAATAATAGCTACATGATAGCTATCCTTATCTACTCTAGTTCGTAGCTCAGTTAGTATGCCACCTTAGTTAGTTGAGTTTGGTTTTGAGACCCATATATAGGGTTCTTCTATTTCTTTGTATTAGAGTTCTTTTGGCTTACACAACTAAGAAGAGAAAAACTGTTTTCAGCCTCCACCCTTGTGTGTATTCCCCCATTGTGCAAGCAAGAAAGCTACAAGTGAGACTCCTTCCTTCTCTCCCACAATCTTGACATTATGCGCATCTATGTGTCTTTGGATGTGAGGCATTCTGCCTTGTGCCCAAGAACAAACATAGTAAGCTAGATCCTAAGAGTGTCAAATGCATTTTACTTGGCTATGGAGATGCAGGTGAAATGGGTTACCACCTCTGGGATCCGCGGGTGCAAAAAGTCATCCGCAGCCTTCCATGAAGACAAGATGCATAGGCAGCCTGAGAAGGTGGTAGAGATATGCAAGGTTATATTCCAAGAGGAGCCACGTGATCCTGCATAGCCAGTTGGACAGCCTGCAGCAGCAGCTGGTACGCATGGCCAAGGTGTGTGATAGGATGCTAGACATGCAGTAGAGCCTGTAGTGAGACGGTCTACTAGAGCTAGATGTCCACTTGATTGATTTGAGCCCTCGATGCATTATGTCTTGGTTATAGATGCAGGAGAGCCTCTCACCTATGATGAGGCTGTGCGCAGGGGTGACAGTCACTCCTGGGAGAGGGCTATGCAGTTTGAGACATATTCCTTGCACAAGAATATGATTTGGGATTTGGTTTCCTTGCTTGTTGGTAAGAAGACTCTGCCATGCAAATGGGTGTACAAGCTAAAAAGTATACGTGGATACCCCAAGCCGGCTTATAAGGCAAGACTTGTTGCTAAGGGTTTTAAACAGGAGCATGGAGTTAACTTTGATGAAGTCTTTTCTCCTTGGTTAAGATGACCACCTTACGCTTGGTTTTGGCTTTAGTCGCATAGCTTGACTTGGATATGTATCGGATGGATGCCATGACTACATTCTTGCATGGGTATTTTCATGATGATATTTACATGGAGTAGCCTAAGGGCTTTGCAAAACCTCGCAGGGAGCACCTAGTGTGCAAGTTGAAGAAAAGTCTTTATGGCTTGAAGCAAGCACCTAGGGAGTGGTATCATAAGTTTGATGCCTTTATGCAGTCACAAGGCTATATCAGGAGCACTATGGATCTGTGTCTTTACACTAAGACAGCCCATGATGGCTCATTACTTATTTTAATACTTTATGTGGATGATTTGCTGATAGCAAGGAAAGCTCATGATGAGTTGGATGCTCTTAAATCTCAACTGAAGAAGAGCTTTGAGATGAAAGATTTGGGACATGCCTCTCACATTCTTGGTATGCGCATTAAGTGCGATAGGCATCATGGACTACTCTACATCTCATAGAGGGAGTATATTCATAAAGTCCTTGAGCGTTTCCACATGCAGGACGTGAAGCCTATTGGCTGTCCATTACCTTCTTATGTGAAGGTTTCATAGGCCGATTGTCTACAGAAAGATGAGCAGAGGGTCGAGATGGCCAAGATCCCTTATGCATTAGCCGTGGGAAGTTTGATGTATGCCATGATAGCCACTCAACCAGATATTGCCTTTGCAGTTGGTCTTGTGGCACGCTATATGGCTACACCTGGAAAGAAACATTGGGATATTGTGAAGGGTAACATGAGATACCTGAAAGGCACAATAGATATGTGTATTTGCTATAGTAGCCAGGATACAGGAGTTGTGGGATACACAGACTCCGATTATGTAGGACATGCAGATAGTAGGAAGTCCACTTCTGGCTATGCATTCACCTATACTGGAGGTGCTATCTCTTGGATGTCCAGGGTTCAAAAGTGTACAGCTCTCTCTACCACTGAGACCGAGTATGTTGCAACCACTAAGGCTTGCAAGGAGGCCATATGGTTGGGCCGTTTGGTTCATGACATTGGGATTGATTCTATACCTATGTTGCATTCGGATTCTATGAGTGCTATTCAGCTAGCCAAGAATCTGGTCTTCCATGCAAAGATGAAACACATTGACGTGAGGTATCACTTCATAAGTGGGGTTGTGGAGGTCAAGTTTGTTGACCTTGTCAAGATCTCCACTGACAAAAATCCTACAGGTTTGCTCACGAAAAGCCTCACTACTGAGCACTTTGCCTTCCTCAAGAGATTAATGGGCATTGGATAAGATGATGCTTTTCCTCATCCTGTTGTATATGTGTACATTGTATTGTCTTTTCTTTTTCTTTTCACTTCTCACTAGGGCATATTTGCCTTTAAGTGGGAGGTTGTTGGGGGTAAAGGCGCCTCTACCTAGTTGCCAGTGTATTCCTACAGTGACACTACCTGCCACTACACATGGCAGGTGGCGAATGCCCATCACCATCACTTCATTCTTTATTCTTTTAGTGGTACTTTGAATAAAGGAAGGCCCGGTCACACATTGTGACTATTGGAGTTCCCATTTGGTCTCTCTCTCTTTCTTGCACTTGCTCTCCTGCCATAGCCCTTCCAAGCAAGCTTCGATCCTTCTCACCTTTTAGACAGGATATATAGGCCCACAGTCTATTTTGTAGTGATCTACTAGAGACAGATATTAGACTCATTGGTTTGCAGCCTCCATGGATAATATTATGTTGATAGATATTAGTGAGTCTCTAACTTATGATGATGCCATGCGCATAGGTGATAGTCACTCTTCAAAGAGTCTGAGGCATGCACTTAGAGTATGACTCAATAGAGAGCTTTGAGATGTAGGACATGGGACATGCCTCACATATTCTTGGGATGAGTACACGATCGCTCAAAGGGACTCCTTTACTTGTCACAAAAGGAGTCCATCCAGAAGGTCCTTTAGGGGTTTCATATGCAAGATGTTAAGCCTATTGGCTCTCCTCTAACTTCTCATGTGAAGGTTAGTTAGACAATTGTTTGAAGTCTGATGAGTAGCAGTAAGATTGATAAATTGGTAGCTCTAGTTGATTAGTTTATTGCTATTATGAGGATGGAGATAGAGAATAGAGTAAGATTTCCTATAGGCATGGATTATTATAACTATGAGTATTATTAGCAACATCAGTAGTATAATGAGTATTATCAGCTTCATGGATATTATGAATAAGATGACCATTGATATTGATGTTATGAACAAAGGTAGGAGTATGCATTTGATGATTATGCTTATGGTTAGCACATATATGATGATTATGCTTATTATTAGCATGCATCTACTATTAACACATACCATGAGTAGCATGCATCTAATAAATTGCAAATGTCATGGGTAGTAGTACGCACATGGATAGCAACATGTAAACATAGATGAGTAGTATGAAAATGTATATGAACATAATACTAATGCTTATGAACATCATCCTCTTGAATCAATTTTTGATGGGTAGCAAAGACATGGTGATAGTACATCTTCTCTTGGACAGTATCACTATGAGGAGCATTTATTTCATTCTTAGCCACATGATCATCATAAGCACCAGAATAATAGATCAACTTTTCTAAACTTGAGAGTAATGATATGGGTAAAATTGGGTCTAAAGCTATTAGAGCTAGATGATTAAAGAGTGATCTAATTAGAGAATTGCATGCCCAAGGGTTATGTTTTATATATATTAAATCAACGCCCTTTAACTAGAAAGATAAATGCAAAGCAAATAATGTAAAAATATTCTTGATAATTGAATATTCAGATGAAGAGGGTGAAGATGGTCTCATTGGGAAAAATCTTGATGTAGTTTAAGAGGAAGATAAGGAGGCTGAAGTAGTAGCCTATGATGCTCCTAAAGATTATGCTGGGTAGTTACTTGAAGACCAACATGAGGCAAATTATGTAGATCATGACCAGCATGAGTAAGACCGTAACCATTAGTTTCTACTTTATTTGGTTGATGTGGACCAACATTACTTTGGCAGTGATACCCTTAACTTCAAGTATTTTGTGATAGTATCATGCCAACTAGTGGGCTTTGTTTCACTATAGAACAACTCTCTATTTTGGGCTTGATTTCATATTGAATTAATGTTAGAGATGCATGACTCACATGACTTTAAAGTCCTTAAAGAGAGCTTTGTCTCGAGCCATAGTATGTCCAACTCGGATCAGCCAATCCTAAGTTATTATAGATTTAGTATAACAGGGTCTATAGTGGACATCACTATGTCTACATCCAGGAGGAGCTCTTAGTTGGAAAATTTTAACCCAACCTTTAATTTTTATATTTCCAAATAGGTGTGAATACTTTTACGTGATTCTCAACTCTCTAGTTGTACTTCTTTAGTGAACCCTTGAAGATTAGGCAATTTTTTTTTGGTCTATGCAAAGCACTTTGCTCCTTCTACCACTTGAAAATTTATAATAAGTTTCATCTTTTTTTAAAAAGGTAAAAAACATCGGCGTGGAGATAGAATGTAAGGAGTTGAATTAGAGGCATATAAAAGGTGTGAAGGACAGATGTAGAATGATCATTTTTGGGAATAATGTAACTCTATTCTTTCACCTTCTAAGCTTCTCTCCTCTTTTCATGACTGCCACCCATCCTCCACCCATCTCTCTCCTTCTTCTTGTGTGTGTTTCTCTTCATTTCCTATATTTCTCTCTCCTCACCTAGAATTTCTCTCTCCACAGAAATCTTCTTCTCTCTTTGCTACTGCCTTTTTCCTCATTTTTCTCTCTCCTCTCAGGTCCCTTCATGTTAGAGTAAAGCATCAATCCAAAAGCCAAATAGCCTTTCAGTGGAGCTTTTCCAAACTTTCTAAGTTACATTTGCTAAAGACCTATGTAAACACTTCAAACTAGTTCAAGGACTATGGTGAAGTATCGACCTTTGTCAATAATAAGGGTCTAGTGAAGATCATCCCTAAGTCTATCAATAGATGTAGATCTTATGCTTTTATGCCCTTTAATAATACTAAACACAACATATAAAATCATGGCCAAGGCCCTTATGCGAAAGAGCATGTCTCTACTCTTGGATATTATCCACCATCTACATTATGGGTTCACTCATGGCAATAGAATTCACGATCCCATCTTGAATATAGTTGCTTTAGTTAATTACTCCATGGGCATGGGTAAGAACTATGTACTTGTCAATGTGACTTTGAATATGGCTAACAACAATATTTCATGGAAGTTCTTAAATAATATCATGCAATGTTGCAATGTGGTGAAACATTTGAATCAAGAATGGGCTCTTTGGAGCCAATTCGCAACTTGGATTGAGTTTATTTGACAAGCTATTTGATACTAAGATCAAACTGGCCATACTAAACTTTAATACAATTTGATCAATTGTTAGGTGTTGGAGGGTGATAGTGGATAAAGCAGACTAAAGTAGCAAAATCAAAGGGGGATTCCTCTTTACCATAGCCACTATGGATATAACATGCTACTTTTGAGCTTGGTTTTCTGTTAGCATTAAAGAAAGCAAGATTAGCATCTAAAATAGTAGCAAGGGTGTGAAATGTTGGTTGGACCTATGGGACACAAGAAGACTAGATTGGAGGTCTTGAGATGTTATCAAGGAAGAGTTTCATCTTATTATCAAAGAAAATGAGCGCTGGTCAGCAAATTTTGTCATTTGTAGCAAAGAATGGGAATATGTTTGATTGCTTGGCTTTGCATGAGAAATGCAAGCTTGCTAAGATGAGGAGCAAGGTTTGTTTAAAGTGATGCCCTCAAACTAGGTTAATATGCTGCTAGGAAAAGTCCTGTTTTAGAGACTTACTACCAAGAATTATGTAATCCTTTTTGTGCATTCTATGGTAGAAAAAAGAAAGAAGTTTTCCACCTTTTTGGGAGTGCCATGCATGTGAGAAGTATGTCAAGGAAGCTTGAGAAACTTATATTCGAGGTAGTTTTCACTGCACTTTTGAGTGCAAGCAACCTCTTCTTGGAGGCTTGGGAGATACAAATGAAGATTCTTAGGGACTATGGGCTGTTTATATCGAGGAGTTATCAAGATTGTGGTGGATTAGAAACCGTGAGAGCACATGATGTTCACTAGAGATGATATTGACAATGCTTTCAAGAAGGTAAGGTAAGAACTATGTACTTGTCAATGTGACTTTGAATATGACTTACAATAGTATTTCATGGAAGTTTTTAAATAATATCATGCAATGTTGCAATGTGGTGAAACATTTTAATCAAGAATGGGCTCTTTGGATCCAATCTACAACTTGGATTGAGTTTATTTTGTTAGATATGATCAATGCCCCACCCTCATTATGTGCTACCAATGATCCATGGTGCTCAAAGTTGTAAGGCCCCCATTATGAGGAGAAGCCAAATGTGAGCCCGGACATTGGTTGAGTCCTGACTTGTATATCAGATGAGGTCTATGTGACCCTGGCTGGGGGGTCCCAAGGGGGCCAGCGGCCCCCCTGGTGGGGGTCCGAGAGAAGCGCCCCCGGCCCGATGGTAAAGGAAATATTCCCTTGAATATTCCCTGGCCAACTAGTGGAGGCTCATATGGTAGGTCGGGGTCAGCAGGCCGACCTAATGACCTTCGCAGGCTATAAAAGCTAAACCCCTTCAGAGCCATCTCACACTCATCTTTCACCCAGTCAGAGTTGTTGTTCCAGCTAGCCTCAAGCTCTTCACCTATCTTCTGTCTAGATCGCCATCTAAGCTTCACACAGTGGAAGCGCACGGGTGGACAGAGCCATCTTTGTACCAGTTGTTTGAAGTTAAAGGATTTACTGATTGGGCCTCTTATCTGTTGTGTACTCTCTATCTCTTTCTCAGATTCTGTTTCGCTCTGCCGTGTAATATTTTACATGGTATCAGAGCCCAGGGGGCTCTAGAGATCAGAGAGTGTGCAAGAGGCAAAGGATTCAACAGCAAAGAGAAACTATGTCGACTTCTGGAAGCGGTGCAGGAGGTGGTGTTGCTGTACCGGCTATTCAAACATTGAGGATTCGTCCACCAACCTTCAACGAAGGCAAGTTAGATGGTACAAACTACACCTTGTGGAAGTTCAAAATTACAACTATCCTTGATTCTTATGAGCTTCTGGAGACTGTGCTGGGGACTGACGCAGAACCACAGCCTACCCCTGACCCATCAAATCCTAGTGTGATGAATCCTCCGAATGCAGATCTTCTACAAGCTTGGAAATGAAGGAATGGAGATGCATTGTGTGCCTTAGTTACAAGCTGTTCTGATAGTGTTTTGACTTTGATTCAGCATACAACCAAAGCTTCAGAGGCTTGGAATGTACTAAGGAGTCAGTACGAAACACGAAACCAAACAAGGATTCAAAACTTGGAGAATCAACTAGTAGTGGAGAAGTTTGCTGAAGGAGAGACGGTTGAAGCATTCATCACTCGGATTAAGAATCTGCGCGACCAGATGGCTAGTGCTGGGATACAAAAGACTAGCGAAGAGTTAGCTCGGAGGTGTCTTCGGATTTTTCCACAAAAGTTTGATGGACTAGTAACTGCCCTTAATACTCAGGTGAGACCTCAAGCTTTGACTTTTGAGGAGTTTTGTGCATTATTAATGGAGGAGGAGTTGAGGCTGAAAGCCCGAGAAGGAAGCAACAATGGAGATGCTGCATTCTCTGCCAATGCAAAAGGCAAAGGTGTTTCCTCCACCAAAAATGATGGTGACAAAAAGAAGAAGGGCGGCAAGAAGAAGTTTCAAGGAGACTGCTTCTACTGCAAGAAGAAAGGACATGCAATTGCAGATTATCATGTCAAGAAGGCAGATGAAAAGAATGGTACCCTTAAAAGTAAAGGGAAAGAGACAGCCAATACGGCTGAAGCAGAGTTGGAATTATTCATGGCGACCATTGAGGAAGTGTGCTCCTCGGTGCAAGAAGAATCTACCACTGACTCATGGGTGTTGGATAGTGGGGCCTCCCGTCACATGACCAACAAGAAAGGTCTATACAGTTCTATGCAGCCTCTACAATAATCCATCACTGTGACGGTTGGAAATGATGCTAAATGCCCTGCTGCGGGCACAGGTACTATTTCTTTTGTTGCTGCAAATGGTGAAGTCAAAAAGCTTTCAAATGTGTTATATGTTCCCAAAATCAGGAGAAATCTCTTATCAGTTGTTGCCATAACTGATCTTGGTCATGAAGTGAGGTTCAAGAAGACAAGTGCAGAAATTATTGATAGTGTTGGCACAATTGTTGGCAAAGAAGAAAGAAGGAACAACCTATATGAGCTAAGTGCTCTTACAGCCACCGCTGGAGTGGGCACAAGTAAGCTTTGGCATGAAAGGTTTGGACACATCGGATTTGCAGTATTGAAGGAGATGCAAAAGCAAGGTATGGTTGCTCACCTACCTACAATAACTGAATTGAAGGAACCATGTGAAGCTTGTATGATGGGCAAGCAACAGAGAAAGGCATTTCCACAAGAAAGCAAGAATAGAGCACAGGCTCCTCTAGAGTTGGTGCATGCTGACTTGTGTGGTAAGATGCCTACACAGGCCTTGGGGGGATCTTCTTATTTTATGTTGATTGTCGACGACTACAGTAGGAAGATGTGGGCGTACTTCCTTCGTGATAAGGCTCAAGCTTTTGGTAAGTTTAAAGAATGGCTAATACTTGTTGAGAATGAAACATGGAAAAGTGTGAAGAAATTTAGAACAGATGGTGGTGGTGAGTTCAAATCAAAGGAGTTTGAAGGCTTTTGCAAGAGCAAAGGGATCAAGCATCAATTGACGATGCCTCACACACCTCAGTAGAACGGTGTTGTGGAACGCAGGAATTGCACCATTGTGGAGATGGCAAGATGCATGCTAAAGGGCAAGGGATTGCCTAACCATTTTTGGGCTGAAGCTGTTAATACTGCAGTCTACATTCTGAATCGGAGCTATACAAAGGCTCTCAAGGGAAAAACACCTCATGAGGCTTACATTGGTAAGAAACCATCTGTCTCACATTTCAGAATTTTTGGATGTGAATGTTATGCACATGTTCCAGATGAGAAGAGAAACAAGTTACAACCAAAAAGCAGAAAATGTATCTTCTTGGGTTATAGTGATGAGTAGAAGGCTTACAAGTTATATGACCAAGAGGCAAAGAAGATCATCGCGAGTCGTGATGTGGTGTTCAAGGAGGAGCCACATACAGTGGAGGAGGACAAGGCAAGTTCTTCCACTTTATCATCAAGCGAAGAAGTAGTCCACTATGAACCTATCCCGAGAGCTATCCCTATCCTTAAGGAGGAGGAAGCATCATCTTCAGATGATGAGGAAAAAGTTCACCAACCTGACATCACCCCACCGGAAAAGCCATTGCCACGCTAGATGAAGTAGCTCTATGACCACAATAATCCTATGCCTGCATCTGTTGAGGAGAAGGCAGACGGACCAAGGAGGTCTCAGAGAATAGAGGAGCAAAGGAGGGCTTCTGCTCACATAGTCAATATGGCCTTGATGGTTGAGATTATGAGAGAAGTAAAGGAGCCAACTGACTTAGAAGAAGCACTTGTAGATCCATCATGGAAGGTTGCTGTGCAGGCGGAGTATGACAGCATAATGAAGAATGACACTTGGGAGCTAGTGGATCAACCAGCAAAGCGGAAGGTTATTGGCACCAAGTGGATCTGGAAGGTAAAGTACAAGGCTGATGGTACCTTAGAAAAGTACAAAGCTAGACTGGTTGCCCAAGGATTTTCACAAGTTGAAGGGTTTAATTTTCAAGAGTCATTTGCCCCAACTGCCAGAATGACCACTATTCGCACGGTACTTGCAGTGGCTGCCCACAAGAAGTGGCCAGTGTACCAAATGGATGTTAAGTCAGTGTTCTTAAATGGTGACCTCAAGGAGGAGGTGTACGTGGCTCAGCCACCAGGGTTTGAGGCCCCCCATTCTGAGAACAAAGTGTGTAAGCTGAAGAAGGCATTGTATGGGCTGAAACAAGCCCCCAAAGCATGGTACCAACGGATAGATAGGTTCTTTTTAAACCTAAACTTCAAAAGATGTGCCTCAGATGCTAACTTGTATGTTTAAGGGATAGTAAAAAGTCTGTAGTGATTTTCCTATATGTGGACGACCTTCTTATTACAGGTGACTATGAAGATATGATCAACCAAACTCGAAAGGCTTTGAGTTCTGAGTTTGAAATGACAGACTTGGGCTTGCTGCACTATTGTTTGGGGATTGAAGTCTGGCAAGAGCCAGGAAAGATCTTCATCTCTCAGAAGAAGTATGCATGGGAGATCTTGAAGGCATTTGGCATGACCGAGTGCAAGGAGATAGCTACACCTATGGAGGTGAATGCAAACTTATCCTTGAGGATACATCAGCACTAGCAGACATTGGGAGGTATAGGAGGTTGGTCGGCAGTTTGATCTACGTGTGTAACACCAGATGAGATATCAGTTTTGCTGTTGGTGTTTTGAGCAGGTTCTCAAACAAACCTCATGAGAGTCATTGGAAGGCTGGGATGCGGGTGCTCAGATACTTGAAGAAAACTCTTGACTATGGTATCACATACAGTTTCGGAACTTCTCTTGTGGGGAACTGTGACTCAGATTGGGCAGGAGACATTGATTCCAAGAAGTCAGTTTCTGGTTATTGTTTCTTTTTGGGTTCAGGAATTTTCTCTTGGATTAGTAAGAAAACAGTGGCATTGTCTTCTACCGAAGCAGAGTACAAGGCAGTTTGTTTTGCTGCATGTGAAGCGGTATGGTTGAGAAGGATTCTATGGCATATGGGAGTGCAGGATGAAGAACCAACTGTGCTGAGATGTGACAATCAGAGTTGCATTGCCATTGCCAAAAATCCAGTGTTTCATGCACGCACCAAACATATAGAGATCCAGTATCACTATGTGTGTGATTTGATGGAGGATGGGATAGTGGAACTGGTCTACTGTCCAATAGAGGAGAATGGAGCAGATATCTTCACCAAAGCACTTACGAAGGATCTGCTTCAAGTTCATCTTCAGAGACTTGGCATTGGGCCGAGGAGATAGTTCACCTATGGGTGGACATTGAGGGGGGTGTGTTAGATATGATCAATGCCCCACCCTCATTATGTGCTACCAATGATCCATGGTGCTCAAAGTTGTAAGGCCCCCATTATGAGGAGAAGCCAAATGTGAGCCCGGACATTGGTTGAGTCCTGACTTGTATATCAGATGAGGTCTATGTGACCGGATGGCAAAAAGGTGACTGTTGTGGGTCTAATCTTAGGGTTAGACGGAATGGTTAAGCTGGTAGCAACTCGAGGCGCATTGCATCGAGTTGCGGTGTAAGGGAGTTAAAAGGGGCTCATAGTGGACGGGGTTCAGGGGCCGCGGAAGTGGCCCCTGGCTGGGGGGTCCCAGGGGGGCCAGCGGCCCCCCTGGCAGGGGTTCGGGGGCAGAGCCCCCGGCCTGATGGTAAAGGAAATATTCCCTGGAATATTCCCTGGCCGACTAGTGGAGGCTCATATGGTAGGACCTAATGACCTTCACGGGCTATAAAAGCTAAACCCCTTCACAGCCATCTCACACTCATCTTTCACACAGTTAGAGTTGTTGTTCCAGCTAGCCTTAAGCTCTTCACCTATCTTCTGTCTAGATCGCCATCTAAGCTTCACACAGCGGAAGCGCACGGGTGGACAGAGCCATCTTTGTATCAGTTGTTTGAAGTTAAAGAATTTACTGATTCTCCTCTTATCTGTTGTGTACTTTCTATCTCTTTCTAAGATTCTGTTCGCTGCGCCGTGTAATATTTTACATATTTGACAAGCTCTTTAGTACTAAGATCAAACTAGTCATACTAAACTTTAATACAATTTGATCAATTGTTAGGTGTTGGAGGGTGGTAGTGGATAAAGCAAACTAAAGTAGCAAAACGAAAGGGGGATCCCTCTTTACCATAGCCACTATGGACATAACATTCTACTTTTGAGCTTGGTTTTCTGTTAGCATTAAAGAAACCAAGATTAGCATCTAAAATAGTAGCAAGGGTGTGAAATGTTGGTTGGACCTGTGGGACGTAAGAAGACTAGACTGGAGGTCTTGAGATGTTATCAAGGAAGAGTTTCATCTTATTATCAAAGAAATGGGGTGCTGGTCAGCAAATTTTTTCCTTTGTAGCAAAAAATGGTAATGTGTTGGATTGCTTGGCTTTGCATGAGAAATGCAAGCTTGCTAAGATGAGGAGCAAGGCTTGTTTAAAGTAATGCCCTCAAACTAGATTAATATGCTGCTATGAAAAGTCCTATTTTAGAGACTTACTACAAAGAATTATGTAATCCTTTTTGTGCCTTCTATGGTAGAAAAGAGAAAGATGTTTTCCACGTTTTTTGGGAGTGCCATGCATGTGAGAAGTATGTCAAGGAAGCTTGAGAAACTTATATTCGAGGTAGTTTTTCACTGCACTATTGAGTGCAAGAAACCTCTTCTTGGAGGCTTGGGATATACAAAAGAAGATTCTTAGGGACTATGGGCTATTTATATCAAGGAGTTATCAAGATTGTGGTGGATTAGAAACCGTAAGTGCACATGATGTTCACTAGAGATGATATTGACAATGCTTTCGAGAAGGTAAGGTAAGAATTATGTACTTGTCAACGTGACTTTGAATATGGTTTACAACAATATTTCATGGAAGTTCTTAAATAATATCATGCAATGTTCAATGTTGTGAAAGATTTTAATCAAGAATGGGCTCTTTGGATCCAATGTGCAACTTGGATTGAGTTTATTTGACAAGTTGTTTAGTACTAAGATCAAACTGGTCATATTAAACTTTAATACAATTTGGTCAATTGATAGGTGTTGGAGGGTGATAGTCGATAAAGCAGACTAAAGTAGCAAAATCAAAGGGGGATCCCTCTTTACCATAGCCACTATGGATATAACATGCTACTTTTGAGGTTGGTTTTCTGTTAGCATTAAAGAAACCAAGATTAGCATCTAAAATAGTAGCAAGGGTGTGAAATGTTGGTTGGATTTGTGGGACATAAAAAGACTAGGCTGGAGATCTTGAGATGTTATCAAGGAAGAGTTTCATCTTATTATCAAAGAAATGGGGTGATGGTCAACAAATTTTAACCTTTGTAGCAAAGAACGGGAATATGTTTGATTTCTTGGCTTTGCATGAGAAATGAAAGCTTGCTAAGATGAGGAGCAAGGTTTGTTTAAAATGATGCCCTCAAACTAGGTTAATATGCTGCTATGAAAAGTCCTGTTTTAGAGACTTACTACAAAGAATTATGTAATCCTTTTTGTGCATTCTATATGGTCGAAAAGAGAAAGATGTTTTCCACCTTTTTTGGGAGTGCGATGCATGTGAGAAGTATGTTGAGGAAGCTTGAGAATCTTATATTCGAGTAGTTTTTCAGTGCACTATTGAGTGCAAGCAACCTCTTCTTGGAGGCTTGGGAGATACAAAAGAAGATTCTTAGGGACTATGGGCTATTTATATGGAGGAGTTTTCAAGATTGTGGTGGATTAGAAACCCTAGGAGCACATGATGTTCACTAGAGATGATATTGACAATGCTTTTGAGAAGGTAAGGTAAGAAATATGTACTTGTCAATGTGCCTTTGAATATGGCTTACAACAATATTTCATGGAAGTTCTTAAATAATATCATGCAATGTTGCAATATGGTGAAACATTTTAATCAAGAATGGGCTCTTTGGAGCCAATCTGCAACTTGGATTCAGTTTATTTGAGAAGCTGTTTAGTACAAAGATCAAACTGGTCATACTAAACTTTAATATAATTTGATTAATTGTTAGGTGTTGGAGGGTGATAGTCGATAAAGCAGACTAAAGTAGCAAAATCAAAGGGGAATCCATCTTTACCATAGCCATATGGACATAACATGCTACTTTTGAACTTGGTTTTTTGCTAGCATTAAAGAAACCAAGATTAGCATCTAAAATAGTAGCAAGGGTGTGAAATGTTGGTTGGTCCTGTGGGACATAAGAAGACTAGATTGGAGGTTTTGAGATGTTATCAAGGAAGAGTTTCATCTTATTATCAAAGAAATGGGGTGATGGTCAGCAAATTTTGTCCTTTGTAGCAAAAAATCGTAATGTGTTCGGGCTTTGCATGAGAAATGCAAGCTTGCTAAGATGAGGAAAAAGGCTTGTTTAAAGTGATGCCTGCAAACTAGGTTAATATGTAATCATGGTAGAAAAGTCCTGTTTTAGAGACTTACTACCAAGAATTATGTAATCCTGGTAGACAAGAGAAAGATATTTTCTACCTTTTTTGGGAGTGCCATGCATGTGAGAAGTATGTTGAGGAAGCTTGAGAAACTTATATTCGAGGTAGTTTTTCACTGCACTATTGAGTGCAAGCAACCTCTTATTGGAGGCTTGGGAGATACAAAGGAATATTCTTAGGGATTATGGGCTGTTTATATCGAGGAGTTTTCAAGATTGTGGTGGATTAGAAACCCTAAGAGCACATGATGTTCACTAGAGATGATATTGACAATGCTTTTGAGAAGGTAAGGTAAGAATTATGTACTTGTCAAAGTTACTTTGAATATGGCTTACAACAATATTTCATGGAAGTTCTTAAATAATATCATGCAATGTTGCAATGTGGTCAAACATTTTAATCAAGAATGGGCTCTTTGGAGCCAATCTGCAACTTGGATTCAGTTTATTTGACAAGCTGTTTAGTACAAAGATGAAACTGGTCATACTAAACTTTAATACAATTTGATCAATTGTTAGATGTTGGAGGATGATAGTGGATAAAGTAGACTAAAGTGGCAAAATCAAAGGGGGATCCCTCTTTACCATAGCCACTATGGACATAACATGCTACTAAAGTAGCAAAATCAAAGGGGGATCCCTCTTTACCATAGCCACTATGGACATAACATGCTACTTTTGAACTTGGTTTTTTGTTAGCATTAAAGAAAGCAAGATTAGCATCTAAAATAGTAGCAAGGGTGTGAAATGTTGGTTGGACCTATGGGACATAAGAAGACTAGATTGGAGGTTTTGAGATGTTTTCAAGGTAGAGTTTCATCTTCTTATCAAAGAAATGGGGCGCTAGTCTGCAAATTTTGTCCTTTGTAGCAAAAAATGGTAATGTGCTCGATTGCTTGGCTTTGCATGAGAAATGAAAGCTTGCTGAGATGAGGAACAAGGCTTGTTTAAAGTGATGCCCTCAAAGTAGGTTAATATGTTGCTATGAAAAGTCATGTTTTAGAGACTTACTACCAAGAATTATGTAATCCTTTTTGTGACTTCTATGGTAGAACCGAGAAAGTTGTTTTCCACCTTTTTTGGGAGTGTGATGCATGTGAGAAGTATGTCGAAGAAGCTTGAGAAACTTATATTCAAGGTAGTTTTTCACTGCACTATTGAGTGCAAGAAAGCTCTTCTTGTGTTGGGGTAAAAGGTCTCTGGGCCTACCCATGTATACTGTGACCACCCATTCTTTATTCATATATAATATGATAGTGCAATAAGGCTGTCAGTTCAATCGGACATCACCTACATTGTGTGTGCTCTTCTCTCCCACATCTTCCTCTTCTCCTTCTCCACTACCATTGCATCCCCTTCAATTGGTATCAGAGCGGGTCTTCAAGAGCTCATCCCGGCCTTCCACACGAGGTATGAGATCTTCATTCTCACTTAGTTTTCAGCTCAACAGGGTTTTCACAGGTTGTGGGCAGCCATAGCTCACACCTCTTGGAGCTTCATTCACTTGGATCTTGCTTCCAGCCTATCAAGGCTTGCTGAGACTTGGTGTAGGCCTTCTTTGGCCCTCATTTGTGTCCCCTTTGGGCCCCATTGTTGAGATGTGGGACAACAGACCCCCTAGCCAGCTCACGTTTTTTTTGTGGCCGTTTCAAAATCTAGCCCAAAAATCACTCTTTTTGTCATATCTCGAGCATTCGGAACCTGATTTAGGCAAGGTAAGTGTCTAAGTTGGGGTTTTGGCATGCTTTGGACACAATGGTGATGTCCGATTTTCCAAATTCTGATGATAGAATATTCTACAAGAGATTTCAGATCTGAGACAATATGTATTTGTATTCCTATGGCTTGTGTGATGCTTCTACTGATGTCTATTGATACTAGATCAATTGTGGATGTTATGCCTCTTATGTGAGATGCATTTTGAGATGATTTAGCTCAGCCATTGACTGTTTTGAACAATCCCAGATCTGTCCAAAATAGGGCAGCCACCTGTTACTTTAATTTTATGCTTACAAATCTTAGCATTTGATTCTCGATTATGCCCGGTTGGTGCCTAAACATACGAGAATGTATGCCTATGGTTTGCCTATGGATTTGAGCTTGGATTGAGCACTAATTTGCTCAGTTTACAGAGGTTATATGCTGCTGGAAACTTCAAGGCTGAAGCTATTTATGCTACAGTTGGGTTATGCCTATTGGTCATGGGGTGCTCCTGGCTACTCGGTATGATGTCATGATGTATTTGGACTATGCCACATGTCTTGTTAATGCTCCGGAATGCTTTTGAGCTGAGATTAGAGCTTGATTTGGGTTTGACTGTCACTTCTTTGTAGCTAGCATTTCATCTATGACATGGTTTATGCCTAGGCTACCCAGTACGGGTTATGATGTCTTGGTGAATGCTTTATGCTTTGGCTGTGGATGACAGTTGTTTGAGCTCGTCTTGACATTAATTTGAGTATTCCCTTGAGTAGTTGGACATTGACTTGGCTTTTTCCGTTACGAACTTGGATGCTATATGGGATTTGATGCTCCGATTATGGATCTTGGCTATTACTTGGATGCACTTACAGGTATTGAGTAGTGAACTGCTCCCTTGTTTTGGCAGTTGCCTACTGAGCTGTGATTGCTCGTTTGCATTTGATATGCGGGATACTTACTGATCAGTTGACTTGGATAGTGCTTGTGATTTATAGTTATGCCTTTCTTGCTCCTCTGTTGTCTATCTTCTATGCTAGTTGGGCTCCTGTTGCCCGTCCATGTTAGAGAGCAAATGCTATGTATGCTTATCCGTCTATGCACATGGTCTACTATTGTATACCTTACAGAGCCACTTATTTGGATGTTGTTTTATAGATGTTTGGGCTTCACCTGGAGCTTGACTCTTGCAGGATGCTTTGCCACTTGTCAATCTTTACTTGACTTGGATGTTCCATGGTGGTATGATGTACTGTAGAGCTATGCATATGCATATGGTTATGGGCTGATTTCATGGCTGAATATCATATGCTCTTATGAAAGATGTTTTATGCTTTACTGTATTGTGGTTGGTTATGTCATGCAGTTGGCTATGACTCTTCTTCATGTGGGAGCTTTTGCATCCTTGATTGATGCCTTTATGTCCTCCCATCCATTGAGGTTTCATGAGCATTTACAGCATGCTTCTACCACTAATGTATGTGACTGCTTGAGCTTTGTGGATGCTATGGATAGCCCTATTCACGATGACTTGGATTATTTGTCATCTTCTACAGGTTCTTCTACTTCAGATGTTGTTTGCTTCCATTGTGGGAAGCTTGGGCATGTTCAAAGAAAATGCTTTAGACGGATTAGAGAGCAGCAGAGACAGAGATGAACTCGACATGAGCAGAGAGTCAGCAATGCAACATGTATTACCACTCTTTCTAGTGGTGAGGTACATGCAGTTACCCATGATGATGCAATTGAGCATGTCCTCCTGTCATCTAGTTTCCCTACAGCTTACTTGCTCAATGATCAGGCCCATGCCTTTGATTGGCTTTTCAACTCTATGGCATCTTGTTATGTTATCCCTCATACAGCATGGTTCTCTTCTTATAGGGAGGTTGATGGATGTATTGATTTGGGCCTTGAGATGACTTATGCTATTGTTGGTATAGGGAACATACACCTAGCTTTGCCTAATGGGACTTCTCTTATGCTCAGGGATGTTCTAAATATTCCCATGCTCAGTAAGAGCCTGATTTCTGTCAGTCAGTTGCATGATGCAGGTTACTCTATTTCTCTTTAGGATAGGTCATGGAAGATCTATCATGGTTGCTTGGTTTTAGCCAGAGGTTCTCGAGTTGGTTCTCATTACCCAGTGCATGTCTCTCATGTGGGAGATTCTATGGTTGCAGTTATCAGGATACCACATGCATTGTTATGGCATTATCGCCTAGGCCATATGCACCACAGAGAGATGGAGATATTGTCTCGTTCAGACTCATTGCTTCCTTCTATGTCACTTATAGATCTTGATGCTTGCCCTGATTGTACTCTTGGTCCTTGTAGAGCCCTCTTGGCTTATGGTGATCGTATGAGGCATGCTCCTCTAGATCTTGTCGATTGTGCAGTATATGGACCTATGCCTTCCTAGTCACTTGGTGGAGCATCGTGCTTTGTGACCTTTGTTGATCATGCTACCCATTGTGTTTGGGCTTTTGCCTTGGCGTAGATTGAGGATGCTGCAGTTATGCTTGACAGGTTTATGGATTCTGCTGGTAGTAGGCCTAGGTGCTTGCAGATGGATTATGAGAGTCATGCTCTCTCTCCCAGCTTTCGGACCTCTTGTCAGCAGTATGGCATTGATTTTTTGTGCCCATGGTATTATGGGATTTGGCATGTGTCTGACCTTACATGCAAAGGTTGCTTCTATGCTTACCACAGCTGGGTTGTCTTATGGATTTTGGGCTGAGGCCCTTACGACATTAGATGGTATTACACCCCATGAGGCATGGAGTGGCATGCAACCCTCCTATGATTACTTGAGGATGTTTGGCTACCAAGCATTTGTACGTATGCCACATGAGCCTATGCCACATAGATGTATCCTCCTTGGTTATGGAGATGGTGACTTTAAGGCCTACAAATTATGGGATTTGGATGCCCAGCAGGTCATACACAGCCGTCATGCTGTCTTCTATAAGACGCAGACACCTCTTAGCCCTCTTGATGAGCGTTCAGTACGCTTTATGGCTGATTTTACAACAGCTACAGTGCCATTACAACAAGTTGTTTATGCTGAAAATGAGGCACTTATTGGCCCAGATGATGTAGCTATGCATAGTAGTTAGGGTTAGGATGTTGGTGGTCAATTGCTAGATCCCTTGCAGGCTCATGAGAGCCATTTTCTTGTAGTTTTGCAGGCTAGATAGCCAGCCATATGTCAGTCTTCCACTTTGCTGAGGCCACATGTAGTCTTGAGACCCTGTTGGACGAGTGTCCAGGATGTTGGCCCTCTTTCATGATTGAATTTGGAGAGTTTGATTGCTCTCCGGTGTCTTATATGTGCCACGCTAATGCTATGCACAACTCTGATGCTTTACAGCTGTGCACTGATGAGTTGTGCTTACTTCATGACAAGCATTCTTGGATTGCTTCATTGTATGGAGCTGTGGGATCACTTATCTCCTCGATGTCATGGACTCGGGGATGCTTGACTCTTCTTCTGTAGAGGCTCCCGACACTTCTTGCACAGCTCGCTTTCTGATTGGGCGTTGGGTAAGATGTTATGATTCCCAACCTTGTCTTTTTCTTTTTCCTTCCCTTTGTTTTCACTCCCTAGCCACATTGGCCTTTTAGTGGGAGGTTGTTGGGGTAAAAGGTTTCTGGGCCTACCCATGTATATTGTGACCGCCCATTCTTTATTCATATATAATATGATAGTGCAATAAGGCTCTCAGTTCAGTTGGACAGCACCTACATTGTGTGTGCTCTTCTCTCCCACATCTTCCTCTTTGGAGGCTTGGGAGATACAAATGAAGATTCTTAGGGACCATGGGCTGTTTATATCGAGGAGTTTTCAAGATTGTGGTGGATTACAAACCCTAAGAGCACATGATGTTCACTAGAGATGATATTGACAATGCTTTCGAGAAGGTAAGGTAAGAACTATGTACTTGTAAATGTGACTTTGAATATGGCTTACAACAATGTTTCATGGAAGTTCTTAAATAATATCATGCAATGTTGCAATGTGGGGAAACATTTTAATCAAGAATGGGCTCTTTAGATCCAATTTTCAACTTGGATTCAGTTTATTTGACAAGCTATTTAGTACTAAGATCAAACTGGTCATACTAAACTTAATACAATTTGATCAATTGTTAGGTGTTGGAGGGTGATAGTGGATAAAGCAGACTAAACAAGCAAAATCAATCGGGGATCCTTCTTTACATGGCCACTATGGACATAACATGCTACTTTTGAGCTTGGATTTCTGTTAGCATTAAAAAAAGCAAGATTAGCATCTAAAATAGTAGCAAGGGTGTGAAATGTTGATTGGACCTGTGGGACATAAGAAGACTAGACTGGAGGTTTTGAGATGTTATCAAGGAAGAGTTTCATCTTATTATTAAACAAATGGGGTGCTAGTCAGCAAATTTTGTCCTTTGCAGCAAAAAATGGTAATGTGTCCGATTGCTTGGCTTTCCATGAGAAATGCAAGCTTGCTAAGATGAGGAGCAAGGTCTGTTTAAAGTGATGCCCTCAAACTAGGTTAATATGCTGCTATGAAAAGTATTGTTTTAGATACTTACTACCACGAATTATGTAATCCTGGTAGAAAAGAGAAAGATGTTTTCCACCTTTTTTGGGAGTGCCATGCAGGTGAGAAGTATGTCAAGGAAGCTTGAGAAACTTATATTCAAGGTAGTTTTTCACTGCACTATTGAGTGCGAGCAACCTCTTCTTGGAGGCTTGGGAGATACAAATGAAGATTCTGAGGGACTATGGGCTGTTTATATCAAGGAGTTATCAAGATTGTGGTGGATTAGAAACCGTAAGAGCACATGATGTTCACTAGAGATGATATTGACAATGCTTTCAAGAAGGTAAGGTAAGAACTATGTACTTGTCAATGTGACTTTGAATATGGCTTACAACAGTATTTCATGGAAGTTTTTAAATAATATCATGCAATGTTGCAATTTGGTGAAACATTTTAATCAAGAATGGGCTCTTTGGATCCAATCTACAACTTGGATTGAGTTTATTTGACAAGCTCTTTAGTACTAAGATCAAACTGGTCATACTAAACTTTAATACAATTTGATCAATTGTTAGGTGTTGGAGGGTGATAGTGGATAAAGGAGACTGAAGTAGCGAAATCAAAGGGGGATTCCTCTTGACCATAGCCACTATGGATATAACATGCTACTTTTGAGCTTGGTTTTCTGTTAGCATTAAAGAAAGCAAGAATCGCATCTAAAATAGTAGCAAGGGTGTGAAATGTTGGTTGGACCTATGGGACATAAGAAGACTAGACTGGAGGTCTTGAGATGTTATCAAGGAAGAGTTTCATCTTATTATCAAAGAAATGGGGTGATGGTCAGCAAATTTTGTCCTTTGTAGCTAAGAATGGGAATATGTTTGATTGCTTGGCTTTGCGTGAGAAATGCAAGATTGCTAAGATGAGGAGCAAGGTTTGTTTAAAGTGATGCCCTCAAACTAGGTTAATATGCTGCTATGAAAAGCCATGTTTTAGAGACTTACTACAAAGAATTATGTAATCCTTTTTGTGCATTCTGTGGTAGAAAAGAGAAAGATGTTTTCCACCTTTTTTGGGAGTGCCATGCACGTGAGAAGTATGTCGAGGAAGCTTGAGAAACTTATATTCAAGGTAGTTTTTCACTGCACTATTGAGTGCGAGCAACCTCTTCTTGGAGGCTTGGGAGATACAAATGAAGATTCTGAGGGACTATGGGCTGTTTATATCGAGGAGTTATCAAGATTGTGGTGGATTAGAAACCGTAAGAGCACATGATGTTCACTAGAGATGATATTGACAATGCTTTCAAGAAGGTAACGTAAGAACTATGTACTTGTCAATGTGACTTTGAATATGGCTTACAACAGTATTTCATGGAAGTTTTTAAATAATATCATGCAATGTTGCAATGTGGTGAAACATTTTAATCAAGAATGGGCTCTTTGGATCCAATCTACAACTTGGATTGAGTTTATTTGACAAGCTCTTTAGTACTAAGATCAAACTGGTCATACTAAACTTTAATACAATTTGATCAATTGTTAGGTGTTGGAGGGTGATAGTGGATAAAGGAGACTGAAGTAGCGAAATCAAAGGGGGATTCCTCTTGACCATAGCCACTATGGATATAACATGCTACTTTTGAGCTTGGTTTTCTGTTAGCATTAAAGAAAGCAAGAATCCCATCTAAAATAGTAGCAAGGGTGTGAAATGTTGGTTGGACCTATGGGACATAAGAAGACTAGACTGGAGGTCTTGAGATGTTATCAAGGAAGAGTTTCATCTTATTATCAAAGAAATGGGGTGATGGTCAGCAAATTTTGTCCTTTGTAGCTAAGAATGGGAATATGTTTGATTGCTTGGCTTTGCGTGAGAAATGCAAGATTGCTAAGATGAGGAGCAAGGTTTGTTTAAAGTGATGCCCTCAAACTAGGTTAATATGCTGCTATGAAAAGCCATGTTTTAGAGACTTACTACAAAGAATTATGTAATCCTTTTTGTGCATTCTGTGGTAGAAAAGAGAAAGATGTTTTCCACCTTTTTTGGGAGTGCCATGCACGTGAGAAGTATGTCGAGGAAGCTTGAGAAACTTATATTCAAGGTAGTTTTTCACTGCACTATTGAGTGCGAGCAACCTCTTCTTGGAGGCTTGGGAGATACAAATGAAGATTCTGAGGGACTATGGGCTGTTTATATCGAGGAGTTATCAAGATTGTGGTGGATTAGAAACCGTAAGAGCACATGATGTTCACTAGAGATGATATTGACAATGCTTTCAAGAAGGTAAGGTAAGAACTATGTACTTGTCAATGTGACTTTGAATATGGCTTACAACAGTATTTCATGGAAGTTTTTAAATAATATCATGCAATGTTGCAATGTGGTGAAACATTTTAATCAAGAATGGGCTCTTTGGATCCAATCTACAACTTGGATTGAGTTTATTTGACAAGCTCTTTAGTACTAAGATCAAACTGGTCATACTAAACTTTAATACAATTTGATCAATTGTTAGGTGTTGGAGGGTGATAGTGGATAAAGGAGACTGAAGTAGCGAAATCAAAGGGGGATTCCTCTTGACCATAGCCACTGTGGATATAACATGCTACTTTTGAGCTTGGTTTTCTGTTAGCATTAAAGAAAGCAAGAATCGCATCTAAAATAGTAGCAAGGGTGTGAAATGTTGGTTGGACCTATGGGACATAAGAAGACTAGACTGGAGGTCTTGAGATGTTATCAAGGAAGAGTTTCATCTTATTATCAAAGAAATGGGGTGATGGTCAGCAAATTTTGTCCTTTGTAGCTAAGAATGGGAATATGTTTGATTGCTTGGCTTTGCGTGAGAAATGCAAGATTGCTAAGATGAGGAGCAAGGTTTGTTTAAAGTGATGCCCTCAAACTAGGTTAATATGCTGCTATGAAAAGCCATGTTTTAGAGACTTACTACAAATAATTATGTAATCCTTTTTGTGCATTCTGTGGTAGAAAAGAGAAAGATGTTTTCCACCTTTTTTGGGAGTGCCATGCACGTGAGAAGTATGTCGAGGAAGCTTGAGAAACTTATATTCAAGGTAGTTTTTCACTGCACTATTGAGTGCGAGCAACCTCTTCTTGGAGGCTTGGGAGATACAAATGAAGATTCTGAGGGACTATGGGCTGTTTATATCGAGGAGTTATCAAGATTGTGGTGGATTAGAAACCGTAAGAGCACATGATGTTCACTAGAGATGATATTGACAATGCTTTCAAGAAGGTAAGGTAAGAACTATGTACTTGTCAATGTGACTTTGAATATGGCTTACAACAGTATTTCATGGAAGTTTTTAAATAATATCATGCAATGTTGCAATGTGGTGAAACATTTTAATCAAGAATGGGCTCTTTGGATCCAATCTACAACTTGGATTGAGTTTATTTGACAAGCTCTTTAGTACTAAGATCAAACTGGTCCTACTAAACTTTAATACAATTTGATCAATTGTTAGGTGTTGGAGGGTGATAGTGGATAAAGGAGACTGAAGTAGCGAAATCAAAGGGGGATTCCTCTTGACCATAGCCACTGTGGATATAACATGCTACTTTTGAGCTTGGTTTTCTGTTAGCATTAAAGAAAGCAAGAATCGCATCTAAAATAGTAGCAAGGGTGTGAAATGTTGGTTGGACCTATGGGACATAAGAAGACTAGACTGGAGGTCTTGAGATGTTATCAAGGAAGAGTTTCATCTTATTATCAAAGAAATGGGGTGATGGTCAGCAAATTTTGTCCTTTGTAGCTAAGAATGGGAATATGTTTGATTGCTTGGCTTTGCGTGAGAAATGCAAGATTGCTAAGATGAGGAGCAAGGTTTGTTTAAAGTGATGCCCTCAAACTAGGTTAATATGCTGCTATGAAAAGCCATGTTTTAGAGACTTACTACAAAGAATTATGTAATCCTTTTTGTGCATTCTGTGGTAGAAAAGAGAAAGATGTTTTCCACCTTTTTTGGGAGTGCCATGCACGTGAGAAGTATGTCGAGGAAGCTTGAGAAACTTATATTCAAGGTAGTTTTTCACTGCACTATTGAGTGCGAGCAACCTCTTCTTGGAGGCTTGGGAGATACAAATGAAGATTCTCAGGGACTATGGGCTGTTTATATCGAGGAGTTATCAAGATTGTGGTGGATTAGAAACCGTAAGAGCACATGATGTTCACTAGAGATGATATTGACAATGCTTTCAAGAAGGTAAGGTAAGAACTATGTACTTGTCAATGTGACTTTGAATATGGCTTACAACAGTATTTCATGGAAGTTTTTAAATAATATCATGCAATGTTGCAATGTGGTGAAACATTTTAATCAAGAATGGGCTCTTTGGATCCAATCTACAACTTGGATTGAGTTTATTTGACAAGCTCTTTAGTACTAAGATCAAACTGGTCGTACTAAACTTTAATACAATTTGATCAATTGTTAGGTGTTGGAGGGTGATAGTGGATAAAGGAGACTAAAGTAGCGAAATCAAAGGGGGATTCCTCTTGACCATAGCCACTATGGATATAACATGCTACTTTTGAGCTTGGTTTTCTGTTAGCATTAAAGAAAGCAAGAATCGCATCTAAAATAGTAGCAAGGGTGTGAAATGTTGGTTGGACCTATGGGACATAAGAAGACTAGACTGGAGGTCTTGAGATGTTATCAAGGAAGAGTTTCATCTTATTATCAAAGAAATGGGGTGATGGTCAGCAAATTTTGTCCTTTGTAGCTAAGAATGGGAATATGTTTGATTGCTTGGCTTTGCGTGAGAAATGCAAGATTGCTAAGATGAGGAGCAAGGTTTGTTTAAAGTGATGCCCTCAAACTAGGTTAATATGCTGCTATGAAAAGCCATGTTTTAGAGACTTACTACAAAGAATTATGTAATCCTTTTTGTGCATTCTGTGGTAGAAAAGAGAAAGATGTTTTCCACCTTTTTTGGGAGTGCCATGCACGTGAGAAGTATGTCGAGGAAGCTTGAGAAACTTATATTCAAGGTAGTTTTTCACTGCACTATTGAGTGCGAGCAACCTCTTCTTGGAGGCTTGGGAGATACAAATGAAGATTCTGAGGGACTATGGGCTGTTTATATCGAGGAGTTATCAAGATTGTGGTGGATTAGAAACCGTAAGAGCACATGATGTTCACTAGAGATGATATTGACAATGCTTTCAAGAAGGTAAGGTAAGAACTATGTACTTGTCAATGTGACTTTGAATATGGCTTACAACAGTATTTCATGGAAGTTTTTAAATAATATCATGCAATGTTGCAATGTGGTGAAACATTTTAATCAAGAATGGGCTCTTTGGATCCAATCTACAACTTGGATTGAGTTTATTTGACAAGCTCTTTAGTACTAAGATCAAACTGGTCATACTAAACTTTAATACAATTTGATCAATTGTTAGGTGTTGGAGGGTGATAGTGGATAAAGGAGACTGAAGTAGCGAAATCAAAGGGGGATTCCTCTTGACCATAGCCACTGTGGATATAACATGCTACTTTTGAGCTTGGTTTTCTGTTAGCATTAAAGAAAGCAAGAATCGCATCTAAAATAGTAGCAAGGGTGTGAAATGTTGGTTGGACCTATGGGACATAAGAAGACTAGACTGGAGGTCTTGAGATGTTATCAAGGAAGAGTTTCATCTTATTATCAAAGAAATGGGGTGATGGTCAGCAAATTTTGTCCTTTGTAGCTAAGAATGGGAATATGTTTGATTGCTTGGCTTTGCGTGAGAAATGCAAGATTGCTAAGATGAGGAGCAAGGTTTGTTTAAAGTGATGCCCTCAAACTAGGTTAATATGCTGCTATGAAAAGCCATGTTTTAGAGACTTACTACAAAGAATTATGTAATCCTTTTTGTGCATTCTGTGGTAGAAAAGAGAAAGATGTTTTCCACCTTTTTTGGGAGTGCCATGCACGTGAGAAGTATGTCGAGGAAGCTTGAGAAACTTATATTCAAGGTAGTTTTTCACTGCACTATTGAGTGCGAGCAACCTCTTCTTGGAGGCTTGGGAGATACAAATGAAGATTCTCAGGGACTATGGGCTGTTTATATCGAGGAGTTATCAAGATTGTGGTGGATTAGAAACCGTAAGAGCACATGATGTTCACTAGAGATGATATTGACAATGCTTTCAAGAAGGTAAGGTAAGAACTATGTACTTGTCAATGTGACTTTGAATATGGCTTACAACAGTATTTCATGGAAGTTTTTAAATAATATCATGCAATGTTGCAATGTGGTGAAACATTTTAATCAAGAATGGGCTCTTTGGATCCAATCTACAACTTGGATTGAGTTTATTTGACAAGCTCTTTAGTACTAAGATCAAACTGGTCGTACTAAACTTTAATACAATTTGATCAATTGTTAGGTGTTGGAGGGTGATAGTGGATAAAGGAGACTGAAGTAGCGAAATCAAAGGGGGATTCCTCTTGACCATAGCCACTGTGGATATAACATGCTACTTTTGAGCTTGGTTTTCTGTTAGCATTAAAGAAAGCAAGAATCGCATCTAAAATAGTAGCAAGGGTGTGAAATGTTGGTTGGACCTATGGGACATAAGAAGACTAGACTGGAGGTCTTGAGATGTTATCAAGGAAGAGTTTCATCTTATTATCAAAGAAATGGGGTGATGGTCAGCAAATTTTGTCCTTTGTAGCTAAGAATGGGAATATGTTTGATTGCTTGGCTTTGCGTGAGAAATGCAAGATTGCTAAGATGAGGAGCAAGGTTTGTTTAAAGTGATGCCCTCAAACTAGGTTAATATGCTGCTATGAAAAGCCATGTTTTAGAGACTTACTACAAAGAATTATGTAATCCTTTTTGTGCATTCTGTGGTAGAAAAGAGAAAGATGTTTTCCACCTTTTTTGGGAGTGCCATGCACGTGAGAAGTATGTCGAGGAAGCTTGAGAAACTTATATTCAAGGTAGTTTTTCACTGCACTATTGAGTGCGAGCAACCTCTTCTTGGAGGCTTGGGAGATACAAATGAAGATTCTCAGGGACTATGGGCTGTTTATATCGAGGAGTTATCAAGATTGTGGTGGATTAGAAACCGTAAGAGCACATGATGTTCACTAGAGATGATATTGACAATGCTTTCAAGAAGGTAAGGTAAGAACTATGTACTTGTCAATGTGACTTTGAATATGGCTTACAACAGTATTTCATGGAAGTTTTTAAATAATATCATGCAATGTTGCAATGTGGTGAAACATTTTAATCAAGAATGGGCTCTTTGGATCCAATCTACAACTTGGATTGAGTTTATTTGACAAGCTCTTTAGTACTAAGATCAAACTGGTCGTACTAAACTTTAATACAATTTGATCAATTGTTAGGTGTTGGAGGGTGATAGTGGATAAAGGAGACTGAAGTAGCGAAATCAAAGGGGGATTCCTCTTGACCATAGCCACTGTGGATATAACATGCTACTTTTGAGCTTGGTTTTCTGTTAGCATTAAAGAAAGCAAGAATCGCATCTAAAATAGTAGCAAGGGTGTGAAATGTTGGTTGGACCTATGGGACATAAGAAGACTAGACTGGAGGTCTTGAGATGTTATCAAGGAAGAGTTTCATCTTA
Organism: Lygodium microphyllum; assembly: GCF_053477565.2. Lineage (NCBI taxonomy): Eukaryota > Viridiplantae > Streptophyta > Polypodiopsida > Schizaeales > Lygodiaceae > Lygodium > Lygodium microphyllum. Next base: position 157,500,560 of record NC_141135.1, on the reverse strand, counting down.
TTATCAAAGAAATGGGGTGATGGTCAGCAAATTTTGTCCTTTGTAGCTAAGAATGGGAATATGTTTGATTGCTTGGCTTTGCGTGAGAAATGCAAGATTGCTAAGATGAGGAGCAAGGTTTGTTTAAAGTGATGCCCTCAAACTAGGTTAATATGCTGCTATGAAAAGCCATGTTTTAGAGACTTACTACAAAGAATTATGTAATCCTTTTTGTGCATTCTGTGGTAGAAAAGAGAAAGATGTTTTCCACCTTTTTTGGGAGTGCCATGCACGTGAGAAGTATGTCGAGGAAGCTTGAGAAACTTATATTCAAGGTAGTTTTTCACTGCACTATTGAGTGCGAGCAACCTCTTCTTGGAGGCTTGGGAGATACAAATGAAGATTCTCAGGGACTATGGGCTGTTTATATCGAGGAGTTATCAAGATTGTGGTGGATTAGAAACCGTAAGAGCACATGATGTTCACTAGAGATGATATTGACAATGCTTTCAAGAAGGTAAGGTAAGAACTATGTACTTGTCAATGTGACTTTGAATATGGCTTACAACAGTATTTCATGGAAGTTTTTAAATAATATCATGCAATGTTGCAATGTGGTGAAACATTTTAATCAAGAATGGGCTCTTTGGATCCAATCTACAACTTGGATTGAGTTTATTTGACAAGCTCTTTAGTACTAAGATCAAACTGGTCATACTAAACTTTAATACAATTTGATCAATTGTTAGGTGTTGGAGGGTGATAGTGGATAAAGGAGACTGAAGTAGCGAAATCAAAGGGGGATTCCTCTTGACCATAGCCACTGTGGATATAACATGCTACTTTTGAGCTTGGTTTTCTGTTAGCATTAAAGAAAGCAAGAATCGCATCTAAAATAGTAGCAAGGGTGTGAAATGTTGGTTGGACCTATGGGACATAAGAAGACTAGACTGGAGGTCTTGAGATGTTATCAAGGAAGAGTTTCATCTTATTATCAAAGAAATGGGGTGATGGTCAGCAAATTTTGTCCTTTGTAGCTAAGAATGGGAATATGTTTGATTGCTTGGCTTTGCGTGAGAAATGCAAGATTGCTAAGATGAGGAGCAAGGTTTGTTTAAAGTGATGCCCTCAAACTAGGTTAATATGCTGCTATGAAAAGCCATGTTTTAGAGACTTACTACAAAGAATTATGTAATCCTTTTTGTGCATTCTGTGGTAGAAAAGAGAAAGATGTTTTCCACCTTTTTTGGGAGTGCCATGCACGTGAGAAGTATGTCGAGGAAGCTTGAGAAACTTATATTCAAGGTAGTTTTTCACTGCACTATTGAGTGCGAGCAACCTCTTCTTGGAGGCTTGGGAGATACAAATGAAGATTCTCAGGGACTATGGGCTGTTTATATTGAGGAGTTATCAAGATTGTGGTGGATTAGAAACCGTAAGAGCACATGATGTTCACTAGAGATGATATTGACAATGCTTTCAAGAAGGTAAGGTAAGAACTATGTACTTGTCAATGTGACTTTGAATATGGCTTACAACAGTATTTCATGGAAGTTTTTAAATAATATCATGCAATGTTGCAATGTGGTGAAACATTTTAATCAAGAATGGGCTCTTTGGATCCAATCTACAACTTGGATTGAGTTTATTTGACAAGCTCTTTAGTACTAAGATCAAACTGGTCGTACTAAACTTTAATACAATTTGATCAATTGTTAGGTGTTGGAGGGTGATAGTGGATAAAGGAGACTAAAGTAGCGAAATCAAAGGGGGATTCCTCTTGACCATAGCCACTATGGATATAACATGCTACTTTTGAGCTTGGTTTTCTGTTAGCATTAAAGAAAGCAAGAATCGCATCTAAAATAGTAGCAAGGGTGTGAAATGTTGGTTGGACCTATGGGACATAAGAAGACTAGACTGGAGGTCTTGAGATGTTATCAAGGAAGAGTTTCATCTTATTATCAAAGAAATGGGGTGATGGTCAGCAAATTTTGTCCTTTGTAGCTAAGAATGGGAATATGTTTGATTGCTTGGCTTTGCGTGAGAAATGCAAGATTGCTAAGATGAGGAGCAAGGTTTGTTTAAAGTGATGCCCTCAAACTAGGTTAATATGCTGCTATGAAAAGCCATGTTTTAGAGACTTACTACAAAGAATTATGTAATCCTTTTTGTGCATTCTGTGGTAGAAAAGAGAAAGATGTTTTCCACCTTTTTTGGGAGTGCCATGCACGTGAGAAGTATGTCGAGGAAGCTTGAGAAACTTATATTCAAGGTAGTTTTTCACTGCACTATTGAGTGCGAGCAACCTCTTCTTGGAGGCTTGGGAGATACAAATGAAGATTCTCAGGGACTATGGGCTGTTTATATCGAGGAGTTATCAAGATTGTGGTGGATTAGAAACCGTAAGAGCACATGATGTTCACTAGAGATGATATTGACAATGCTTTCAAGAAGGTAAGGTAAGAACTATGTACTTGTCAATGTGACTTTGAATATGGCTTACAACAGTATTTCATGGAAGTTTTTAAATAATATCATGCAATGTTGCAATGTGGTGAAACATTTTAATCAAGAATGGGCTCTTTGGATCCAATCTACAACTTGGATTGAGTTTATTTGACAAGCTCTTTAGTACTAAGATCAAACTGGTCATACTAAACTTTAATACAATTTGATCAATTGTTAGGTGTTGGAGGGTGATAGTGGATAAAGGAGACTGAAGTAGCGAAATCAAAGGGGGATTCCTCTTGACCATAGCCACTGTGGATATAACATGCTACTTTTGAGCTTGGTTTTCTGTTAGCATTAAAGAAAGCAAGAATCGCATCTAAAATAGTAGCAAGGGTGTGAAATGTTGGTTGGACCTATGGGACATAAGAAGACTAGACTGGAGGTCTTGAGATGTTATCAAGGAAGAGTTTCATCTTATTATCAAAGAAATGGGGTGATGGTCAGCAAATTTTGTCCTTTGTAGCTAAGAATGGGAATATGTTTGATTGCTTGGCTTTGCGTGAGAAATGCAAGATTGCTAAGATGAGGAGCAAGGTTTGTTTAAAGTGATGCCCTCAAACTAGGTTAATATGCTGCTATGAAAAGCCATGTTTTAGAGACTTACTACAAAGAATTATGTAATCCTTTTTGTGCATTCTGTGGTAGAAAAGAGAAAGATGTTTTCCACCTTTTTTGGGAGTGCCATGCACGTGAGAAGTATGTCGAGGAAGCTTGAGAAACTTATATTCAAGGTAGTTTTTCACTGCACTATTGAGTGCGAGCAACCTCTTCTTGGAGGCTTGGGAGATACAAATGAAGATTCTCAGGGACTATGGGCTGTTTATATCGAGGAGTTATCAAGATTGTGGTGGATTAGAAACCGTAAGAGCACATGATGTTCACTAGAGATGATATTGACAATGCTTTCAAGAAGGTAAGGTAAGAACTATGTACTTGTCAATGTGACTTTGAATATGGCTTACAACAGTATTTCATGGAAGTTTTTAAATAATATCATGCAATGTTGCAATGTGGTGAAACATTTTAATCAAGAATGGGCTCTTTGGATCCAATCTACAACTTGGATTGAGTTTATTTGACAAGCTCTTTAGTACTAAGATCAAACTGGTCGTACTAAACTTTAATACAATTTGATCAATTGTTAGGTGTTGGAGGGTGATAGTGGATAAAGGAGACTGAAGTAGCGAAATCAAAGGGGGATTCCTCTTGACCATAGCCACTGTGGATATAACATGCTACTTTTGAGCTTGGTTTTCTGTTAGCATTAAAGAAAGCAAGAATCGCATCTAAAATAGTAGCAAGGGTGTGAAATGTTGGTTGGACCTATGGGACATAAGAAGACTAGACTGGAGGTCTTGAGATGTTATCAAGGAAGAGTTTCATCTTATTATCAAAGAAATGGGGTGATGGTCAGCAAATTTTGTCCTTTGTAGCTAAGAATGGGAATATGTTTGATTGCTTGGCTTTGCGTGAGAAATGCAAGATTGCTAAGATGAGGAGCAAGGTTTGTTTAAAGTGATGCCCTCAAACTAGGTTAATATGCTGCTATGAAAAGCCATGTTTTAGAGACTTACTACAAAGAATTATGTAATCCTTTTTGTGCATTCTGTGGTAGAAAAGAGAAAGATGTTTTCCACCTTTTTTGGGAGTGCCATGCACGTGAGAAGTATGTCGAGGAAGCTTGAGAAACTTATATTCAAGGTAGTTTTTCACTGCACTATTGAGTGCGAGCAACCTCTTCTTGGAGGCTTGGGAGATACAAATGAAGATTCTCAGGGACTATGGGCTGTTTATATCGAGGAGTTATCAAGATTGTGGTGGATTAGAAACCGTAAGAGCACATGATGTTCACTAGAGATGATATTGACAATGCTTTCAAGAAGGTAAGGTAAGAACTATGTACTTGTCAATGTGACTTTGAATATGGCTTACAACAGTATTTCATGGAAGTTTTTAAATAATATCATGCAATGTTGCAATGTGGTGAAACATTTTAATCAAGAATGGGCTCTTTGGATCCAATCTACAACTTGGATTGAGTTTATTTGACAAGCTCTTTAGTACTAAGATCAAACTGGTCGTACTAAACTTTAATACAATTTGATCAATTGTTAGGTGTTGGAGGGTGATAGTGGATAAAGGAGACTAAAGTAGCGAAATCAAAGGGGGATTCCTCTTGACCATAGCCACTATGGATATAACATGCTACTTTTGAGCTTGGTTTTCTGTTAGCATTAAAGAAAGCAAGAATCGCATCTAAAATAGTAGCAAGGGTGTGAAATGTTGGTTGGACCTATGGGACATAAGAAGACTAGACTGGAGGTCTTGAGATGTTATCAAGGAAGAGTTTCATCTTATTATCAAAGAAATGGGGTGATGGTCAGCAAATTTTGTCCTTTGTAGCTAAGAATGGGAATATGTTTGATTGCTTGGCTTTGCGTGAGAAATGCAAGATTGCTAAGATGAGGAGCAAGGTTTGTTTAAAGTGATGCCCTCAAACTAGGTTAATATGCTGCTATGAAAAGCCATGTTTTAGAGACTTACTACAAAGAATTATGTAATCCTTTTTGTGCATTCTGTGGTAGAAAAGAGAAAGATGTTTTCCACCTTTTTTGGGAGTGCCATGCACGTGAGAAGTATGTCGAGGAAGCTTGAGAAACTTATATTCAAGGTAGTTTTTCACTGCACTATTGAGTGCGAGCAACCTCTTCTTGGAGGCTTGGGAGATACAAATGAAGATTCTCAGGGACTATGGGCTGTTTATATCGAGGAGTTATCAAGATTGTGGTGGATTAGAAACCGTAAGAGCACATGATGTTCACTAGAGATGATATTGACAATGCTTTCAAGAAGGTAAGGTAAGAACTATGTACTTGTCAATGTGACTTTGAATATGGCTTACAACAGTATTTCATGGAAGTTTTTAAATAATATCATGCAATGTTGCAATGTGGTGAAACATTTTAATCAAGAATGGGCTCTTTGGATCCAATCTACAACTTGGATTGAGTTTATTTGACAAGCTCTTTAGTACTAAGATCAAACTGGTCGTACTAAACTTTAATACAATTTGATCAATTGTTAGGTGTTGGAGGGTGATAGTGGATAAAGGAGACTGAAGTAGCGAAATCAAAGGGGGATTCCTCTTGACCATAGCCACTGTGGATATAACATGCTACTTTTGAGCTTGGTTTTCTGTTAGCATTAAAGAAAGCAAGAATCGCATCTAAAATAGTAGCAAGGGTGTGAAATGTTGGTTGGACCTATGGGACATAAGAAGACTAGACTGGAGGTCTTGAGATGTTATCAAGGAAGAGTTTCATCTTATTATCAAAGAAATGGGGTGATGGTCAGCAAATTTTGTCCTTTGTAGCTAAGAATGGGAATATGTTTGATTGCTTGGCTTTGCGTGAGAAATGCAAGATTGCTAAGATGAGGAGCAAGGTTTGTTTAAAGTGATGCCCTCAAACTAGGTTAATATGCTGCTATGAAAAGCCATGTTTTAGAGACTTACTACAAAGAATTATGTAATCCTTTTTGTGCATTCTGTGGTAGAAGAGAGAAAGATGTTTTCCACCTTTTTTGGGAGTGCCATGCACGTGAGAAGTATGTCGAGGAAGCTTGAGAAACTTATATTCAAGGTAGTTTTTCACTGCACTATTGAGTGCGAGCAACCTCTTCTTGGAGGCTTGGGAGATACAAATGAAGATTCTCAGGGACTATGGGCTGTTTATATCGAGGAGTTATCAAGATTGTGGTGGATTAGAAACCGTAAGAGCACATGATGTTCACTAGAGATGATATTGACAATGCTTTCAAGAAGGTAAGGTAAGAACTATGTACTTGTCAATGTGACTTTGAATATGGCTTACAACAGTATTTCATGGAAGTTTTTAAATAATATCATGCAATGTTGCAATGTGGTGAAACATTTTAATCAAGAATGGGCTCTTTGGATCCAATCTACAACTTGGATTGAGTTTATTTGACAAGCTCTTTAGTACTAAGATCAAACTGGTCGTACTAAACTTTAATACAATTTGATCAATTGTTAGGTGTTGGAGGGTGATAGTGGATAAAGGAGACTAAAGTAGCGAAATCAAAGGGGGATTCCTCTTGACCATAGCCACTATGGATATAACATGCTACTTTTGAGCTTGGTTTTCTGTTAGCATTAAAGAAAGCAAGAATCGCATCTAAAATAGTAGCAAGGGTGTGAAATGTTGGTTGGACCTATGGGACATAAGAAGACTAGACTGGAGGTCTTGAGATGTTATCAAGGAAGAGTTTCATCTTATTATCAAAGAAATGGGGTGATGGTCAGCAAATTTTGTCCTTTGTAGCTAAGAATGGGAATATGTTTGATTGCTTGGCTTTGCGTGAGAAATGCAAGATTGCTAAGATGAGGAGCAAGGTTTGTTTAAAGTGATGCCCTCAAACTAGGTTAATATGCTGCTATGAAAAGCCATGTTTTAGAGACTTACTACAAAGAATTATGTAATCCTTTTTGTGCATTCTGTGGTAGAAAAGAGAAAGATGTTTTCCACCTTTTTTGGGAGTGCCATGCACGTGAGAAGTATGTCGAGGAAGCTTGAGAAACTTATATTCAAGGTAGTTTTTCACTGCACTATTGAGTGCGAGCAACCTCTTCTTGGAGGCTTGGGAGATACAAATGAAGATTCTCAGGGACTATGGGCTGTTTATATCGAGGAGTTATCAAGATTGTGGTGGATTAGAAACCGTAAGAGCACATGATGTTCACTAGAGATGATATTGACAATGCTTTCAAGAAGGTAAGGTAAGAACTATGTACTTGTCAATGTGACTTTGAATATGGCTTACAACAGTATTTCATGGAAGTTTTTAAATAATATCATGCAATGTTGCAATGTGGTGAAACATTTTAATCAAGAATGGGCTCTTTGGATCCAATCTACAACTTGGATTGAGTTTATTTGACAAGCTCTTTAGTACTAAGATCAAACTGGTCGTACTAAACTTTAATACAATTTGATCAATTGTTAGGTGTTGGAGGGTGATAGTGGATAAAGGAGACTAAAGTAGCGAAATCAAAGGGGGATTCCTCTTGACCATAGCCACTATGGATATAACATGCTACTTTTGAGCTTGGTTTTCTGTTAGCATTAAAGAAAGCAAGAATCGCATCTAAAATAGTAGCAAGGGTGTGAAATGTTGGTTGGACCTATGGGACATAAGAAGACTAGACTGGAGGTCTTGAGATGTTATCAAGGAAGAGTTTCATCTTATTATCAAAGAAATGGGGTGATGGTCAGCAAATTTTGTCCTTTGTAGCTAAGAATGGGAATATGTTTGATTGCTTGGCTTTGCGTGAGAAATGCAAGATTGCTAAGATGAGGAGCAAGGTTTGTTTAAAGTGATGCCCTCAAACTAGGTTAATATGCTGCTATGAAAAGCCATGTTTTAGAGACTTACTACAAAGAATTATGTAATCCTTTTTGTGCATTCTGTGGTAGAAAAGAGAAAGATGTTTTCCACCTTTTTTGGGAGTGCCATGCACGTGAGAAGTATGTCGAGGAAGCTTGAGAAACTTATATTCAAGGTAGTTTTTCACTGCACTATTGAGTGCGAGCAACCTCTTCTTGGAGGCTTGGGAGATACAAATGAAGATTCTGAGGGACTATGGGCTGTTTATATCGAGGAGTTATCAAGATTGTGGTGGATTAGAAACCGTAAGAGCACATGATGTTCACTAGAGATGATATTGACAATGCTTTCAAGAAGGTAAGGTAAGAACTATGTACTTGTCAATGTGACTTTGAATATGGCTTACAACAGTATTTCATGGAAGTTTTTAAATAATATCATGCAATGTTGCAATGTGGTGAAACATTTTAATCAAGAATGGGCTCTTTGGATCCAATCTACAACTTGGATTGAGTTTATTTGACAAGCTCTTTAGTACTAAGATCAAACTGGTCATACTAAACTTTAATACAATTTGATCAATTGTTAGGTGTTGGAGGGTGATAGTGGATAAAGGAGACTGAAGTAGCGAAATCAAAGGGGGATTCCTCTTGACCATAGCCACTATGGATATAACATGCTACTTTTGAGCTTGGTTTTCTGTTAGCATTAAAGAAAGCAAGAATCGCATCTAAAATAGTAGCAAGGGTGTGAAATGTTGGTTGGACCTATGGGACATAAGAAGACTAGACTGGAGGTCTTGAGATGTTATCAAGGAAGAGTTTCATCTTATTATCAAAGAAATGGGGTGATGGTCAGCAAATTTTGTCCTTTGTAGCTAAGAATGGGAATATGTTTGATTGCTTGGCTTTGCGTGAGAAATGCAAGATTGCTAAGATGAGGAGCAAGGTTTGTTTAAAGTGATGCCCTCAAACTAGGTTAATATGCTGCTATGAAAAGCCATGTTTTAGAGACTTACTACAAAGAATTATGTAATCCTTTTTGTGCATTCTGTGGTAGAAAAGAGAAAGATGTTTTCCACCTTTTTTGGGAGTGCCATGCACGTGAGAAGTATGTCGAGGAAGCTTGAGAAACTTATATTCAAGGTAGTTTTTCACTGCACTATTGAGTGCGAGCAACCTCTTCTTGGAGGCTTGGGAGATACAAATGAAGATTCTGAGGGACTATGGGCTGTTTATATCGAGGAGTTATCAAGATTGTGGTGGATTAGAAACCGTAAGAGCACATGATGTTCACTAGAGATGATATTGACAATGCTTTCAAGAAGGTAAGGTAAGAACTATGTACTTGTCAATGTGACTTTGAATATGGCTTACAACAGTATTTCATGGAAGTTTTTAAATAATATCATGCAATGTTGCAATGTGGTGAAACATTTTAATCAAGAATGGGCTCTTTGGATCCAATCTACAACTTGGATTGAGTTTATTTGACAAGCTCTTTAGTACTAAGATCAAACTGGTCATACTAAACTTTAATACAATTTGATCAATTGTTAGGTGTTGGAGGGTGATAGTGGATAAAGGAGACTGAAGTAGCGAAATCAAAGGGGGATTCCTCTTGACCATAGCCACTGTGGATATAACATGCTACTTTTGAGCTTGGTTTTCTGTTAGCATTAAAGAAAGCAAGAATCGCATCTAAAATAGTAGCAAGGGTGTGAAATGTTGGTTGGACCTATGGGACATAAGAAGACTAGACTGGAGGTCTTGAGATGTTATCAAGGAAGAGTTTCATCTTATTATCAAAGAAATGGGGTGATGGTCAGCAAATTTTGTCCTTTGTAGCTAAGAATGGGAATATGTTTGATTGCTTGGCTTTGCGTGAGAAATGCAAGATTGCTAAGATGAGGAGCAAGGTTTGTTTAAAGTGATGCCCTCAAACTAGGTTAATATGCTGCTATGAAAAGCCATGTTTTAGAGACTTACTACAAAGAATTATGTAATCCTTTTTGTGCATTCTGTGGTAGAAAAGAGAAAGATGTTTTCCACCTTTTTTGGGAGTGCCATGCACGTGAGAAGTATGTCGAGGAAGCTTGAGAAACTTATATTCAAGGTAGTTTTTCACTGCACTATTGAGTGCGAGCAACCTCTTCTTGGAGGCTTGGGAGATACAAATGAAGATTCTCAGGGACTATGGGCTGTTTATATCGAGGAGTTATCAAGATTGTGGTGGATTAGAAACCGTAAGAGCACATGATGTTCACTAGAGATGATATTGACAATGCTTTCAAGAAGGTAAGGTAAGAACTATGTACTTGTCAATGTGACTTTGAATATGGCTTACAACAGTATTTCATGGAAGTTTTTAAATAATATCATGCAATGTTGCAATGTGGTGAAACATTTTAATCAAGAATGGGCTCTTTGGATCCAATCTACAACTTGGATTGAGTTTATTTGACAAGCTCTTTAGTACTAAGATCAAACTGGTCGTACTAAACTTTAATACAATTTGATCAATTGTTAGGTGTTGGAGGGTGATAGTGGATAAAGGAGACTGAAGTAGCGAAATCAAAGGGGGATTCCTCTTGACCATAGCCACTGTGGATATAACATGCTACTTTTGAGCTTGGTTTTCTGTTAGCATTAAAGAAAGCAAGAATCGCATCTAAAATAGTAGCAAGGGTGTGAAATGTTGGTTGGACCTATGGGACATAAGAAGACTAGACTGGAGGTCTTGAGATGTTATCAAGGAAGAGTTTCATCTTATTATCAAAGAAATGGGGTGATGGTCAGCAAATTTTGTCCTTTGTAGCTAAGAATGGGAATATGTTTGATTGCTTGGCTTTGCGTGAGAAATGCAAGATTGCTAAGATGAGGAGCAAGGTTTGTTTAAAGTGATGCCCTCAAACTAGGTTAATATGCTGCTATGAAAAGCCATGTTTTAGAGACTTACTACAAAGAATTATGTAATCCTTTTTGTGCATTCTGTGGTAGAAAAGAGAAAGATGTTTTCCACCTTTTTTGGGAGTGCCATGCACGTGAGAAGTATGTCGAGGAAGCTTGAGAAACTTATATTCAAGGTAGTTTTTCACTGCACTATTGAGTGCGAGCAACCTCTTCTTGGAGGCTTGGGAGATACAAATGAAGATTCTCAGGGACTATGGGCTGTTTATATCGAGGAGTTATCAAGATTGTGGTGGATTAGAAACCGTAAGAGCACATGATGTTCACTAGAGATGATATTGACAATGCTTTCAAGAAGGTAAGGTAAGAACTATGTACTTGTCAATGTGACTTTGAATATGGCTTACAACAGTATTTCATGGAAGTTTTTAAATAATATCATGCAATGTTGCAATGTGGTGAAACATTTTAATCAAGAATGGGCTCTTTGGATCCAATCTACAACTTGGATTGAGTTTATTTGACAAGCTCTTTAGTACTAAGATCAAACTGGTCGTACTAAACTTTAATACAATTTGATCAATTGTTAGGTGTTGGAGGGTGATAGTGGATAAAGGAGACTAAAGTAGCGAAATCAAAGGGGGATTCCTCTTGACCATAGCCACTATGGATATAACATGCTACTTTTGAGCTTGGTTTTCTGTTAGCATTAAAGAAAGCAAGAATCGCATCTAAAATAGTAGCAAGGGTGTGAAATGTTGGTTGGACCTATGGGACATAAGAAGACTAGACTGGAGGTCTTGAGATGTTATCAAGGAAGAGTTTCATCTTATTATCAAAGAAATGGGGTGATGGTCAGCAAATTTTGTCCTTTGTAGCTAAGAATGGGAATATGTTTGATTGCTTGGCTTTGCGTGAGAAATGCAAGATTGCTAAGATGAGGAGCAAGGTTTGTTTAAAGTGATGCCCTCAAACTAGGTTAATATGCTGCTATGAAAAGCCATGTTTTAGAGACTTACTACAAAGAATTATGTAATCCTTTTTGTGCATTCTGTGGTAGAAAAGAGAAAGATGTTTTCCACCTTTTTTGGGAGTGCCATGCACGTGAGAAGTATGTCGAGGAAGCTTGAGAAACTTATATTCAAGGTAGTTTTTCACTGCACTATTGAGTGCGAGCAACCTCTTCTTGGAGGCTTGGGAGATACAAATGAAGATTCTCAGGGACTATGGGCTGTTTATATCGAGGAGTTATCAAGATTGTGGTGGATTAGAAACCGTAAGAGCACATGATGTTCACTAGAGATGATATTGACAATGCTTTCAAGAAGGTAAGGTAAGAACTATGTACTTGTCAATGTGACTTTGAATATGGCTTACAACAGTATTTCATGGAAGTTTTTAAATAATATCATGCAATGTTGCAATGTGGTGAAACATTTTAATCAAGAATGGGCTCTTTGGATCCAATCTACAACTTGGATTGAGTTTATTTGACAAGCTCTTTAGTACTAAGATCAAACTGGTCGTACTAAACTTTAATACAATTTGATCAATTGTTAGGTGTTGGAGGGTGATAGTGGATAAAGGAGACTGAAGTAGCGAAATCAAAGGGGGATTCCTCTTGACCATAGCCACTGTGGATATAACATGCTACTTTTGAGCTTGGTTTTCTGTTAGCATTAAAGAAAGCAAGAATCGCATCTAAAATAGTAGCAAGGGTGTGAAATGTTGGTTGGACCTATGGGACATAAGAAGACTAGACTGGAGGTCTTGAGATGTTATCAAGGAAGAGTTTCATCTTATTATCAAAGAAATGGGGTGATGGTCAGCAAATTTTGTCCTTTGTAGCTAAGAATGGGAATATGTTTGATTGCTTGGCTTTGCGTGAGAAATGCAAGATTGCTAAGATGAGGAGCAAGGTTTGTTTAAAGTGATGCCCTCAAACTAGGTTAATATGCTGCTATGAAAAGCCATGTTTTAGAGACTTACTACAAAGAATTATGTAATCCTTTTTGTGCATTCTGTGGTAGAAAAGAGAAAGATGTTTTCCACCTTTTTTGGGAGTGCCATGCACGTGAGAAGTATGTCGAGGAAGCTTGAGAAACTTATATTCAAGGTAGTTTTTCACTGCACTATTGAGTGCGAGCAACCTCTTCTTGGAGGCTTGGGAGATACAAATGAAGATTCTCAGGGACTATGGGCTGTTTATATCGAGGAGTTATCAAGATTGTGGTGGATTAGAAACCGTAAGAGCACATGATGTTCACTAGAGATGATATTGACAATGCTTTCAAGAAGGTAAGGTAAGAACTATGTACTTGTCAATGTGACTTTGAATATGGCTTACAACAGTATTTCATGGAAGTTTTTAAATAATATCATGCAATGTTGCAATGTGGTGAAACATTTTAATCAAGAATGGGCTCTTTGGATCCAATCTACAACTTGGATTGAGTTTATTTGACAAGCTCTTTAGTACTAAGATCAAACTGGTCGTACTAAACTTTAATACAATTTGATCAATTGTTAGGTGTTGGAGGGTGATAGTGGATAAAGGAGACTAAAGTAGCGAAATCAAAGGGGGATTCCTCTTGACCATAGCCACTATGGATATAACATGCTACTTTTGAGCTTGGTTTTCTGTTAGCATTAAAGAAAGCAAGAATCGCATCTAAAATAGTAGCAAGGGTGTGAAATGTTGGTTGGACCTATGGGACATAAGAAGACTAGACTGGAGGTCTTGAGATGTTATCAAGGAAGAGTTTCATCTTATTATCAAAGAAATGGGGTGATGGTCAGCAAATTTTGTCCTTTGTAGCTAAGAATGGGAATATGTTTGATTGCTTGGCTTTGCGTGAGAAATGCAAGATTGCTAAGATGAGGAGCAAGGTTTGTTTAAAGTGATGCCCTCAAACTAGGTTAATATGCTGCTATGAAAAGCCATGTTTTAGAGACTTACTACAAAGAATTATGTAATCCTTTTTGTGCATTCTGTGGTAGAAAAGAGAAAGATGTTTTCCACCTTTTTTGGGAGTGCCATGCACGTGAGAAGTATGTCGAGGAAGCTTGAGAAACTTATATTCAAGGTAGTTTTTCACTGCACTATTGAGTGCGAGCAACCTCTTCTTGGAGGCTTGGGAGATACAAATGAAGATTCTGAGGGACTATGGGCTGTTTATATCGAGGAGTTATCAAGATTGTGGTGGATTAGAAACCGTAAGAGCACATGATGTTCACTAGAGATGATATTGACAATGCTTTCAAGAAGGTAAGGTAAGAACTATGTACTTGTCAATGTGACTTTGAATATGGCTTACAACAGTATTTCATGGAAGTTTTTAAATAATATCATGCAATGTTGCAATGTGGTGAAACATTTTAATCAAGAATGGGCTCTTTGGATCCAATCTACAACTTGGATTGAGTTTATTTGACAAGCTCTTTAGTACTAAGATCAAACTGGTCATACTAAACTTTAATACAATTTGATCAATTGTTAGGTGTTGGAGGGTGATAGTGGATAAAGGAGACTGAAGTAGCGAAATCAAAGGGGGATTCCTCTTGACCATAGCCACTGTGGATATAACATGCTACTTTTGAGCTTGGTTTTCTGTTAGCATTAAAGAAAGCAAGAATCGCATCTAAAATAGTAGCAAGGGTGTGAAATGTTGGTTGGACCTATGGGACATAAGAAGACTAGACTGGAGGTCTTGAGATGTTATCAAGGAAGAGTTTCATCTTATTATCAAAGAAATGGGGTGATGGTCAGCAAATTTTGTCCTTTGTAGCTAAGAATGGGAATATGTTTGATTGCTTGGCTTTGCGTGAGAAATGCAAGATTGCTAAGATGAGGAGCAAGGTTTGTTTAAAGTGATGCCCTCAAACTAGGTTAATATGCTGCTATGAAAAGCCATGTTTTAGAGACTTACTACAAAGAATTATGTAATCCTTTTTGTGCATTCTGTGGTAGAAAAGAGAAAGATGTTTTCCACCTTTTTTGGGAGTGCCATGCACGTGAGAAGTATGTCGAGGAAGCTTGAGAAACTTATATTCAAGGTAGTTTTTCACTGCACTATTGAGTGCGAGCAACCTCTTCTTGGAGGCTTGGGAGATACAAATGAAGATTCTCAGGGACTATGGGCTGTTTATATCGAGGAGTTATCAAGATTGTGGTGGATTAGAAACCGTAAGAGCACATGATGTTCACTAGAGATGATATTGACAATGCTTTCAAGAAGGTAAGGTAAGAACTATGTACTTGTCAATGTGACTTTGAATATGGCTTACAACAGTATTTCATGGAAGTTTTTAAATAATATCATGCAATGTTGCAATGTGGTGAAACATTTTAATCAAGAATGGGCTCTTTGGATCCAATCTACAACTTGGATTGAGTTTATTTGACAAGCTCTTTAGTACTAAGATCAAACTGGTCGTACTAAACTTTAATACAATTTGATCAATTGTTAGGTGTTGGAGGGTGATAGTGGATAAAGGAGACTGAAGTAGCGAAATCAAAGGGGGATTCCTCTTGACCATAGCCACTGTGGATATAACATGCTACTTTTGAGCTTGGTTTTCTGTTAGCATTAAAGAAAGCAAGAATCGCATCTAAAATAGTAGCAAGGGTGTGAAATGTTGGTTGGACCTATGGGACATAAGAAGACTAGACTGGAGGTCTTGAGATGTTATCAAGGAAGAGTTTCATCTTATTATCAAAGAAATGGGGTGATGGTCAGCAAATTTTGTCCTTTGTAGCTAAGAATGGGAATATGTTTGATTGCTTGGCTTTGCGTGAGAAATGCAAGATTGCTAAGATGAGGAGCAAGGTTTGTTTAAAGTGATGCCCTCAAACTAGGTTAATATGCTGCTATGAAAAGCCATGTTTTAGAGACTTACTACAAAGAATTATGTAATCCTTTTTGTGCATTCTGTGGTAGAAAAGAGAAAGATGTTTTCCACCTTTTTTGGGAGTGCCATGCACGTGAGAAGTATGTCGAGGAAGCTTGAGAAACTTATATTCAAGGTAGTTTTTCACTGCACTATTGAGTGCGAGCAACCTCTTCTTGGAGGCTTGGGAGATACAAATGAAGATTCTCAGGGACTATGGGCTGTTTATATCGAGGAGTTATCAAGATTGTGGTGGATTAGAAACCGTAAGAGCACATGATGTTCACTAGAGATGATATTGACAATGCTTTCAAGAAGGTAAGGTAAGAACTATGTACTTGTCAATGTGACTTTGAATATGGCTTACAACAGTATTTCATGGAAGTTTTTAAATAATATCATGCAATGTTGCAATGTGGTGAAACATTTTAATCAAGAATGGGCTCTTTGGATCCAATCTACAACTTGGATTGAGTTTATTTGACAAGCTCTTTAGTACTAAGATCAAACTGGTCGTACTAAACTTTAATACAATTTGATCAATTGTTAGGTGTTGGAGGGTGATAGTGGATAAAGGAGACTGAAGTAGCGAAATCAAAGGGGGATTCCTCTTGACCA
The DNA here is from genome assembly GCF_053477565.2 of Lygodium microphyllum. Classification (NCBI taxonomy): domain Eukaryota; kingdom Viridiplantae; phylum Streptophyta; class Polypodiopsida; order Schizaeales; family Lygodiaceae; genus Lygodium; species Lygodium microphyllum. Next base: position 157,484,244 of record NC_141135.1, on the reverse strand, counting down.
TAGCCACTGTGGATATAACATGCTACTTTTGAGCTTGGTTTTCTGTTAGCATTAAAGAAAGCAAGAATCGCATCTAAAATAGTAGCAAGGGTGTGAAATGTTGGTTGGACCTATGGGACATAAGAAGACTAGACTGGAGGTCTTGAGATGTTATCAAGGAAGAGTTTCATCTTATTATCAAAGAAATGGGGTGATGGTCAGCAAATTTTGTCCTTTGTAGCTAAGAATGGGAATATGTTTGATTGCTTGGCTTTGCGTGAGAAATGCAAGATTGCTAAGATGAGGAGCAAGGTTTGTTTAAAGTGATGCCCTCAAACTAGGTTAATATGCTGCTATGAAAAGCCATGTTTTAGAGACTTACTACAAAGAATTATGTAATCCTTTTTGTGCATTCTGTGGTAGAAAAGAGAAAGATGTTTTCCACCTTTTTTGGGAGTGCCATGCACGTGAGAAGTATGTCGAGGAAGCTTGAGAAACTTATATTCAAGGTAGTTTTTCACTGCACTATTGAGTGCGAGCAACCTCTTCTTGGAGGCTTGGGAGATACAAATGAAGATTCTCAGGGACTATGGGCTGTTTATATCGAGGAGTTATCAAGATTGTGGTGGATTAGAAACCGTAAGAGCACATGATGTTCACTAGAGATGATATTGACAATGCTTTCAAGAAGGTAAGGTAAGAACTATGTACTTGTCAATGTGACTTTGAATATGGCTTACAACAGTATTTCATGGAAGTTTTTAAATAATATCATGCAATGTTGCAATGTGGTGAAACATTTTAATCAAGAATGGGCTCTTTGGATCCAATCTACAACTTGGATTGAGTTTATTTGACAAGCTCTTTAGTACTAAGATCAAACTGGTCGTACTAAACTTTAATACAATTTGATCAATTGTTAGGTGTTGGAGGGTGATAGTGGATAAAGGAGACTAAAGTAGCGAAATCAAAGGGGGATTCCTCTTGACCATAGCCACTATGGATATAACATGCTACTTTTGAGCTTGGTTTTCTGTTAGCATTAAAGAAAGCAAGAATCGCATCTAAAATAGTAGCAAGGGTGTGAAATGTTGGTTGGACCTATGGGACATAAGAAGACTAGACTGGAGGTCTTGAGATGTTATCAAGGAAGAGTTTCATCTTATTATCAAAGAAATGGGGTGATGGTCAGCAAATTTTGTCCTTTGTAGCTAAGAATGGGAATATGTTTGATTGCTTGGCTTTGCGTGAGAAATGCAAGATTGCTAAGATGAGGAGCAAGGTTTGTTTAAAGTGATGCCCTCAAACTAGGTTAATATGCTGCTATGAAAAGCCATGTTTTAGAGACTTACTACAAAGAATTATGTAATCCTTTTTGTGCATTCTGTGGTAGAAAAGAGAAAGATGTTTTCCACCTTTTTTGGGAGTGCCATGCACGTGAGAAGTATGTCGAGGAAGCTTGAGAAACTTATATTCAAGGTAGTTTTTCACTGCACTATTGAGTGCGAGCAACCTCTTCTTGGAGGCTTGGGAGATACAAATGAAGATTCTCAGGGACTATGGGCTGTTTATATCGAGGAGTTATCAAGATTGTGGTGGATTAGAAACCGTAAGAGCACATGATGTTCACTAGAGATGATATTGACAATGCTTTCAAGAAGGTAAGGTAAGAACTATGTACTTGTCAATGTGACTTTGAATATGGCTTACAACAGTATTTCATGGAAGTTTTTAAATAATATCATGCAATGTTGCAATGTGGTGAAACATTTTAATCAAGAATGGGCTCTTTGGATCCAATCTACAACTTGGATTGAGTTTATTTGACAAGCTCTTTAGTACTAAGATCAAACTGGTCGTACTAAACTTTAATACAATTTGATCAATTGTTAGGTGTTGGAGGGTGATAGTGGATAAAGGAGACTGAAGTAGCGAAATCAAAGGGGGATTCCTCTTGACCATAGCCACTATGGATATAACATGCTACTTTTGAGCTTGGTTTTCTGTTAGCATTAAAGAAAGCAAGAATCGCATCTAAAATAGTAGCAAGGGTGTGAAATGTTGGTTGGACCTATGGGACATAAGAAGACTAGACTGGAGGTCTTGAGATGTTATCAAGGAAGAGTTTCATCTTATTATCAAAGAAATGGGGTGATGGTCAGCAAATTTTGTCCTTTGTAGCTAAGAATGGGAATATGTTTGATTGCTTGGCTTTGCGTGAGAAATGCAAGATTGCTAAGATGAGGAGCAAGGTTTGTTTAAAGTGATGCCCTCAAACTAGGTTAATATGCTGCTATGAAAAGCCATGTTTTAGAGACTTACTACAAAGAATTATGTAATCCTTTTTGTGCATTCTGTGGTAGAAAAGAGAAAGATGTTTTCCACCTTTTTTGGGAGTGCCATGCACGTGAGAAGTATGTCGAGGAAGCTTGAGAAACTTATATTCAAGGTAGTTTTTCACTGCACTATTGAGTGCGAGCAACCTCTTCTTGGAGGCTTGGGAGATACAAATGAAGATTCTGAGGGACTATGGGCTGTTTATATCGAGGAGTTATCAAGATTGTGGTGGATTAGAAACCGTAAGAGCACATGATGTTCACTAGAGATGATATTGACAATGCTTTCAAGAAGGTAAGGTAAGAACTATGTACTTGTCAATGTGACTTTGAATATGGCTTACAACAGTATTTCATGGAAGTTTTTAAATAATATCATGCAATGTTGCAATGTGGTGAAACATTTTAATCAAGAATGGGCTCTTTGGATCCAATCTACAACTTGGATTGAGTTTATTTGACAAGCTCTTTAGTACTAAGATCAAACTGGTCATACTAAACTTTAATACAATTTGATCAATTGTTAGGTGTTGGAGGGTGATAGTGGATAAAGGAGACTGAAGTAGCGAAATCAAAGGGGGATTCCTCTTGACCATAGCCACTGTGGATATAACATGCTACTTTTGAGCTTGGTTTTCTGTTAGCATTAAAGAAAGCAAGAATCGCATCTAAAATAGTAGCAAGGGTGTGAAATGTTGGTTGGACCTATGGGACATAAGAAGACTAGACTGGAGGTCTTGAGATGTTATCAAGGAAGAGTTTCATCTTATTATCAAAGAAATGGGGTGATGGTCAGCAAATTTTGTCCTTTGTAGCTAAGAATGGGAATATGTTTGATTGCTTGGCTTTGCGTGAGAAATGCAAGATTGCTAAGATGAGGAGCAAGGTTTGTTTAAAGTGATGCCCTCAAACTAGGTTAATATGCTGCTATGAAAAGCCATGTTTTAGAGACTTACTACAAAGAATTATGTAATCCTTTTTGTGCATTCTGTGGTAGAAAAGAGAAAGATGTTTTCCACCTTTTTTGGGAGTGCCATGCACGTGAGAAGTATGTCGAGGAAGCTTGAGAAACTTATATTCAAGGTAGTTTTTCACTGCACTATTGAGTGCGAGCAACCTCTTCTTGGAGGCTTGGGAGATACAAATGAAGATTCTCAGGGACTATGGGCTGTTTATATCGAGGAGTTATCAAGATTGTGGTGGATTAGAAACCGTAAGAGCACATGATGTTCACTAGAGATGATATTGACAATGCTTTCAAGAAGGTAAGGTAAGAACTATGTACTTGTCAATGTGACTTTGAATATGGCTTACAACAGTATTTCATGGAAGTTTTTAAATAATATCATGCAATGTTGCAATGTGGTGAAACATTTTAATCAAGAATGGGCTCTTTGGATCCAATCTACAACTTGGATTGAGTTTATTTGACAAGCTCTTTAGTACTAAGATCAAACTGGTCGTACTAAACTTTAATACAATTTGATCAATTGTTAGGTGTTGGAGGGTGATAGTGGATAAAGGAGACTGAAGTAGCGAAATCAAAGGGGGATTCCTCTTGACCATAGCCACTGTGGATATAACATGCTACTTTTGAGCTTGGTTTTCTGTTAGCATTAAAGAAAGCAAGAATCGCATCTAAAATAGTAGCAAGGGTGTGAAATGTTGGTTGGACCTATGGGACATAAGAAGACTAGACTGGAGGTCTTGAGATGTTATCAAGGAAGAGTTTCATCTTATTATCAAAGAAATGGGGTGATGGTCAGCAAATTTTGTCCTTTGTAGCTAAGAATGGGAATATGTTTGATTGCTTGGCTTTGCGTGAGAAATGCAAGATTGCTAAGATGAGGAGCAAGGTTTGTTTAAAGTGATGCCCTCAAACTAGGTTAATATGCTGCTATGAAAAGCCATGTTTTAGAGACTTACTACAAAGAATTATGTAATCCTTTTTGTGCATTCTGTGGTAGAAAAGAGAAAGATGTTTTCCACCTTTTTTGGGAGTGCCATGCACGTGAGAAGTATGTCGAGGAAGCTTGAGAAACTTATATTCAAGGTAGTTTTTCACTGCACTATTGAGTGCGAGCAACCTCTTCTTGGAGGCTTGGGAGATACAAATGAAGATTCTCAGGGACTATGGGCTGTTTATATCGAGGAGTTATCAAGATTGTGGTGGATTAGAAACCGTAAGAGCACATGATGTTCACTAGAGATGATATTGACAATGCTTTCAAGAAGGTAAGGTAAGAACTATGTACTTGTCAATGTGACTTTGAATATGACTTACAACAGTATTTCATGGAAGTTTTTAAATAATATCATGCAATGTTGCAATGTGGTGAAACATTTTAATCAAGAATGGGCTCTTTGGATCCAATCTACAACTTGGATTGAGTTTATTTGACAAGCTCTTTAGTACTAAGATCAAACTGGTCGTACTAAACTTTAATACAATTTGATCAATTGTTAGGTGTTGGAGGGTGATAGTGGATAAAGGAGACTAAAGTAGCGAAATCAAAGGGGGATTCCTCTTGACCATAGCCACTATGGATATAACATGCTACTTTTGAGCTTGGTTTTCTGTTAGCATTAAAGAAAGCAAGAATCGCATCTAAAATAGTAGCAAGGGTGTGAAATGTTGGTTGGACCTATGGGACATAAGAAGACTAGACTGGAGGTCTTGAGATGTTATCAAGGAAGAGTTTCATCTTATTATCAAAGAAATGGGGTGATGGTCAGCAAATTTTGTCCTTTGTAGCTAAGAATGGGAATATGTTTGATTGCTTGGCTTTGCGTGAGAAATGCAAGATTGCTAAGATGAGGAGCAAGGTTTGTTTAAAGTGATGCCCTCAAACTAGGTTAATATGCTGCTATGAAAAGCCATGTTTTAGAGACTTACTACAAAGAATTATGTAATCCTTTTTGTGCATTCTGTGGTAGAAAAGAGAAAGATGTTTTCCACCTTTTTTGGGAGTGCCATGCACGTGAGAAGTATGTCGAGGAAGCTTGAGAAACTTATATTCAAGGTAGTTTTTCACTGCACTATTGAGTGCGAGCAACCTCTTCTTGGAGGCTTGGGAGATACAAATGAAGATTCTGAGGGACTATGGGCTGTTTATATCGAGGAGTTATCAAGATTGTGGTGGATTAGAAACCGTAAGAGCACATGATGTTCACTAGAGATGATATTGACAATGCTTTCAAGAAGGTAAGGTAAGAACTATGTACTTGTCAATGTGACTTTGAATATGGCTTACAACAGTATTTCATGGAAGTTTTTAAATAATATCATGCAATGTTGCAATGTGGTGAAACATTTTAATCAAGAATGGGCTCTTTGGATCCAATCTACAACTTGGATTGAGTTTATTTGACAAGCTCTTTAGTACTAAGATCAAACTGGTCGTACTAAACTTTAATACAATTTGATCAATTGTTAGGTGTTGGAGGGTGATAGTGGATAAAGGAGACTGAAGTAGCGAAATCAAAGGGGGATTCCTCTTGACCATAGCCACTGTGGATATAACATGCTACTTTTGAGCTTGGTTTTCTGTTAGCATTAAAGAAAGCAAGAATCGCATCTAAAATAGTAGCAAGGGTGTGAAATGTTGGTTGGACCTATGGGACATAAGAAGACTAGACTGGAGGTCTTGAGATGTTATCAAGGAAGAGTTTCATCTTATTATCAAAGAAATGGGGTGATGGTCAGCAAATTTTGTCCTTTGTAGCTAAGAATGGGAATATGTTTGATTGCTTGGCTTTGCGTGAGAAATGCAAGATTGCTAAGATGAGGAGCAAGGTTTGTTTAAAGTGATGCCCTCAAACTAGGTTAATATGCTGCTATGAAAAGCCATGTTTTAGAGACTTACTACAAAGAATTATGTAATCCTTTTTGTGCATTCTGTGGTAGAAAAGAGAAAGATGTTTTCCACCTTTTTTGGGAGTGCCATGCACGTGAGAAGTATGTCGAGGAAGCTTGAGAAACTTATATTCAAGGTAGTTTTTCACTGCACTATTGAGTGCGAGCAACCTCTTCTTGGAGGCTTGGGAGATACAAATGAAGATTCTCAGGGACTATGGGCTGTTTATATCGAGGAGTTATCAAGATTGTGGTGGATTAGAAACCGTAAGAGCACATGATGTTCACTAGAGATGATATTGACAATGCTTTCAAGAAGGTAAGGTAAGAACTATGTACTTGTCAATGTGACTTTGAATATGGCTTACAACAGTATTTCATGGAAGTTTTTAAATAATATCATGCAATGTTGCAATGTGGTGAAACATTTTAATCAAGAATGGGCTCTTTGGATCCAATCTACAACTTGGATTGAGTTTATTTGACAAGCTCTTTAGTACTAAGATCAAACTGGTCGTACTAAACTTTAATACAATTTGATCAATTGTTAGGTGTTGGAGGGTGATAGTGGATAAAGGAGACTGAAGTAGCGAAATCAAAGGGGGATTCCTCTTGACCATAGCCACTGTGGATATAACATGCTACTTTTGAGCTTGGTTTTCTGTTAGCATTAAAGAAAGCAAGAATCGCATCTAAAATAGTAGCAAGGGTGTGAAATGTTGGTTGGACCTATGGGACATAAGAAGACTAGACTGGAGGTCTTGAGATGTTATCAAGGAAGAGTTTCATCTTATTATCAAAGAAATGGGGTGATGGTCAGCAAATTTTGTCCTTTGTAGCTAAGAATGGGAATATGTTTGATTGCTTGGCTTTGCGTGAGAAATGCAAGATTGCTAAGATGAGGAGCAAGGTTTGTTTAAAGTGATGCCCTCAAACTAGGTTAATATGCTGCTATGAAAAGCCATGTTTTAGAGACTTACTACAAAGAATTATGTAATCCTTTTTGTGCATTCTGTGGTAGAAAAGAGAAAGATGTTTTCCACCTTTTTTGGGAGTGCCATGCACGTGAGAAGTATGTCGAGGAAGCTTGAGAAACTTATATTCAAGGTAGTTTTTCACTGCACTATTGAGTGCGAGCAACCTCTTCTTGGAGGCTTGGGAGATACAAATGAAGATTCTCAGGGACTATGGGCTGTTTATATCGAGGAGTTATCAAGATTGTGGTGGATTAGAAACCGTAAGAGCACATGATGTTCACTAGAGATGATATTGACAATGCTTTCAAGAAGGTAAGGTAAGAACTATGTACTTGTCAATGTGACTTTGAATATGGCTTACAACAGTATTTCATGGAAGTTTTTAAATAATATCATGCAATGTTGCAATGTGGTGAAACATTTTAATCAAGAATGGGCTCTTTGGATCCAATCTACAACTTGGATTGAGTTTATTTGACAAGCTCTTTAGTACTAAGATCAAACTGGTCCTACTAAACTTTAATACAATTTGATCAATTGTTAGGTGTTGGAGGGTGATAGTGGATAAAGGAGACTGAAGTAGCGAAATCAAAGGGGGATTCCTCTTGACCATAGCCACTGTGGATATAACATGCTACTTTTGAGCTTGGTTTTCTGTTAGCATTAAAGAAAGCAAGAATCGCATCTAAAATAGTAGCAAGGGTGTGAAATGTTGGTTGGACCTATGGGACATAAGAAGACTAGACTGGAGGTCTTGAGATGTTATCAAGGAAGAGTTTCATCTTATTATCAAAGAAATGGGGTGATGGTCAGCAAATTTTGTCCTTTGTAGCTAAGAATGGGAATATGTTTGATTGCTTGGCTTTGCGTGAGAAATGCAAGATTGCTAAGATGAGGAGCAAGGTTTGTTTAAAGTGATGCCCTCAAACTAGGTTAATATGCTGCTATGAAAAGCCATGTTTTAGAGACTTACTACAAAGAATTATGTAATCCTTTTTGTGCATTCTGTGGTAGAAAAGAGAAAGATGTTTTCCACCTTTTTTGGGAGTGCCATGCACGTGAGAAGTATGTCGAGGAAGCTTGAGAAACTTATATTCAAGGTAGTTTTTCACTGCACTATTGAGTGCGAGCAACCTCTTCTTGGAGGCTTGGGAGATACAAATGAAGATTCTCAGGGACTATGGGCTGTTTATATCGAGGAGTTATCAAGATTGTGGTGGATTAGAAACCGTAAGAGCACATGATGTTCACTAGAGATGATATTGACAATGCTTTCAAGAAGGTAAGGTAAGAACTATGTACTTGTCAATGTGACTTTGAATATGACTTACAACAGTATTTCATGGAAGTTTTTAAATAATATCATGCAATGTTGCAATGTGGTGAAACATTTTAATCAAGAATGGGCTCTTTGGATCCAATCTACAACTTGGATTGAGTTTATTTGACAAGCTCTTTAGTACTAAGATCAAACTGGTCGTACTAAACTTTAATACAATTTGATCAATTGTTAGGTGTTGGAGGGTGATAGTGGATAAAGGAGACTAAAGTAGCGAAATCAAAGGGGGATTCCTCTTGACCATAGCCACTATGGATATAACATGCTACTTTTGAGCTTGGTTTTCTGTTAGCATTAAAGAAAGCAAGAATCGCATCTAAAATAGTAGCAAGGGTGTGAAATGTTGGTTGGACCTATGGGACATAAGAAGACTAGACTGGAGGTCTTGAGATGTTATCAAGGAAGAGTTTCATCTTATTATCAAAGAAATGGGGTGATGGTCAGCAAATTTTGTCCTTTGTAGCTAAGAATGGGAATATGTTTGATTGCTTGGCTTTGCGTGAGAAATGCAAGATTGCTAAGATGAGGAGCAAGGTTTGTTTAAAGTGATGCCCTCAAACTAGGTTAATATGCTGCTATGAAAAGCCATGTTTTAGAGACTTACTACAAAGAATTATGTAATCCTTTTTGTGCATTCTGTGGTAGAAAAGAGAAAGATGTTTTCCACCTTTTTTGGGAGTGCCATGCACGTGAGAAGTATGTCGAGGAAGCTTGAGAAACTTATATTCAAGGTAGTTTTTCACTGCACTATTGAGTGCGAGCAACCTCTTCTTGGAGGCTTGGGAGATACAAATGAAGATTCTCAGGGACTATGGGCTGTTTATATCGAGGAGTTATCAAGATTGTGGTGGATTAGAAACCGTAAGAGCACATGATGTTCACTAGAGATGATATTGACAATGCTTTCAAGAAGGTAAGGTAAGAACTATGTACTTGTCAATGTGACTTTGAATATGGCTTACAACAGTATTTCATGGAAGTTTTTAAATAATATCATGCAATGTTGCAATGTGGTGAAACATTTTAATCAAGAATGGGCTCTTTGGATCCAATCTACAACTTGGATTGAGTTTATTTGACAAGCTCTTTAGTACTAAGATCAAACTGGTCGTACTAAACTTTAATACAATTTGATCAATTGTTAGGTGTTGGAGGGTGATAGTGGATAAAGGAGACTGAAGTAGCGAAATCAAAGGGGGATTCCTCTTGACCATAGCCACTGTGGATATAACATGCTACTTTTGAGCTTGGTTTTCTGTTAGCATTAAAGAAAGCAAGAATCGCATCTAAAATAGTAGCAAGGGTGTGAAATGTTGGTTGGACCTATGGGACATAAGAAGACTAGACTGGAGGTCTTGAGATGTTATCAAGGAAGAGTTTCATCTTATTATCAAAGAAATGGGGTGATGGTCAGCAAATTTTGTCCTTTGTAGCTAAGAATGGGAATATGTTTGATTGCTTGGCTTTGCGTGAGAAATGCAAGATTGCTAAGATGAGGAGCAAGGTTTGTTTAAAGTGATGCCCTCAAACTAGGTTAATATGCTGCTATGAAAAGCCATGTTTTAGAGACTTACTACAAAGAATTATGTAATCCTTTTTGTGCATTCTGTGGTAGAAAAGAGAAAGATGTTTTCCACCTTTTTTGGGAGTGCCATGCACGTGAGAAGTATGTCGAGGAAGCTTGAGAAACTTATATTCAAGGTAGTTTTTCACTGCACTATTGAGTGCGAGCAACCTCTTCTTGGAGGCTTGGGAGATACAAATGAAGATTCTCAGGGACTATGGGCTGTTTATATCGAGGAGTTATCAAGATTGTGGTGGATTAGAAACCGTAAGAGCACATGATGTTCACTAGAGATGATATTGACAATGCTTTCAAGAAGGTAAGGTAAGAACTATGTACTTGTCAATGTGACTTTGAATATGGCTTACAACAGTATTTCATGGAAGTTTTTAAATAATATCATGCAATGTTGCAATGTGGTGAAACATTTTAATCAAGAATGGGCTCTTTGGATCCAATCTACAACTTGGATTGAGTTTATTTGACAAGCTCTTTAGTACTAAGATCAAACTGGTCCTACTAAACTTTAATACAATTTGATCAATTGTTAGGTGTTGGAGGGTGATAGTGGATAAAGGAGACTGAAGTAGCGAAATCAAAGGGGGATTCCTCTTGACCATAGCCACTGTGGATATAACATGCTACTTTTGAGCTTGGTTTTCTGTTAGCATTAAAGAAAGCAAGAATCGCATCTAAAATAGTAGCAAGGGTGTGAAATGTTGGTTGGACCTATTGTTAGATATGATCAATGCCCCCACCCTCATTAGGTGCTACCAATGATCCATGGTGCTCAAAGTTGTAAGGCCCCCATTATGAGGAGAAGCCAAATGTGAGCCCGGACATTGGTTGAGTCCTGACTTGTATATCAGATGAGGTCTATGTGACCGGATGGCAAAAAGGTGACTGTTGTGGGTCTAATCTTTGGGTTAGACGGAGTGGTTAAGCTGGTAGCAACTCGAGGCACATTGCATTGAGTTGCGTGGTAAGGGAGTTAAAAGGGGCCCCTATTGTGGGGTCCGGGGGCCGCGGAAGCGGCCCCTGGCTGGGGGGTCCCAGGGGGGCCAGCGGCCCCCCTGGCGGGGGTCCGGGGGCAGCGCCCCCGGCCCGATGGTAAAGGGAATATTCCCTGGAATATTCCCTGGCCGACTAGTGGAGGCTCATATGGTAGGTCGGTCAGCAGGCCTACCTAACGACCTTCGCGGGCTATAAAAGCTAAACCCCTTCGCGGCCATCATTCACTCATCTTTCACCCAGTCAGAGTTGTTGTTCCAGCTAGCCTTAAGCTCTTCGCCTATCTTCTGTCTAGATCGCCATCTAAGCTTCACTCAGTGGAAGCGCACGGGTGGACAGAGCCATCTTTGTATCAGTTGTTTGGAGTTAAAGAATTTTACTGATTCTCCTCTTATCTGTTGTGTACTCTCTATCTCTTTCTCAGATTCTGTTCGCTGCGCCGTGTAATATTTTACATGGTATCAGAGCCCAGGGGGCTCTAGAGATCGGAGAGCGTGCAAGAGGCAAAGGCTTCAACAGCAAAGAGAAACGATGTCGACTCTGGGAAGCAGTTCTGGCGCATCCGGAAGCGGTGCAGGAGGTGGTGCTGCTGTACCGGCTATTCAAACACTGAGGATTCGTCCACCAACCTTCAGCGAAGGCAAGTTAGATGGTACAAACTACACCTTGTGGAAGTTCAAAATTACTACTATCCTTGATTCTTATGAGCTTCTGGAGACTGTGCTGGGGACTGACGCAGAACCACAGCCTACCCCCGACCCATCAAATCCTAGTGTGATGATTCCTCCGAATGCAGATCTTCTACGAGCTTGGAAACGAAGGAATGCAGATGCATTGTGTGCCTTAGTTACAAGCTGTTCTGACAGTGTTTTGACTCTGATTCAGCATACAACCAAAGCGTCAGAGGCTTGGAATGTACTAAGGAGTCAGTATGAAACACGAAACCAAACAAGGATTCAAAACTTGGAGAATCAACTAGCAGCGGAGAAGTTTGCTGAAGGAGAGACGGTTGAAGCATTCATCACTCGGATTAAGAATCTACGCGACCAGATGGCTGGCGCTGGGATACAAAAGACTAGCGAAGAGCTAGCTCGGAGGTGTCTTCGGATTTTTCCACAAAAGTTTGATGGACTAGTAACTGCCCTTAATACTCAGGTGAGACCTCAAGCTTTGACTTTTGAGGAGTTTTGTGCATTATTAATGGAGGAGGAGTTGAGGCTGAAAGCCCGAGAAGGAAGCAACAATGGAGATGCTGCATTCTCTGCCAATGCAAAAGGCAAAGGTGTTTCCTCCACCAAAAATGATGGTGACAAAAAGAAGAAGGGCGGCAAGAAGAAGTTTCAAGGAGAGTGCTTCTACTGTAAGAAGAAAGGACATGCAATTGCAGATTGTCGTGTCAAGAAGGCAGATGAAAAGAATGGTACCCTTAAAACTAAAGGGAAAGAGACAGCCAATACGGCTGAAGCAGAGTTGGAATTATTCATGGCGACCATTGAGGAAGTGTGCTCCTCGGCGCAAGAAGAATCTACCACTGACTCTTGGGTGTTGGATAGTGGGGCCTCCCGTCACATGACCAACAAGAAAGGTCTATACAGTTCTATGCAACCTCTACAAGAATCCATCACTGTGACGGTTGGAAATGATGCTAAATGCCCTGCTGCGGGCACAGGTACTATTTCTTTTGTTGCTGCAAATGGTGAAGTCAAAAAGCTTTCAAATGTGTTGTATGTTCCCGAAATCAGGAGAAATCTCTTATCAGTTGCTGCCATAACTGATCTTGGTCATGAAGTGAGGTTCAAGAAGACAGGTGCAGAAATTATTGATAGTGCTGGCACAATTGTTGGCAAAGGAGAAAGAAGGAACAACCTGTATGAGCTAAGTGCTCTTACAGCCACCGCTGGAGTGGGCACAAGTAAGCTTTGGCATGAAAGGTTTGGACACATCGGATTTGCAGTATTGAAGGAGATGCAAAAGCAAGGTATGGTTGCTCACCTACCTACAATAACTGAATTGAAGGAACCATGTGAAGCTTGTATGATGGGCAAGCAACAGAGAAAGGCATTTCCACAAGAAAGCAAGAATAGAGCACATGCTCCTCTAGAGTTGGTGCATGCTGACTTGTGTGGTAAGATGCCTACACAGGCCTTGGGGGGATCTTCTTATTTTATGTTGATTGTCGACGACTACAGTAGGAAGATGTGGGTGTACTTCCTTCGTGATAAGGCTCAAGCTTTTGGTAAGTTTAAAGAATGGCTAATACTTGTTGAGAATGAAACAGGGAAAAGTGTGAAGAAATTTAGAACAGATGGTGGTGGTGAGTTCAACTCAAAGGAGTTTGAAGGCTTTTGCAAGAGCAAAGGGATCAAGCGTCAATTGACGACGCCTCACACACCTCAGCAGAATGGTGTTGTGGAACGCAGGAATCGTACCATTGTGGAGATGGCAAGATGCATGCTAAAGGGCAAGGGATTGCCTAACCATTTTTGGGCTGAAGCTGTTAATACTGCAGTCTACATTCTAAATCGGAGCTACACAAAGGCTCTCAAGGGAAAAACACCTCATGAGGCTTACACTGGTAAGAAACCATCTGTTTCACATTTCAGAATTTTTGGATGTGAATGTTATGCACATGTTCCAGATGAGAAGAGAAACAAGTTACAACCAAAAAGCAGAAAATGTATCTTCTTGGGTTATAGTGATGAGCAGAAGGCTTACAAGTTATATGACCAAGAGGCAAAGAAGATCATTGCGAGCCGTGATGTGGTGTTCAAGGAGGAGCCGCATACAGTGGAGGAGGAGAAGGCAAGGTCTTCCACTTTATCATCAAGCGAAGAAGTAGTCCACTATGAACCTGTCCCGAGAGCTATCCCTATCCTTAAGGAGGAGGAAGCATCATCTTCAGATGATGAGGAAAAAGTTCACCAACCTGACATCACCCCACCGGAAAAGCCATTGCCGCGCTGGGTGAAGCAGCTCTATGACCACAATAATCCTATGCCTGCATCTGTTGAGGAGAAGGCAGACGGACCAAGGAGGTCTCAGAGAATAGAGGAGCAAAGGAGGGCTTCTGCTCACATAGTCAACATGGCCTTGATGGTTGAGATTATGAGAGAAGTAAAGGAGCCAACTGACCTAGAAGAAGCACTTGCAGATCCATCATGGAAGGATGCTATGCACGCGGAGTATGACAGCATAATGAAGAATGACACTTGGGTGCTAGTGGATCGACCAGCAAAGCGGAAGGTTATTGGCACCAAGTGGATCTGGAAGGTAAAGTACAAGGCTGATGGTACCTTAGAAAAGTACAAAGCTAGACTGGTTGCCCAAGGATTTTCACAAGTTGAAGGGTTTGATTTTCAAGAGTCATTTGCCCCAACTGCCAGAATGACCACTATTCGCACGGTACTTGCAGTGGCTGCCCACAAGAAGTGGCCAGTGTACCAAATGGATGTTAAGTCAGCGTTCTTAAATGGTGACCTCAAGGAGGAGGTGTACGTGGCTCAGCCACCAGGGTTTGAGGCCCCCCATTCTGAGAACAAAGTGTGTAAACTGAAGAAGGCATTGTATGGGCTGAAACAAGCCCCCAGAGCATGGTACCAGCGGATAGATAGGTTCTTTTTAAACCTAAACTTCAACAGATGTGCCTCAGATGCTAACTTGTATGTTTACAGGGATGGTAAAAAGTCTGTAGTGATTGTCCTATATGTGGACGACCTTCTTATTACAGGTGACTATGAAGATATGATCAATCAAACTCGAAAGGCTTTGAGTTCTGAGTTTGAAATGACAGACTTGGGCTTGCTGCACTATTGTTTGGGGATTGAAGTCTGGCAAGAGCCAGGAAAGATCTTCATCTCTCAGAAGAAGTATGCATGGGAGATCTTGAAGGCATTTGGCATGACCGAGTGCAAGGAGATAGCTACACCTATGGAGGTGAATGCAAAGTTATCCGTCGAGGATACATCAGCATTAGCAGACATTGGGAGGTATAGGAGGTTGGTCGGCAGTCTAATCTACTTGTGTAACACCAGACCAGATATCAGTTTTGCTGTTGGTGTTTTGAGCAGGTTCTCAAACAAACCTCATGAGAGTCATTGGAAGGCTGGGATGCGGGTGCTCAGATACTTGAAGAAAACTCTTGACTATGGTATCACATACAGTTTCGGAACTTCTCTTGTGGGGAACTGTGACTCAGATTGGGCAGGAGACATTGATTCCAGGAAGTCAGTTTCTGGTTATTGTTTCTCTTTGGGTTCAGGAATTTTCTCTTGGATTAGTAAGAAGCAACCAACAGTGGCATTGTCTTCTACCGAAGCAGAGTACAAGGCAGCTTGTTTTGCTGCATGTGAGGCCGTATGGTTGAGAAGGATTCTATGGCATATGGGAGTGCAGGATGAAGAACCAATTGTGCTGAGATGTGACAATCAGAGTTGCATCGCCATTGCCAAAAATCCAGTGTTTCATGCACGCACCAAACATATAGAGATCCAGTATCACTATGTGCGTGATTTGATGGAGGATGGGATAGTGGAATTGGTCTACTGTCCAACAGAGGAGAATGGAGCAGATATCTTCACCAAAGCACTTACGAAGGATCTGCTTCAAGTTCATCTTCAGAGACTCGGCATTGGGCCGAGGAGATAGTTCACCTATGGGTGGACATTGAGGGGGGGTGTTAGATATGATCAATGCCCCCACCCTCATTAGGTGCTACCAATGATCCATGGTGCTCAAAGTTGTAAGGCCCCCATTATGAGGAGAAGCCAAATGTGAGCCCGGACATTGGTTGAGTCCTGACTTGTATATCAGATGAGGTCTATGTGACCGGATGGCAAAAAGGTGACTGTTGTGGGTCTAATCTTTGGGTTAGACGGAGTGGTTAAGCTGGTAGCAACTCGAGGCACATTGCATTGAGTTGCGTGGTAAGGGAGTTAAAAGGGGCCCCTATTGTGGGGTCCGGGGGCCGCGGAAGCGGCCCCTGGCTGGGGGGTCCCAGGGGGGCCAGCGGCCCCCCTGGCGGGGGTCCGGGGGCAGCGCCCCCGGCCCGATGGTAAAGGGAATATTCCCTGGAATATTCCCTGGCCGACTAGTGGAGGCTCATATGGTAGGTCGGTCAGCAGGCCTACCTAACGACCTTCGCGGGCTATAAAAGCTAAACCCCTTCGCGGCCATCATTCACTCATCTTTCACCCAGTCAGAGTTGTTGTTCCAGCTAGCCTTAAGCTCTTCGCCTATCTTCTGTCTAGATCGCCATCTAAGCTTCACTCAGTGGAAGCGCACGGGTGGACAGAGCCATCTTTGTATCAGTTGTTTGGAGTTAAAGAATTTTACTGATTCTCCTCTTATCTGTTGTGTACTCTCTATCTCTTTCTCAGATTCTGTTCGCTGCGCCGTGTAATATTTTACACCTATGGGACATAAGAAGACTAGACTGGAGGTCTTGAGATGTTATCAAGGAAGAGTTTCATCTTATTATCAAAGAAATGGGGTGATGGTCAGCAAATTTTGTCCTTTGTAGCTAAGAATGGGAATATGTTTGATTGCTTGGCTTTGCGTGAGAAATGCAAGATTGCTAAGATGAGGAGCAAGGTTTGTTTAAAGTGATGCCCTCAAACTAGGTTAATATGCTGCTATGAAAAGCCATGTTTTAGAGACTTACTACAAAGAATTATGTAATCCTTTTTGTGCATTCTGTGGTAGAAAAGAGAAAGATGTTTTCCACCTTTTTTGGGAGTGCCATGCACGTGAGAAGTATGTCGAGGAAGCTTGAGAAACTTATATTCAAGGTAGTTTTTCACTGCACTATTGAGTGCGAGCAACCTCTTCTTGGAGGCTTGGGAGATACAAATGAAGATTCTCAGGGACTATGGGCTGTTTATATCGAGGAGTTATCAAGATTGTGGTGGATTAGAAACCGTAAGAGCACATGATGTTCACTAGAGATGATATTGACAATGCTTTCAAGAAGGTAAGGTAAGAACTATGTACTTGTCAATGTGACTTTGAATATGGCTTACAACAGTATTTCATGGAAGTTTTTAAATAATATCATGCAATGTTGCAATGTGGTGAAACATTTTAATCAAGAATGGGCTCTTTGGATCCAATCTACAACTTGGATTGAGTTTATTTGACAAGCTCTTTAGTACTAAGATCAAACTGGTCGTACTAAACTTTAATACAATTTGATCAATTGTTAGGTGTTGGAGGGTGATAGTGGATAAAGGAGACTGAAGTAGCGAAATCAAAGGGGGATTCCTCTTGACCATAGCCACTGTGGATATAACATGCTACTTTTGAGCTTGGTTTTCTGTTAGCATTAAAGAAAGCAAGAATCGCATCTAAAATAGTAGCAAGGGTGTGAAATGTTGGTTGGACCTATGGGACATAAGAAGACTAGACTGGAGGTCTTGAGATGTTATCAAGGAAGAGTTTCATCTTATTATCAAAGAAATGGGGTGATGGTCAGCAAATTTTGTCCTTTGTAGCTAAGAATGGGAATATGTTTGATTGCTTGGCTTTGCGTGAGAAATGCAAGATTGCTAAGATGAGGAGCAAGGTTTGTTTAAAGTGATGCCCTCAAACTAGGTTAATATGCTGCTATGAAAAGCCATGTTTTAGAGACTTACTACAAAGAATTATGTAATCCTTTTTGTGCATTCTGTGGTAGAAAAGAGAAAGATGTTTTCCACCTTTTTTGGGAGTGCCATGCACGTGAGAAGTATGTCGAGGAAGCTTGAGAAACTTATATTCAAGGTAGTTTTTCACTGCACTATTGAGTGCGAGCAACCTCTTCTTGGAGGCTTGGGAGATACAAATGAAGATTCTCAGGGACTATGGGCTGTTTATATCGAGGAGTTATCAAGATTGTGGTGGATTAGAAACCGTAAGAGCACATGATGTTCACTAGAGATGATATTGACAATGCTTTCAAGAAGGTAAGGTAAGAACTATGTACTTGTCAATGTGACTTTGAATATGGCTTACAACAGTATTTCATGGAAGTTTTTAAATAATATCATGCAATGTTGCAATGTGGTGAAACATTTTAATCAAGAATGGGCTCTTTGGATCCAATCTACAACTTGGATTGAGTTTATTTGACAAGCTCTTTAGTACTAAGATCAAACTGGTCGTACTAAACTTTAATACAATTTGATCAATTGTTAGGTGTTGGAGGGTGATAGTGGATAAAGGAGACTGAAGTAGCGAAATCAAAGGGGGATTCCTCTTGACCATAGCCACTGTGGATATAACATGCTACTTTTGAGCTTGGTTTTCTGTTAGCATTAAAGAAAGCAAGAATCGCATCTAAAATAGTAGCAAGGGTGTGAAATGTTGGTTGGACCTATGGGACATAAGAAGACTAGACTGGAGGTCTTGAGATGTTATCAAGGAAGAGTTTCATCTTATTATCAAAGAAATGGGGTGATGGTCAGCAAATTTTGTCCTTTGTAGCTAAGAATGGGAATATGTTTGATTGCTTGGCTTTGCGTGAGAAATGCAAGATTGCTAAGATGAGGAGCAAGGTTTGTTTAAAGTGATGCCCTCAAACTAGGTTAATATGCTGCTATGAAAAGCCATGTTTTAGAGACTTACTACAAAGAATTATGTAATCCTTTTTGTGCATTCTGTGGTAGAAAAGAGAAAGATGTTTTCCACCTTTTTTGGGAGTGCCATGCACGTGAGAAGTATGTCGAGGAAGCTTGAGAAACTTATATTCAAGGTAGTTTTTCACTGCACTATTGAGTGCGAGCAACCTCTTCTTGGAGGCTTGGGAGATACAAATGAAGATTCTCAGGGACTATGGGCTGTTTATATCGAGGAGTTATCAAGATTGTGGTGGATTAGAAACCGTAAGAGCACATGATGTTCACTAGAGATGATATTGACAATGCTTTCAAGAAGGTAAGGTAAGAACTATGTACTTGTCAATGTGACTTTGAATATGGCTTACAACAGTATTTCATGGAAGTTTTTAAATAATATCATGCAATGTTGCAATGTGGTGAAACATTTTAATCAAGAATGGGCTCTTTGGATCCAATCTACAACTTGGATTGAGTTTATTTGACAAGCTCTTTAGTACTAAGATCAAACTGGTCGTACTAAACTTTAATACAATTTGATCAATTGTTAGGTGTTGGAGGGTGATAGTGGATAAAGGAGACTGAAGTAGCGAAATCAAAGGGGGATTCCTCTTGACCATAGCCACTGTGGATATAACATGCTACTTTTGAGCTTGGTTTTCTGTTAGCATTAAAGAAAGCAAGAATCGCATCTAAAATAGTAGCAAGGGTGTGAAATGTTGGTTGGACCTATGGGACATAAGAAGACTAGACTGGAGGTCTTGAGATGTTATCAAGGAAGAGTTTCATCTTATTATCAAAGAAATGGGGTGATGGTCAGCAAATTTTGTCCTTTGTAGCTAAGAATGGGAATATGTTTGATTGCTTGGCTTTGCGTGAGAAATGCAAGATTGCTAAGATGAGGAGCAAGGTTTGTTTAAAGTGATGCCCTCAAACTAGGTTAATATGCTGCTATGAAAAGCCATGTTTTAGAGACTTACTACAAAGAATTATGTAATCCTTTTTGTGCATTCTGTGGTAGAAAAGAGAAAGATGTTTTCCACCTTTTTTGGGAGTGCCATGCACGTGAGAAGTATGTCGAGGAAGCTTGAGAAACTTATATTCAAGGTAGTTTTTCACTGCACTATTGAGTGCGAGCAACCTCTTCTTGGAGGCTTGGGAGATACAAATGAAGATTCTCAGGGACTATGGGCTGTTTATATCGAGGAGTTATCAAGATTGTGGTGGATTAGAAACCGTAAGAGCACATGATGTTCACTAGAGATGATATTGACAATGCTTTCAAGAAGGTAAGGTAAGAACTATGTACTTGTCAATGTGACTTTGAATATGGCTTACAACAGTATTTCATGGAAGTTTTTAAATAATATCATGCAATGTTGCAATGTGGTGAAACATTTTAATCAAGAATGGGCTCTTTGGATCCAATCTACAACTTGGATTGAGTTTATTTGACAAGCTCTTTAGTACTAAGATCAAACTGGTCGTACTAAACTTTAATACAATTTGATCAATTGTTAGGTGTTGGAGGGTGAT
This sequence comes from Lygodium microphyllum, assembly GCF_053477565.2. Classification (NCBI taxonomy): domain Eukaryota; kingdom Viridiplantae; phylum Streptophyta; class Polypodiopsida; order Schizaeales; family Lygodiaceae; genus Lygodium; species Lygodium microphyllum. The sequence goes on along the minus strand of NC_141135.1, from coordinate 157,464,057 downwards.
AGTGGATAAAGGAGACTGAAGTAGCGAAATCAAAGGGGGATTCCTCTTGACCATAGCCACTGTGGATATAACATGCTACTTTTGAGCTTGGTTTTCTGTTAGCATTAAAGAAAGCAAGAATCGCATCTAAAATAGTAGCAAGGGTGTGAAATGTTGGTTGGACCTATGGGA